>NC_142629.1:6890000-7515000 GCF_059453375.1 Lepisosteus platostomus
TCCCACGCTAGTAAGCAGACTGCACAACACCACACATATGGGACCCAAGAATACAACTATGGCCATTTTCAATACATAGGTGTATGTGTTATTATTGACTCAGTTTTCTCACTTTTAACATTTGTGCGCTATTGTACACTGCTAGAACACCTATCTATAAACTACATGATCATTTAACCAAGGGTCTCCTGTTCTCTGTTAAATACCTTAATTTGTGTGCTCTAGACCAGTAATACCACCCCAATCCAGTCTTTCATGTCCAGAATTTATTTTGGACTCTTTAAATAAATCACCCATGTGTTAAGGCTATGCAGGAGCATCAAATGGATTGGTTAGCCCTTGAGCAGATTCACTGCAGCCTTCTCCCAGACATTTTAACAGCCAGCAATACCCTTCTTCCATAACCTGAACCACTGGAGCTGGGAGCCTGTGCTCTTGAGCAGATATTTTTACTGAAATTGCAGGTGGTGATCAAGCAGGGTCAGGAGGAGTTCAAAATCAAGCGCAAAGCTCACTGAAAGGTGATGTGCAATTTTATTTTTAATACAAAATACATAAATACAGACATTTCTGTCCTCAATAAATCAGATATAGTGATACAGTCTCCACAGAAATATATGAGGCAAGTGCAAAATAGGCTCCAGAGATTCGGCAATAGGAAAACGAGTGTAATTGAATATGGCTAGGGAAGTGAGACGACAGATTATAGACAATACCACAAAGAAACAATAAAAAACCCCAAGCAAAGAAAATCTAATCAGAAACTCAGAACAGCCGAGCTGATCCGTGATAACACTACAGCTGTAGCAGTACAAGATTTCCATCGCCCAGAGTAAAAAAAAAACGTTTGCCTTCCTGTAATTGTATCTGCCTGCGTGATCGAAGGGCACCTGCGACATCTCCGCGCGCGAGCAAAGCTATTCTTGTTTATGTTGGCACCAAGCCCCTAAAAAGCTTTTTCTAAAAATACCTCATCTCTAAATATATTTGCCTGACAATGTCACTGTGACAAAATAGAACAATAAATGTACAGTATTCCTTATTTCATTGTGACGTGCAAGCCCTTGTAAAAAAATAATCGTCCGTTCGATTACGTCAGACTTCCATCAATAGCTGTTGATTTTTATTTTCTTCTGTGGTCGACCTGAGTTTATCGTCATCTGTGTGCATTTGGAACACTACCCCATCCTACCATTTCTCAATTACTGAGCAGTTCCAGAGCAAACAGTACATTTAAACTAATACATAAAGTCTCTTAATTACCAGCATATTCGTTAAAAAACATCTAAAATCACAGCTATTTTTGTATCACTGAAAACCCAAAGGGAGAGCCCAGCATGATTGGCACAGTTTTAACCCATTACCAAAAAAATTGTTAAGCTGTGCAACTAATTTCATAACTGAACAAAACACACTCATAAAGCACTTCTCAGGAAACAGAATTTTACCTTTACAAAATAACAAAGCTGCACCAAATGGCAATGATGTGCTGTTTTAAGGATTTAGACTAGAGAATACTATGGATATTGTGCTTGCTCTATGCAGATTTTTCCTCCTAATCTTTTCACTAAGTTTTTTGGTTAAGTAAAGTACATTTATATGTGAAGGGAAATATTAGCATATGCTATTACCATATGCTCATCAATACCTATATAGTCTAGAAAGACATGTGAAATACGATTTAGAGAGAATTATTACTATTATCAAGTAATCATATTAGATAAAAGTCATTTCTTTGATTAAAAGTCTTCGGTGTTCCAATAAAGCAAAGTCAGAAATACTTTTTCAATATACAATCCTATGGCTTGCCTGAAATCTATGCAAAGCTAAGGAGTTTTTATACTAAGGTAAATGCAATTTAAAATACGTTTTAATAGTGACTTCTTAGATAAAATGAAGTGTTTTGTAAGCTTAAGGTACAGACTTGGTTTCTATACATTAAACTATTACTTTAACAACTTTGATGCTTAAATATAAGCCATCATTATTCATTAGACTATGCCTTCAGTGCAAATATATTGAACAGAATCTTAAAAAACTGTCCGATATATCGCTTAGTCAGGCAGCAAAATATGCAAAAGCTCTTGTGGGAAGCTTGAATGCTGGATTACAGTACACTCTATGAAGTAGCAGCTCAAGCCAATACATACCGTATTCTAATTGTGTTTCACCCAAATAACTGAGCTCCTTCACAGCCAATAAGAACGAAGCACAAAGTCACATGACCCTGGCCAACCAACCAGAAGTCAGGGTGGCCGTGGCGGGATTCTTATGCAGGCGGTTTCTTGAAGGAACTCCAGGCGTGAAAGCAGCGAGTGAAGTTGTGAGGTTCGTTGCTTTTTCGCACGAGCCGCAGTTTCCGGGGGTGCTCCGGGTCTTTTGACCTCATGTGCTGGATGTAAACCTACCGGAGAGAAAGAGTAACTGTGCCTGAAAGCAATCACTGGCAAATGAATTGTTGGCATCACCAGAAATCCCAAGTCTCCCGGAAATCAGCGCCTCCTCCCTGACTGCCTCAAGCGATCCATAATCTCTCGGAAATCACCCCCACCCCCCGCAATTTATTCTGTTGACACCCCCGGTCCGAAAATCATCAGCGAATCGGTTAATTATATATAATATGACCTTGAGCCATCCGAGAATCTGCTCAAATCTGCAACGCAAGGCCCATCTCTGAACAACGAAGGTTTGCAAAGAAGTACAAAAAAGTATATATATATCATCAAATTATTTAATTATATAGTTGTTGTTGTTTTTTTTTAAAGGGTCAGTCCACACGTTTCCACAGGAGGTATGACCCCCCGAAATCAATTTTTCAAAGTTGGGATGTCTGCTTCACCTTTTTTGTTAAAGAAACTGGTGTTAAAGAAAAGCAGAGTAATGCCTTCAAGACAGAAATAAGACTTAGATGCACTAAGCCTTTTCACTTTTCTTTTTACACAGACAGGGTTGCTTTGAAGGTATCCTCTCAATTGGTTTGCAATTGGTTTGCTTAATTAGAAATTAGAAATCAGAGCGCTGGTTTCTCAGCGATGTGATGGCACACGAACCGAGTTGCTCTTACCTGACAAGCTTTCAGACTCAGCTTAATTTCCACCTGACTGGTCTGCGTTCCCACCCACATGTAGACCTGAAAAGCAAAGGCAGTACAATCAGATCAGTTACTGCTGATTCCCTCTTGCCCCACCTCTGTCATTTCTGCTCGTTTCAGCTGAGCACATGCACACAAACCAGATGCAAAGCAGCATAATTCATTGTCAATTAACCTTCAAACTGATGGTATCTGCACAAGTACTGTAGACAAATGATCCTACAACAGTGCATCAACTACGGCTGATTTATAAATATTCTGTTCCGTGTTTAAAGGGAATGTGCTCTTTGCTTTGTCAGGTGTTCAAGTCTAAAATCCTTTCAAATGCTCACTTCTTTTCCGTTGTCCAGAAGCATGATGTCATCATCAGCGAGGTCATCTTGGCAGAAGTCCGAGCACTTCTCAGATACGGAGAAATAGCCCTTTTCATTGGAGCATCTAAAACAAGAGCATGGACACCGAGACTGAATTCATCTTCCAAGACACCATTCTCAATAGCTGCCACAAAAAGTCGAATATGCTTTTACTGGTTTCACGCATCACTGGTCAATGCAATTTAGTTTTCTTCAACATAACAGCTTGTTAATCAAATTCCTGTGCTGCCTTCAGAATATTATAACATACCTTTCTTAAAAGATGAGTTCTGAGGCTATACAAACAGAACCTAATGGCAGCATCTGTGCCTGAAAACAATGCTACATAGTTGATTTGCTGAAAAGAATACAAAGAATTCTGAACTCATTCATGCACACATTGATTTTTGGATTTAGCTCCACAATTTTTAAATATAACTGGAAAAACAGTTGTAATAAACCATGTGTATAAGGTTTTCACCAACCTACCAGAAAAAGCATTAGAAACCTATTTTGAAAATATTCCCATCAAGGATGAATCATTTTTAAGCGTACGGCCAGCCATTTTTACGTTACGCAACTTTGAAATCACCACAGCTCACCTGAAGAGTCTCGCATATTTCATGTAGTCTGCATCCTCATCGTAGGGCTTCTGGGAACCAATGCCAACCCAGAAGAAGTTCTCAGGCTCCTCCCCTTCATTGATCACCTAGAATTGAAGTCAAAAGGTCCATACGACTCACTCCTGCTCCAGGGTGACAAAAGAAAACTAACCATGATGCCCTAGGATGGGCTTTTAAATTGCTCGACAGGACAAAGCTCAAGGCATTTAACAAAGTTGAACATCATGAAGAGGTCTGCAGTATGAAGCCCATCAGATCATTCCATTTTACCTGCTTGCTGTAAGTGTCATCAAACATCGTGTTCATGATGTCTTCAGCCAGCTTGGCTTCATCTGGGTCTGCGGCTCTTCCCACCCAGGTGTACACTATCCCTTGATTATCCGTACTCTCAAACGGCACCTAAATTACAGAGACTTTAATTATAAAACGATGGATATAGACAGTTTGTTGAAGAGATCTTGAGAATACCGAATACCATAGGTAATACAAAAGTTACATCAGGTTTAAGATGTAAACGCACGATGACAACAGGAACCTTGCGTCAATTTCAGTAATGGAGTGGAAGGTGAAACAAGGTCCTGTTGACAGATAAAACAATGTTGAGATTTTGCATTTATAGGAGAAGCCAAAGGCCTCTACTGCTCCACAGAAAATGGAACTACGAGTCCTGAAAAATATTTTCATGAACTGTACGTTTTTTTCCTCAGGGACATCTGGATTTCCTTAAATCTTCCCAGATGTTTCATAAGTGATAGTTTCATATTCACACAAGACACAGTTCTATGGATATGCATGTGTTATTGAACACTGGGGGTAAACTGAGAGGCTACTGGAACAAAAACGAAGGATTTTTGTTTGAAAAAAATGCTGAATGCAAACAAAAACAAAAATCAGGGGGATGAAAAGTATGATCTAGGCATGATCTAGGAACTACTTCCATCTCTAAGCTAAGAGTTCAATGTTGTAAAATGTGGTACAGACAGGTTGAGGATGGATCAGTGTTAGGTCTCCAGAGTTCTCCAGTTCTACCCCAAACTGGAACAGATTCAAAACAGAATTTGTTTAACCAACTGCCTATCTTGAGAAAGCAACAGCTGCATCCACCTACATCTGCTGGTGTGACAGGTCAGCCCCTGCGCACAGCAGGAGGGAGTTACAGACCCTGGCTCTTGACAGAAAGAAGGCAAGGAAATCAGAAACAGCTGGCCGAATTTTTGTGGCCGACTTAGGAAATGACATGACTAAATAAATGATTTTCATGGAGCAGAACAAGGAAAAATATAAACATACAAAATGTAATGACTGAACAGATAAGAATTTAGCTTAGAAACAAAACACTGTTCTTGATTTCTTTCATTCAGGCTTTACACATCTGTCGTTTTTTCTTAAATTCGGTCATTTTAGCTTTACGGACAGAACATTCTAGAAATAATTTATTAGTGTTGAACTGTGCTTTTATTAAAAAGCTTTAGTATACTGCCATTGCATTCAGCATTTAAGTAAAAAAGGACCCTGAACATATAAAGTCCTATATAAATACTGACCTGAAACACTTAACATACCTTTAAAATGAAACAGAATTCAGAGTTGAGGTTGCTGGAGTCTGTAGGAATCTGGATTGTCCTAAACAATAAAATAAAAAAATAAGACACATAATCCCTTCAGGTGTGATTTAAGATTTTCATTTCACAATGTTTGCTTTTGTGCTTTCCACTGTGCCATGACATACAAATCAACAATAGCTACTGTCATCTTTTCACATTTAGAAACTTGACACAGGAAATTTGGATCCTGTTTATTCAGTGCTTCTCCAAGTGACTATAGAGCTTAAGTCCAGAAAAGCAGTTTCAATCTTTTCTGATAGCACAGTGGAAAAAGTCTAGATTTCCTCAATGCACAGGCTGAAACACCCTCTCCAAGTCCCAGTGTGCTATCAAAAATTCCCACAATAATAATAATAATAATAATTCCTTACACTTATACAGCACTTTTCTGAACACTCCACTCAAAGCGCTTTATAGGTAATAGGGACTCCCCTCCACCACCACCAATGTCCACCTGGATGATGCGACAGCAGCCATAGTGCTACACTCACCAAACACCAGTGGGGAGGAGAACAGAGTGATGAAACCAATTCATAGATGTTGTTTAGTAGGAGGCCATGGTTGGTAAAGGCCAATGGGAAATCTGGCCAGGAGGCCGGGGTAACACCCCTATTCTTTTTGAGAAACGCCCTAGGATTCTTAATGACCACAGAGAGTCAGAAGCACCCCCTGCTGGCCCCACTAACATCTCTTCCGGCAGCAACCTTAGTTTTTCTCCAGGAGGTCTCCCATCCAGGTACTGACCAGGCTCACACCTGCTGAGCTTCAGTGGGCTGCCAGCTGTGAGCTGCAGGGTGATATGGCTGATAAACCAGAACAGCTGAAGACCATGGAGGCATTAACGAATATTCAAGGGAATATACAGTGGGGATGCCTGTTAATGAATATGAGGTTTTCCCCATACAAAAACCTGCCAGAGTTGGGCATGGAAGCCCCACTATAAAACCTCTAAATCCTAGCTGATAATTATAGTATCATAAAGGTAATTGGCAATTAAGGTGCAGTTAATGTGTCAACGAAAGAAAAATGAAAATTTCTCTAAAATTTCTAACTGCTTAGATGAGGCAGAAAAGAGCATTGTGCGATGTGCAGAGAAAGTCATCGGCTGCCAGCTCTCACAGAATATATTTATATTCATCTAGAATGAGAAAAAGGGTGGCGAAAGTTCTGGGTGACCTCACACACCCCGGCCACTCTCTCTTCCAGCGTTTTCCCTCTCAGCGGTGACCAAGAGTGAGAGTCCTAAAAACTGGGACTAACCGACACCTATATAGCTCTTTCCCCAGCCTATACCTCTCCTAATCAAGGACACTTCTTGTATTCCTTCTCTGTGACTAGTTGTACGTTTTGGCACATGCTGCTGATATTTTTTGTAAATATATGCAGTACTCATTGTACATTTGATTATTCAACTGTATATACTTTGAAATGTCAGCGAAATTTGTTTTTATCTGTAGGTTTTTTTCTTTTATTTTACTGGAATTTACGTTGATACCTGCGCCAAGAGAAATTAGTTGTATGTTTTGTTCTTGGCAAATAAAAACATTTCTGATTCTTATCATAAACACTACAAAACATGATATAACAACATGTACAATAACATACAGCAAAATAAAATATCACTAATATACCAGGACCACTGTTACTGAGAATCTACAAAACATCCTTGGTACCTCTCAAATACCTACTGTTTTCCATTAGTTCTATTTCATAATTCTTAGTGTTTTAATGAATCATAGTTTCATTATGAGCCACTAAGGATCTGTCATACAATTTCACACTGTAGGGCCAACAACATTATTATTTAGAATAATTTATATTCTGTTATTCTTTGCTTACATTATATTATATGAGGTAGAATATTTGTAACTGACATTTTTAAGCCTTTAGTCATTTAGATCACCATTTTCTCTAATTATGAAAGGAAAACAATCTACACAGAAATTTCCAGATGTTGCCAAGAGTCCAGCTGTTGTCTGGCTTACCTGGTGCAGAGAGCACTTCCATTTGTCCTGATGTGGTACAGGCTGGGCTGCACATTGTTGTCTTTCAGTTTTCTTTTCCCTTTGTGCACTATGAACTTCCTCTTGAAATGTGAAAGAAACTTCAAGTTTTCTTGTTGCTGAGTCATTCGCACAACCTGAAAGTACACACACAGGGGCTCATACAGTACATTGGGTCTGCAACGTACAATTTAAGGAAGGATGTGGAGTAACATTTTATTGAGTACTTGTGGATGCCCAATCCATATTAAGGTGAAAACAAATCACAGTGTTCTCCTCGATTTTGGAACATTTCGGTCCTGACATTCACCTCCAGTACCATTCTCGGGTACAAACCATGCGGAAAGTGTGTCATTGTAGTAAGATATCGCAAAAACCTTGGTTTATGAAAAAAAGCACTCCTTAAATATGGACTTTGAGATTTACCTATCTGTGTAGAATTTGAGATAAAATGTAAAAAGACTAATTAAAACTCTTTCATTTTAAGGTCTTGATGTCTATGCTGTGTTTCATTTTTTAAATCAATGATCCACCACCACAGCCTGGCTCTGGGCTGGGAACAGTACAGAGATCCAAGACACTAGCTCTACACATTTACTGGATTTCAGAACCGGGCAAAAAAAAATTGCAGCTAGACATTCTGGAACTTAGATTTCCGGCTGTGTACAGCCCATAAACATTCTCAAATCTTGACAACACTCAGCTCTTCAAAAGTAGTTTTAAAGTTATCATCATTTGCCCTTCTTCAGATTTGTAAAACATCAAAACCTTGACCTCTTTTCAAAAAACAGTCCGATTCTGCTTATTAACTTTCTCCTAATAACTGAAACCATAGCGGGAAAATAAACTGAGGCCCAGGCATCGGTTTATACCATAAATGTTTTCAAAATAAATTAATTAACCACACTCTTCTTTTATGAAGGTCATTCAGATTTCTCCACAGAAAATTGAGTTGTTTCTCTGTGGTTATGCGCTTTCTAATTTTCACTTTTGAAATGGTGGAAGCCAAGAAGCAAGCCAATTTATCATGGCCACTCCTATTCCTTTGCTTGTTGATGTGACTGAGAGTATTAATTCATCACAAATGTTAGAAAATAGTTTTGTTTAGCTCACCAACCCCATCTGCTGAGGAACCGGGGCGCTGCAGTATGAGCAATGAACTGTCTGGGCTACCAACACAGCACAATTTTTAATTTTAGCTCGTAAAAGCTGGACTTAGAGTAACGATCCTGTATGTCCGAGTATGCTGTAACCAGCTCCAGCAATGGAGGGCCCTAAAACAGCAGGCCAGGCACACAATGTAAAAGGCTCGAGGGACGTTCTCACTTACCTCCAGCTTGCCAGGGAACAGACTCTCGAATTTCTTTTGGAGGCTGAAGGTGAAAGTCAGCCAGCCCATGTTGGAGGCCTCCCGGCCCTGCCAGAAGTAAACCACGCACTGGAAGTCCTCCTCCGGCTGCTTTTCCTCCTCCTCGGCCTCCTCGTTGCCCTTGTCTTTGTCTCCCTTCTTCGGATCCTCCTCGTACTCCACGGGCACCCAGTACCTGTGCAGAGCAGCCGACGAGACCAGTTCAAGGCCCGGACCCGACGCGGCGCAGGGGTCCAGACAAGTTGGGGGCCCTGCACGGCCACTGCCCACTCAGGACCATTACACACTGTACGACTACACACGGCTGGGGAAGGTTTTAAAAGCGGGCCTAAATCAAGTGTAACGTCCCGCAGAAAGTCAGTAAACGAGCCTGTACTTCAAACTAGATTCAAGGCTAGTGTTCACTAGTGATCATTCCAAAAAGAAAATAGGCAGAAGATTAATATGAAGGCGACTATCCCGGTACGAAAGATCATGAGTGCTCAGGAGAATGTTTTTTCCGCAGTTTGTACTATCTCAACGTTATTCCTCCTAAAGAATAGCATACTGATGGCTACATTTGCATGCTGAACGCAAGCAAATACTGTAAGCTATTTTTGTGTGTCTGACTTTAGGAAGGGAAAAAAATGTGGGAAAAGGCGTAAGAAACACCTTCTTTATCATAATTGCTTAGACTTCTATAGCACTTCTCTGGACACTCCACTCAAAGTGCTTTACAGGTAATGGGGAACCCCTCCACCACCACCAGTGTGCAGCCCCACCTGGATGATGAGACAGCAGCCATAGTGCACCAGAACGCTCCCCACACATCAGCTATCAGTGTGGAGGAGAACAGAATTCACAGATAGGGATTATTAGGAGGCCATGATTGGGAAAGGCCAATGGGAAATTTGGACAGGACGCCGGGGTTACACCCCTACTCTTTTCAAGAAACGCCCTGGGATTTTTAATGACCACAGAGAGTCAGGACCTTGGTTTTGCTTCACATCTGAAGGACGGCGCCTTTATATAGCACAGTAAATTTGCTTAATTCAGCTCCGATTCACCTGCAGAGGAAGACGTAACAGTCCTGTGTGTGGAAGTGCCCAAATTCTTCTTCTGGCAGCCGGGCGAACTTCTTTCCTTCGAGAACAAAACCCTCCATCCCATCCAGGTCTTCATTCCACTCCTCCATCATCTGCTCTGCCTGTGGACCAACACGCACACATCGGCACAATTAGAACTGGTCCGCGAGAGACGTTAAAATCACATTAAGCACTGCAAGGCCTTGAAAGCCGTCACACGTTTTAAAAGTAACTATTCATAAACATGGCTTTGCTTCAGATGATTAATATCCTGGCCTTAACAGGAACCAGTAGTTTTCTTCAAGCTGCTATGGTTCATATCTGAATGAAAACCATCTTGTCTTTCTTGAAATATGGTTGAGTATGTTTACTGTGCTTATCAAAATACCATATTTATTATTATACTTTTATAGTATATACCATATTATAGTACAAAATTTCCATCAAAACAGATGTATTACTATTTATACACATTTAGAAGAAAAGAATACAGACATCTACTGATAGTCTAGGCTAATATGTCTACTGATTAAATGTTTTCGGCATCATTTTTATTAACTGATCATCTGCAACTGACCAATATTCACACGAATATGTCCGTTGCATAACCACTAATCCACCTATATTAGCGAAAGAGCTGGACGCTGGTGATGAGGTAACTTCTTTACTGTCACGACTAAGTGAGTTCAGATGGAAGAAAGCCCTCTTTAGCAATAAAACAAGGTTTGATTGCTTTGATGACAGACGTGGAGAATGTCTAAGATCACACCTCTGCAAGGGGCATGGGAGGCTGTCTTGGGAGGAACAGGGCTGTCAAGTCGGCCTTCATCTGGTCCTTCTGCTCAGCGTCCTTCTTCACTTTCCCAGTTAGGCCCTTGGTCTTCAGGACACTTTCCGCATTCCTGGTGTAGTCAACCTTCAGCACATCATCCCAGTTCTTGAATTTGGACTTGAAAACCTATATGAACACAAGAGAGGGCGGAAAAAGATCCTGATACAGTCACAGAGCTGCTTGCACATGGTCTAATTTTTTAGCTCCGTTTTATTTTTAAAAGGTACACACTGTTGATTCACTTTTCCCATTTCAAAAATGATGAGAAACACAGCAAAACATTCCTTTTAAAATCGCCTTTTTCTCTATATCAGCATGTATATCCTCCCCTGTGATTACTTGACACAGATGGGATCAGTGCAATTATATTCATTTTGTTCCTTTAATCAAAACAATTTACCCTTGCCAGAATTCTGTAGAAGTGCTAAAAAAAGACTGAAAATTAAGATCATTTCTGGAAAACGTGCCTCCCTTTTAAGAAACTCTAACACAAGACCGGTTCTTACCACAAACGTACTCAAATGGTCATGAAGAAAAATAAGTCACTACTCTTCTTTTGTACTTTTCGGTGATGAAAAAGCATATAATGATTCTTGCGATATCTATTTGTTTAACTCAGATTTGAAAAAATATTAGTATGTAAACAGTAAACAAAATAACTGAGGAAATAGAAGAACTTCTGCTGGAACTGTATGCCACTTTCAGCGTGGTTTCAGCATGGAGCAGATCGAGTATTTACCACTGCTTCTAAATCACTAAAAAAAAAAAATGATCAGTGATCATGTGTTCAGTGACAACAAAATATTCCTGAATTGTTACTAACTAGATGAAAATATGCACTTGCAACACTGATAGTTATATGTTTTACACTGGGTGGTATAGTAGTTCTACCATGAACAATTATGATAGAGACAAACATTATGCCCAAATTTGCCAGTAGAATCTATTAACAATAAGAACCACACATACAGTATGGCTTGTGCAAGCCAAATGCTGGGCAGCTCCAATATGTCTAGAAAACTGTGCAGACTGAAAGTCCCTGGACAGGTTGCGGCCTTCATTAGAGCATTCTCTGCTACTATGAACCAATTACAAGCCTGTTGTTACATCAGTCCCGGAACAAAGGATAGCCAAAGAAGTCAGTTTTATAATCCCAAGCCACATACAGTGAACTCCTTCTCTCGGATTGAGAGACACAGGTGGGCAGTGACCTCTAAGAAAGATGCCCAAACAAGATAATGAAATGGCAAATTCAGAGGTGAGTAGCCGGTCCAACAAGACCACCGCAGTTTATCAGGAAGAAAGACAGAGAGAGTTCCACCTACAAACAAAACAAAGCACCAGCACTGCAGGTTAACTCTTTGTGTACTGAAAACCAATAAAGCTTTTCTGAGCATTGACTGTCAATCTTTTGAGGTGATGAGTCAGGATAACTTTGATTGTAGAAAGTCAGGACTCAGGAGGCTTGTAGTCTCTGTAAATAACTTGTTTGAGTTCAGCATTATAAATCAATTTATCTAAGTTTGTGCCTCATTTAATCATCATCTTACTGTGCCAAAGAAGCAAAAAAAAAATCACGAATTTATTGACCAGTTTTCATTCATGCCTGTGGGGGGGGGCTTGTAATCTAGAATTTTACCTCTGCTCCCCTCAATTCATAACAATACACTCAATACCAAGTCACGGATGCAGAATGATCAAATGACTGACAGACCCAACTACACGCACACATTAAAGAGGTACTCTTTAAATAAAAAGATACAGTGAAAACAAACCTGTTAGGACAATTAACTAGTCATGGATGCACAGTAAGCAGAAATATGCTGAGGACTTGCTCTCTCCATGTCTTAGCGAATCAATGGCTTCACATGCAAGGTCTGTCTTTAGCCTAGAGCTAGGCTTAAAAACTTGGGAGGAACTCGGGCCCTAATAACCAGACAGTGGAGAAAGTAAACTGGGTGAACTGATCACAGGGCAGGTGCCTGACCTTTCCCAGAGACCAGGTTCAAGTGGTCCCCTGACGATAGGAGACGCAGCTGCAGACCGTACCTGGCACTCGGCTCCCTCCAGGTTGCGGATCACCATGGCGTGTTTGGGCCGGTGCAACATGCTGCACACCTCCTGCCCCAGCTTCAGGGCCGCCGCTCTCACCAGCCGGGGGGACTTGCGTCCGATCCAGATGAACACGTCGGACCAGCAGTCCAGGATGTACACGGACTTGGTGTCCAGGAGACTCTGGACCTGCGTTCATGAAGAGATCTCGATATCAAGTTGCACTGACATTTCCAATGATTGTAAGCAAATACATAACGTGGCATAAAATAAACAGGAATGCAGTCTTTGTTGTTGCACGTGACTGTTAAGACTTTGAACAGTACCAGTCTCATTTCTGGAACAACATCAAGCTTGAGTTTCTCCTTATGTTCCACCGACAGTTTGTAGTTGATCTGCGGGAGCTCCAGGTAGCCCAGGCCAAGACCAACCTAGAAAGGACAAAAACAAAGCAATGAGGCTGCGATGAATTCAATTGATGAAGAAGCGATTACAGAAACAAAAGATGAAATCCTGAGCCATCATTCATATTTTGTGAATCACGTTAAGGTAGAGTTTTGAAAAGTAGAGTGGGAGACCCATTTTCATTTCCTACTTTAGCAGCATAATACATCTTTTCAGGCCATAACCCACCTGGTACCACTCAGTAAAATGTGAATTTGGTCCCATTTAATTCCAAGGTTTATCTACAACATACTGGATAGCAGCAACCTCAATATCTGGCTGTGCACACATCAAAACTTAAGAGCACGATTGCAGCTCTCAGCTTTGGATTAATAAGGTTACGGCTGACGTACAGGTGTCAACAATTTGTGGAAACTGTCAACTAAAAAATCAGGATTAACGAGTCTGCTTTTACCTTGTAAAGTTTTGGCCGAACCGGAGTGAAGTCATCTGGAACATGCTTCTTAATTTCCTCTGGCTGTCCTCCCAACAGCTCCCAGAATTCTGGCGTTTCCTGGTTATGACCCAGCAGTGTGATTTCTGCCTTGCCCTTTCTCTCATTCTTATTGATCTTCTCTGCAAACAACCTACCCAAATGGACACAAACATGTAAAAAAAATAACAGGAGGGCACTTGAACTTTCCCTACATATCCTGAGTCAACCAACTGCGCACATGGTATGAGGATGTAAGGTATATAACATCAGAATCTCCCTTTTAATTTAATATTTACATGAAATCACGTTACAATAAGTATTATGAATCTGTTTTGCACTTGATTGTTTTCAGCACTCTTCAAAGTCACTTTCGTGACATGAAACCATCATTATTTCTTATAAGACAAAAAACCTAAAAACGTGACTTAGTAGCAACAAATATTAAGCAGACAGGTCTTTAAAAAAAAAACTATATATAATGGGTTTTCTCCACTTGCTATATGCAGCAAGCGAACCTACACTGCACTAGAATTGAGCAAGGATCTTCACACATGCTCCTCCTTCAGCCTCCAGACTGATCCTTTAACACACTGCAAGCACCACAGTGCCTTACAGTGGCTTTAACACCAGCTGGGGAAGCAGTAAGAGACCCTCTCACCAATAGTGTAGTGTCTCCAGGAGGAGTCAGCATTTCTACAAAAAACAAGACGGTCCTGGCCTCTCTACCTAAGTGGCACACAAAGCGTATTCCAGTCACAGCTGGTCAGCGACGTAACTCATGCTTGAAACATGACTGCCTGGGGCCCCACCTGTGCTCTCAGCAACCACCTTCATTGGCTGTAACACCCAGCATAAATACCACACTGGGTATTTATAGTGTACATTTGATTCTTTTCACTGCTAGCCCTGCAACTCTGATCTTCAAAAGGCTAACTGAGACCACATTCCCTTTTAAGGTGGAACTCCGAAAAGAAAAAAAGCACCTCTCACTCGGAGGTAACTAGTGTACCTGGCTTTGGTGGTGTTGCTCAGTGTGGCCTGAGCTCCGCGCCACACAAATATCTCCAGACCATTATCCAGCATGAAGACAAACCTGGCAAATGGACAAACGCAGTGTTCCAATGAGCATAGAAAGGAAACACACGATATAACCAAATGCACACTTAACCAGAAAGGCAACAGCGATACAGAAGCCTGCAAAGCTTTGCAGCTGTTGCACAAGAGAAACAGCAGACGCTGTATTTAAGAGCAGGAACACAAGCAAAATGAATTCCTAATAGTACTTCTGGATCTAGAAACACTTTCTTACAGAAACGTCTGAAAACACAATCATCCTGTGAGCATATCTGATCCAACGCTTGAATGTAATATTCCAGTGTCAGGAATATTCCAATAATAATAATAATAATAATAATAATAATAATAATAATATTGTAATATTCCAATAATCTGGAATGTATCATATTCACAGTCTTTTTTTATGAGATCATAAAACCAGTGTGCATTAAAAAGTACAGCTTAGACACCTCCATATGATTTTATTCTAAAATCCCTCTAGTCTCTTTCAACAGAATATTTATACTTCATAAGAGGTTCACACTGTTTTTAGAATGCACAATGTTAATAGCATTTCTGTAGTTCATTTGGCTGACTACTCTTCAGCCTCCAGCACAAATACCATTCTAACACTGAGTAGGAAGGATTCCAGAGCTCACCGTGGGTCCAGAGAAGATGTTTTCAGCGCAACAGACTCCAGCCTGATGTTCTTTTTGCCATATACACGAAACAGCCTGTTTGTAGAGGAAACAAGCCCGTTTTTAATCAGACAAGTTTAAAACCACCGAGGTTCTTAATTATGTGCTTAACACAGCAGTTCATCCATCTATCCATTTTTTTTAACTGCTGTAACATCACTTTATTAACCCTTTACAATTTCTTGCATTAGGAATTGTCAATTTATCCACAATTGGTCACGAGGGAACTGGAGCCTATCCTGGCAAGCAATGGGCACAAGGCAGGGTACACCTTGGACAGGATGCCAGTCCATCACAGGGCCCACAGAGACACAGACACACACCATGGCAGATCATTCTTCCACCAAATAAAAAAAGTCATTAAAACTGTAATTGCATATTATTTTCAATGAAAAAACTCCATTCATCCATTTTTATCACACTTTAGGAAAGATTTCTTTTTACCTCGTGACATATTGCGAGTCTTCCACAGTGTAGAAGCCACTGGCTGTCCCTCCCTCAATGTAGGATATGTCGTTGCCAAAGACCTATCAATGAAAGGTACATCAATAAGGGCGTCTATCTTCCTTCAGAAAAACACAAGCACATCTACACCTACACAACAGAAAGGGCTCTGCCCCTGTACTTACTGCACTGAATTCTTCACTTTCTTCGCCCATCTCCTCCCGGATTGTCCTGCACTCCGCCCCCAGGTAGTTCCTTAGGTTAACTGCGTGGATGGCAGAACAGGCCTTCTTATCTAGAGTAGCTTCCTGTCCAATCCAGTAAAAGATGTGCCAGTTCAAGGAGCTGTTCTCATCTAGAAAAGTCTGAAAAACAAAAACCCAGACACACGTTTGCAAAACAAAGTAACATGGAGGACAGAATTGAAGTGCTCCCCAACACCTCCTTGTCTTATTTAGGACTCTTGTTACGACTGGATTCATAAAAATTAAACCCTTTAGCCAGAGGAGGATGAGGTTCAATATTATCGCCGTTACCTTAAGTACGATGTAACAGTCTGCCTCGTAGAACTTCCCATGAAAAGTCTCATCCACCTGTGTGGGGATGAAGTTCTCTATTTGCCACACAGTGACTCCAGGGATGTGGCCTACATCCTCCATGAAGAACTCGGAATAATCCAGCTGAGGCTTCTCCAGGTTCTTATCCCAGCGCCGCGTCTTCAGGTCACCGTATTTCATATCTCCGTTCTCCTGGGAGAGGGAGAGATAGAGGACAAGTCAGGCCTAGAGGCAATGTCCTTTCAAGACTGCTCACTCAGGTGCTGTGTCCACATCAGAAAAACACCATGTACTGGCTCTTCCCTCAAAATATGAAACATGAACTTTGTGAACTCATTTGTATTTTTCACTTTTTAATTCCCAATTATTTTTACAGGGCACAGAGTTTAGATGAAGACCGCCTGGAACAGGAGACTCTTTAAATAAATCACGAGATAAAGCTACAACACTGGACCATATACTTTAGTTTTTAGCACGCATTACTTCATAAATGTATTTCCGAAGTCTCGCTGTAGTGCTGAGGCAGGGTCTTACCTCAATGGATTTGTTCTTCTCCTGTGCCACATCAGTCATGCCCTTCAGCACCTGCTTGGCCTGGTCATCCTGGGACGAGTCTTTTCGGCGTCGCAACCGCATCTTCCTGGCCATGGGGTCTCTGGGACTGTTGCCTAACAAGAAGTGAAACGGTAACAACATCACAGAACGTGCTGCAAATAAACTAGCTTCAGGTAGACTACAATGCCGGGGAAATGGTTATAGTGAGGTCTACATTGGCATTAAGACAGATTGGATACATGCAAAAACATCTGTGGATTTCAGTCTTTACTTCTGTCTTTATTTATTAGCAAGTGGCACTGTGGCTAAGGATCTGTGCCTGTGGCTGGAAGGTTGCCGGTTCAAATCCCGCGGCCGGCAGAGGAATCCTACTCCGTTGGGCCCCCGAGCAAGGCCCTGAACCCCAACTACTCCAGGGGCGCCGTATAAATGGTTCTGACCCCACGCATCTCTCTCCCCGTCTGTGTGCCCGTGTGTCTCCTGGAGAGCAAGCTGGGGTATGTGAAAAGACAAATTCCTACTGCAAGAAATTGTATGAGGCTAATAAAGTGATCTGATCTTAAAATGGTGAAAAGAATAAGCAGCTTCTGGAAGGAAAATTGCTCTGAACATTTCCATCGTGAAAACGTTTAACAACTGTCCCAGGTATCTACAAAAAAGAAACCTTAAACATTTTTTTAAAAAATGTCGATAGTCCATGTATTGTTAATTACACTAATATAAATGAGACCTCAGGTTGGAAGCTATAGGTCCTCCAAGCATGGCCGACTTGAGCCCCCAACGACAATCGCAGCACAACGGATTGCTTTTACCTCCTCCAGCAGCCGCCACAGTGGCTGGGGAGGCCCCGGCCAACCGCAGCTGGTTCTGCAGAGAGAAGTCGATGTTGTACCATTCGGCTGCTCGATCCACAGGCTTCGGGGGCATCACGAGGTTCGGGTTCTCTCGAACATCCAGGACCTAGGAACAAGACAGGAAGCTAATGAGGTAGAAAACCTGCCTATGTGGTATAAAGGTTGAGATTCATAGTACGGAGTTCAATATTTAGCCAGCAAACAGTATACACAACAAAAGACAACAAGGAGAAAAAAAAACTGTAGTCTTACCTCAAGATCTGTGAGGAAATGTATAGCTTCTGGTAATGTTACAAGGCGATTTTTATTAAGGACCAGCTTCTTAAGTTTCCCACACCTGAGAGACAAAATTAAGCGTTATATCCACAGCTCTCTGGAGATCACAGACCAGAAAGTCTGTTTACCGAAGACGCTACAAAGTAATTCAACACTCACCTGCACAGACCTTCGGGAATAAGCTCTAAATTGTTGTTTGCAGCCATGAACTCCACCAGGCTGGCTAGCTTCCCGACGCCTGATGGGATACCATCGAAATCCAGCTTGTTTGAGTTCAAATACAGCTTTTTCAGCTTGATTAACTTGCAAATTGCAGACTGTTGGGGGAAAGATAACAGTATCATTTATTTTGTCCGTTACAAGTACTTAATTTATAAAGAGAAACATACTGAGTGAACATTACAAATAAATTCCTGCATTTAGCTTAAAACATTTTGTAAGCAGGTTTAATTATATCAAATCCATATAACAAAAGTATGCGAATTCAAGTTAAAATGAAAGAATTTTAACACCATAAAATTACATAACCTCCCGAAGTCTTAGCTAACCTATATAAACCCTTTTTTTACAGTGCCCATTAAGGACAAAGAACAAAACATCAACAACTCCTAAAGACGAGATGTCCTTTGTGAAGGTGGAAGCACAACACATCAACAGGAAGTGACATCAACTCTGAACATAAATCCACATGAGGCTTCTTACAGGCAGAGATGTGAGCTGGTTTCTGGACAGGTTCAGGGTCTCCATCTGCGTCCACTGGTCAATGCACAGAGAGAGCTCAGAAATCTGGTTGCTGCTCAGATTGAGACGCTTCAGGCTGGACAGAGTGTAAAGGCACTCCGGCACTCTGGTCAGGTCATTGCATGACAGGTCAATATCTGCAAAATCAGAGCCATGTGCATGCCTCACTTATAGAGCTTGTATGAGCTTGTGTAGAGCTTTTATGTAGCTTGTACCACATCACAGTTAATACTCATTTTCTGAAAGAGAAAATCCTGACGTCACAAGATAAAACTAAAATAATTAAAAATGTTTATATGGACACCTAAACGTCTGAAAGAAGTGTTTGAGACTTAGCTGAAATAAGTGAAGTGATAAATGCATGAACTAGCATGAACCAAAAAAAAATCTACAAGATCCAAAGTGTTTATGGTATCATATATCCTCAACAGCTTCTGGAAAGAAAAACTAAAAATATTTGCTTGTGCAAACAAAGATGTTTTTTCTAAAAATAAATACAGAACGCTGCCAATGGAAGATGTAACAAGCCAAGAAAAATTAAACATTTGTGTCTCGCATGAACTTGGTGAAGACACTCTATGATTTATGCTTACAAAGAATTTCCCAGGGAAAAAAAAATCATTTCAACAACTTAGCTTCCCTTAATGAACCCATATACAGAAAAAAAAGTTAAGTTTACATGAGGACGCTTAAAAATGGAGTCAATTTTTTTTTCTCCCAACAATGTTTATTCTGTTTTCTAGTCTCTGTTGATGAAACAGTCAGCAGAGTCTTTACCTTGCAGATTTGTGAGGCCCTCAAGGCTAGTAGGCATGTTGCTTTGGGTTCGCTGAGTGTTTCTTAAATGGAGAGTCTGGAGAGCAACCATAGCCGGTAGCTGTCTGCACAGAAAAAAATATTTACGCGTGAGCTTCAGTTCAAATCTGGAACTCTGCGTCTTAAAATGACTAGAATTCATGCTGAAACGTTCCAATATAAATTAGTTTCTTTCCTTGACAAAAACAAGTGTGAGAAGGCTCCACAGCCAAAATGTCGTTTTTCTTCTCTTTGCAGGATGGAATAAACCTTTACTTGTTCCCTTGCAGCCTACGCATGCTGACATTGCTCCCTACTTAAAAAAACATAAAATATACATAGATCCTAACCAATCTTAAAGGAAAACTGCACAGCTTGAATTAGATTGAATAACTGATTTTGATTCGGCAAGCTTGAATGTTGGTCTTCACATCCTGACGAGAATTAAGCATGGAAGAGAAAATGGCTGTTTCCTCCTTACCTCAGCTGTGCGTGCATGAGAGGATTGTTGTTGAGTATTAAGGTCTGCAAGTGAACCAGGCGTCTCATTTGAGGGGGCAGGCTGTCCAGCTTATTGTCACTCACGTCCAGGTACAGCAAGTCGGTCAGGTTAATAAACAGCTGATTTGGGATGTTTTCAATGCTGAAAGACAATAATTCATTTAAGAACGGCACAAACACACGAAATAGATTCTGACAGCTGTTGGTTAAAATAACCTACAAAAGTTAATACTGAAAATAGTTCCGTCTGATGGCAATCAATACAATCCCAGTGATAAAATGGGTTTTTGCCTACATGCAAAGAAATCCCTTGTTAGGTAAACATAAGGTTTTATTCTTTAGTTTTACTGTTCTTTACCCTTCTGCTCCTACTGTATTCAGTATCCCCCATCTACTGTCTCCTCTCATTGTGCATGCTGTATTTTTTTCATTGTTGTTCCTGTCGTTTTGTAAAGCGCTTTGAGAAGCCACCTTTTAAGGTGCTATATTAAATAAAGTTTATTATTTTATGGAAAATAGTGAGTAATTCGTCGTTAACTTCATTTCTTCGATAATGTAAAGGCACAGTTGGATTTGGACTCTGTCAAAAAACTCAAAAACCCTTCACCGTGAGAAAGTTAGTCAACCAGTTCCCTTCCTGGGGACTTGATAGTGTGAAAAGAGCAGGACCCTTCTCAATCATAGAAGTGTAAGAAGTCTCACTCGAGGGGACCATTATTGCTTTTAAAAACAGATCGAGCAATCAGTGTTCCAGCCAAAGAGAAGGAACAGTGAGGGGCATGATGGGTAGGATGGGCAAAGGCAGTATGGACGTGAGCAATTTGAAATTAGAGATACAAAAAAGCCATGTCCGGCTACATAAAAAGGTATAGAGAAAACAAACCAAGGATATTTAAAATTTAGCAGTTAGAAGGGATCCCCATAATGCAATCAAGTCGGTAAGCTGCAGAGATGAGGAATGTGATTTGAAATGTCAGGAAGATGCCTTCTCCTCAGCATTGCAGGTCTTGTCATAAAACCGTGAACATTTTTTTTTTTTTTACTTTCCTCCTTCACAAAAACAGTCAGCTTGCCTGTTGTCAGGCAGGGACACACCTGTTGTGACTGAGGTTAAGCACCAGCATGTTCTTGGAGTTCTCCAACTCCCGAGGAATTTCAGTCAGCTGGTTATAACTCAGATCCTAAAAGAGAAAAAAAAGACTAAATAATAATGACATTATTATACAACACATTTCGTTTGACAGCTGTTTCAATCTTGTTTGGGCACACTTTCTTTTCCAACGCAGAATGGACAAGACCAACTTCTCTGCCATCTCTGATCTAGGGAAGCAGTGTGGAGTAGTGGTTAGGGCTTAGGACTCCAGACCGGAGGGGCTCTACCCTTTCCATTCAGTTTGCTCCAGTAAATATGCACACATGGATATTTTCCAGATCAACATAGGAAATTTCCAAATTTGTTCTCAACTGACTTTGATCTGGTTTAATAAAGGATTTTAAAAAAAACTTTTTTAAAAAATACCTAAACATTTGGTATTGCTCATAAAAGTCTGTGGAAGCCTGGAGTTGAAGCTTATTTCAAGAAACAAGTGAATGAGAGGCTCAAATCAAGCACCTTCTAGAAACCAAGCAAGCTACATGAACTAATGCCTCCGTTCATTGGAAACGGAATGGTTTCTGGGGGAAGGGAGATCTTCACTTTTAAAACATCTTCATCTTTATAGGCTGATCCTATCTTTCAAGTGGAAATACACAATCTGAAAGCCCACTGAGATATCGGCATTATAATGTTTTTATTCTTGTGAATTTCTCTGCTAGCAGGACAGTACAATAACAATGAGCTGAAAATGTGAAACTTTGCCTCCCTTCCGGCTCACAGACACTAATGAAAAGTCTACTGGACAAAAACCGAAAGGATTTCCTTTCAACCAGAAAGGAGAACCAAAAATAATTTCCCAAAGTTGGTTTTTAGTTCTGGCTGTCTGAAATGCTGACTATACAGAGAAACATTTACCCCTAGGTATTAAAGAAGAAGCTCTGATCAAAATAAAGGAGTTGGTGAATAATTACACTGATACAGATGGCAAAACAGATTAAGGGAAAGTTACTAAGGGTAAAATATAAAGAGTTATTCATTTGATTTATGATATATTGCTCCCCTTTAAGTTAACAGTTACGCCAATGACACAAAGACATCCAGGACACGAAGAAACAGGTTTACATACCAGCACTGAGAGATCATCTAGCTGAAAAATATCATCTGGAACTCCAGAGTTTTTCAGGTTGTTGGCTCGGGCCACAATAGCCTTCAATGGGGGAGAAAACACAACATGTGACTTCACAGCCTTTGCACACACAAACACCTGCTTAGAGGCATCGTGATAGCCTGTCAGAAAGCAGAATACACAACTGATTCAGATAGGTGCCTGAACTAACCAGAAATTAGACATATGCAGACCTCAATCAAGTTCACTAAACAAAAGCTGTGCCTTTCCACATTACCCCCCCAAAACCCTGATAATCCTAATGGCACATGACTTATTTTACAAAGTTTAGAAAGCAAACAAAAACTGTCCCCATTTTTGCACAGAAGATAAATGTTCCAACTTCCATCCAACTGAAATTATTCTTCCTTCGGTTTATATTAAATCTATAATGTAGAAATGCCCGTTCTTATCTTGTTTTAAGAGGCAAATGTTATGAAAATACAATCACTCAGCCGCAGAAATAAGGCACCACATATCTATAGTGCTGCAAGGTTTTTTTAAAAGTGGAAAGTCCACTGATTAAGCCCTAGTAGAGACTCCTCCCCAACCCATATTTCATGAGGAATAACAACAACCAAGAACTAAACGTATTGGAAAAAAAATGTTTGTTTAGCATTAAGTCATAGCAAATTTGTCTGGACTCCAAATGAACAGAAAAGATGCTTACGAACACCATTTATATATTTTTTTCTCTAAATGTAAGAAATTAAGTCAAGAATGATTACGATGCTGGACATCTGAGGAGAACTGAACCTGGCAGCCTCCATTCCTCTCGATATTTCACGGTCGGCTCCATTTCCCTCTCGTTTTAAAGGATGCGCTGGAGACGACTGTCTTTGACTGAGCTGTAATCAGTCTAAAGAACCTCAAAGAGAAAGGTCTGGAGCAGCCTTGGAGCTAGCACAGTTCCAGACCAGGCTCTACTCACCCTGAGGCAAGGGAGACTCGACAGCTCTCCATGCAACGTCGTGAGGCTGTTGTGGCTCACCGACAAATGTTCCTGTGCCCAACGAGAAAAAACAAAGTCCATTCAGTGAACACGAGCATCCTTAAACTACAGGACAGGTGGCTTTTTTTTCAGTAGCACCCGAAACAAGGGAGATTACCAGTTTCTGGAGGGAGGCCAGCTCTTCGGGAAGGTAACAGAGCCCAGTCCTGTTCAGCTTCAGCCATCGCAGACTGGTCATAGACTTGACGTGTTCAGGAAAATAACCTCCCTGGAGACAGATCAGCAGAATCAATATTAAGCCCATTCAGCAGAAGAGAAAAATAAACAGCACCTAATTCTGTCAGGACCACCGATATCCCACTCACAACACCAAAGACAAAGCTGAGAACTGTCCACATCCAGTCCTAACTCACAGGTCTTTCTGTAGGACAATAATAGTTGGATATACATTTACAGTATATACTGTACTTGGAGTGGCTGTAAAGAAGACAGATGGAATAACCAACATCAACGCAAA
The DNA here is from genome assembly GCF_059453375.1 of Lepisosteus platostomus. Classification (NCBI taxonomy): domain Eukaryota; kingdom Metazoa; phylum Chordata; class Actinopteri; order Semionotiformes; family Lepisosteidae; genus Lepisosteus; species Lepisosteus platostomus. The sequence goes on from NC_142629.1 coordinate 6,914,079, forward strand.
AGCACTTTATAGCCAGTCGTGTGCCTGGCACACCTGTGTGTAAGCGGAAGCTACACAAGGGTCTGTCTATATATTTGAATCTGAATGTTATTTCACAAAATGCGATTACTGAGCCGAATTAAACCTGCGGTTGTACAGTTAACAACGAAAAGTAAATGTATGTAACACAGAGTCTTGGAAGGTTAAACTTCGCCCTACAGAACACAGAATTTTATTCAGGCCTCACTGAAACGTCTTACGTCCAGTCCAACTCACACCCTCACCATGCCACCACTGTATCTCACACTTATGACTGAACTGAGCCGGGTTCATTCCTGTAAGCTTGAACGGATAAAACGCGTGTGACAAAGCCAAACACTGAAACAACTCTAAAACGCCAGATGAAAAAAGAAACTCTAAAACTCCAACACACAGGATCATAAAAACGGCAACAGAGCAGGATCAAAACCCGCTCTGCTGTCATCTAGGAGCACCAGCCCGCATCAGGATCTATTCTTGCTAAATTACGGAAGACCGAGAAGGGCCTAAGACCAGAGCTTCTGCCTGCAGTGCCCTCCGACACCTCGTAGACGCCCAGTGACACTATCGCAGTGTTTCACGACAGAACACCACCATCCCATAAAAAAAGAAGGAATCGAAAGCGGTGCGTGTAATCCGTTGGTTTTTGTTTTCGCTCAGTCCTTACCTTGAAGTCATTTCCACTGAGGTCTACCCCCCTTATGAAAGGGAGAACGCCAGTGGCAGCCATTGCAGTTACTAAGTGCGTCTGAACGCGTCTCTATTTCTGGGTGTGTTTTTGCCGTGAAGCTTCGCAACAGCTGGTACTGAATACCGACCCTCCCCTCTGAGAGAGAATGGTACCTCCCTCCGATCGAGACAGCACCCTTAATTGTGATCTGGGAGGTGTTTATCGCTTAACCCTGTGCCGGAGTTGTGTGTGTGTGTCAATATCAAACGCTTCTGTGCTCGTTAACTCTTTTCGCTGCACTATGGCACAAACAACGTTAGGGCTCCTGCTACTCGCACAGCGATATGGAAGTATAAACGACGTACTCCCAGTGCGTCATTTTAAAGTTGTTAATTTGGCAGGAATCACTCACATCTAACAATGTTAAAAGTGATTATTCGTAATTTTACAGATCATTGTACATCTAGAACCACCAGTCATTCCAAACACCTCCTGATGAACAAATACACATTTCGCCCCGGATTTGTTTTTGCTCTCATTCTGCAAACGTGTAAGATGCATTTAAATCATAAACATGAAGATCTCAGAACACAGTGTTAGCAATAGCGAATGATGAAGACGGGGCTCTTTGACAAGACAGTAGGATGGGTTATAGAGTTACAGGACGCCGATTGCGAGATACATTTCCTTTCCCACTTCCGGCTTGCTTAAATCCCGCCCCTCCGGAATGTCCGTCTCAGTGCAAACCCCGGAGCCGTGAGCAGCGATTGGCGCACCCAGGTGTCAATCACGGTGACGACGGGTGGGTCCGGGTGACCTGGGCTCGGGGGCTCTTGATAGCATGGAAAAGAAGAGGCGGCGGAGAGAAGGTAAACTTTGCTTCTCGTCGGGAAGTTATTGTTTGAGAAATAAAATAGAGCACACGAGGTAAGTTAGTAGTACCGGCGCTTGGGTTGCCTTTCCAATTATGTCTCGTTGCACGTTGAGTATGTGTGTGTTTGCGGTACCCTTTGATTACAAAAAAAGTGGTACAAGAACAGAGATTGTTTTTATCCCTGTGACATGCCTGACGAGTGCGTCATAAAACAGTTATATAACCTTTGAGACGCTGGTTTGGCTTGCAGAATTAATGCAAAAACTGCCTTTAGGACAAACCTAAACCGAAAATGCTGCGCGTTGCAGTTTTTGTTCAGGAACAGCACACCAGGCAGACCACGTACGCCGTGAACAGCTGAATTGGTAATGTTTGTAATCGTGCTTGAAGACAAACAACTCCGATACTGATGGGAAGATACCATGCTTTTACGAAATTGAACTATCCCCGTGGTCAAACCGCGTACATGCTGCTCCACTAAAATGGGAGTAATGCACTTGCCTTTGTATGTACTTCTTTCTTACTAAATTGCATGAAATGTCGATGCCGATATTTGCTTTGAAGATGAGATTAATGGTTAACCTGATACTCCAGGAGAATCAAATTGATGCGACTCATAACGAGCGAATTTCAAGTCTGTGTTTTGTTTGTCGAGACGAGTAAGGGGGTCAGCCTGTTCCTCGTGATGGTCACGTATCATGCAGCATAATTGTAGAAAAAAGTGACCTTTTCTGTACTCTTCTTTAACGATGTTTTCGTCAGACCCTATCCATTACGTTCAATACATTTCACTCCGTTCTTTATGACTCCCCCGGCTGTTTCCACCAGTCAAACAGATTTCTGTCTAGTATTTCTCTCGAATAAGAACAATTTTGCTATCGTATCGAAGAGCACAGGATTGTTGAATATTTTTCAGCATTGGGAAGTATTCATTTTCTCACCCGGGGATTATTTTAATAACCCTTGACTCGACATAGTGTTTAAAAATATCTGGGGAAACTAGGACACTGTTACAGCAGGACAAATTGTGAGACAGGCAACTTTAAATAACTCCTGGCACAGGGTCAAAATTAAGACTGTACCGACTCACCTCAGAAGAGCACCCTTTAAATGGCTTACTTGTGTCCCTTATCTGAGAAGAATCTTCGTTGCCGTGCAGTTTTGCCCATTTTAAACACAAGAGTAAACCTAAACTGTGCATTAGAGTTTTATTTACTTTAGCACTTTATTTTTAAAAGGGGGAGTCAAAAAGATTTGGGGGTAAATGTGTCTAATATTAAAGTTGCAGTATTCTAATATCAACGCCCTAATTTTCATGTACTAGTATTTCAGTTTCATGTTTAGAAGCAAACAATCTCCATTGTCCCTAGCTGTTAATCAGTAATCTTCGCTTAACTTGGAGCTCTAGGGGAAGGTAAGGCTCTTCTTGAAGAGCTGACCAGAAGGCCTCATATGTGTTTGTTTACCGAATACTTTTGGGGTAGGAATAAAAACAAAACTTCCTGGTGCTGCAGGCTTTCTGATGATGAAACCTGAAGCAGGGAGCGGGGATTTTCAGCCCTGTTGATTAGGCTATGATGTTAAAACCCCTTCCAGTGTGTGCTGGCCTTTTGAGATGACCTCATTGGTAGACTTTGTCTGAATTAATGTTTATTTTTAACAAGTTTAGTCTGCAGGCTCCACACCCATGTTTTTCGAAGACGGAGTATGCTGCTTAGCTGGAATTTCTTATCACTTCATGAGAACTGTTAGCATTTCAAGGGTTTGGTTTTGGAAAGAACGCAAGCCTTTGGAAGGATTTTAGAATGGAATTCTCGACATTCATAGTTAGAAATAAGGGAGCAAATTCCTAATTAACAAGTTGAAGAGACTGCATGAGATGTGAAGTTGTTGGGAAATACTACATTTTATCTAGGGTATTTTGGAAACCAAGGACTGAGTGCAGAAAAGTCTAAACAAGTGAGTAGGTCAGTTACAGACACCAGTTGACACTGGTGATTAAAGGGGACCTGCAGTCCCAATTTCTCAGACTGGTTATTAAATCTCGGTAACAAAATAAATTCATTGATGTTATAGAATTATTTTTACAAATTTCAAATTAAGCACAAAATTGTGGATTTTGTGAAAGTACTGTAAGTCACCATGTTGCTTTTGAGTTTCCACGAACTGCGATGTGATGTGGCCCTTCCTGCTCACTAGTCACCGTAATGACTAATGTAATGTGATGTACGGACAGATAAGTACAGGTTGTGCACCAGACATTTCACTGCAGATGCGTTCCAGTGTGATCTATGGGCCGAGTTAACAAGTAGTATTAGCCTGCAAAACTGTCAGGAATTCGAGAGCAATATTTCTATTGGATTAAAAGAGATGTATTCACAAGCCTGCTTGATTACAGTGTAAAAAGGCTGCATCGCGTCACTGGAAGTTTTGTTGCCTCGTTCTGAATCGCAGACTATGGCGCTGTGTGTACCTGGAGGTTTGGTGTATTTTGTGATGTACACAGTGTCTTGTAAAACCTCCAGTTTACATTCAACTTTTATTGTGGTTTGAAATGGGCTCATCATTGCTGATTCTTTCTAACCCCTAAATATAAAAATAGCATTTTAGTTTCCTTTTAAGGGCCCACTTGCAACACGAACCAATGCAGAGGCAGGTTAACTCCAGAACCAGGCCTGGTTTAGATTTTCAGGCATTGCTGTATTTTGTTTTGCTGGGGGGGGGCGGTACCTGGTAGTGACGCTTAAAACGCATGTGCAGACACACCCTTGAGCTGAGATCGTATCCATCGTATTTTGCAGAGGCTGTTGTGAAGATCCAGGGGATTATGGAGCAGCGGGAGAAGAGACGTGGCGAGGATGGCATCACGGCAGTGCTGGACTTCCTGCTGGCCAATGCCCGGCTGGTGTTGGGGGTTGGGGGGGCCGCGGTGCTGGGCATTGCCACCCTGGCAGTGAAGCGGGTAAGCAGGCTTCTCTGCGGCTGGTTGATATGGCCATTGCACATCAATGAGCACACGCACAGCAGCTTTGAAAACCAGAGCAAAGGTGCCACACAAAGACTGCTCCCAGATGGGAACATAAATCTAGAATAAATGCTCTGCATTTTAGAGCACTTTCCTGTCTGGCTTGTGCTTCATGACCCAGTTCTCATTTGCAACATTTAATGCCTTAACCTAAGAGTGTATGCGCTGCTTTAATTTTTCTGAAAATTGAAAAGTGGGTATATACTGTCTCCAATATTAGTTCTTTACAGATGAATTTCATTATGAGTGGATAAGTGCTATTCACCGGTGCTTAGTGTTTTTCCTTTGAGCAGTGCTTTGTGAATTCCGCCCTTGTAGTTGATTGACCGAGCAGGCAGGCCCCCAGATGATGAGAAGCTTGATCAGAAGGGCATTGCAGATGGATGGGAAGAGCTCAGCCTGGTCAGTGCTTCCCCGCAGCTTCTGAAGAAGGGAATCGAGGGGGTGGTGATCAAACAGCTCACAGCAGCCAGCAAAGCTCAGAAAGGTATATTTTTCATGTTTCTTATTTTAAAAAAGCTGCTTGTGACTAAAAGTGGAATGGACTGTCCACCTCCATTCTTAATGGAGGCAAGATGCATATCTTGAGCTTTTGTCACACAGTTTAAGAACTATTTTTGGAGGAGGTCTGAATCATTTTATTAAAAGAGACTGAATTGCACTAGTTGAACTTTTATTAGATTAAAACATTTGTGTAAGCCACGTGAAATGATTTTATCACGCATGAGTTCTCAATCGTAATCAATACGTCTTTCGTAATATTGAATAGTTTTTGCTGGTTGAGAAAATACTAAATACCAGGCAGAGCAAACCTGGTATGTGATGCAAAATATAAAATACACGCTGGATGTACTGTATGTACTTCAGTGGTTTGGTGCTTCTATAATCTTGAACAGAGGTGGGCATGTTTAATGTGACCGAGATCCTTCAGCTGCTGCACTGAATGAATTGTTTCCAATTGTTTCAGCAGAGGGAGCCAAGAGCTCCGGTGAGGCAGAGAAGCCGAAGGCCAAGATCCAGAGGATTGAGCTTTGTGTCACCCTTCAAGAGAAGCTTCAGCAGTATTACCAGAATCGCGTGGCCCTGCCTTGGCAGGAAGTCAGTCAAGCCAAGCAGCGGGCTCTAGAGATATGCACTGAGATCCAGGGGTTCCTGCGTAGCAAGCAGCCCGATATGCCGCTGGGTGAGATGTACCTGGGCGGCTCTCTGCTTGACGACCTGCAGGTTGTGGTTGCTGATCACGCTTGCCTTTTAGTGCCTTTGCAAGTCGAAGAAACCCTTTGGAGCCTCATTCCAGGAGAGGAGACCATACTGAGGAACCCCCAGTTTTGGATGGTCCGACGGACAAACCTGGAGTACTTTCCCCGAGGCAGGAGCTTCTGGGACAAATTCATTGTGGGGGGCTACCTCTCCTCTAATGCCATTATTGACGCTTTGAAGAAAGTAGTGATGGAATCTATGAACTGGCCTTCTTTAGGCAGCATGCTGGAGTGTGTGGTCAGGCCGGTAATGGGGTCTCACCAGCTGAAGGTTGAAATTCAAAGTCAACACGGTCAACTGTTCATTTACATCTTGCCTACCATAAAGTTTGGAGAAACTGTACTCACTGCCCAACTGGAGGAGACTGAGAGTTTCGACAATTTGTGGTACCAAAGCTTTTACACCTCAGAAACCACAAAGCTGGCTGATCTGGACCAAGCAGATGGTGGTATCCGGAAACGCTGCTTAAAGACTTTCAAAGCGGTGTGTAGAAATTGTCCGGGCTTGAGGAAGCTCTCTGGCTGCCACCTGACCAATGTTATTCTGCACCTGAGCAAGAAGGAACATGACTGGACAGAAGCTGCTTTTGCAGACAGATTTCAGCAAGTGATCATGGAGCTCATTGGCTACCTGGAACAAGGTGTCCTGCCCAGTTACTTCAACCAGACTGTGAACTTGCTCTCTGATTTTTCAGAAGAGGAGATAGATGAGATTGGGTTTACTTTGTACTGTGCTGTGTCTGAGCCTGATATGCTGATTCAGACATGATCATACCACGCGATTTTGTTGGCATCTGTAAATATATTATGTCTAGAACTAGTAATTAAAAATATCTGGGCTGTTGTCAGCACTTTAATCACAGGAGACTAACCTTGTGTAAGTTCATTTCTGCTGCCTAAAGGTCATTTGAATGATGACTTTATACATTATAAATAAGAAAAGCAATGCACTGTCTTTATTCCAGTATATAAACATGCTTTAGAACTCATTGGCATAGTTTTTTTTAAATTAATTTATAGTTATAGTGGAATTTTGAGGTGCAAAAAACGTATTTTCAAATTGTTACTTCCACCAAACTATGGATTACTTAAAATGTCTGTGAAGCAGTTCTGTTTTCGGAAAAATAAATTGTTAAACTCTTCTAAACGATGTCTCTGGCTCTCAAGCTAATACACCTGAATGACACTTTTTGAAAAACACTTAGTATTTTGAATTGTTGAATGTACATTTATTTTTCTGATAGAATACAGATTTATAATGTGATGTTTTCTGTATGAGTGTATTTAATAGTAAATGCCATCGGTTCTCACACTCTTTAAATGGTATTTTACCACTTCTTGCACTTATAGCTAAACACTGTTTTGTGCAAATGGTAGTGAATGTGGATTTTATTTTGGAATGTTCAATGTCTTATACTTTCACGGTACTAACTGTAATTCATGCTCCTATTTCTATGAAGCGCAAGAAGCTATACGGTTTTAAGAACTTATTCAATAAAGATTCTAAAAAATGTCTTTATCTTAACACCAAAATATGCCATTTCTTTAAATGAGTCTTACATATTTTTCCAATGTGTAAATATTACTCTTTATTCTGCAAAAAAACATGTTACCCTGGCAATATTTTTGTAAGAACTCTCCTTAAAGGACAAATGAATATTCCACTAATAAAATGGTCATTTCCATATTATGTTTCGTTACACTGTCAGATGATCAAATGATGGGGAAAAAAAAATTGTAGTAAACAGCGATGGCTGTAGAATAATTTAAACGACCCTTTCCTGGGCTGCAAAATGTTCCAATAGGGCCTATGTGTTGTAATTTTGGTTGGTTGAACCACCCTAGGCCAGGCCTAGAATTAATCGTACCGAAAAACTATAGGGATGATATTTCCCTTTGTCCTGAAAATGAATTACAAGAACTAATCAACTCTGAGCCAGCTACTTAGCACACCTGGTTAATGGTCTTTTGGTTATACACCTTCCTGCCCAATGACTTCTCTCCTGGTTTTCCTGAGGCAAAGTGAAAGGCACCTAGAAGTGTGATCTTGACACTGAGAAATAAAAAATTGAGAACACGTAACAGGAGTAGAAGGAGCTGGCTCACAGGAGTTATCCGGTTCCTGCATTGTTGTTTTGAGACAATGCAACGATAAGTATTTCTATGTTCTTTCTGAACACCTAATTCTAGGCCTGGGCATACAGGCCTCACATGAGCTACATTTAAACATTTCTTATAGAAGCTTGACTGAAACTAGAAATTAGTACTTTATACTATTAAGTCTTTTTATACTGGAAAGCTAGTTGGGATAATTGAAAAACTGAAACAGGCAATCTTGTATTAATTCACACCACTAAAATAAAATGTCACATTTATTAAGTATGTACAGGATGAGGCTTAGAAATATATGACATTCAGCAATTGGTGCATTTAGCAAAATGTTTCTACTCATACCTTTTTACATTAATTTATTAACAAGAAGTTTAGACAGACACAAAAATACAAATCATCCACAGGAAAATATCAATTGCTTTCATAATACCACTCAGCTTGAAGTGTCAAGTTCCAGACAGTCATCTGTGTGGACGTGTACTGAGTTCAGCACTGCTGTGAAAAATACTCCCACAGTTCTGTGAGAGGCTACTGGGAAATCCTATACAACTACAGATTTTCTCCCCATCAGGTGTAAAGCGCTGGAACACAGAACAACAACTTGTCAAAAATCACAACAAAACGTCAAATTAAAAAAAAAACCCTCTGGGTACGTTTTAAGAAAACAGAGGATTATAAAAGTACCAGTACGGTTTTCAGTTCTGACTGATCACTGATACAGACTACCAACTTGGTATTTATTTGTTTATAACCTTGGAAAAACAAAGATGAATCTCAGCTCTGTAGAGAGAACTGTTCTTTTCCCGTTATGGAGAAAACGATTCGTCATGCACCCTAGAGATGAATATTTTTTTTTTCTTACTAATGAGTGCTATTTTCTTATCCGAGTGTCCTCCTATAATTGGGACAAGGTGGGACTTGTGATAGTCTTAAGACATAAATACAGTGAATTCTTCAAAGTAAAGGCCGGACCCCCAATTTCAAGTCCCACCTTGTCACAGTTATAGGAGGACACTTGGCTGAAGAAAACAGAAAATAATTTTAAGTGTTCTTCCGTTGCAAAAAAAGCATAAATGCAACAGTAGCAATACATTTGTGTTTGCCCCTATGTGAACATAAGGCTCCGTGTTCCCAGGCTGGCGTCAGAATTCACTCACACAAGAGATGCACCATTCATCTTGGAGCTCTGCTCAATTCCTAAACTGGCAGCCACAATCCAGTAACTTTCAACGGAAACCTGAGCGGATTTTGTGCGCAGTCCGACGAAGTGAGACTGCCGTAAAAAGGCTCTAAAAACGTCCTCAAAATCCAAGAACGCTCCCATGTACTTCTGGACACGAGCAGTTACCATACAGGTTCGTAGGAACGCTTGAGCCCATGTCCCGAAGGGAAAGAGGCGGGATGAAATCTGTCCTCGGGAAGCCGTGAGTGTCATTGCTTCTGCGGGCACGTGTTCCTGGTGTGGCCCGGCTGGTGACACAGTCCGCAGGTCCTCTGTCGCTTGGCCCCTGGCACCTTGAACGAGGAATCGCCATCTGGCCTTCTGCTCTTCACCCCACCCTGCCTGCCGAACCGGGGGGCGGAGTTCGGTGCACCTGCAACAGGATGGAAAGCCTGAACCAGCGCGGAGCAGCAAGTGGATAAAACTCAAGACTCCAGACTGGACGTCCTGTGGGTTTTCAAATCCCAGGGTGGGACTGTTGTACCCATGAACGTGGGACTTAACTCACATTACTTCTCATACAGTTCTCTGCATTGGGGTTGGCTGTATTGAAAGGTTTAGCACAAAAGACAAAAGACTTTAAACGAAAGAACAGCTTCTCCTTCATTAATACTAACTTCTTCAGCTCCCAAGAGCTCAAACCCTATTACCCAACCATCGGTATCACTGTGAGACAATTTTTTAACCGCCACCCCTTGGGAAAAGCAGATGCCAAACTCATATTGCTCAATGATACAATATACTGATAAGCGCCAGGTGAAAACGAGCATACAAATGTCTTCAACGTCCAAACTATTAGGTCACTGTTGGCCAGATCATTACAGTCTGTCCTCAGGATGGCCTGCCACACTCCAGAATAAATACAGGCCTGCAGTACAACTCTCTAGGTCATCACTGGAAATGAGAAATTCACTTGTCCCAGAAATGAAATGTAAACGATTGTTATGTCGTGCTCTCCCTGCACGGAACCCACACCACCTGGTCTTTATCAGTGTAAAGCAAGTATCCAGGCGACATTCTTTTTCATTCTTCTGTGAAAACAGCTTTTGACCACAGAAAATACACTTGAAAAAGTAACTTCTCCCAAAACGTACTTATAACAATGAAAATGCCTGCATCAATAAATGAACTAACGGGTTTTCTTAATTTCTGCTGTTTTCAATGCAATATCTGCTCCCTGGAACTGCAGGCAGGCTGTAAAGTAGGCCCTGGCTCGATGGACATACCCTGTCCTGGCTGACAAAATTGACCTGTTTCCAGTTCAGGGGGAACGTGGACGCGCCTGGCTGGCACTGCTCTCACTTCAGTTTTCTTTAGTATTGACCAAATCCGTTTCTTTTTTTCCCCTTTCGCCCTCGTTCTTACTACCTCAGCTCTTTTACATTCACCGCCACCTGTAGCCCTTTTATAATAATAATAATAATTGCTTACACTTTTATAACGCTTTTCTGGACACTCCACTCAAAGCGCTTTACAGGTAATGGGGATCCCCTCCACCACCACCAGTGTGCAGCCCCCACCTGGATGATGCGACGGCAGCCATAGTGTGCCAGAACGCTCCCCACACACCAGCTATCAGTGGGGAGGAGAGCAGAGTAATGTAGCCAATTCATAGATGGGGATTATTAGGAGGCCATGATTGGTAAAGGCCAATGGGAAATTTGGCCAGGACGCCAGGGTTACACCCCTACTCTTTTCGAGAAACACCCTGGGATTTTTAATGACCACAGAGAGTCAGGACCTCGGTTTTACGTCTCATCCGAAGGACGGCGCCTGTTTACAGTATAGTGTCCCCGTCACTATACTGGGGCAATAGGACCCATATGGACCGCAGGGTGAGCGCCCCCTGCTGGCCCCTCTAACACCTCTTCCAGCAGCAGCCTTATTACTGCGCTTTCTCTACCACTGGACCTCCACCGTGTGTCTGCCTCGTCGCTTTCCGGGGGGGGGGGTGAGATGGGACGAGTGCCGTCGAGTTGGTGTCGACTCACGGCGACCCCCGTCACTATCCAAAGAGTTTTCATGGCAAGATACGGAAGTAGATTGCCGGGCCTTGCTTCCGTGAAGATAGCGCTTGTGTTGTTGCTGTTGTCAGATGTCTAATAACCAGTATGGGTTATTAGAGAACCTTGTGCCCAACGTGGGACACGAACCCGCTACCCCGAGATTATGAGTATCGTGCTCTACCAACAGAGCTCGTCGGGGCTCCATCTCTTTCATACTGTACATCAAACCCCTATCGGAATTGTCTCCTCTCATTGCGGATGTTTTTCTGACTGTAAAGCTCTTTGAGAAGAGCTATATAAAAAAAGTGTACTATTATTATATGGTCAGGACAGGCTCTGGGTTGCCGTGGCCCAGAGATAAGCAGCTTACAGATAACAGATGGACGGATAAGATTGAACGGTCTCGAAACGATTTGGCCATTTTTGTTTTTCGGCAGGAAGGACACTGTACCTGGCGGCACGTTCTCGTCGGCCCACTGGAAGAAGCCGCACTGCTGCTCCCGGGGCCTGGCGCAGGTGTGGAAGGTGCGGCCCTTGTTGGGCCCGTCCTTCATCACGGTCCGTGTGACGGCCGGCTCGTTACACTTACACAGGATCTCCTCCCCGCCTCCTCCCCCGGCGCCTCTCCGGGTAGGCCCCGGTCGCGCGGGGCCGCCCGAGCCGAGCCCCGGCCGGCCCCCGAACCCTTCCGCCGAGGGCCACGGCGGCTGGGGGGTGCGGGACGGGTTCAGGAAGTTCCCCTCTGCCCCGTTCCCGCCTTGTTCCCCCGGCTGGTCCGCCCACAGGAAGAAGCTGCAGTTCCCTGAGCTGCACTTGTAGAACTGCCGGCCCTGGTTGGGCCCCTCCTTGCGCACCGTGAGGAGGACTGCCTCCTGCCCGCAGTTGCAGACTGTCGCATTGTGTCCGTCCCCTGCCGGAGGCCGCGAGGTCCACGTGGGCTGTTTGCTGCTCTCCGGTCTGGGCGCGGGCGAGGGGCGGTCCCTAGGCCGGTTCAGAAACTGACTATTCCGCAGGTGGCCGGCGGACGAGGTGCCGTTTGCTGCTGGTGCCCCGGCTCCCGCTCCTCTCAAGTACTTTAAGTCCAGGACCTCTCGCAGGGTCTCGTCACAGCCCCCGATGCACCCCACGAACTCCAGGGGCATCAAGGGAGGGAGGCTTCCTCTCTTGAACTTAAACTTCAGCCTGTAATTCAGACACAAAATGGAAAGACGCCTTCACTAGCACACTGGGGTTTCCAATGCAGGCGTTGCACCACAGAGGGGCTGGCGATTGCAAAAAACGGACAATCTGAGGGCAAAGGTTTCAATAAAATTCAAGTCGTGCAACCATTTCGCAATAACCGCGGAAGTGTACCAACGCAAGGCGATCCGTGCTGCTTCGCTGTCTGTGAGCTGAAATACATCCTTTATTGAACTATCTCAGGAATTGCCTGCATTCATATTTCAGCGGAGCCCTGAGTGGCTCAAATCTGAAGGGAGTTTGAGCTCCCTGCTCCATGCATCTCGAGTCTGAACCTGGGCCACATCAGTAGTGGGATTCCCTGAGCACTGGTGCACTACTGCCACCAGGAGAAGTGAAGAGGCACAGAGCTTACACATGCTCAGGGTTACGATTTTAATGCTCGATTCCATCGTGGGAGCTATTAGAGGAATAGCTGGAATCTGCTATTCTAGCCTTCTACGGCATGAACCAAAATGCATGTTAAAGCAAAATGAGCCTGATTCGTATCAACAGCTGCACAAACTAATTTCCTCCCACAAAGTGTTAAGAGTAGAAGTAATGAACCTCAAACGACAGGACTGAGCCCTTAAGAGTGTAAAACGAACCCCTGTCATGAATCCCATGTACCTATGTTGGGAAATCCTTGCAGTTGTTGCTCTGTCCTGTGGGGCAGACCCAGCCCTGTACTGAGCTCAACAAAGGCTAAAACTGCACAAGACCGTTCCTGTTCCTGCTCTTCTGATGAAGAAATGCCCACAGAAAAAAGAGCTGAGCTTAGCTGGCCAGAGCTCTGAGGATGCAGGGACCCCTGCAGCTTCCCAGGTGCTGGCAGGTTGCGGTGCTGTCAGTGAGAGAGGCATCTCTCCTCTAATCAGCACCGAGCCCTGTGTGGATGGCCGTGTTGCCTGTGATGCGTTAAAAGAGGCATGGCTCAAAACTGGGCAGGTCAAAGCAGACTGTCGACGTGTGTGCGCAGGGATCTGAACCGTGACATGAAAAACGCAGAACTGTCAATTCTGATCTAACCGAGTATATCGCGAAAAAAAGAACTGGCAAATCGTTCCTGTTTCGCCGGATTCCCCTGCTTTTGGCAGGAGGCTCTCTCGGCACTTCGATCCCTCGGGATCAAGAACAGGTCCAGACTTACTTGTGCACGGGATGGGGCCGGCAGGTCGAGCAGACCTCTTCATCCCGACTGACCTCCAGGACTGAATCCGGGAACCAAACTGCACACCTGCAGCTGGGGAAACCTACACAGGACAAGTACGTCCTAAGAGAATACAAAAACAAACCTGTTAGTTCATTGTACGCTTCCTTTAAAGGGAATTATATAATTTGTGGGTCTGTTCACAAACCACTGACGCCGTTTTAAATCTGCCATCGCCTGATTCTGCTTTCTAATTAGCAACACGAAAACCTGCTGCTCAGAGCTCTGCCTCGTCACTCTCTGGAGAGTCTGCGAGTGATTAAACTCAGGTGCATTTCAGATTTGCAGTTTCACAATTCAGCTCTCGAGTGAGCCTTTTTACAGCTGCAGGATTTTGCACCCAGACAATTTCTCCTCCCCACATGTCCGGATGGCGCCCGGGCTGGGCACCATCTGAGTTGGATGCTGCATCACTGCCATGGATCCCAGAGGGACTTCATGGATATAGCTATCATTTAGGAGAGAGCTGCATGAAGTACTGACGTACAGAAGACATGATGGATGGATTAATACCCTAATTCATTAATTTCTTTTTTAATTGTATAATGTTAGCATGCCCAAAGGGGTTGGGCAGCCAGTTGACCTTGGACCCCTAGAGGTTTCTTTCCTCCTTACTGAGGAGTTTTTGGTTCCTCTCCTCCGTTGTCTTCTGGTCTTTTCTGTTCTGTATTCACAACATGTAGGGTCACTTGCTTTGTTAAGCGCCTTGGGGCAACCTTGTTGTGAAAGGCGCTGTATAAAAATAAACTGAATTGAACTGAAATATTCTTGCCAACAGAACGGAGATGTGTGGTGCGTAGAACAATCCCAATTCGGGGCGCAGAACAAGAAGCACAGTCAATCATAAAATCTCTCCTAATGTCATTGTTGAGTTCTTTTCACAACAGCAGGAGCTAGAGACGACAGAAGAAGCAGCGATCGGTAGCAAACGGCGGCTCTCTCACCCCTGCCCGTCCTTCTTCTTCTTCAGCACCATGTCCCTGCTGCACTGTGGGCACTTCCTCACGACGGGGGACCCCTCCATCTGCAGCTCGTCCTGCGGGGGGAGCTCCCGGGCCTGGCCCAGATAGGCCGACAAGGCCTCGTCCAACCTGAAACCCCCAAACTCCTTGTCACACCCCCAACGCAAGGACGAGCGACCTGCGGGGGTGCTCTTCGCGGTACAGAGGCCGAGTAATCTGTTTTGGGACCGCCTGGATTTTGGGAAGGGCTGGGCAAGATAACTCCTTTAATGTGCCAATCTCAATTTGCCCGTGTGTCACTGTCGATCTTTCAACTCTTTTCTCTGGATCGCTCTCATGCTTTGTGAAAGATGCGCCCATAAATGCTCACAAAACTGTCACAGTATTAGAACAAAGACCACACGATCGACTCAAGCGAATAATATTAATAATAATTTCTTACACTTATATAGCACCTTTCTGGACACTTGACTTAAAGCGGTAATGGGGTAATGGGGACTCCCATCCACCAACACCAGTGTGCAGCCCCCACCTGGATGATGCGACAGCAGCGATAGTGCGCCAGAACGCTCCCCACACATCAGCTCTCAGTGGGGAGGAAAACAGAGTGATGAAGCCAGTTCAGAGATGGGGATTATTAGGAGGCCATGATTGGTAAAGGCCAATGGGAAATCTGGCCAGGACACCAAGGTTAACATTCTTTTGAGAAACACCCTGGGATTTTTAATGACCACAGAGAGTCAGGAAGGACGGCATCTGAAGGACGGCATCTTTTTACAGTATAGTTCTCCCGTTACTATACTGAGGAATTAGGACCCACAAAGACCACAGGGTGAGCGCCCCCTACTGGTCCCACTAACACCTCTTCCAGCAGCAACCTTAGTTTTCCCAGGAGGTCTCTCGTCCAGGTACTGACCAGACTCACACCTGCTGAGCTGCAGTGGGCTGCCAGTCCTGAGTTACAGGGTGATGTAGCTGCTGGCTGTAAGCTAAAGGGGGCCGATTTACTCACTTCTTCGCCTTCCTCACGGCCTCGATGAAGACCTGCTTGTATTTCTCCACGTGGTGCCGCAGAACCGTGAACTTGTCCTTCTTGCCCTCAGAGACCAGCTTGAGGTCCGCCTCCAGCTCGGCCCGCAGGTCAGGCTTGGACATTTCATAGCCCATCGAGTCGTAGCCTGCAAACCAGTGATGACAGCAACATGTTCGCTGAAGAGACCGTTTGCCTGCACCCTCTCCAGTCTTTACTAGCAAGTGCCTGTTTAACAAAGGCTAGTGTGCATACCCCAGCCTGCTCTCCATGAGACACACTGACATGGAGAGAAGCTTGGGGTCAGAGCGCAGGGTCAGCCATTTATACGGCGCCCCTGGAGCAGTTGGGGTGAAGGGCCTTGCTCAGGGGCCCAACGGAGTAGGACTCCTCTGCCGGCCGCGGGATTTGAACCGGCAACCTTCCAGCCACAGGCGCAGATCCTGAGCCACAGTACCACCGCCATATATGTAAGGTCAGCCCCAGCCTTTACATTTTGGAAGCATTCATGGTTCAGGAAAGGCGACCCAGGGCTGCTCTAAATCTCTAAAAGTGTGCAAGGGGCCTAAAACAGCAGACGCTCATTACCTTCTACCAAGCCCATCCCCAGCTCCCCTGGGAGAAACCTCTGGTCAGCGGTCAGCCCCACGTACATCCTGGACTTGATTGTCTCTATGTGGTCAGCGTGAGTGGCGTCCGTACCTGGGACACAGCAACAGACCACGAGGAAATTCACTTCAGCGAAACTCACGGTTTTTATCTGCCCTAACTAGACTGTAGCATTTGTCAGCCACCCTTCACTGCTATAATGAGAAAATCCCCATCATACATCTGGATGTCTTAAAAAAAATAGAGCTAAACAATGTTGTCCCCTGCTCTTATAATAAACTAGTGAAACTGCAGCACAAATAAGCTATAGCGCTAGAATCTGGGCAATGAAACATCAGTTTGAGTGACACCTGAATAAGCACATTATCCACATAACCACTGTGAATAACCCACAATCCTTATATTGTTTTATTTGATTCTATAGCGTCAAAAAAAAAAGCTTCATCTCTGGAACTGCCAAAATACAGTTTAAGACGACAATCAAAATTTCTAGTGCAGAACCATTTTGACACACAAATATTCTAAAGCATTCGTCTCTGTGCAAGTGTCAGTGCTGGTCAGTAAAGCGCTTGCACTGACCAATGCCGTGCTTCTCCATCAACGAGATGAGGTCAGCCTCTGTCAGCAGCTGGGGGGGGGTGGTCTCCCCATCCACCATCTCAATAGCTGTGGGCTGGAACCGGGACCCTGGCTCGTACACTGGGATAACCTGCAGACAGACAGAACCTCAGTCCTACCGCACAGACAGGGCACCGCGGCCAACGAGTGAGGCATGCAGACTCTCCCTTTTGCTTATCCCTTTGTTCCAACCCGTAGAGGGGTAGGAATACAGTTTCATTCCCGGCTGCGGAACATTTCACTCCTTGTAGCATGAGAGACTGGAATCTACATTGTGAGTTTCAGTGGACGTTAGGTTAAAAGGTTCAAGACTTTCCACCATATAAATGGAACAAAACAAGAGGTTAATTAATTCCACACTCTACGGTACTTTTCAGCGTGTAACTGACCCCTGCTTGTCCCTCTGCAGCTGAGAAGACGACACAGCTCCACATTCTAAAGCTTGTGTAGGACAGGAATCACAAGCAGATCGGGACACTCTCACTCAAGTTCTCCCTTTACTCCATCAGCAATGCTGAGACAGCTCAATACCTTAGCATTCCACTTGTCATAGGGGTAGACCTCTAGGTAGTTTCTGGCTATGATCATAAGTCCATGGGCAGAGAACTTCTCCTGGCCGATGTCAATGTCAACAATGGTTTCGTGCCCCTGGGCATCCTGGGAACAGCACGCCAGGAAATGCCTGACGATGAACTCGTACAGCCGCTGCTCATTTCCCTGCACAGTGAAAAAACAAAATCCAGCCCAAATTACCCAGGGTTTTCAACAAAAAACGTGGAAAGGCAGGACACCTGATACCTTAATTTCATGCTGTCAAAGCAGAAAATACATCTTCAAAACTATGAAATCTTGTAAATCACAACATTCTTATAAATAATGATAATATTCTTATCATATTATAGCACCTTCAACATTATCATATAATCTGTAATAATTCAGCCTAGTGAGCAATATTGCTGAATTTATTGTATGAATGTATTTGATTTTTTTCCCTGCAATTTGATTTCCTAATCTTTGGAGTGGCAGCCTGCAAGATGTTAGCCACAGATCACAAACCATTACTCTTTACAAGATACTCTTTTCATTTCCAGTCACTTTCCTTTTCTCCTGGCAAGAGGGCAGAAAAACGGCTCCAAGACAGAAAGGCAGACGTTGCGTTCAAAGAATTATCCCGCACAGCTCTGCGCCCCTGACTCACCTGCAGGCTGCTGGTGTATTTGGTGGGGTGAATGGGGGGGTGGGCCTGGTCATTCTTGGTGCCGTTCCGCGGTGTGGGCCCACCCCTCTCCAGGATACCCTGAGCAAAAGCCCCCCAGCGATTATCCCCGGTCTGCTGCTCCACCAGGGAGGTGAGGTTCAGGTCTCTGGGGAACATGTTCGTCTCCGTTCGGGGATAGCTGATGTACCTGGCAATGTACAACACACAGGCCCCCATCAGACGATGCATCTCGCCCTGCAGATCCCCGAAATCAAAGTGCATTACAAGGCATTTCCTTGTGCACAGGGCATTAACCGGTCCTTCTACTTCATAAAATGTGCCTTGAAATACCTTGGGCAAAAAAAAAGCCACAAAAAGAAAAAGCACGGTTTAATTATTCTGCATTTTGTAAAAAAGGGGTGACGTATTCAGAGTCGGTCTCATCCAGCACGACCTACCCTTGGGTGTACAGTTTTTCTGCAATTTTCATGGTCTCCTTGGCACTTATTTTCAGCTTGCGAGACGCCAACTTCTCAAGTTCCTGGAAAAAACGGTCAGTTCAGACACGGAAAGGCTCAGCAGGAGTGACGAAAAGTGAAGATGTTTCGGTGTCGTGAAAGTGTAAATCTGAAGATTGAGAGCCATTCGTTTTTATATAGTTTATCAAATATTTAGGTTTAGGATATATCTACACTTATATAGTTTGCCACAAATGAAGCATAAAGGAACAAGAGGAAACAAACAAAATCATTATTGAGTACTAAATCAAAATTGACCCTGAAATCAATTTAATAAGTTCTCTTTCTTAGAAGAAGTTTAACAGTGCAGAGTAATACCTTCAAAAGCAAGACCTGATAAAAAACAAACTTCTCAAATCATTTTGATGAGCCTTTGGACAGTTCTGTAGCACTAAAAACAGTCCCGGTGAAAGTGACTAATGATCACCACCATGCTTGCAGACTCTGGCATGTTGTCCAATCTTGTTCTGCTGGACCTAAGTCCTGCCTTTTAAATGTTGTTAATAATGCAATTCTCCTAAATTGCTTAGAGACCTACACTGGCAATTCCTGGGGCTGCTCTTAGCTGGTTTGACTCTGATCTTTCTGAACGAAAACAATCTGTGACAACAGGAAGAGCAGCCTTATACCACCTCCTTAGTGACCTTAGGTGTTTCACAAGGCTCAGTTTTAGACCCTATTCCTTCAGGATCTACACTTGACCAGATCACTATGGTGTTGACATTTCAACCTCGAGGACACTTAGATTTATGGGCAGACTAAGGCAGACATATGCCTTATCAAAGTGTCACTGCTCCTACAAAATGCCTGTCAGATATTAAGACCCGGATGCAGCTCCAAAGTGACAAGACAGATGCTTCTGGAGCCAGCACACCAACTGTGCAACATGGATGCCTTTTAACACACTCATTGATGGCTGGGAGATAAGATGCTAGTGAAAAACTCTGGTTTCTTCTTGCCCGGCGTCTATCAGTCAGAAATATTACAAGGGTGTCCTTCTTTCACCTGTGTAATATTATCCATTTATAACCTATCCTGTCCCAATCAGATGCTGAGAAACTGGTCCATGCCTTTATTTTCTCTAGATTGAACTGCTATAATGCATTCCTTGCCAGTAGCGCTAAGTACACTATGGTCAAAACTGCTGGACTCTTCAACAGATCCAAACCCCACATGAATATGTCCTTTCCTAGCATCCAGAACATTGGCTTGTCTTCAAAACGTCCAATCTACATAGCATTAACCAATCAGGCTCCTTCCTACCTCAAGGGCTACCATACTTTGCCTTGATAGATCTGTTCTTTAAACTCTGGCTTGCCATGTTTGTGTTTTGTGGACTGGTTAATCTTCCCCATCTGCACCTGTTGTCACAGGCTGTTTAAAGGCACATCTCTTGAGGTTAGCTATTTTCGACCTTTTTGTATCTCAGATTTGTTCTCTCAACCAATGTAACTGTATATTGACTTGTTAGCTCCTCTGAAAAGCATTTTGAGATGTTGAGATAAGAAAAGGGGTAGATCAAAGACATTTATTTCACCACAGAGCAGCCATTTCAGCTTTAAGGAGAGCATCAAGATAAGCAGTAAGAAAGGTCCAGGCAATTTTGTACTTACTACAGTGTCGAGAGGCAAAGGCCTCCATTTGCTTTTTGGTTTACTGGTCACGTCAATAACTGTGGCTACAGGATCCTGGAAGAGAAAGGCACAGTAAAGCCTTCACTAAATGATTAAAACACAGGCTACAAACATCCAAAACCTGACTGAACACAGCTCCTCCAGATGCCACAGTGCAAAGTTCATCTTGTCATTAGCTTAAGGACTCTTTTCATTAATTAACAACTGCAAACACGAACCCATTAACTGTTTAAAAACAACAGATACTACTGTTAAAGAAACTCTAGGAAACACATTATTGACATGCTGAATGGAGCTTAAAGGCTGTCCTGTTGTGGCCATGTTAGAAGATAAATTCGAAGTGCTGTTTTAGCCTTAGGCTTGCGTTAAGGATGTCTCAAAGGCTCTATATTCCTCTTGATTTTTCTTATGCCTCACTTTTTAAAGTATTTACAATAAATAAAGTACGTACATTGCAAAAAACGAACATGTGGACGTGTGAGTACGTACCTCCATACAGATCTGGTAAAGGACCAGGCAGGCAGTGTGATTAAAAAGCCGGTGTCTTTTCCAGCTGAAATCTACCTCCCCATCCTCAGTGTGGTGGAGCACTGCAGGAAACAGAACAGGACTCAGAGCCCCGCGGAGAGACCACGCTCCCAAAATGAAAAACAGCCCCCGGAAAGCAACGCTGCCGACAAGAGATGAGAAAGAGAGCTTATTTTTAAAATTCGGCCCACCTTTAATTTTGAAAAACGTCTCTGGGATGAACGCCTGGATGGCTTTAAACCGCTCCACCACAAAGCCCAGAGTGGGAAACTGACAGCTGCCGTAGCTGATCAGCTGATCGGCGAGGACTGTGGGAAATATCTTCTGCAAGCGCAGTGTCTGGAATCTTGTAAAAGATGCCCCTGGAAACGATGGAAATGGGATCTGATTAATTTAGGAGAAAATGGAGTTCAAACAAGGCTGACCACGTCACACCTAGTAGGCAAAGCTAACTCGGAAATATACAGTATAGACGTACTTTGACACAGAGACCACATTAGCATGTATGCATCACTAAGGATGTGTTAATTAATAACAGTTGCTTACACTTATATATTCTGGACACTCCACTCAAAGCACTTTACAGGTAATGGGGATCCCCTCCACCACCACCAATGTGCAGCACCCAGCTGGATGATACAGCAGCCATAGTGTGCCAGAACACTCCCCACACACCAGCTATCAGTGGGGAGGAGAGTAATGAAGCCAATTCATAGATGGGGATTATTAGGAGGACATGATTGGTAAAGGGCCAGTGGGAAATTTGGCCAGGAAGCCAGAATTAACACCCCTACTCTCTTCAAGAAACGTCCTGGGATTTTTAATGACCACAGAGAGTCATGACCTTGGTTTTACATCTCATCCAAAGGACGGTGCCTTTTTTACAGTATATTGTCCCCATCACTATACTGGGGCATTAGGACCCACACAGACTGTGGGTTAGGCGCCCCCTTCTGGCCCCACTAACACCTCTTCCAGCAGCCTTAATTTTTCCCAGGTGGTCTCCCGTCCAGGTACTGACAAGGCTCACACCTAAGCTTCAGCAGGTAAAAAAGTTGACTGTTTTTTGCACTGTAAGTGGAAATGCAGAATCCCAGTTTACCGATGCGGAGGTCCAGTTCCTGCCTGACATCCACTGCGTCACTGATGTTGATGTCAGGCTCGATCAAAGTCTCGCAGGCCCTTCGAATGGAGTTGGGGGTGATCTCGGAGAACCGTGCGCGGAACACCTGAAGACTGGTCTTCACTGACACGACAGACACAGAGGATTAGACGCCACCATGTCCCGTCAATAACCAAACACAGAGCCACAGAGCAGGTCTCGGCGCACACAACATTCCAGCAGTTCTACAGAAATCAACAGTGCTGAACCACTCCAGAGAGTGCAGGACTGTTAATCCACTGGCATGAAATCCTTGTGAAGGTATTTAGAAAAACATGCGTAGGAACAGCAGTGGTTACCTATAATATTTAGCAAAGTTCTGCACTGAGGCACTGTTAACCCATTCCAGCAGAGCCAAATTAAAATGACTGCATCTGCAAACAGCTGTGACTAATCACAAAAACAGCACAAACCAGGAAAGGACGCCAGCGAGGGAACTGAAAAAACACCCACCTGCTCTGCATACATCAATGATCTCAAAGCCGATGTTCTCTCCTTCGCGATCACAGTCAGTCCAGATGACCAGTGCCTGGCACTGGTGCACCTCCCTCTCCAGAGTCCTCTGTGGAAAGGACAGGGGTCAGAGGACACCCACAGACAAGACGGGGCCTCACAGGCGTTCCGAAAAGGCTCGGATCACAGGCACAAAGGACAAAGATTCAAGCCTCAGCTTCAGGAAAGTATTTCAGCTCTTATCTGAATAGGGCAAAGTTGAAACATCGACCTGACAGAAACATTACAATAATCTTAGAATTCATATTTAAAAGATAATACTGTTTTCCGTTATTGGCAATGTTCATGTATTCCATATTATATTAATAACTAACTTTTTATGCAAGCATAATTTAAAAAAAAAATTAAGAGCTTTAAAACAGGCAGTTGCATAGATTTCCATGCTGAAAAGACGAAAGGGTATAAAATAATGATTTGAGTGTAGAGCCTTCTTGAAGAGCAAGAATGTGAGAAAGTGTGCAGAGGTACAAGTCCCTGCGCCCTCACAACCGAAACTGAGCTTTTTCCATTTGAAACCTTTTTGAGCATGGAATGCCTACTTGTTCCTGATCAGCAAGAATTGCTCACCTAAATTGACAATCGCTATTTCGACCAGACTAGTGATCTGGGAGAGTCTGTGAAAGCAGTGGTTAACTTTGTTTAGATTTATTGAGAATGTGTTCTGCCATGTCAAATTATCACAAAATGATATCAGCTATATCAGCTATAGAATTCTAAGGTGAACCTCTGAGAAGAAGCCTCTTCACATACTATAATCACAACGCATTTACAGAAGATATGTATAATGGCCCGGAAATTCAACATAAAAAGGCACACAACCATACCTTGATGTTCACATAGTTGTCAGGACAATATTTTTCGACTTCTGCATCGAACAGCATCACAGGATTACAGCTGTGCCTAAGAGGAAAAGCAGTGCACTGTATCATCAGTAAAGGCAACTGTGTCTATATCAAGAGAACTGTCCAAAACCAAAATCACTGCCCACACACCACACAATTACAGCATTACAGTCCAGTGCAGACTAGCATATGTGCCTGTCATGAATTTGCTCACTAATAATTAAATAAATAAGCATCAGGGTTAAAGTATCAAGACAAGTTTACAAGTGCTTTATAAAAAAGGCAGATGGATAAAAGGCAAGACTTATATTCAGAGGACAGGGTGGTTGTATGTTTCTGTTTTCCATACCACTTCTGAAACGGAGCCTTGAATTCCAGTGCTAAGAGGTGCCCAGAGACTGAGGTCATAGAAACTGTCACATTCTGTGGAAATAATGGAAAGCCAGGACTCAAATATAGGGAAAAATGCCAATTTTTTTTGTACAGTGAAATTCCTATATTCTCCACAACCCATATTCCCAGTAATATCAAAGCTGATTCTCTGCCTTTACAACATTTAAAAAAACTAATTTCAGAACAAGCAAGGATAATACATATTCTTTGCATTTCCACATAAGGTTTCGCCGGTGATATAATTTTAAGCCTTTAAAAGGTTATGTAGCACCCAGCATTCTCTTTCGGACAAAGCAAATCAGAATACTTTACCTGCCCAAACAAGTGATACTCATATTCGTAGATTTTATTAAACTTTGACAGGCCCTCTCTCTGCAAAACAATTTGATAAAACAACATTTAGAACATTACATTAGATGTCACACGTCACACCGAGTGCTTTTCTCACTTGCATAACATGCACTCAGAACAAATAAAGTGCCTTCACCGTCAAAGCCAAGTTACGAATGGATAAATCTCCTTAAAAAACTGGATCATAAGAAAACTGGGGCAGCAGTGAGACACTGCTGTTGTGCGCTTGAGGAAGGTTCTTCAATCAAGCTGTATAAACGTCCTTTAGGTAACTGTGTGATCCAAATAAAACTGAGCAAGTAGATCAACATCTACGTGTGTGTCACAGTGGTTAGCACTGCTGCCTCGCACTGCTAGGGCCACTGGGTTCAATTCCGGACCTGGCGTACTATCTGTGTGGAGTTTGTATGTTCCCCCCCCTCCCTGTTTTCTCACCACAGTCCAAAGACATACTACACTTGATCTTAGCCAAAAGGGCGAGAGGTTTGTATGTTCTTCCTGTGTTCGCATTGTTCTCCTCCGGGTGCTCCAGTTTCCTCCCACAGTCCAAAGACATACTGGGAGGTTAAGTGCCTTCTGGGACAACTGGCCCTGGTGTGAGTGTGTGCTTGTTTGTGTCTGTGCGTATCCTGTGAAAGACTAGCGTCCTGTCCATGGTGTATCCCAGCTTGTGCCTGTTACTTGCCGGGATAAACTCCTGCCCGCCACCCGCGACGCGTAATTGGATTAAGCGGTGAAATAAAATGGATGAACGGAAAAACTTTTACTTTAAAGGCCTGTCAGCCTGATAAACAGTATTTACTTTGTTAAAGCTGGAGTTGATAACCGACTAGGACTAGTAAAAACAGTACTGAAGGATTGAGTTGAGCTTCATCTACCGCGGTGTGGCAACAAACACACGCACTTTACGCAACGCTGGGGTGCTGCTGACACCGACGGTGGTCACTCACCCTCCTCATCCTCCCGTTTGACATGATCTCTGCTATCCCCTTGGCCGCATCGTTCTTCTCGGCCACACAGAGGACCTTCTTGATCGGCAGCCTGCGGATCATGTCTGTGGAGGCCGGGCCACTGAGCGCTCTGTGCCGGCTGTAGACAGTCTCTCTCAGTCCGCGGAGGGTCAGAAGCCTCCGGGCCAGGAGGATCATCCCAGAACAGCCCCAACCGCTGGCATGGCGTTGAAGGCACGTCTACCTGACAATGACAGATCATGTCCATGGCTCTTCCGAGGTCTTCCCTCTCCAATTGCTAAAACAGTCAGGTGTTCAACATATAACTAGAGACCAACTACCCTGGCATCCCAAAACAAAATCCTATTTCTTTATCGCTTGTTCTAAAAAAGTACAAACTTTTATCCTATACTTTGTTACTACATGCCGCTTACGGACGGTATACGGTTAAATTATAATTAGACTGATCGCTTCGTTATTCGACCAGATTTCACTCTTGGCATCTAAAAGGAGGGAAACGGATTTTTGCCAAAGAACCAGGCAATCCAGTAACAGGAACACATTATATTAATTACTGTAACCATACATAGATATCTCGTGTACACAAAACCCCAATTGTTCAAAAAAGCTACCGGTAACTTACTTTATAGTCAAGTTCCTCCAAACTCCAGCTCTGCAGAAACAAATTCAGCGCCTTCCCCGACCGGTCGCAAAGACTAATAAAAACATTTGTGCCGTAAAGTGTAACCTGGATTGAGGAAAAAACTACAAATCCCAGTGAGCGCTACAACCGCTGTTCTTTTTACATTATGGAAATAAATGATTTAAAATAAATAATACGTGAATCGAGACACATCAGAAATACAATTTTATAATTTTCCACCGTTCATAAAAAGGGATAATCTAAATGACAGCAGCAAGAAGCACCGATACTTCCTTGTCAGTATCGCCAGTCATATGGGTAAAAATGGCTGCTAATTTCTAATGCTTCTCTTCGATAGTGACAAATAAGCGCTGTTTCTCCTTTCGTTGATCACTCGCTGTCATGTTTTCCGAAGGTAAATTTGAACCGAAACGGATTTTTTTTAATTTTTAATCGTGGAACGCTTAAAGGGACTCCGTACATCTGTCTTACCGGCAAGTGCTTGACTTTACAGTTGCTGTGATTATATTTTGTGGTTTTAGCTTCAGCAGTGTGTTTGTGCTCGAGTTCCCTCTATAACAGCAGTCGTGTTTGTGGGCGAGCCGGGAAGGACATAAAACTGGGGAAATGTTTAACATTGGTTAGTACTGTCGGGTCAGGGTCTGCTGGAGGTGATAAAGAAGGGATCGAGGACACTATTCCTGTTTGTGTTTATTTGGTGATTCGGCGCAACTGGCGGTGTCGTGTTGGGTCAATGTTGCACACACTGAAGGAGCTAACTCATATTGGAACACCTACATGGATCCTTATGTATAGACCTTCAGAACAGACTGTATGATCATTCGATAGTACCTTTTTCCCCATGTCATTCTTAAAAGACAAAAAATGATTGGTTCCCCTGACCTGGTGGCTCTGACGAAAGATGACGATTATGGGGACACGTATGTAGATCCTTCTTTAATCCCGGAGGAGTTTTCTGTGCCTCTGTTCCCCCATGCTGGGAATGCCAATCCCTGGTCCAAGACTTCCTTTGCGAAATTCACCAAGGATTTCATCCTCATCTCCGAGTTTTCCGAGCAGGTCGGCCCGCAGCCGCTCATAACCATCCCAAATGACTCCAAGGTTTGTGGAACCTTTGATCTCAACTATTTCTCCCTCCGGATCATGTCTGTGGACTACCAAGCCTCGTTTGTGGGACACCCCCCGGGCTGTGGCTACCCAAAGCTCAACTTTGTGGAGGACTCGAAAGTCGTGCTCGGGGATTCGAAAGAAGGAGCCTTTGCCTACATCCATCACCTGACCCTGTATGACCTGGAAGCCCGCGGCTTCGTCAGGCCCTTCTGTATGGCCTACGTCTCGGCCGACGAGACCAAGATAATGCGGCAGTTCCTGGAGCTCTCGTCCGAGTTCTCCAAGGCTTCCGAGTGCTTGAAAACGGGAAACCGGAAGGCGTTCGCCAGCGAGCTGGAAAAGAAGCTGAAGGACCTGGAATACACCCGGACTGTTCTCCACAGGGAAACGGAGCTGCAGAAGAAGACCAACGGCTGCTACTCCACCCAAGCAATAGAGAAAGCGAACGAGCTAGCCAACGTCGAAAAATCCATCTATGAACACAAAGATCTTCTGAAGCAGATCTCCTCCTACCCGAACCGCAAAACTAAAGACCCTGAGTTTCTACCCTATGAGCTTGACAACCCGCCTGACTCCGCCGAAGCAGACCAGGACTCAGTTAGTAATGACCCGAATCGTGAAGAATTGGCCGAAGACTCGAGCTGTGCACGCAGAGCGTCTTACACCCCTCAGCTCATAAAAGCAAAGTCTGCTAAATGCTTTGACAAGCGCCTAAAAACTCTAGAGGAGCTCTGTGATTTGTACTTCTTCAATCAAACGATGGACCAGCTGACGCACATCGAGAAGATGTTCAGAGGAGACCTGTGCTACATCCACACCAGCCAGATCGAGCGAGCCCTGCTGAAGCAGCAGAAAATCACCGACTTCCTGTTTGAGGATTACAAAGAGTGGGAGGAAGAAGAAGAAGAAGGAGCTGAGAAGCAGCCGTATGAGGAGAAGCTTACTCTGGTCTGCAACATGCCTCCTTCCTCCCCTGTCTTTCCAGGCGAGCCAATGAGCCTAGAGTCCTACACCTCCTGCGTAGAGACCGTTCCTATTAAAATGGAACAGGACGTAAGTGAGGATGGATTGCACGACACCGAGCTGACAGAGTCCGGCCCCTGTGACATCACCCAGGACAATTTGGAAGAGTCCATGAATGCTGAAATGAAGGGAAGTGTGGGCAGTGGGGAAAGCATTGAAGTACTAGGGACTGAGAGGTCCTTCCCAGCTCAGGGACCCGTGATGAAATCCGAGAGTCTGGCAGTCCACCAAGGACAGAATCCAGAAGTGGACAGAAGGAAAGAGGCGAGCAGGAGGACTAATAGCGAGGACAGCATCGAAGTCTTAAGCACCACGGAATCCGTCATACCCGAAGATCTGAGAGCATCGTACGCCTGCGCCGTTCACGAAGAGGACCCCGGTGTGGAGGCCTGGGGCGGCGACTCTTACCAGCAGGGCTTCCCTGCTCCGAGGCAGCACTTGGACGTGCAGGAAGCCGGCCGTTACGAAAACATCCGGGTGGATTCCAGCTGCTGCCTGGGACAGGAGGGCCGGGTGTGCGAGGAGCCCTCGACCGAGCTCGCGCAGGAGTGCTGTGCCAACGGGGTGGTCAAAGAGGAGCCCCTGTCGTGCCGGCAAGGGGACCCAGCTCTGCAGGTGGATTTCTGCCTGGCGGAGGAGGGCGCTCCAGGGGGGCACCCCGCTTCCGAGCTGAACCCCAACTATCTCTCCGACGAGGTGTCCAGGATGAACCTGGATGACGCCTCGGACAGCACCAGCTTCATGAGTGCCTCCACCAGCTCCGACAGGGCGTCGTCCCCGTTCCTCCCTGGCAACCCCGTTACTGTGAAGCACAAGAAGAAGGCGGGGCAGAGCGCCCTGAGATTTATAAGACAATACCCGTTTGCCCAGCAGGCCATTTTCTGCCTGCTGAGCGGGAGGACTCTGGTGGTGCTGGGTGCTGACGAAGGAACCGTGCGCAAGCTGGTGAATGCCTTATCCATCTTTGTCCCCAATCTGGGCAAGTACGCCGAGGCTGTCAAACCCTGGGTAACATCCCCCTTCCAAATAACAGACCTGCAGAACTGGAAGCTTATTGGCCTGCACAGGTAAGCCCGGGAGACCTCTACATGCTTAGAAACAGTTGGCAAATAAGAGATAACAAATACAGAGTTCAATTTTGGTGGTGCAACCTTGTGTTTTTGAATAAGACAGTCATTATCTTCATGAAGATCTGAATTTGAATTGTGGGAGTTGAGGGCGGCAGCGTCACAGAACCGGGTGTATTAATACTGTCGTGTTTGACGACATTCTTTGGATGTTGGAACAAAAAAAGGATTCAGCTTTCTTGTTTTCCATAGGCCATTCTCTGCACACGCTTATCGTCAGGCCACGTTTGCATTTTTCGATATGAAATACATATAGATTTATATATACATGTATATACATATATACATTTTCGACGGTTTGCAGTTCCAGGACGTAATGGCAAAGGCTCCACATTCTGCCTGATTAGAGTGTGGATTCCTCCACAGCCAGCAACAGTGCCCTGCCAGTGTCTGTACTCCACTGCTTTTGAAACAACGCCTGGTGCTCATCATTAATTTATAATCACGTCTCTGCCCCTTTCTAGCTGCTGTGATTCTGGCTTACATCTCGGAGAGGGGTTTCCATTTTTATAATAAATAGGATTTCCTAGAGCAACTTTTGCATCGCGTAACGAATACTTAATGCAGTGTCACATTTGCCGAGGCCTTAAGTAAATAAGAAAAGCAATTTTCATGGAGTATTAGTATTAAAAAGAATGATACTGACGAGATCAAAGGAATTACAAGAATTATAATTAAAATAAGGACAAGTATATGTTAAAAATGTAACAGAAGATTACTTGATAATGTCCCTCACATGGTACATGAGTGAGTGAATGAGGACATGGTCTTATGATAAAATGGCTGACTTTGTCCAGTTTGGACAACGTGTGGACGTGCGTACTTCAAAAACCACCTTTCAGTGCAAGAGAAGCCTCCCTTCGTAGTGTCCTTACACCTCACAGGATTTTGTCTGACTTCCATTGAACGAGATCCATAAAGCTGAAAGTAGTTATGATTCGGTTGTCGGTCTCAAAGAGTTTCAGCATTTCTTGCTTACAGTCACACGATTAGATTTTTTATTTTTATTCATGCTGTATACCGAGCATGAAAAAACAACACCTCTTGTAATGTGTTGATCAACAGAGGTGCTGCAGTGAAAGTCATTGTTGGAAGCAGCACAGTCTGTTCTGCTGTGACGCATACTTTGCACCAGGTTGCAGATGCGTCTAGATTGCGTCCTATTGCTCTTATACAGTCTGCCCACTCTGAGTCCTAGGTGCTACACATCATCTCCACTCATCCCACATGCATCATTTAACAGGGCTCAACACTGGCATGTAGGGGATCCAACAGCTTATCTGCTGTGCTGTGATACTACAAGCAGGTCAGCAGAGCACGCATTGTCCTGCTGGAACGTTGACATATTTAGTCCACAGGCTAGACAGCGAGTCAGATCCCAGGACTTGATCACCATCAATCAGTAAAAGTGGAAATGTAGCGACTTGACACTCCTACCAGACCGTCATAGTTGGAGCTCCTCATTCATCTTGATAAGGTGTGAATACGAACACTGAGATGGTGTCATGATCATCAAGACTAATTAATGAAAATGACACCAAATACATTTAATCAATATACAAAATCCATCAAATTTATTTCTCTCTCTCTATATATAACCAGTGTAGTTTCCCTTGCATTTAGTGCCTTTCTATCAAGAATCCCATTATTTTTTTACAGAATTTCTGTAGTTCCAGTTATTTCTTTGTTCTTCCTACTGAATTGGAATCTCCACACGTCTCGGCTCACAGCGACGAGCCCTGTAACCCCACACAGAGAATGGGGACGTGGAGGCCGACTCCTCTTGCCCCCTCACCTTCGAGCATCTTGATTGCCAGCTCTTCCGTTCCTCAGTTTGTTTCACAGAGTGCAGACTTCCTCTAGAAGCCTGACCTGCGTTCCCACTGAGAATGGTGCCTGCAGAGAGCCATTGGCCGGGGGTGGTGCGCGAGATTGCTCTGGGAGAATCTGACATGTCTCAGAGCTGCATTCATAATTCGTAGGCTGCAATCTTAGGGCAGATGTCTCGTTTTCTAAGAGGAAAGGCCAAATTCAGTACTTTCAATAATCAGCTTTCTAATAGCTACGTCAGAGAGTTAACCTTTTGGATTCTTTTCGCCAGCAGGTTTCTATTTAAATCCTTAATCTTTTATTGAGGGATATGGGTTCTAAGCAGGATAAATACAGGATTTCTTTGCTCAGTGAAGCATGAGACAAGAGGAAGGTTAAAAGCTCGTTATGGGTTTGTGCATATATAATGTATGTGCTGAGCATCAAAAGAAACTTGTAAAAAAAGAACTTTGCAACAAATTCGTGGTCATTAGAGAAATTACATCTCGTCTTTGGTAGCAGGTGCACTGACAATTTCTTGAAAAGGCATCATTAGGTCATGAGATTCGTTTGTTAAGCTGATTAACATTTTCATCAACAGGGAGTCTTCTGTGAAAGTCATAGGCTAGTAACAAGTGTGGCCACTGTTCAAAGCCATGCAAGGTATATATCTGAAATGCAAGCTTTGACCAGGTTACAGATACCACCTTATTAATCAGTTTTGTTCCTATTTATTGCTTTTCCATAAGGCACTTTACAAAAACTGAGAAAGAACTGAAAAATTAAAAGAAGGCAAAAGGCTGCAAATTAATCTTGTGGGATGTTGTCCCATTCTGCTCATAAAGTGTGGACAGGCACATGCCAGGTCACTGGTCTCTGAGCCCGAGATACTCCATGTCATCCCAGCTCATCCACCACATGTTCAGTGGTGCCTGGGTCTGGCGAGTTGGCCACAGAGTAACCCGTCACTCTGTCATTGCAAGAACACTGTTGTTACGTGAGCAGCATGAAGAGGATGTTGTCATCCCACAGAAAGGGCAGCAGGCGAGGTCTAGGACTTGATCTGTTGATCAACATCATCCAGTGCGTCGGGGTGCCATCGATCTCTACAACTAAAGTTCTCCTGCCAGTCCTGCCCAGATGATCACGCTTGGACTTCCCTTGTCAATTAGTGTATCATTCTAGATGTCCGCCATACACCCACTACAGTCCCTCACCATACTTAGGCTCATCGCTAAAGATGACATCATCCGAGGTGTTGCTTCAACATGCCAGTAGCGTAAAATGCGTGATGCATTGGGGCATATTGGTTTCTTTCTGCATTTCTTTCTTGATTTTTCCCCAGGTTTCACATTCAGCAGGTTAAATCCCCTCATCACCTGTGCCCACTCCTCTCTCCATGTGGTGACTTTGTGTTCCTGCAACAAAGTCGCTCGAGTGTATCGCACTTAGTCATGAATCTTCAATTAATCAAAATGACGCCAAGCACTGTAAACTTTGTATTTTTCTACAAGCGTACATGTGTAGAGAATTGCGTTTCTTATGATACTTCGTTTATAATCTACTATTTCCATAGCAAACTCACACTTTGTAAGATTTGGTGGTAAGAACATGTCACAATTAAGTGATAAGGTTACTGAATAGCGTGACTCATTGCCAGGAAGGACTAAGGTAAGCTAACCTAGTCTTTTGCTTCCCTCTGATTTGTCAGGATGGCCTCCCCCACAGGTTCCAGCATGCTGTATTCCCTGAATCGCTATAGCCGCTACATCAGCATCCTGGACACTGATCACAAGACCCTGCGTTCCCCCGCGTACAGAGGCTCACTGGTCAGCAGGCTGGCCGACCACCGGACGCAGATTAAGCGAGGCAGCACCTACTTCATGCACGTTCAGAGCATGCTGACCCAGCTGAGCTCCAGGGCCTTCCTCTACACCTTCTGCCATCACCTGCACCTCCCCATCAGCCCCGAGGAAGGGCAGGAGTCCGTGGCCTCCCGCAGGGCCAGCTTCCTGCACCACATCCTGGGCTGCAAGGAGGAGGATGCAAGGATCGTGCACTTCCTGTCTGAGCTCATCAAACAGTTCTACCTGCAGGGGCCGAGAAAGGGCGCGTTTGCATTTAACTACGTCACCAGCTTTTTGTACAAAATCTAGTTGAATTGGTTGGCAGTTGTGCAGTTCCTGGTCCTTCTCTCCCCCCGCCACGCCGAGAGGGGAGAGGTGAAATGAATGTAAATGAATGATTGGGTTCTTGTTTCCCTCCTGCGTTTCTTGGGATGACCTGCTTCCTGCCATTGTCAGAGCTGACGTCTTTGGGTGGTTGCTGTAGCAGAAAATGGAGGTATTCGGCATTTTATGCATTTAAATAACGAATGCTGTTACAGTTGAAGTTCCCAATGCTATTTAATTCTTTTTTTTTTTTTTGCCATGTTGTCAAACTCTGAATCTGAATAATGTGTCCAAATATCAGCAGAACAGACTTTTGCTACTGCAGTTAACAGTACTATTTTAACATCTGCGAACTTTAGCAGCAATTAGTGACAATAAACATTTGGCCTACTCATATTAAGTATACAAGTGGTGATATTTCTTATTACATATTTTTTTATATTGAAAAAAACAACAGTATAGAAAGCATAACTTGTCATACGTGAGAGACTATTGGAGGGTCATCTATAGGAAGGAGAACTTGGATTGTGGTGCATACTGAACCCTTCCAAAGGAGACCTAAGCATTTCTACACGAAACAGAACCAGAGACATTTTGGTTCACTTTTAAAAAAGAGCCTTTTGGCTTTTCAAATCCTACCAACAATTAAAAATTGCAAACCTAATAACCTATGATGGGTTCTTTTCAAGTTGCTGTTTCCCTCCACCCATTGAATACCCAAGATTTCTTGGCTGGTGATTGTTGATTGGCAGGCAGGCCAAACTTTTAATTTAATCTGGATTTTATTCTGTTTTGAGTCATTGTGCTCTTTGGCTCTTTAGATGGCAAGTCGAGCAACGCAGTGTGTGGCCAGACGTGTCAGCAGTGCATGTTGAAATGTTGTTGTTTTTTTTCTTGTCTTAATGCAGGGGTTAGGAATGAATTCCGAAAATATAAGAACTTTCTTGGAAGAGATTTGCCCAGCCTGTTTCCTGAATTATCCTCTAGGACCCCGAGTTTCTGATTTATCCTTTCTGATTTAGACTACCAACCATTGAGCTTGTTTATTTCACACTCTCAGCTGTCCTGGAGGTGAAGCTCTGTTTTTTTTTTATCCAGTGACAAAGGAATCATTGCCAAAAAGCAGTCGTTATTTACTGTAGCTGTATTCTGCAGATCCTTCGCCCATCCTCAAGGTTTGGTCTGTGCTAATCGACCAACGCTGGCAAATACTGAAAGTCTCCTAAAAGCCTACAGCGGCAACCTGCTACAGACGCAAATGATGAACAATTAGTTGACGTTCCTCTGCAGCTCCCCGCTTGAATCTCTGATGATAATATATGTATGTTGTGTTGTTTTCTTATGTAGGTGGATAGGCACCGAGTGTCAAACTCCGATTAGGATAGGTTAGGTGGAATGTATCTCACCGTCTAGCCTAACTTGAGAAGCTCAGTCCTCTTAGAAGCAGTTATTTTAAGCAAGTGGCACACACTGCGCGTGCCTCTAGAATGGCAATCCTGTGTTGAACATGATGGACAAAGAGTTAAAAGATCAGCATGGCTGGGGTTTCATTTAGAAAAATATCTGGCATGCCTTACGTGTGCTTCTTTTCAATGCCAAAGGGGGTTAAATTAAGCGCTTCAATGTTACTGTAACTTTTTGTTGTCTTTTTATTTTTCCTTAACACTCATACTAGAATCGATCCAGTAGTGTGTGAAAATGGTCTAGCATGCACTGCAGAATAACTTCCTCCACTGAGGATGAAATTCAGGTTATATCATAATACATGACTAGGAGCACTACAAAAGCCATGATTGAATCTCCTTAATTTCTAAAGAGCATTGCGTGACTTATCATTAGATAAATGAGACTTTTATCTGACTATTGACAGTGATATAGAGTCAGTTATCATTATCTATGCAAAGCTTGTTTTTGTGCAAAACAAACCAGTATTATTGCTTTATTAAATTTAGCAACAATACTTTTGCTCCTCCTAGCCAAAAGGGATTCAACCTTATTAATACAGAGCGAACTGTTTTCTTTTAACAAAATATAGTCTCCATTTCATAGCAAAAGTCTCCATTTCATAGTATCTGTTCTAATAAGGACTAATGAGAATTATTTAAGACTCATCTCAAAATAATGTATCTGTCTGCTGCTATAATTTAAAATACAGCTGGAGAAATGTGAGAATTTTTCATATTTATTTTCGCCTTTTTGGGAAACATTTTTGTAATGAATGTGTCTACAATGTGCTCATTTTTGTAACTGGAAATAAGACTATAACTGGGAGGCTTTGGGGAGTTTGCCTTCTGAAGAGCTATGGCTGCTTTCAAAGGCTTTTCAGTTTTTCAAAACTAACCAGCATTAGTAATTTCGTTCTTGTGTCTGTTTTGACAGAAACCCCTTAGAAAGTGTTGTTTGCTAACTAAATGTTGGCAACAGAAGACACAGGAGGCAGATATTTTTATAATGTGTTAGTATTCTTTTTAAATTGTACATAATAGAATATTTTCAGTTTTGCAGAAGTATCCGCTGTAAAGCCATGTGTAACCAAAAATCGATTCTTGTTAAGTGAACATCCTGCATCAGATAATCAGGGAGTCCCAGAGCCTGATTACCTCAGCTAAGCCATAGTGTCCCAGTCAATTTCAGTTCTGAATTGAAAAAAGGAAAAAAGTGTTTTTGTCATTTTGGGGTTCCCAACGTGTTCTGGTTTTAAACTGTATTCTTCCATCGCGGTCTGCCTAGGGCTGAACACGTCCTTCTTGGTTAAGTAGCATCTTGAGAGAGAGAAAGCACAAAGAAAGATTTTTGCCAGGCTTAGACCCTGCACAGACACACACGGTCTGCACTACAGAATACTCAGCAATTGTGGAGAAACCAGTACAAAATGAGAAGCCTATTGGTTATGCATGGAAAAAATAAGTGCTGCGAAGATGCACCAACACTGCATGCTCCAATGTATTTGAGATATTTTTGAAACTGCCCTGTCATCTCCCCCATTGTGCCCCAGTAGTAACTTGAAATTGTTGTGGAACACATTCATTAAAGTAGGGCGTTTATATACCTCCGTCCATAGTTTGAAACATGCACAGGTACTTGGGTATGAGCATGGCTTTTCTTAATGCTGGTAGCTGTGTAGTATACCATAACATTGCTGTTGTATATGTGCACTCTTACAAATGTTTTATTTTACTAGACTTGTGTCTTCCCTGGCATGCAGGTAACTGTTGGTAATTGACAGATTTATTTTTTATTTCACTATATAAATGTAAGTCGTTAATGGTTTGGTTTGACCATTTGTTTTTTAATACTACATACATCTCATTATGTAAATCAGATAATTTAGTGCTCAACCTGGCCATCGGTCACGTCGGTACGAAGGTAACAATAAAACAAAACCATTTCTCTCTTCATCACAGAATGTATTAAGCGTGTTTGTGCGGAAAGTAGATGACTTTATAAGATGACCACCGTATTATAAATCTCGTTTCTAATAGTTTCAAAGTCAGAAAATCTTGATATAAACATTTGTACACCAGATGTTGTTCTTAGAAGGCAATCAAATAGAAAACCTTAGAGGCTCTAGTCAATGAAAATTGCTCCAAAAATACTTTTGAGTGTAACTGGCGCAAATCAGAAATTTAAAGGTGTTTTGTTAAGAGTTCTGCAGAGCTTGGCACTAGATACCCTGATCTACAAGCCATTATCTTGTCGGATATCCCGATATCTCCCTGTTGAGGTTGCTAATCCCAATCCTAGAGGATCACAAACCTGCTGGTTTTCATTCCAGCCCAGTTGAATTACTTAATTGAAGCCTTAATTGAACTAATATGTTGCTTCCTTGGAACATGTGTGAGTTATTTTTGTACTCAGGAGTTTGGAATTTCATGTTACTTATGAAATGCAATAGTAAAAATGCTAACTCCCACCATGTTTAAGACTTGAACGTAATTAAAACAGTTGTAGTTCATCCTGTTATTGAGTCACTGAGGGGATGGGTACCCGAGAGCCAGGCTGGACCACAGACCAGCAGAAGTGTGGATCTCAGGAGCAGCAGTACTGGGATCAACTGCCATGTATGAACATTTGAATTTCAAGTTTGAACTTCCTCCTTTCGCTGTGGGGAAGTCTTATTTTTACTTAGTTCCGTCTTGGAAGAAGGCACCTTCCTTACTGGGCTGTTGTTGCAGTCATGTACCCAAGAGGATTTGAAAGTGAGCAGTTTTTGTATTCACTGTAAAAGTATGGGCATGCTGCACACACAAAAATCACAATTAAGCTGAACTGCTCATTTAATAAATCAGTAATAAAAAGGATTAATCTATTAATTTCCTCCCATGCAAAACTTGCATTACATTTCATTAAAATGTTTAATTAATCTACAGAAAACAAGTTGTTTTGGATGTACTTATATTGAATATTGAGTAATAGGCACATCTTTTTTTTCCCCCAAAGCATATTGGTTACTGGTGTTACAGTATGTGCTAGTCTTTCAAAACGTGCCATAGAAACCTTCCTTCTTCAATAAACTGATATGATGAATTATACTTGTAATTATATTTGCCAAGTTACGTTTCTATTTAACTTATTTGCTTCACTGACGGAAACCGACGCCAAAAAGGGTGTTCTGAAGATTGCGAACACAACAGTCTGCTGTTGGTTCGTTTGTATGAAGGAACCATATGTGCATTTTTTCTTTAAACTGGAAATTCAGATGCCATGTACTTTTATTTCTCAGGCCTTAAACATTTTCCTCATGACACAAGCATTTATTTGTACAAAAACTGCCTAAGTTCCATGCAAAACTGGAAGAGTATTGTGCAGTTTGAATCTCAGAGCCTATAGTCTGTCCTCTACACTTAAGATTGTTTTTCCCCAAACTTGAATACTTCTCCTTTACACTGACTGTAAACAGATTTATTAAATTAGCTAATTCATTGAATCTAACAAAGCATTAATATTACACCTCTTCCTAATCTTCCATTGCTGGTAATGTAAAGCAACAAGAATTGCACTATAATTTGTACTGTTTAATTGCCTGCATGTAACCCATTCTTTGTACAGGTCAAATGATTTGATCTTTTTGTTTGAATAAACTGTGAAGCCATTCTCTACACTATCCTCTCTTATGTGTAATGAGTGACTACAAGGTAAACCATCTATGACCAACCTTTAGTTGGTT
Organism: Lepisosteus platostomus; assembly: GCF_059453375.1. NCBI lineage: Eukaryota > Metazoa > Chordata > Actinopteri > Semionotiformes > Lepisosteidae > Lepisosteus > Lepisosteus platostomus. The sequence goes on from NC_142629.1 coordinate 6,952,072, forward strand.
GAAAAAGCTTTTAATCATGCAAATGTTTGGCATAATTGTTTTATTTAAGTTTGCACACAAGTGTTTGATGGTTTAAAATGGTTTTTTGTTGCTTTTATTCATTTTATGTTTCGTTTGCTCGAAGTCATTCAACTGCGAAACACCCGACTACGAAAGCATTAATTTAATAAAAGGTTCAAATCTGTCTGGTTGTATTTGTGTGGTTTTTCATGTCCAGTCTTTTCACATTACCCTTCACTCAAAATGTGGAAATAAAGTAATTTCTTTAAAAACAGGAGTTTAAATAGTACTTAAGAAGCCTCATGTAAATCTGAAAAAACACAAAATGTTTAATCCAAAGCATGTTGGAAACATCTTTCGTCCTAGGGTTACCTTTCATCATGCTTCCCCCCAAATTACGACAATGTAATTAACATTTGAAGGCTAATTAAAATGACCTGAAAGCACCTGTACCTTAAATCATCACTGTGAATGAGAAAAGGAAAAGCACTGGTATAGGGTAGAGAACTTCGCTGCCAAACCATAACCCTTAATTTAAGGTTTCTCTAAGAAGACTGGTGCCACCAAATATATATTTTAGAATGACTGTATGATATAAAATTATTATATTATTTTATGCCAATGCTTAGGACGCATATAGTTCCACAGCCCTTCCCCCCCCGGCCGATCAGATCAGATCACAACCTTGTCCTGCTTATACCACTATACAAGCCTATTGTCCAGAGCCAACCTGCGACCATGAGGACTGTGATGAGATGGTCTCAGGGGGCTATGGAGGATCTACGTGGTGCTTTGGAGGCTCCCGACTGGGATGTGCTGTGCAAGCCACATGCAGACGACATAGACAACATGGTGGACTGCGTTACTGACTACATTAACTTTTGCGTAGACAGCACCATTCCCACCAAAGACGTACACTGCTTTCCCAACAACAAACCCTGGATCACCAGCGACCTGAAGGCTCTTTTGAATGACAAGGAAGAGGAGGACAGGGAAGAGGTTAAGCTTGTACAGAGGGAACTAAAGCAGAAGTTAAGAGAGAGCAAGGACGCCTACAGGAGGAAGGTAGAGGACAAGCTGCAAAGGAATAGGGTGAGGGACGTATGGAGCAGCAAGAGAGAGATCACTGGCTTCAAACAGGCTGGGGGTGTATCAGAGGGGAACCTGGAGATGGCCAATGAGCTGAACCAGTTTTTTAACAGGTTTGATTCAGAGCCCTCCGTGGCTCAACACCCATCCCCCCCACAGCCACACGCTCCCTAACCACAGCTGCGACTGCCCAACACCTCCTCCATCCTCCCACAATCATGGCCGCCTACAGCTACGACCCCCAACAGCTACTCATCCCCCCCATCCCCCGCAGCTGCCACTGTCCAACACCTCCCCCATTAACACCTGCAGCACTGACGGCGCTATGAGCACCATCCCCCAGGCCAGGCTGACCAGGTGAAGAGGGAATTGAGGAGACTTCACCAGGGTAAGGCCACAGGACCAGATGACGTCTGTCCCAGAGTTTTGAGGGCTTGTGCTGATCAGCTGAGTGGAGTGCTCCAGCAACTGTTCAACCCGAGCCTACGCTTGGAGACAGTCCCTGTGCTCTGGAAGACATCATGCCTTGCCCCGGTACCAAAGGGCACAAAAAACTTATATTCATACTTATATTGTGCAATACAGCTTTTTGTGAACTGTTCTGGTTTGTTCTTTGTATGTTCTGGACGGTGGGTAACTCTTCTTAGAGCACTTCTCACTGTACTGATTGTATGTATTGTATTATTATTACTGTATCATTCGTTACGCTGTTTTGTGTTGACTGTGTTAAGCTGCTGTTGCACTACAATTTCCCTCCCGGGATCAAGAAAGTATCTATCTAAAAATGTACATGCCTTCCCTGATAAGGTATATTGCACATACAAAAAAAAAAAACCTTACCTTTTGTCATTTTGACAAGTATTTTTACCATTGACCACTGAAGAAAACAAGACGACCACATGAACAGACATTCTGGCCCAGGCTCTCCGAGAGGAACAGGAAAGAATCCCATATGACAGCATTTGTAAACCGGTCCAAAGCAAGAGTCACAGAGATACAGGCTGCATTGCTTTCAATAGTGGCCACGCCCGCTGCTAGCCTACAGCCTTCATTACATCAGTTAACATGTGAGCAGGGGGTCCATTGTGAACTTATGTAAGGTATATAAATGGTAGGATGGCACTGTGACATAGTAGCTACCACTGCTACACAGTGCTGAGGGCCTGGGTTCAGTGCTGGACGTGGGGAATACGTGCATGGAGTTTGCATGTTCTGCCCCAGTGTGCTTGAGTTGCCTCAGGTGCACAAGACACTGGAAGGTTAATTGGTTTCTGGAAAACAATCAGCCCTGCCTGTGAGTGTGTGCCATACGATGAATTGGCATCCCACCCAGGGTGTACTCTGCCTTTTGCCTGTTGCTTGCAAAGAGGGCATAGGCTCCCCAGCGATCCAGAATTAGACTCGCGGTCAGAGAATGCATAGAGGGAAATGAAAGTCAGCGATCCCTCTACAAAAACAGCCGATCGTGAATAAGTTTGTTTTTATGCTAAGGTTACTTCAATTCAAATCAAACAGCACTGCTGGCTTTTAAAGATTTCCTTTCCCATTTTGTTTTGGGATTTTTAAGACCGCTCACGACAAGATCAAAACATTTTAAAAAATGCAAATAACTTAATTTTAATGCCCTTCTGCAAATTAAGATCATAACAAGGTGTGTATTAGTAATAGACAGAAATAGAAAGTAAATGTACAATTGACAAACACCTCATAACCCACAAAAAGTAATTTCATTTATACTGTATAATTACTTCTAAAGTGCTGCTTACTTCTAAAGTGCAAAAGGCACTTAATATATACAGTAATTACAAAATTCAACATTCATGAAATAGTGAATGATTTACCTTTTGTAAACTAAATGGGTACTGTACTGCATAGTCCAGATTTCTCATCTTTGCAATGAAAATAAAGATGATGGCTTCCTGGAATTTACAAAGCAAAACTAGTGGCTTTGATAGAAAGGCCACTCATGAAATATTTAATGAGTGCAATCCCCATTCCTGTTCCTCTGAAAATAAAACCGAGATGTAAATGATGTGCCTTTTTAATGGTATATGATTTGAAACAGCTCTATCACATTCAATTTTCTTAAACAGTCTTCTTAAAGCAAGCAAAAGGAATTGCTTGCTATTGTGAGAACTTAAAATATGACAAATTGCTAATAATACAAACTGTACAGTTCTGTACATCCATCAGAAACTATTGTGCTGTACAAAAGAGGTTTCCTGCAATTCACAATATGGACAATTTTTTGCAACTTAAAAAAAAATGTAGCTTCCTAATATTTAAAAAAAAAGGCTAAAGAAGCTTTGAAACCTTTTAAGAAAACGAAAGTTTCAAGAGGTCGTAAATGATTACAGTGCTTTGATAGAAACACTGTACAGGCCTTGAATAAACAGTTGAATAAATAATGAATGGTAGTCAAGTACAGTTGTCTTTTCTGAACCATGTAGATTAGTAGTCTTCAGTTATGGGCTAGTGCATGTAGATTTTTTAGCTTGCTTTAAACTGCATTTCCAGAGCTGGGAGATGTGGAACTGGTCTAAATCTGTCCATAAAATAGCTCAATAAGTGGAGTTAAAGCCTATAGCTACACCAGTTCTTCATGACTGGAATTGAAGTCCACTAGTGCAGATCTTCAGACAATACGTAACCTGTGGCCAAGGCCATGTTCAAGCAGCACCCTTCAACCTCCTCATCAGCGTCTGAAACCGGCTCGATACAGCCAGATGAGGAAGATCCTAGAAAAAGATACCAACATGTTTAAATGGGATATTGCAAATTGCCAAACTTACTACTTTTCAACATTTACAGGTTAAGCCAGCAAATTTAACCTTTATCCTGCATTTTCCACTAAACTAGCGTTTTAATGTCAAAATGTGGGAGACTTTCCAAACGCTAGAGTGGAAATCAACAGATTCATTTCTATCCACCCCAGCTTGAACGAGTCAATGATCATTCATCTGCAGTCTTCGAAGAGCTCTGATCTTAACTATGATCACGCACTCTACTACTGACTAATCTCCAGGTATTACCTCCTCCTACACCCCCAGGAAAACAGGAACCCCTGAGACATGCATGCAGTTCTCCTGGAGGCAACCAAAGCACTTCCAGTGTTCGAAAAAGTACTGTCAATGTGTTGGATTTTACTTAAAAGAATACTTTGAGGTGTCAATGTTACCCTTGTACTCAATTATATCAAATATGATGCAATGTTCATTTGTTTCCATTTCACCAAGGGCCTGAATAAAATCTAGGCAGGGGCACAGCCTTTATCCAAAATGTAGTGAAAAAGGCCATAACTAATCCATCTGCAAACTGTTCCAAATACAGGAAACCTCACCATGTGTACTCAACTAATGTACCACAACAAGATCAACTTAAAAGGAAAAAATAGATTCCTTACAGATCTTTGAAGCTTTGAGCCAAGGTAGAACTGCCAGCGAAACCGCCGCCTGGAACATTTTTAAAAAAAAGCACATATACAAATGTCAAAAAATTAAACATGAACTGTATGAAAAGGCTGATAAATTCAAGTCTAAAATTGCACTTGCAGAATTATTCCGATAAGCACACGACATATGGGCTGGAGAGTGGAGATTGAAAAACAACTGGAAAAACTATGCACATGTTTGCATTACCAAAAAGAAAATTGGCGATTTTAGAGGATATGGCTTTTTTAGAAGACATTTTAGTCAAAATAATTTGCTACACGTTAGACAGGGAAAAAAAAATATCTTACTCATTCCACTGATACAAGAAACTGTCGACAAGTCGTTGGCTCACTTGCACCACAGAGGAGCAGCTGCACGACAGGCAGAAGAAGATGAAATCGCTGATGAACTCGTAGTCTGTGTCACTGCACTTTCTGGGGAAAAAAGGGAAAGTGGAGTCTCAATTGTACAGGGCCAGCAGAAAAGAGTTTCTCCATTATCCCAAGAGGGTTGTGGGAAAACAGGACTTAAACAGGAGACACAGGGGACAGCCAAGCCACACTGGATGGGACACCAGTCCACTTTTAGGACACATTCATATGAAGTACTGTACGTGGCTGGCACCTAAACAGTGGGAGGAGACAGGATGCCAGCAGTGCATGCAGAATTCCCCGGATGGCACTACCAAGTCGTACTCCTCAGGCGATTTAATGTACCAGTAACAAAGGAAAAAACATCGGAAAAATGAATCGCTTGCACACCCCCTAAAGGACTGAAGTAACTAGCAATTTAAAAATAGACAATCTATTATGCCTCTCATAATGGCAGCAATACCTGAAAAGCAGCAGATTATCCTTGTAAAGATCCTCAAGGAGGCTATCAACAAATACAACCAGGGCATCGGGGCTTACACTGAGACTTCGGAAGAGGAATTTCAGCGCCCAGATATTTTGCTGAAATCAATGTAAAGAAAAAAAATCAGTCCACTTCATATGATTGTTTACTACCAATCATGTCTATCTCTTGAACTAGAAATAGTAACAGAAATTAGAATGCTTTACTGGCACAATCTGCAAGATTTTTTGCAGAACACTTGACACAAACAAGAAAATTACGGCTGGGGTATCCAAATCCACATTGAACAAACTCCAGTATGTCTAAAATTCGGCAGCTAGAATCCTGACCAGGTCTAGCGCAAGTGCTCACATTACTCCTGTCCTGGAGTCCTTGCACTGGCTTTCTGTCAAGTGCCGTGTCGACTTCAAAATCCTCATGCTCACCTATAAGGCTCTGCATGGCTTGGCACCTCAGTACATGTCTGATCTATTATCGCCCTACTCCCCACCTGGCAACCTTTGCTCCTCTAATTCTGGTCTCCTAACTGTCCCCCAAGCCCATCTACATTCTATGGGTAACAGGGCCTTCTCCTGTTATGCCCCCAAGCTCTGGAACTGTCTCCCCAAGGAATCAGAGAGTCACCTTCTCTAAACTCCTTCAAATCCAGGACTCAAAACCTTCTTTAGAAGAGCCTTTACTTAACTGGTTCTTTACTCCTCTGCTCCTACTGTACTTAGTACCACCATCTACTGTTTCCTCTGTGTATTCGCATCGTGTTTATCTTGTGTGTTTTTTATTGTTCTTGTTGCTGTTGTCATTCTATAAAGCACTTTGAGAAGCCACCTTTAAAGGCGCTATATAAAATAAATCATTATTATAACTTCATTTTAAGTTAAAGTGAAATACAGCGATTTCTATACCTTAAAAGCCATCACAATAACGAGGACAGAAATCCTCTGGGGAACAGTCAGTCTATAGGCCAGGGATTGAGTAACCAGCATCAGGAGAGTCTGGTCTGGGAATTGCTATAGGGTGAAAAATAAAATTAAAAATAATGCATCTTATTTACCATCCTGAATAATCTGTGAAAAAAACATTACATGCAAGCTATATTTTTAAAATTCACAAATGAAGTGGATGAAGCATCAGAAAAAACAGGGTTTTCCTGCAACTCGTAATGCAGAAGGGAAGAAACTGGGTGCAATGACTTCAAACATGCTTTACAAAAGCACTGAAAATAAATCTTGTGCAGCCAAGTACTAATGAGTGCTTGAAACAAAAACACTCCTTTGATTAAAGATGAGTCACCTTGTAAAAATGTCTTGGAATGCTGATGCTTTGATTTGCTTTAAGATCCTCAATAAGACCACTGGCAATTTCTCTTGTTTTCTGTGAAAAGAAAGAGCAGGTAAAACCAGAATTAAATTGGACATCATGTGCTGGAAAAATAAGATGCAGAATTACTCAGCTCTTAATAACACGTCTTCGTATGCCCACATTCCACAAGCAATCTTACAGCCAAAACCTGACCATACTCGAAATAAACAGGCATTTAATTCTTCCCCTTTATTTTAAAAGGGAACTGCAATGTTATTTTCTATTTCGGGGTTAGAAAGAATTAACATTGATAAGTGCATTTCCTATCACAATAAAAATCAAATTCACACAGTAACCTGTAAAACCTCCAATTTACATCACAATATTGACTAAATATCCATGTATGCGCAGTGCCATGTTCTGGGATTCAGAATGAGGCAACAAACCTTCCAGCGATGTGTGGCAGCCCTATTACATTGTAAACAAACAGGCTTGTGACTACATCTCTTTTAATCCAATAGAAATATTGCCTTCGATTTCCAATTAACGAACATTGTTAACTCTGCACGCAGATCACGTTGGAAACTTTCTGCAGTGAAATCTGCCACACAGTCTTTACATCACACTACATTAGTCTTTACAGTGACTAGCGTGATGTGACTAGTGAGCGGGAAGGGCGCATCATGTCACAATTCGTGGGAACTCTCGCTCTCACCCGTGGTGAGACCGGGGGTTTGTGACAACTTGGTGACTTCTGGTACTTTCACAAAGTTCACGATTTTGTGGTTAAATCGTAATTTTTTTCTATACCTATATAATAAATTCTATATGAATTTATTTTGTGTCTGAAATTTTAATAACCAGTCTGAGAAATCGGAACCACAGTTCCCCTTTGAATTAATGAGCTAATCATTTTTAGTGCAGGCTTCATTAAGATAGGAAAGGAGCGTTCTCTTAAGGTAGCTATTCCTTAAGGTAGTCACCAGACATTGCAAATGGGGAGAAAAATCAAGTTATTATACGTTATTAATAAAATCATATTGAAGGAAAATACTTAAGCACCATGACAAAGGGTCACAATATTTTAGGAGATGAGAAATGAGAACTCAACTCATTATAGGAGACACATGTTAAGTTCACGGACAGTCAGCTAGGACAATAACTGAAGATCTCTACCTGCTGAAATCCTTCATCGGGTTCTTGCAATGACACACAGGTGAAAAGGCCACCTTCTGCCAACTCCTCAGAGCTGCACGCTGCCTGGATGAGATCCGCCCAGCTTGCAGGCTAATACAAATGCATCAATGCTTCACATTATTCTTACCACATACAAAAGCAAAACGGGAAGAAGGCTTTTCTGGTACAGACACAAGCAACTTGTTGAAATACTTTCAGCAATTGCTGCTGTAAAAGCAGCACCTCAACATTAGGATGTGGCTTTTGGAGCCTTTTGTCCAGAATAATACATTTTTATATGCATAGCATGAATGTGGGTGAGAAACATTAACAGTTCTTACATGACTGAACACTGCCGAGTTGTAGTTCATTATTCTAATGCCAGTCTTGATAAGATCACACTTCTTCAGAGGCTTGGCACCTAAAGCAAAAAAGAAAAATTGAACATTATAAAAAAAAATCATACTGCACATACGGAGTTAAACAAACCGAAGGGTTTATTAACTCCGTTCTTTTCCTCAAAGGGTGCAAATTGCCTCGAGTAACCTTTGACTAATTCCCACTTCGCCGAGGCACACGGCTCCAGCACTTGTCCACTGCGCAGGATTTTCAGGTACACGCCGAACTGCATGGGACTCAGCCGACAGGCAATGCAGCAAAACGCAGCCGAGTTGAAGAAAAAACTGTCGCTTGCCAACATGAACTCCCCAGCCTTGCACAAGAAGAGCGGCAAGTAATCCCTCATGCTTTGTAAACTACAAAAAAACAAAAAACAAAATCCTTTTAAAAATTCGAAAAAGGGGGCCCAAGCTACTAACTAGACCACTGTACATATACTACTGGACCAGAGTTTTATTTAAAAGTTAAGACAAGTCTGACAATGTCTCGTGAAGAAGCTGTAACCAGCTGATTCATTGACACTTCAGTCCAAATGTCAACACTAGACTGAACTAAACTGTTCTCCTCCCTGCACCTAGGCAAGCAGTACCGCACTATTAAAGCACAGACCACTTGACTCAAGAACAGCTTTTACCGTACCACAGTACACATCCTCAACAGCTGCAATACACATCTACACTATGTACTTTTTGCATGGTCTACCATGTTCTTTTTCCACCCACTACTACATATTTATTGTTCCTGGTTGTTATTATTCATTATGTTTGCAATGCATCTACATGGTGTGATGTTGTCTGTTGTACTGTGCATGTCCTCAGAGATCAGTGTGAATAAGGATTCCATTGATCTCCAGTAGAAATAGCAGAGGAGTTTTATTGACATGGGTACATTTGCAGGTACTAGATTTAGTACCAAACTAGAACTCACCCACCAGAAATCTGGCCCCAGAGTACAATAATTCAGCAGGTTTTGCAGGTCTCCTTATAGCATGACCAGCACAACATATCTAGAAGAGGGTTAAATTAGTGCATCTCAGGCTTAAGCTTAGTTTAAATAAAACCTGCTGCACTATTACCCTTAAAAGATCAGACCTGGAGAACCCCACACTAAATGCGCAGCTTTTTCCAGGTCATGCCAGTGGCTTGGAATAAAAGGAGGATTTATACCAGTGATGCACAACTTCAGTCCTGGAGGACTGCAGGAATTGCAGATATGGGATGAAAATCTGCACTTACTTATTGACATAATTGACCGAGGACTAGATTTTGCACCTGTGGTTTATATACATTAGACCAAGGACTACCAGCCCTGGTCTGGAGAGTTTTTGCAGGGCTGTCCAGGTACAAAGACACCTGTTGCAGTTATGAATTAGTCCTTGCATATTACATTCAGTCAACCATTTCTAAAGGAAGCAGAGATCGTTTACTACAACTCACCCCTCAGACACCAAAAGTTTCATAACTGAACAGATTACTTCCTTGATTCATCAGTCTTACCCATTTTTCGAAATGAAGTGGACTGGGGCTCCCTGGGACAAGGGTCAGAGACCCCTGAATTAAAATGCTGAAGTGGTCCAGTACCCCTCCCCACAGTCCAAAGATACACAAGAAGGTTAAATGCCTTCTGGGAAAAGTGCCCTGGCGTGAGTGTGTGTTTGCACCTGTGTGCCCTGGCATGGACTGGCTTCCCATCCTGTCTTGTGCCCATTGCAAGCTCAGACAGGCTCCAACTCCCTCACAACCCTAAATTTGATTAAATGTTCGGAAAAGAGAAGCTTGTCCGTGGTCTCATTGTGTGCCAGCAGGTTTCATTAATGGCATGATCAGACAAATTCTACCAGCCTTAAAAGATCTGAAAGTCGGGCAATCAGTATCCGTTGATGGCAAGGCGAAAGAAATGTCATCCTAAGAATTTAAAACCGGAAAGTCTACACTTGTACTTACCAAGCCTTCTCAGTGCTTTTCACAACCTTGAGGTATCGAGCCAGCTCCCTGTACCTGAGAAGAAAAAATGAAAAATGTTCACAGTAGCTTCCTACACAGCAGAGCTTGCAAGAAACTAGGTCTCCAGGAACATCACATTTTAAGTGTCTTGCAGTTCTCGTCTTGGCTAAGAACTAAACTGGACTTTTTTGTAGTAAAAAGAAGAATGTGCCAACCATGTTTTAAAGAACTGGCAGTGCCTTACTTCTGTTGCTCCTTGAGTTTCGCCACCCTGGTCTTCACCACCTGTATGGGCTCAAACAGGGTCTCTTTCCTTCCCTTCACAATTCGCTCTCCAGAGATGTTCTGTCCTCTCAGGACAGCCGACAGTAAAGCATCGTCCCAGGGGATGACGTTGACGCTGGAACACAAATCCGGGCAAACCTCTCAAGGCTGGTAGACTTTCTCCGATCACACCGTTAACAAAACGTGCGAGAACATGATCAGACCACCGAGAAGTGTTCATTCATCCATTTTCTACTAGAATGTCATCCAATTCAGGATCGCAGGGGAGCCAGAACCTATCCTGGCAATGGGCACAAGGAGGGGTACATCCTGGATGGGATGCCAGTCCTTCACACACACACACACACACACCAGTGAGAATCTTCCCAGAAACCAATTAACCAATTAAGAACATACAAACTCCACACAGACAGCACCAAAGGTCTGGAAATGAACCCTGGACCCTGGTGCTGTGAGGCAGCAATGCTGTCCACTGTGACACAGTGCCTCACCAGACAAGTTTTACAAAGCCGTTTATAACATTTCAAAGTGATCACAATATTATAGCATTGATCTTTGACTAAGGTAAAGCTTACCTATTATAAAACGATGTGCAATTAGCTGGCAGAACAAGTGACTGAACGAACGTTTTTAGCTTCTTTGAAAACGAGGGACTGAAATCAGAGGTAACCAGTAAAGTCTGAAGTATATTGGTAATCCTGCAACAAACAAAAGTTTTATCACAGCAATGAAAAAAAAATAATCAGATTTTACTTATTCGTAAGTGCTCAAATGAATTTCCAAGTGAGAAATTCCACGGTAAAACAGCCAGTCAGCATGCTCTGCATCTAGAACCTGTGCGATTTTCCAAAGAGTGTTATTTCACCACATACAAACCGACACCTTTCCACTGCAGATACAGTACATGATCAGCATGGACTGTCAGAAAGCAGTCTGCTCAGATGGCTATGTTTAGTACTTGGTGATAAATAGCCGTCAAAACCAACTTTGAAATACATACGTTTTCACTCAATGGATTCATTATGAGACAATCGCCCTACAATATAAAAAGCTTCCCTATGCAGTGTGATTCAGGGTTGATGACCACAACCAAACTTAAGGTTAGCATACGTTCTAATAAGGCACATGTAGAGGTTAAAGCCACACTGAAAAGCAGAAAGATCAATATTTTTTGTTCTACTTTTCAGTGTGGAATTAAACTCTCCTTGTTCATTGCAGCCTGTGTACCGATATTAACAGGATTTAGATGTGACTGAGGAGATATAACTACTACCACTTCTTTGAGTAGTTATATTTAATAGAACTTCAACTGTACAATAAACAGGACTTACCTTAACAGCAATAAAGGGATGGCTTCAGAAGCACGTGCTCTATAATCTGTATCGCTTGATAAACAAAGGCTGTACAAAAACATTAAGTCATTTAAATGAATGTTCTTAGGAATATGCATAAACTATTAGATTTACTATTTGTGGTATTTTCTGTGGGAAATTATCACATTGACTTGAAAAACAATATACACAAATATTCAATACCACTAGGTAGGGAAACCAACCAGAAAATGTGGAAGATCACATCATGCTACAGTATGTTAGAAAACAGATCAAGACAGCGTTACTGCAAAAGCAAGAAATACCTTCAGAGGTTTACCATTTCCCTTCACGGACCTTGCACATTGTGGTCAAAAATGAATTCATGATGTACAACATACCTAGATGGTTGCTTGTGTGCTACAATATATTTGGCTGCTCCCAGCAACATTACTGCAGATTTTCTTGCTTTTTCTCTCTCTGCTTTATCCAAGAACAGGAATACAATCTTATACACTTCGGAATAGCTGAGGAGATATTAAAATAAAACGGGGGGAAAAAAGACAATGATCAAACTTTCCGAGGATCAGTGGAAGAACGTATGCAGATTTCAACAAAGCTCTACAAGTTCTCCAGTTGTGGAAGTTTTGTTGGAAAAAAAAAAGAACTTTAATCAGTTCTAAAATTTAAGCAAAACAAAAAGGAAGCAGCTGGAGCTTCAGTGGAAAGCAAGGAGCAACTCATTTATAAGTATTCCAGTCATGCCCAAAAATACATTTAACCCTTAAATGGACCAGTTTTGTGCAGGAATAGATATAATGGAAAAGAAACCTTTTTCTGAGACTACAGACGGAGAGGTTTAGCAAATACTGGCACACCTGCATTGAATTTAAGACCCTTCCGAGACCCAATTTTATCCTGTGAAAGAAGATCTTTGTGTGGACCATAAGGTGTTTGTTGTGTTTTTACTGAACATATTTACATATATAACCTCCCTTCTATGCTGACATAATGTAAATAATTATGTAAGAGGTGAAAGCAGAAAATTATTTTGTAACACCTGTTAACCCTTTCATCGTTAAATAAAAAGAACAAGTGTGGAGAAAGGCAAAAGAATCTGGGAATGGCAAGGGAGACGTCTGTGGGTCCAACTGACCTTTCTCATCTTGACACCTGCCCTGGGCTCTCAAGCTCAGTCCCTGGAGGGTCTTGCATCTATTGGTTTTTGTTCCAACCCAAGTAGCAAATTGAACAGTTAACCAAATTTTCTAAATCGGATTACAGCCGATTACCCAAGACATTCACTTCATTCAAGAAGGAGCTACCTATAAATCACCTCAGAGTGCAGTAATTATTAAGGAATCAGACCAGCTGTGAAGGTGGGTGGAGAAACACCCAGAAGACACCAGGCCCTCCGATATCCAGCTCTCCGCGACGCAACAGCCCAAACTGCACATATTGCTATGTATACCCAATGTTATTATATGGCTATGAAAGACTGAAACTGAGGGGAAAAAAAGCTTTCACATTTGTAAAAAATTCTATAAACCAGGGATCTTTAACCCTGGTCCTGGAGAGCCCCAATTCATCAGGTTTTGCAGGTCACTATTAAATCAACTCCTCCAACTTGCACTTTCCAGTCTTCAAGAACCAGAGTTCTCTTAATTGGACAGATTAGTCGATTCAACCCTTTACAGGCGTCACCAGTCTTTAGAAGCCGGAGGCCTGGAAGACGGTCTGGACTGGGGCTCTCCAGGTCCGGGGCTGCAGACTTACTCGTAAGCGAGCACGGTTGCGTGATTCGAAGAGCACCGCTGGCATTTCTTCGCCATGGCCGCATGGCAGTAGCACGAACAAGCGTAGAGACTTTCCAGAGAAATCAACCGTCCCTGTAAGAACTTGCTGTACTCGGATGATAAATCGGCTTCAAACTGCATCAGGTGAAATTCTGAAAAGAAAATGAAAAACTTTTTAAGCCAAACTCCTCCCCCCTCAGATTTCAGATTCGTTATAGACCACCTGAAAACTGAGGAAAGGCGTTATATTAGCCCTGTTAATCCACTAATTGGATCAACAAGGTAGTTCAGAGTTTGAGTGTAATGAAGAATTAAAACCAACTCTCCTCCAAGGTGGATGTTCAGAAACTGTGACTTACATATACCATTTTCTCGCTGTGCCAGAAGAGCTGTCTAATCCATGTCCTGGAGAGCCTTTATCTGTAGGTACAACTTAATGAGTTAAACCATTATTGGCTTAACTGGACCAATGCGACTTCTCCCAGCTTTCCAGAAGATGCCGAGATAAAGAAACTTAGAAAAAACAGAGACAGGCCAGTTCTCCATGAACGGAATTGGACAGTCCTGATCTGAACACGTCGGCACCATCTCAGGCACATCAAGCTGCGACTTACAAATGGGTTTATCGGCCTGGTACATGGCACCAAAGTTGAAGGGGTTAATATTATTAGAAATGGTACAATGAGGAGACGCACCAGCTTGTCTCAAGTCAGCGTCCACTTCCAGCAGGTCAAAATGAAACATCTCAAGGTATCCCAGCGCTTTCTTGTCTCTCCATGCCTTCCAGAAGGTGCTCCATTTGTGGGAATTGCAATGACAATTTCCAGGGGAAATCCAGACATGGCACTGCAAAAAAATAGATATGTAGTTTGCAAAGTGAGGTACAGTGTGGATACAGAAAAATTAAATATATAAACATTATAAAGAATTAGTATAAGACTAAAGCTGCGATGAAGACACTTCACCTTCTTTATTGATATTCCAAAAGGCTTACAGTAATACATTTTCCACTTGGAATTGAGGGGTGAAGAATGTGGTTTATTTTCTATGTGTGTGGCACAGTAATTTCTAAAGAAACACCAGGAACTATTACAGGTAGGAAGTTTGGGGAAAACAAATGTGCAGAACATAAGATCACTTTATTGGTCATATACAATTTCTTGTATCAGGAATTTGTCTTTTCGCATACCCCAGCTTGCTCTCCACGAGACACACAGACAGGGAGAGTGAAGCTTGGGGTCAGAGCACAGGGTCAGCCATTTATACAGCACCCGTGGAGGAGTTGGGGTTAAGAGCCTTGCTCAGAGGCCCAATGGAGTAGGATTCCTCTGCCGGCCGCGGGATACGAACTGGCAACCTTCCAGCCACAGGCGCAGATCCTTAGCATTGTTTACCATGCATCTTAATTTAAAGTAGTCTCACTCAGACCCCTCCCTCTGTTCTAGTAATTAGCATCATCTAGCATAATCCAGGGGGGTGGAGTGTGGGCACTGTGGCTAAGGATCTGCGCCTGTGGCTGGAAGGTTGCCGGTTCAAATCCCGCGGCTGCAGAGGAATCCTACTCCGCTGGGCCCCTGAGCAAGGCCCTTAAACCCAACTACTCCAGGGGCGCCGTATAAATGGCTGACCCTGCGGTCTGACCCCAAGCTTCTCTCCCCCCAATCTGTGTGTCTCATGGAGAGCAAGCTGGGGTATGTGAAAAGAAACTCCTACAGCAAGAAATTGTACATGGCCAATAAAGTGATCTTATCTCTAGGCATCTTCAGCACAGTGTTTCTACAGAAAAGATAACAGACATCTGTTGCAGTTTACAAAATTGTTTTTTTAAGATATATTTTTAGGCGCAAGTCATTTTCTTAATAAGAGGCATAGTAGCAAAATGTTGGGCGGCAACCCATAGAAAAGTCCATCCACGTACTAGTTCCCCACAGGCATTATTTTAGATTTCCTGTGTTGAAGGGGTGTTACCTTTTGATAGCCTAAAGGTTATGGCCTCCCCTTGACATGCCTAGTTTTATAGACAGCCTGAACTTACACAACATCTGGGATGTCTAATCCGTTTCTGAGCCATTACAGCAGATGGCCATCCCTTCAGACTCCTTAAAAGGAATCTGGTTGCATCTATACCATCTATTAAGACATCAGCTGACTTTTACAGCTTTATTAAGACATTTTAAAGCAGCAGTTGAGCTTAATCCACCATCGGAAGCAAACTACACATTTAGTCACAATAAACCTATCCTTACCTCTGATGCTAACTTATCACAGATGTAGCAATAACACTGTTCACAGAACTTATGATTGTCTTCAACAGGGGCATTCATCTCAGCTTCAGTTTTGCTACAAAAACAAAATACATTTCTCACATCTTAATGCGTGATGTCCATTTTCAAATACTCACAATTAGGTGGCCACAGGGACTTAATAAATTGATCTATTATTGACAGAATAGATGTGCGCAACAGCAAACCCACACACAAATAAATTACTAGTAATGTACTTAATGACCATAGGTGAATCTAGAGGCAGTGGCCTCTCTGAGGCTGCTATAATGGACTGGTAACGGGTTTCAATACAAGATTCCTTAAACCTGAAAGCTCACTGTACATACCTGAAAAGATAGGTTGTGCAGTCATACCGCGCATGGGGCAAGACCACAGCCCTTTGAGAAAATGTAATTAACAATTCATCGTCAATAACTTCGTTGGATTTTTCCTGTTCCAAAAACGAAGAATCTTGCAGAAAATGACAATGGAAAAAAAATGTCAGAGCTGGATGAACACACGGTACCCCAGAATTCATGTCAACATGTTTGGAACAGAAGAAAACTTTTTTTAAAAAGCTTCTCAAGATCACTGTTGCACAAACATAATATTCAGATGTAAATAGTGGCTTTGTAATTTTTTTCCAAATACAGTGTTTTATTGCATATGGATTACCAACAATATATGCTCTCCATTCGAACCTTACAATCCTTTGCCATATTAACAGAGTAACTATGGATACAAAAATAAAAAGCATATACAAAATCATTATTTTAAAAACAGAAGGGTGCACATTTAACATTGCTTTTAAACACACTGCTGTTATTAGAAACATTTTGGCAAACATGAATTATAGAGGGCCCAAGCCCTACATCATTCCAATAATCTTTATTTTATATAATTTTCTTTAAAAGTAAATTCTCCAAGCATTTTACAGTAAAAAAAACTTAACAAGGAGAAAAAGTAACAAATGTAGCACAATTAAAACATGGGTTTAAAATGTAGGCCAAGCTATGTAGAGCATGCGTATTTTTTTTAGTCGACACAAAAGCGGAGAGGAAGCCAGTGCAAGGACTCCAGTGCAGGAGTAATGTCATCCCTCGCACAAGACCTGGTCAGGATTCTGGCTCCAAAATTCTGGACAAACTGAGATTTGCAAGGATTTAGACACCCCAGCAAGCTGACAGCTGCAGTAATCAATTCCAGAAAAGACTCATGTGTTGACCAGCTTTTCGGCTACAGTCAGAGAACAAAGGACATAGTCTTCCGTTTCCGAAATGTAAGAATTATGTTTTTACAGTATTTTCCACATGTGGAGGCTGAAGAGTGTGAGACAGAGAATTCTAAACCAAAGAGAGCAGGTAGGTGATCAGAAAGGATTAGTTCAAGATCAGCCAGAACCAAAAGGGTCATTTGCAATGACTAAATCCAAGGTGTGACCTCTGTTGCAAGTTAACACTTTGTTAAGATTAAGCAAATTTAAGGCCATTTGCCCAGGTTTTTACCTCTTTTATCAGCGCAGTCTTCCAAAATCATCAAGGAAGAGTCCTCAAAGATTTCTGGAGTGTCATTTTCATCGTCACTAATAACAATGACGTCTTCTGCCTCCATGGGTTTGCTGTTTTGGTTTGGGTGCAGATTTACAGAATTGAGATAAATTACATAGAAAGCATTCATTGATTTGAGAAGCTTCAGCACAAGGCTCTTTTATGTTTCCGTTTTATGCTGATCAATAATACCCCCCCCCCCAGGACACACGCACACCTAAGCTGCCCTTTAACAGTCACAATTAAACAGCTCAGGTCTATGCTTACTATACACACGACCCCTTTCTTCACTAAATTATTCGCCATTTCCTTGCTTGTTTCCAGACTTTTTACTCGGGGCTTTAATTTTAAATCCAAGTCAATTTTAAGTAAATGCAGGATTCAATGACGGACACGCTCCTACCACAACAAAGAGATCGAGTGTGCATAAACATTTTAAGTCCAGTCCACAATAGGTTTTTGATCGGGTAGTCTCATCGTGACAACCAAGTTATTCATCCTAAATTTTAAATGCCTATCCTATTTCAGGCTATCGTGATGATTCTCGTCAGTGCCGAAAGTTAACTCGAGAAACAGCGCACCAATATCAATTCTGCTAGAAGACGTCAACACAGCCTCTGTAGATCATGGTTTTAAACACATTTGAAGTTAATTCACCGGCTGAAATTTCTGCAAACCTGTTTGACGATTTATCTCCAAGTTTTCCAAACTTATGTCCCTCTCCACTGCACTCCAGCCTGTCTTCAATTTTAGCGCGCTATGGCGGTCACACACTAATTTGTAGGCGGAAGTTGGAGTCACTAACTTCCTCAGGTGCTTGTCGGGGCTCCGAGTAGTAATTAAAGCGCCCAGTCGGCGTTTTTTCCTCTTTCTGTATTTCATTCACATCATGCCACTACTCACCAAATGAAATATCACGTTGGTATGAAATTAATTAGAAATATATAGGTACACTGCGGTGCAAAGCGTGCGCCAGAGATAGTCAGATTGTCCATAAAGTCGGCTTCGGATTTTACCCCCCATGATAAAAAGAAATCTTTATTAGGCTAATAACAGTATCACTGCAGGGGCTGTTCGTTTATGAACAGTGCATCTACTACAAATCATTTGGAGGATACCTCCTGTGAGTTTGCTGCAGTTTAAAGCACTTTTGTTCTCTATTATCTTGTCTCATATATGCAAATCGTAATGAAAAAAGATCAACTCTACCTTTAATAATGTTGAAAATCGCTTTTATATATTAAAACAGATTTATTTACAGGTATTTTATCAGATATTACCCATTATGGTTTTTTTTATGAGGAATACGTCCAACTTATTTTAAGGTGAAAAGCAACCTCTCTTAGTTTATATACTTATATTGAGGGAAAAAATGAAAACATAACCACGCTTACAATTTCAGTAATTTCTAGGGCGGGCAGAAGCTTGAATACTTCAACACAGTGCAGAGGGGTGCGGATATACTATCAAATATTTGATCATTTTAGGGTTTAAGTGAGCAGAGTTTAACCAGATGACAAATCACATTTCAACCCCTTTAACAATCTACGTTTCATCTGGCTGATGAGAAATAACCGTCACTGTCCCGCGAGATCATTCAGTCCATCTCGGCAAATCTCTAAATCACGACGTCAAAGTCCCGCGATATTTCATGTCAACGTTGGAAATTAGATTTTTTTGTTTCTAAATATTAATGAAGATTTGCAAGTACATCGTGGGATGTTTGTAAATCACACTGGAAATTTGAGCGTTTACCAGTTTGATATTTTATCAAAACCTCAATAAAATTAAAGTGGCTACCTAATACAGTACTTGTATCGAGACACTTAAGAACTAGAGATGTGAACGAAATTTAAGTACTGTACACTGTATAAAAAGTATAAAAATAACGAAATAAAACTAAGATAAAGCTATGTGGTTAATGCTATGACTTTAAGAACGTGGTGAATTCTGTCATGTTTCTTCTGTTCACAAACATCATGAGTGCAATCGACAAAAAAGTAAATTCTATTATCCCAACAAAAACCTCTACCAGTTATGAAAAAAAGTAACAAATGAAAAAAAAACCCACAATAAAGGTTTAGCTATTACTTGATGTCTTAATGGTGTGCATTTTTAGCTATTTGGTTTAACCTTTAGCACTTCTCAAAACAAATTCGCAGACAGTATACTGGTAAAATACCACAAGTAAAAACGTATACAATATGAACTGCACTTGTATCAGAAAGCTTTAAACACTTTAAGGTAAAAAAATTACATTTGAAACAAAGTACTCATAGTACAAGAAAACTCAATGTACTATTTTATTAAAGCTTTAAAGAACCATTGAAAGACTTTAAAGTGTATATCTTTATGGTCCTGTTTCATATATCTATATAAATGAAGACAAAGGAAGTGCTCTTTATTTATTAACTGTTTTCACCCACAGAAGGAACCAAATTAAAACAGAATAACAACACACTATTAAGAGAAAAAAAATTACCTGAATGTTTTGGAAAAAGTCAGTAGCTTTAGTTTTTGCAGTGTTGCAGCCACGCATAGGAAATTAGGTATCAGAAGTAAAATAATGTTCACTTCAGGTACACTTAATCAGGCAATTCAGAAACTACATTTTCACAACTTTAAGGAATGCACAAAAAAGCACATTTTTAGATGTCTGTAAATGTACAGAGGAAAAATGCAAGAAAAAGATGAGACATACAGTAATGAGTCAATGTGTGCATTTCAATATTTCAAAATTAAGGGTTAAAATGAAGGGTTTCTCCCATCTGTTGTTGAGAAGTGCACATGGAGTCTTGGGCAAGTCTTGGGCTGGGATTACAGATGTTCACTGCTCAGTGGACGCCCTGGGAAAGACCAGCTCTTGATTGCAGGATTCATACACGCACTGCTCCGATACTTCACAGCTCGGGCAGCCCTGGCATAGGGAATCTTCCAGCAAAAGCTTCCACCCCGTCTCGGATTTCTTTAATTCTCATTTGGACTTTCTCGTCTTGCGCTATCTTGTCCTTAAACTCCTTAAGAGTGGCCTTGGGGTTCATATCCCTCTGAATTTCAACTGTCAGGGAGATTCCTGAAAGTACATGAACACTCAGTGTACACAACTGTTTTCAGTACAATGGCAATTAACAGGGACAAACGCGTTAACTCCATAAGGTGCACGAGAGGGACGCATTTCAAATTGCATTCCATCTCAATCCACAGCTAGGAATATTTCAGATTTAAAAATATCAATTTTGCATACTCCCAGTCAAAGGGAGACAACCTCTTCGTCAGATTTGTATACCTTCAAGCAGAGAGTTCAGAGTTCAGTTTATTTGTCAAATGCAAACATCCACCAAAATGCTTAACGCATATGAGCACTTAGCTCATTCTTCTATGGTAATGCACTCACCTCTGTGGATAAACTCTGCCACTTTCCGGAAATCGTCTTCCAGGAGTCCTCTGGATGTGAGAGCTGGGGTCCCTAGTCTCACCCCACTTGGGCGTAAGGCACTTTTGTCCCCTGGAGAAACAGGTAAGATTCCCGTTACAAATGGTTTTCTTATTTCAGTCTTTCATTTAAAAAAAATTCAGGGCAGCTTGGCGGCACACTGGCAAATTTCGCTGCCTTGCTGTGCTGGAGCCCTGGGTTCAATTCCAGACCTGGGGTTCTATCTGTGTGGAGTTTGGATGTATTCCCTGTGTTTGTGTGGATTTCCTTCAGGTGCTCTGGTTTCCTCCCACAGCCCAAAGACATGCTGGGAGATTAATTGGCTTTTGGGAAAACTGGCCCTTGTGAGAGTGTGTGTGCTTCTGTGTGTGCCCTGCGATGGACTGGCATCCCCTCCAGGGTGTATCTTGCCTTGTACACACTGCTTGCCCAGATGGGCTACAGGTCCCCCTGTGACCCTGAATTGGCTGAAGCAGTTAGAAATTGGTTGAAGGAAATAACTCAAGTAGTTCTTGATTTCGAGGACACCTTCTGTGTGGGGTTTTGGAAGTTGTTGCCATGTCTCTGGGTGCACTGGGTTTCCCCCACAGTGTAGGTATGCTGTCCAGGTTCACCGGGGTCGCTTAACTGGAATCTTATACGCATGTGTGAACTAGTGTCAGCCAGAAGCTAGATCACCCCACAACTCCCAACTGGCAGCACACTGAAGGCTCGGCAGGTGTGAGCTCAGTTAGCACCTGGATGGCAGACCTCCTGGGAAAAACGAAGGTTGCTGCTGGAAGAGGTGTTAGTGGGGCCAGTACGGGGCGCTCACCCTGCAGTCTGTGTGGGTCCTAATGCCCCAGTATAGTGACGGGCATATTATACTGTAAAAAGGTGCCGTCCTTCGGATGAGACGTAAAACCAAGGTCCTTACTCTCTGTGGTCATTAAAAATCTCAGGGCGTTTCTCGAAAAGAGTAGGAGTATTTGGTCATCCTAGCCAAATTTCCCATTGGCTTTTACTAATCGTGGCCTCCTAATAATCCCCGTCTCTGAACTGGCTTCATCACACTGTTCTCCTCCGCACTGGTACTGGTGCATCATCCAGGTGGGGCTGCACACTGGTGGTGGTGGAGGGGATCCCCATTACCTGTAAAGCGCTTTGAGTGGAGTGTCCAGAAAAGTGCTATATAAGTGTAAGGAATACTTAAGATTGTTATTATCGTATGTGTGTTCCCATCCAGGGTGAATCCTTGTGCATGCCAGATCAAGCTCCAGCTCGCAGTGGCCATCTAAGGCCAGGGCAGTTGCTAAAACTGAAGGCAGACAAGCCCTTTTCCTCCAGTTTCGAATAACCAGATGGGATGCTCCTGGCTAGCTCACGCTTTCTCACCTGGGCAGGTGTTTTTATTGCAGGCGATGGAACAGGCTTCCAGCACCTTCTCTGCCCTCCCCCCATCAGTCCCATTAGCTCGCAGGTCCACCAGGATGAGGTGATTATCAGAGCCACCTGAAAAAAAAAGAATTGGAAAAATAAACCACGTTGAGAAGTAAAAATTAAACCCTTCCAGATGTTCGTCTTAACCTAGGTTCCTCTGAATAGTTCTGAACACTTCGACGCGTCTCCCAGTCCTTCGTTAGTGGCCTACCTCATGTCTCTGGATGACAAATCATTGTGTGAAAACGCAAAATTACTTTCCTCTCGAGAAAAAAAAAGATTTCTAGCTAACACAGCTCTTGCATATACCATTCTTTTCATGGCCAGTATATATATTGTAATATAATTACAAACAGCTACAAGGGGTCAGAAGAGCCGTTTCAAAAAATCTAACATTGAAATTTGAGGACACCTTAAAAACGTAGCTTGAACATCAAGGTGGAGAAGCTCTGAAACCTCTAGGCATCGTGGTAAGGAATTCTAAGAAGAAAATATTCAAATGAAATATCACACTATGGCTGTGGTGTTGCGTGTGAGTGAAGGGTCTCAGCTTCTGAAGAACAGGTTTCGGCTGGGTAGAAACATCTGAGGGATGTGTTGAAATACACACCTGTCACAATTTTATAGCCCAGGTCGGTGAGAGTCGCTGCCATTGCTCTGCAGTTTGCCACCACCTGCACCTGATAGGCCCGGAACTCAGGGGTCAGCGCTTGTTTCAGAGCCACCGCAACCCCTGGCATCACACGACAGGCACGTTAGAAACACTTGCATAAAAAGCTTTCATTTTCTTCAGAAAGGAAAAAAAAACAAAGAAGAAAGCATTCATGAATCGTTCAGAACTCCGAAGAGAACGGTCATCGCGGTCTCTTGCGTGACCTAGTCTGCAGTCACCCTGGGTTTCGACGGGGTGAGGGAGTTAGGTACCTGCAATGGCGTGGTTGTGTGGTCCTCCCTGCAGGCCTGGGAACACAGCCTGATTGATCAGACTTTCTAAGTTGTAGAGGCTCTCTTTCCCAGTCTTTGGGTCAACGCTGCGGACCCCTGCAAAATACACAAGCATTTTTATCTCACTTCCACTATCATTTCATTGCAGAGTGTATATCGCATATAGGCAGTAGTGTGTATAGGCATAGGAAATTTGAACAGGACGCCAGGGTTACACCCCTACTCTTTTCGAGAAATGCCCTGGAATTTTTAATGACCATAGAGAGTCAGGACCTCGGTTTTACGTCTAATCCGAAAGACAGCGCTTGTTTACAGTATAGTGTCCCCATCACTATACTGGGGCATTAGGACCCACATAGACTGCAGGGTGAGCGCCCCCTGCTGGCCTCACTAACACCTCTTCCAGCAGCAACCTTAGTTTTTCCCAGGAGGTCTCCCATCCAGGTACTGACCAGGCTCACACCTGCTGAACTTCAGTGGGCTGCCAATTGTAAGTTGCAGGGTGACATGGCTGCTGGCTGACGGTAATGTAGAGTATCGTGGAGAAACTTTTCAAAAACCAACGCATCAATGATTTAATAATAATAATAATAATAATAATAATAATAATAATAATAATAATAATTGCTTACACTTATATAGCGCTTTTTCTGGACACTCCACTCAAAGCGCTTTACAGGTAATGGGGACTCCCCTCCACCACCACCAATGTGCAGCCCCCACCTGGATGATGCGACGGCAGCCATAGTGCGCCAGAACGCTCACCACACATCAGCTATCAGTGGGGAGGAGAGCAGAGTAATGAAGCCAATTCACAGAGGGGGATTGTTAGGAGGCCATGATTGATAACAGCCGATGGGGAAATTTGGCCAGGATGCCGGGGTTACACCCCTACTCTTTTCGAGAAACACCCTGGGATTTTTAATGACCACAGAGAGTCAGGACCTCGGTTTTACGTCTCATCCGAAGGACGTCGCCTGTTTTTTTACAGTATAGTGTCCCCGTCACTACACTGGGGCATTAGGACCCACATGAGCCGCAGGGTGAGCGCCCCCTGCTGGCCCCACTAATGCCTCTTCCAGCAGCAACCTTAGTTTTTCCCAGGAGGTCTCCCATCCAGGTACTGACCAGGCTCACACCTGCTTAGCTTCAGTGGGTTGCCAGTTGTGAGTTGCAGGGTGATATGATTTCTCCAACTGTCAGCTCCCACGCATCCATAACTGGCGTGGAACACAACACACAGTTTGGAAACGCAGCTGAAGCTGGAACAAGTTGGTCTGAGAGAGGCGCCAGTGGTTCCAGCAGGGACACATCTCAGAGAGGAACAAGAGGCTGGTGTACATCGCAGGACACGAGACAAGAGCATTAGACCTATCTGGAGAACGCTCATGAGGAATTGCTCATGAGGTGTATTTAAGACCTGCTGAGAAGAGAAAGGGGCAGGCAGCTCACAGTCCCAACCAGGGATGATCCTCAGAGTTAGCGTTTCACAATTAAAGGCTCTGAGATAGGTGGAGAATGCAAGGCGCTTCTATACACGAAAGGTTGTGGAAGTTTAAAACAATCTATCCACCTGGATTGTTGAGCTGATACCCTGCAGATTAGATCCTTCGAAACCGGAGCTGAGAGACTAGAGTATGGTAGATTAAGAATAGACTCACCGAGAACAAACACCCAGGTGTTATTATGTCTGTGCGGGCGCCGGTGACTGGACCCGGTTACACGCGTGGGACAGCACACCCCCCAGCGCTGTTACAACACGCACAGGCAGACTTTAACAGCGTGCAGCCTATCAATTCATTACTTATGTCTTTATTAGTTCCAATTCTCTAAAATACTTCCCTCGCCCTTCACGCAGGGTTCTGTCATTAGCTGGGCTGCTCTGTGTTTCCTACCTCGAAGTTTCTTCACGCCAGTTTTCTGTTTTCTCTACATTTCTGCGCTTGCTTACCTATCGCGGCGCTTTCTCTGTTCCTTGTCACTACCGCTCTGCAGGCCCGAGTGTTGGGCTTATTTTTTCTTTCTTTCTTTTCTGGTTCCCCTTTTCTTTAATTGTGGCGTTTCCCATCTCACCACTGCCTGAGACGTGCTTGTGAGCTCTCAGCCACGGCTATTTTTTCACCTCAGCATGTCATTACAGGTGTAGGACGGTCTGGGCACAATATATTCCAGGGGATACTGAGCCCTAAAGATCTAATTCTTGCAGGCAGAGAACCATGAGTGACAGTTCCCTTCAGGGTAACAAAAGTAAGCTCATCTACTTACAATCTTTTTCACATTCTTCACCATTTTAATTAATAATAACAATTCCTTACATTTATACAGTGCTTTACTGGGCACTCTACTCATAGGGCTTTACAGGTAATAGGAAATCCGCTCCACCACCACCACCAGTACACAGCCCCACCTGGATGATGCACCGGTGCGCTCACCACACCCCAGCTATCAATGAGGAGGAGAACAGAGTGAGGAAGACAGTTCAGAGATGGGGATTATTAGGAGGCCAAGATTGGTAAAGGCCAGTGGGAAGTTGGCCAGGACACTGAGGTAACACCCCTACTCTTTTCGAGAAACGCCCTGGGATTTTTAATGACCACAGAGAGTCAAGACCTCGGTTTTACGTCTCATCCAAAGGACGGCACCTTTTTACAGTACAGTGTCCCCATCACTATAATGGGGCATTAGGACCCACACAAACTGCAAGGTGAGTGCCCCCTACTGGCCCCGCTAACACCTCTTCCAGCAGCAACCTTAGCTTTCTCCAAGGAGGACACCCATCCAGGTACCTGCTGAGCTTCATGGCGATATAGCTGCTGGCCAGATACTTCAAAACCCAAAAATATGTTTAAGGAATGAATCCTAGGAAGTCCCTCTAAAGAAGCCGGTTCTCCACCACAACAGCTGACACAGCCATAGCAGGGTCTTCGGATCTCGCCAGGCGAGCAAAACCAGACAGACCCAAAGCGTGCCGTTTGGAAAAAGGACAAACGCACTCACCTTTCCTGTAGAAAATAAGCCCGGCCCTGCAGCCCCGGAGGGTCTTGTGAGTCGTGGTCGAGACCACATCGCAGTGCTCAAAGGGCGAGGGCACGACCCCAGCCGCCACCAGGCCGCTGATGTGCGCCATGTCAGCCAACAGATAAGCTCCGTTCTCATCAGCTATCTGCCTCATCCGGGCATAGTCCAGGTTGCGAGAGTAGCAGCTGACACCTGGAAAGCAGCCCAGGAGAAGAGCAATCTGTACCTCATTCTCAAGATTCTAGGTGGGCATCACAAGATAAAAGTAAAACATTTACAGGGAGCAGATCTGAACTCAATCAACAGCTTGCTATCTTATCACGCTAACAGCACCAGTCCAATCACATTAAGACTTTAAATGCACACATTTACAGTACATCTATGTACTGTAGATAGTCTTCAACTGATAGTTTTGTCTGATTTTGTTATGATCAATTAACATATTTTGTAAATATATATAGTTAGCACCCTATAAAAAACTTATTTTACAGACTTTTCAACACAATTTTGAATTCTGCAACGTAAAATCTTTATTTTTACAATAGGGCTGATGTTACCAAACTCTTCAAGTGCTCTCTCCCCAGGAGTTGCAAAAAACATTTCCAAATAGAACCACCTACAAAAACCTGAATTCCGCAGGGCATCAGTAATTGTGCACAGTAACACAGGTACATTATCACAGTCCAACCTACACTTTTTTCATGGGGACATTGAGGTGCACAGAAAGTTCTCAAAGTTCAAGCAAAACGGATTTCAAGCAAGACATTTTGGGAGCATTTCTGAGATACACCAACACAAAACATTCACCTGCCTGCCCTTTAGTGCAGGCACAAAGAACTGAGTTGGTGAACAATGAACTTTGCCCCCTTCCTCACTATTGTAAGCAGATTAGTTACTGTACACTTAGGCACCTGCAATGATGAGTTTGGGATGGAAGAGGCGTGCATTCTCTGCAAGTCGATCATAGTCTATGTAACCGGTATCTGGGTTGACCTGAAAGCAAAGAAATGTGTTAATTCAGCTAGGCTGTTTAATTTTACTGACTAAAGACAAAATGACTTTGAAAATATAATACAGTTGAACAAAATTATTGGTACTGTAAATGTAAGTGGAACTAGTTAATCATATACATATTCATATATCATAATCATATAGCTATACACAAAATAACCCTCTTCAGCACTTTCCCTAAAGGACAAAGCAAATACCTCTGATGTTAACGCAAATAATAAACCTCCAATGACTATAAAAGAATAAATCTACATTGCTTCAATACTGCTCTGAGTAGCAAGGTAATATTTAACAAACGATGTAATTGGAAGCAGTTCACTTTAAGAGGCATGACTGTTTTCCAAACACAAAATGCCTTAAAAGTTACATGTGAGGGGTTTCAGTGTAGCTCAAGTAAAGCAGCTACTCAGAAGCACCTGGGTTCAAGACTGTGTCGTAGTCCATGCTGGCTGGGGGATTCCCTAAGCAGTGGTGGACAACTGAGCATTGCATCGTCCACTGGCCTGGGTGCCTGCAGGCAAGTAGTGTTTCTGGTGAGGGATGCACATCTCCTCCATTTGCTGCACATCTTCCTACATGGGGCTGCATTGCCTGCATCTCTGATGGCAATTCCAAAAAGGGTGGATATGTAATAATGTCCCATTAAATATACTGTAGTTCATGGAGGGAAAGCAGTCCTTTGCCGACAGCAGCAATGAATGCTGGTGTCTGAGAAGCTGCTGGGAGCCGAGAGAGCCCTGCTTGACTAACCCCACCCACCCACCAGCAGCACTCAGACACTTGTGAGCATACTGCATGGAGAACCAGCTACTGATATGACAAAGACTCGAACCTGCAGCACCTTCATCAGGGGAATCAATCTGGACTACCCTGCTGAGTGCTGGTTGAGCCACTCGGAAACAACCAACGTTTTTGCAGCAGAGGCAGAGACGTTTTTTTGTACACAGCTCAACTCATCAACAGGGTTAATCATAAGGGGTCGACAGGTAAAGGTAAAGGCTTGAAGCATCGGAAAGTAGACATAGGTGAGGTGGCACCAAGCTATACATGCTGACTCATGGGATTCTGCTTCATTGCCTTGGTACAGCCTGGACAATCATGTAACTGTGCACTGGTCTCTGAGCCCTAGGTGCCACACATCATTTCAGCTCATGTAGCAAATTATTCTGCTGGGATCAAGTCCAGGGTCATCCACAACACAACTGTCCCCATCTTTATCTCACGAGACAGCTGTTGTTACATGACCAGCATAAGAATATGCGCTGCCTAGCTGGAATGAGATCATATCAGGATGAGCTCGATTAATATAGTGTTGTACAGTCAGACAGTTATTTCGTTAGTCACCATATCATCATACATCTAGCAATTAGCGCATTGTTCTACACATCAGTCAGGGTGGTCTACACAAAGCCTCAATTCATTACTAAAAAGGAGCTGGCTCCACTGCTGGCATTTTTACTGTAGGCAAATCGGCATTAGCATGCAATGCTACAGTAACACGCAAAGCTGTTATGTTAAGCATTTAAACACACAAGAATGAGCAATGGTAGAATACAAAAGTTTCCCCCCCACCAAACACATTATGCAGCAAAGTTGCCACAAAGCTCAGCAATTTCAATGTAAGCCTGTTGATACAGCTCCTCTACCTTGTATGGCATCGACTCAAAGAAAATGGAGGTGGCCGAGATTTTCTTCTTATCAGTCATGAATCCGTGAGTCAGATGACCGCCGTCTGGTAGGTCCAATCCCATGATCCTCCCGTGGGGCTCCACCAGGGCGGTGTACACAGCGAAGTTAGCAGGTGACCCTGTCAAAACAAACCCCAACAAGAAAGCACTCATTCATAGGCTAATTTCATTACCCTATTCCTTTACACGCCTTTAAGAAATCCTGAGAGCAGGCTGTCACACTTTCTGTATAAAAATGAGTGTATTCTATGAAAAGAGACGACTTAACATTTTATACTGGTCAGCGCACAGACATCCTGCAGTAAATCAAAGATTCGCAAGACCCCAGTTCTTTATAACCACCCAAACATTTGCCTTTTATTTAAGTGAGCAAAAGAGAATTGGTTTTATCAAAACGGCACTGGCACATCAGTGAAAAGATAAACAGAAATATGCTTCCAGCAGGCTTTATCAAAACTAGTTTCGCAACACTAGCCAAAGCAGAGTTTTGGAAAGACAAATAATGGGAGAAAATTTCAAAGGCACCTATTGGTGCATTTTGTCGATGGAATAATCCACCCGAGTTAATGTTTCCATTTGAAAGGACTGGTAGCCGGCACTGGGAATAGTCTCCAGCAGGAAGTGCGGGCAGTTTCGGAGCAGCGGGGATTGTGCTGTGCTACACACCTGAGTATGGCTGGACATTGACCCCCCATTTCTCAGCGTCCAGGCTGTACACCTCCAGGGCTCGCTTCTGACACAGCCTCTCCAGCTCATCCACGAACTCCGTGCCTCCGTAATACCTGGAGACAAGCCACAACCGTCCCATGATGCATCTGAGAATCTGCGAATGGCAACTAGCACGAGACAAGGGCCTCCACAACGAAACTCCCTTGTCCATATCTTAGTGCAGGCAACGGAAGAGGCACCTTCCCATTAGGAACGAATTTTAAAATCTCCTGATCCTGTCACATTTACTCACTGAGACATTTAAATGCATTTTTTTTCTTTCTTTCACTCAGAAACACAAGCCCAATCAAATTTTGGCGCATTTTCCCCAAAACTGAATTTCCGACTCCTTAAACACATCTGGAATTTGTCGCCACTACTGTCTCAAGACTTCAGCTTTATCACCCTGCTGCTCACCACTGGCAGCCCACTGAAGCTCAGCAGGTGTGAGCCTGGTCAGTACCTGGATGGGAAACCTCCTGGGAAAAACTAAGGCTGCTGCTGGAAGAGGTGTTAGTGGGACCAGCAGGGGGCACTCACCCTGTGGTCTGTCTGGGTCCTAATGCACCAGTATAGTGATGGGGACTGTAAAAAGGTGCCGTCCTTCAGATGAGATGTAAAACTGAGGTCTTGACTGCCTGTGACCTTTAAAAATCCCAAGGGCATTTCTCCAAGACGGTAGGGGTGTTACCCTGGCGTCCTGGCCTAATTTCCTCCTGGCCTTTACCCAATCATGGCCTCCTAATCATCCTGGTGGGGCTGCAAATTGGTGGTGGTGGAGGGTATCCCCATTACCTGTAAAGTGCTTTGAGTGGAGTGTCCAGAAAAGCGCTATAGAAGTGTAAGGGATTATTATTATGCAGTCTTTCTAGGAAGGCTTCCAGAAACATATAGAAAAGTCTTGAACAACCTCAATTAATGTGCATGTGCGAGCTTCTCGCGCTGTGACAGACCTTTGCCCGGGATATCCTTCAGAGTACTTGTTGTTCATGCAGGACCCTAGAGCCTCTAGCACTGCCCTGCTGGTGAAGTTCTCAGAGGCGATGAGCTCTAAGCCGTAGATCTGCCTTTTCTTTTCATTCTTGATAATTTCAAACACCTGCCGGAGATTGAGAGGAAGAGCAGCCTTATCCCCTGCTTCTCGGTACTTAATCACAACAAAAAAACGCCACAGCCGACACCAAAGCACAACAAACCAAACCATCAATTTAAATCAGCCTTGAAGGGGAGGTGGTCTGATGAAATAGGTGCAGTGTTTTGAATACAAATGCCAAGGTTCAGACAGGGCCAGTAATGTCGCCACATTGAAAACTCTTGTTTCACCTCAGCCTTGTCCTAGGTTGGCCTCCTTCTTGCTCAATCTACAGTGAGGTAGCCAAGAGGTACAAAAAAAAAAAGTTTTGGCCATACCACAATTAACGTCACCTAGGTTCTACAATATTCAGCCGGTTCTGGTCAAGTGGAGTTGGCAAAGAAACCGTCTTTCGGCTCACCTCCGGGTCATTGGAGCTGAGGGGCTCGCGCATTATCCTGTTGTGGGAATCCCAGGTGTCTTTGCTCTGGTCTCCATGGTTCCCATTATTGTGAGCCATGTCTGCCCTCCGGTTTTCTTACAGCTTCTGAAAGATGTGGCGGGTTGGATATTCTCCTCTGGGGGGAAGGGGGGGAGTAAAGAAAACAAGGCTACTCAAGGGGTAAAAACAGTTTCCCCAAAACTAATTGTAACTACACTACTGTAAAATAGCATTGTTGATAAAAACAAAGTTCAATTTCCTGTTTTAAAACGTTTCTGCAACAATAATCTTGTCCAGCGACTTAGGATGTACTGAAAGGGCAAAACTAAGGGAAAGTCTAATTTGCTACAAAATACTACATAATTTTAGTCAACGCCTTTAATACAAACCCCACCACAAAGTTCTCTGCTTTTGCTGAAGTAATAATGGTGAATTCAATTAAATAATTACATTAGAAATAAACGCCTTTCGTGCTCATACTAAACAGCTACTTTTAATCTTCATTCCATGGTAGCGAAAAATACAGCCTTTATTTAATCGGACCCAGAGAATTTCGACACTTAAAAAACAGCTGTTGGCAGTATGTCAGCACAATCAGGCGAGAGCCTGCTGATGTCTGCTGGTCACCGGTCGAACTCTGACCTCGTCTGCTCTTCATATTGAAAAACAATACTCCGGGTCTGAGCATTTTGTTCTGATTGGAACATTAATTATTAGCTCAAAAGCCTAGCGCTTTACACTGAGGTGTTGCACAGTTGAGAATTAATCCAGGCTTACGATATAACCCTCTTCGCAAAGTGTAAAACTTTTCCCCCCCCTCAAGAACAAACAACGCTACCTAAAACGTGCCGAACGAAAGCTATGTAATCATTAAAAAAAGCTTATTAGAATATGTAATTCTGTTGAACTATATGATTATCATGTTCACAAACATGAACTGCATACTGTACAGCATTTCTGTTTGTCTTGTAATACTTCACTCTATCGGACCCTAGAAATTCCGAGTTGCACAACTCTACAAAAACAAAAAGTTAATATAGTACAGCAGGATATCAAGTTATATAACTGCAGATAATGCGAAATGCATGCTAGGCTAACCAGTTCAGTCAGTACATATCACCATGCAGACATTTCAGACCCATGAGAAACATGGTGGTAGGTGCTACACACTGTGCGCGCTTTGTATTTTCCCAGTTTTGCAAATTAATATCGTGCAATAGTCGCTGCAAACAATTACCGAATTTCTAAAACATTTTACAAATACAGTTATCTATATGCAACATAAACGTGACTACGTTAATACAGTAGTGTTAACTTTCATATCTCACAAAGCGCGACAAACGCCAGACAATATCAGATTTGTGAACCATCTGTCTGAACGGCAGAGGTGGCTGCAAAATAAAACCAGTTTTTAATAAAACGCCTACTTTTATTCGCACACGTCTTAAAAATCAGGCGCTACTGTGCCTTGAAAATGACTGCTGGGACAGAAAACTCAAAACGTCCACTCACCCTCTTTGAAGGTTGAACAACTACTTTTGAGTGACAAGCCTTCCTGCCCGGAACACGCCCAAAAACAGCTCCCCGCCGAGCCAGTCCGAGGCGAGAAACATGAAATCCGCGAAAGCAGCAGCCAATTAAATAGACGCATTTTTCGCGCAGGCCTAGGGAGCGCGCTGTGCACAAGGGTTCGTGGACAATTAAGCGTGATTTTCATATGAAAAGTATGTGCTGGGGGGGTCGTGCACGGCTTTAATTTGTAAAGAAGTTTTGCAGAGAAAAAAATCTTCCCAATTTGGGCAAAGACTCGTATAAGAGTTCGTTGTTTCCGTTTCACGGTCTTCGGAATACAGTAATGGCGATGAACTTTTTTACTTAACACTAGCATAACACGTTTAAAGGATACGGCGTGCATACGTTAAGAGGTGAAGCAAAAATAGGATTTTTTACATAATGACAGTTTTTCAGTCGCAATATCTAAGATCAGCCAACTATTCAAAGAACTTATTTTAATGTCATTGCCCAGAAAACGATTTTAGATCAAATATTGGCTATTGATTTTTTTGTACTTGCTGCAGCTAATTGATTGTTGTTAATCCCCCCCTTTAGACTATATAATAAAACAAAAACTGGTGAGAGTACAAAAGATACACAGTGCAATGCCAGACACGAAAAAATACATTGTTTCTAAGTGTCAGCTCACCCTGGGGTGACAGTGCTATCCTCATTGCAACAGACTACACCAGCCTGGGTATCCAACATGCACATATATAGCTTTGGGTGTAATAGCCAGCCTGGTTTCACATGTCTCTGTCAAGGAACAGGTGCTTTCATATACTGTACATATATATGCTACACGCCTGTCAGCAGACTCATGTGCAAGAGATTTGTGTTACCAACAGAGAATACTGTATCTTGGGACATGTACAGAAACCACTGGTAACTATCAAAGCCTAAACCTATGCTGTGACTGTCAGCTGGCATTCAGAAATGTTTCCAACTTGCGGAACCAGATGACTTAATGAACTTGAATTAGGCATGCCCAAGATAGAACTTCCAGAGATATAAAAGTTATGTGCAACACATATTATAAACATTCTTTACACATATTGTATAAATACACTGGATTCCCTAGAAACTAGGCTTCCGAGTTTGGGAAGAACATGTTCTGAATGTGATCACCACATATCCCAGTGGAATAGATTTCTGCTGGAGTTTATTTAACATTTTTTCCACAATATTCTGGAACCCTTTTAGAATATATCTGATTCAAGATGACTTGTACAATGCTGGGGAGCTTCTGGGGATATATATTATATATTTTGTTTACAGGTTACAGTTTGATTAGAGGCTCAAAAGGAAAGTTCAGAATTAACTCGGAAAAACAAGGCTCAATTTTCCCATCTCAAGAGCGAACATTCAGGTACAGGCCCAGTGTCTTTGCAAGGCTCTTTGAGATAGAAGCCTGATAAGACTGAAATCGGTCAAACATGAAAGAAATGACGAAACAGATGATGCACACAATTCCCCACATTACAGCTTAGCCTCATATCATAGTAAGGAGTGTATACAAATGCTGTTCCCAACTTCTGTGGCATCAAGTGCAAAGGCTAATATTAGAGACAAGTTTAAATCATGAATGAATTTTATATGGCAATTTTTAAAGTATTTAAAATTGGTTGAAATAAAATAAACTCCTTGTTTCACTTTGGCAGAAGGCTGATAAGCACACTCCAGCACGCAGCACCTAAATACTGGAGATTTCCAGACATGATCTTCTTTGCAAATAAAATATTGATTCTATCCATAGAATAATCTTCTTATCTACAGTGTTCACGCGACCATAAATTATTGCACACTTTAAAGTCCTTGTCACAGACGGTCTGTCTTCAACAGCCAGGCCATCAGTTAGAGAAGATTCTGCAGCAGTCCTTGAACAGAAGGGGTGCACTTCCCTGGGGTCACTGGACTTCCCATCATTTATTGAGAGACAAGGTATGCAATCCTTTCGCTGCTGCTGCTGCTGCGGTCACCGCTTCTTTAGCTAAAGAGAGGAACATCAAGCAACAGTTATGTTCAAATAGACAGCACTCTTCCAAATCACATCACTGATCTGGGCACTGCACAACACAGCATGCTGCTCAGTTACTTCCTGCTGAGCAGAAAATCTTAGCCAACAGAAAGCCAGCAGTCTGACACTCCAATGCAATATTATTTGGAGATGTGATGGATTTCGGTTTGGCTGCATGGCCGGAGAAGTCCCTCTGCCACCTGGCTCACCTTTCCTCTCGTCCTCTTTCTTCCTGGCTGCGTCCTCTCGCTGTTTCCGGATGATGGCGAGCCGGGCCAGGTCGGCCTTGGCTTGCTCCGTTTTCCCCGCTAAGTGCATTTTCATATATCTCTCCTTCGCTTTCTGCTTCTCGATTTCTTCTCTGTTAAGAGCACCGACAACAACAACAACAACAACAAAAAAAGGGCCCAGTCACTGTGATCATCGGTAAAAAAACTAGGGTGAGCCTTACTTTGACTGTTACTATTGCCATTACAACTCCAGCAACTTCCAAGAATTATCTCAGAACGTCTTTTTGCTAAAGTTCAAAATTGAGCAGACATGACATAGGTGACTTCAATAGGCTAATAAACATCTATCATCAGCAGGATGTCTACTGTAAAAAACCACAGGCTACTGGCTTCTATAGCCACCACTGGAAGTAACACAAGCTGTGCATCTGTGACGCGTTTCACAAAAGTCTGCATTGCTATCTCAGACAGTCAGAACAAGTGCCTGTTCACTCGTTTCTGACCCCTAGACGCCACATGTCATCCAAGCTCTTACCGCAAATGTTCAATGGGGCACACACTTGTGAATCACTTACCGATATTCATCAGGATGATATATTTAACTAATGATAATAATTCCTTACACTTATATAGCGCTTTTCTGGACACTCCACTCAAAGCGATTTACAGGTAATGGGGACTCCCCTCCACTACCAACAGTGTGCAGCCCCCACCTGGATGACGCGTTGGCAGCCATAGGGCGCCGGTACGCTCCCTAAACACCAGCTATCAGTGGGGAGGAGAGCAGAGTGATGAAGCCAATTCAGAGATGGGGATTATTAGGAGGCCATGATTGGTAAAGGCCAATGGGAAATTTGGTCAGGATGCTAGGATAACACCTACTATTTTTGAGAAACACCCTGGGATTTTGTAATGAGCACAGTAGGCCAGGATCTCGGTTTTACATCTCATCCAAAGGACACAGCCATTTTACAGTATAGTGTAGAACAGACCATGAGCATGCCCTGCTGGCCCCACTAACACCACTTCCAGCAGCAACCTTAGTTTTTCCCACGAGGTCTCCCATCCAGGTACTGGCCAGGCTGACACCTGCTGAGCTTCAGCTTCAGATTTTAAGACTATATCTATCACCTTAAAACTCAACTATATCTATATTAAACTTTGGACTGATTACCAAAGAGGACTTGGCCTCACAGCAAATAACAGTGCGCTGACATTGGGCGAGACATCAACATGACTGCCACACAGGCTTTGTTTTCTTCATCAGTGGGGCCTATTGCTTCCTTCCTTTGTTTCTCTTCTTGATTTTCAGCCATCTGGATATTCAAAAGGTTAAATCACCTCAAAATGGTGCCCAATTGTCTATATCACAATTACAAAATGATCCATTCTGACAACTGCTGTTATTTTAGTCTATCTCCTTTCCTAGGCAATAAGGATACAAGTTGTACGCTTCTATAGAGACGGCTCTTACCGTTCTCTTCGGGATAGTTGCTTGGGCTGCTCAAGCTCCAGCTGAGTCACTTTCTTTACTTTCTGTACTACTCGATTCGGGTTCTCGATTTCTATCAAGCCCTCCACACCTCTTCTCTTCTGCAGAAGAAAGGAAAAAGAGTAGCTCTTATAGGTCCGTGCCTTGCCCATATATATGGTTTACTTTAATATGCTGTTCAGCTTGATAATTAGCGCCGACTACCTGGCTGCCTTCGTCTTCGCTGTCTTCGGAATCAGACTCAGGGAGCTTTTCTTCCACATGGCTGTCACTTACTGTTGCCCCCTCTTCCTCATCCTAAAAACATTTGAATGGTAAAGGAAGGTTCAGGTCAAGGAAGGCTAAGCACAAGCACATAAGTTAAAATGACTTTAGTCTGCTCTTCTTTGGATAAAGGACTACATTTAATTTTGCAAGTCTCACAATTATTTAAATCTTCTATTTAAAGGTGACGAATTTATCACAACTCCAGTAAAACCAGTTTTTTTTTCCCTTTAGTTTAAGCTTTTAAAATGTTAAGGTTGCTTCGAGAACAGTTTTATGACCTTCCTTTAGCGTTTGCTTTCTGAGAGATTTGCACGCTTATTAAGCTCACCTTTTGCAAAGGCTGACATCCAATCTTCAAATCACAGGGGTGAATTCACAGTGAGGAATGTTACAGAGCGTTGCGTTAGCCTTCTTGGTTCTGTGACTTGTGATTGGGAAGAAAGAGTGCCACCTACTGGGCTCACAGCCACTGGGCTCAAACCGCAGCAACCAGTTCTCCTAAATCTAATGTTACTGGACATTTATTTTTGGTGGGCGTTGGCTTTGAAATCTTTTGAGATGAGGATTCCAAATGATTTTCACAAGAATATTTATTCTTGAAGAGTTTACAAAAAAGATGGTAAAAGGGTGAAGAGCACCCAAAATGAAACTGAAGGAAAATGAATAATAGTTGTGTCAGAGTTAAAATACCCAACTATACGAACTGCTTATCTCTTGAACGTGACAGGGAGATCTTACACAGGAAAAAAGACGAGAGAAAAACGATAAATGACGACCGAAAGCAGATCCAACTCCCATTATTTAAATGTTATTTGGACTGACATTTTGGTCTGTTGTAACATCGCCTTATTCATGGGTGAGTTCATATTTTATTTCACAAACTAAAACGAAAGTTGAAACCTGCAGCTCTACAAATCCCCACCTTCCGTTTCTCTTTCTCAGCTTTCATCTGAGCGTCTATCTCTTCGGGGCTAGTGTAGGTCCTCATGCGTCCCTTATGGCTTCCCTTTTTACCTAGAAAAGGTGAAAAGAAGAGGAAAAATCAAAATAAAACGATTCTGTGATCTACTGATGCTCCTGAATGTACCATCACTGTATTACTCCGGTCTCAGAACCTGGCATTTTTAAGTAACTAATGCTTTCAGGTAACCATGGACAGCTGGAAGGCAATTATGACAAATCCAGACATCACATTCATAAATACATTGCTCTGTCTTTAAGGAGAAATCTTACTTCTTACTTTGCCTTCCACGTCCAGCAGGATTTTACATGTAGCTGCTAGTGTATTAAATGTTTGACAGCTGACACGGACTTAAGATTTAAGTTATAACAGTTCCTCACCTCCTTTTGGCATTCTGACTCGCTTAAATTACAAATCCAAATGTAAGTTTTAAAAAGAACCGACTAAGAAATCGAAACTGCTTCTTACGCCACCCCTGCCTGAGAAACTCGTCATACGAAGACCTCTTCATTTAGCTGTCTATGTATCTTCCTCGTACGTTGTAAAAAGCAATAATATCGTGGAACTATTACGGGAAAAAACGAGTACATAGGTCACTTACATTATTTGTTTTGCACATTAAATAACCAATACATGACAAACACGTTTCCCTTTTAAAAGTAATATTAAAAATGGGTTACTAATTTCTCAGGCATTGGACAGGTGGACAAACATGATGCAATATCGTTGAGTCTAGTAGCAATATCTTTTTTAAAGCGTTTTGTATCTCCCTGTCATGTAAAAGATCAAACAAACTTAAGAATACATAGAATGTATTATGAAGCAGAAAATAAAATGTTCAATAATCAATCGCACGTTTTTTTCAAATGTGTTAATTGTAAAATACTTGTAAATGTCGCGTCCATTTTGTAAGACGGGATGTTGTCATGGTGAAAAGGGTCCCCTTCATTCGTGTGTGACGTCATTAGTAAGAGACAAAAAGACCAGTACAATAAACGAAGGTTCCGGAGGCGAGTAAAT
This sequence comes from Lepisosteus platostomus, assembly GCF_059453375.1. NCBI lineage: Eukaryota > Metazoa > Chordata > Actinopteri > Semionotiformes > Lepisosteidae > Lepisosteus > Lepisosteus platostomus. Next base: position 6,990,743 of record NC_142629.1, read on the forward strand.
TAGCAAGGAAAGCGATTGTGGAGAGACGTGATAGTGTTTCACAAGATGCCTAAAGTGAAGAGGAGCAGAAAACCACCTCCAGACGGATGGGAACTCATTGAGCCCACTCTAGATGAGTTGGACCAGAAAATGAGGGAAGGTGAGGGGACAACGTATGAAAATTGACTCGCGGCGGAGTGGTGCAAGGGAAACATTCCTGTCGAGCACGGGAAATAAAACTTTGGTTTACCAGACATAACCATTCTTGCTTTCTTTAACACTTAACCACGCGTGTTGGCAATATTAGTGTTGTTGTTGTTTGTGTTGCTGTATGAGGAAGTTGTTTAGTCATTTGTCTTATTACGAATATTGTAACAACCCCTTTCCAAACACTCAGCAGTTTTGCTTTTAGAAATGTTTAGGCACGAAAGTACCAACGCACTCTTAAATACCACTGTGAGTCACAACTAAATTATTCATACCTCACCTGTTCACGTCTTTCCAAATGGATTATTTGAGGTTGACCTCGCAAATGAGCTGAATTGTGGCTCTCCAGGAGCAGGATTGGAAATCTCGCTGCAGTGCAAAGGACCGTACAGTCCACGTCTATCAATGAGCACATTAACGTAAAAGAAACTGGTATTCTAGAACAAGAAGATAAATCAAAGGAATATAATGAGTTAAAGAAACCTTTTTTTGTCATTTGGGACCCTGACCGCCTTTTTCTTAACCTTTTTATTAACTTTTTTTCCAGCTGAAACGGAGCCCCATGAGGGGAAGAGAAAGGTGGAATCGCTGTGGCCTATTTTCAGACTCCACCATCAGCGAAGTCGCTACATCTTTGACCTGTTCTACAAAAGAAAGGCTATAAGCAGAGGTAGGTCTATTCATCTGGCATTCTTAATGAACGCCAGTACTCAAAAATGAGAAAGGTGATGTAATGTGTGGTGAATTTTAAGATGCATTTTGTGTATGAAAAATATTTTCTCAAAAGTAATTCTGTACTTGAGGGACATTATTTATTAGGGACATGGCGATGAGACTCTTATGACTTTTGAATCAGAAGAAGCCACCACTTAGATTTTAGGATGTTTAGACTTCGTAAGGTCCAGTAACTTAATTGAATGCTATTTAACCTCACAGAGCTCTATGAGTATTGTATCAAGGAGGGATATGCTGACAAAAATTTGATTGCAAAATGGAAGAAGCAAGGTTACGAAAACCTGTGCTGTCTGCGCTGTATCCAGATCCGAGATACTAACTTTGGAACCAACTGCATTTGCAGAGTGCCGAAAAGCAAGCTGGAAGTGGTGAGTGTTTTGTTTGTAATGTTTGCTCATGTAACAACCTGGTGACCAATTTGTTCCTTGATTTTATCTTGACAAATCTTTTGATGTGGGCTATTTATGCTTTGTAAGCTATTTGTTAAGGAAAGTAATGAGGTTTCTCAACATTATTCATACATTTATGGGTTTGTATTTGTTCGTTTGGCAATTAGCTAATGCGGACTTAAACAAGCGTGCTTGAAGCGATAATTTAACATGGTGCTTTTAGCATGCTTAATTATTGGAAATGTAGAGTGGGATTATGTGCAATAATAAAAGACATTAAAAAATTATAAATGGTTTTTCCATAGGGACGGATTATTGAATGCACTCACTGTGGATGCAGGGGATGCTCTGGATGAAGTTGTTGCTTGTGCAGAAAATGGATGGATATTAGGGCTTACATGAACCTAGATTCCTGTGCTTTTAGAAATACTGGACTATACTTGGATTAATACTCTTCCCACTTGAGGATCTGTAGTGTACACTGTGATGATTGTGCTATACCTTCTGCTCATGTTAAATTAGGTGCTGTATTACCAACCACTGTCATTGCTGTACACTGTCAAGTGTGTTTTTTATAAGTGCATCTTTGTTATCTTAATAAACCTATGCTACGATGAGACGGAAATCCAGTCTTTATTAGCAGAAATTTAGATTAATCAAAATGGTCATATTATGATTCAAGTTATATTAAATATGGACTATTCATTACAAATGCAGTGAATGTAGTATAAAAATGTATAAGTGTGGTATTCTGTCTTGCTTCTCACGACACCAAGTTTTAGGTTCTATACTGTAGTTCATGAGCAGTCAAATGAGACAACCAAAGAACTTAGGTGCTTGTTTATGTACTGCATACAAAAAGAAATGTTCTGCACTATAGACACTGATACAAAGCATTTAACAAGTTTTAAATAGAAAATCACTGCTGTTGCTATTACAATACATTATAATTACTACACTTCTCTTTTAATTCCACTTCTATTCACAAGAAGTAAACATGATTATTAATACTAAATCTGAACTGATTACATCAATTTTGTTAAACTCCTAATTTGTGGCTTTGGGGTCTTCTCCACTGTTGGCCTGCTCCACTTCCACTTGCTTTGTTGGAGTTTTAAACTTCTCCCATGGGTGTGGAGTCTCTTGGGCAGGCACAGATTTCAACCAGTGGTTATAGTAACCACGGAACCCATCGATCTTTTCCAGGTAAGTGTTTTTTGATTTGTACTGAAAAGAAAAATAGAGAAAGACAGGTCTTCATTAAGCTATGCAGAACATGAAACAACCATAGCTACCCTGGTTTAAAACTAATATTTACTCGATTATGTTGTGAAAGACTTTTCCCAACTTCATAATATTGCTAATTTCAGTTAACATCTTTCCCAATCTAATGCATCCTTTTGCCTTTTCCAAATTTGATTATGGTAATGTAGTCTTTTCTGGTATATCCAAATATTCTGAATATGCTGCAGCTTAAGACCTTAGCTGCAAGGATGTTAACTAAAATGCCTGAGCATATGTCCCCAGTGGATTTTAGAACCGTCAAAATAGTGCTGCTCTCCTTTAAAGGCTCCATCTGTTAGTTAACTCCTAGTTACATTAGAGATAACTCCATATACGCTTTTTGGACTCTCGCCTTCTTTCAGGTCACAATAGAAAGCTCTGAATACTTCAAGATTGTACTTTGTTGTTCACAATACCAGATAAAGAACTGAATTTGAGCTGAACAGGAATATGAAAATATTATGAAGGTTTCCATAGGAGGCATATAAAGACACTGGAGTTAACTGCTGGATAAGAGAAAAACTACAACTTGCCTTATCGAAGTTTGGGGGGTACTGAGCTGCAAACTCCAGCTGCCTGATGATGACCTCATTAGGGGCAACCTTGTTGTGCTTCATATGTCTGAGAATCTCTGTGAGGTACACATAGTCCAAACGCTTCGCAGCACTGTTGAGCAGGGCACTGTATACATGGGCATTTGGATTGACGCCACATGTCTGTATGTGATGGGGAAAAAAATAGAATACAGTAATGCAAGCTTAATTTTGTTAAATTTATAACCAGACAATATTGGTATAATATCACTCAATCTACAGTAATTCTAAACTTGGTTGTGTTATGTCACATTTTAAGACCTGTTGGTTTTAAATCTGCCACAAATTCCACCAACTCCTCCATTCTTGTGAAAAATTTAATTTAATTCTAACAAAGACTGGAACTCATAGATTTGCTGGAAGAGAGTTTATTCTACTGCGGAGCGTTCCATCACCACACTGGAGCTGGTCCGGACTTTCTGATTAAGATGGAAACGTGCCACATTCGTGCACACCAATACAACTACAGACAGCAACAATTTTCCTTTAAGGTCACACATCCACTTACTGTGAGACCAGACCCAGCTTTTCATAGCTTAGCTTTAGAACACTCTATAATAATTCCTTCAATTTATACAGTGCTTTATTATCACAGAGGAATCCATAGCACTTTATACAAAGATGGGGCCCCATTTTTCTCAACCCATTTGGCAGTGGCTGCCCCACTACACAGCAGATCATGAGTGAAAGGGAGAAATCGCTTCACCAAACGAATTAAGAGGGACTTTATCTTGGCCAGACAGTGCAAAATCATGTTTAATATCATGTCCTAGAAAGATCTGAGCTTCAAGGTGGCAAACCTGCTGAGAGCACACTGTTTTGCTACTGCAGAATGTTAATATTGTCAGGGATCCCAGTAAGGTCAGTGTTGGGTCTACTTTAGTAATATGCATGGCTGTTTTTCTTACCTGCATATCAGACAACAACTGCAGGCCGTCTTTCTGGGTCCTGCAAGCTATAGCCAGGTTACAGAAAGTATGAGTATTAGCTTCCAGAGCTCTCTCAGACACAACAGATAACAGAGCCTGAAAGAAAAGAAAATAATTTTAAGAGTTAGAGAAGACCGCATTGAATTATGCCACTTAACACAATGCAGCACAGTACAATGCAGACTCCTCTTTACCTTGGCTCCTTCTAGATCACCCAGTTTCGCCTTTTTCCGAACCCAAGTGTTGAAGAATAAAATGTCTGGTTTTAATCCATGTTCTTCAAAGATGGACAGCAAGCTGGATTCTGACTGGCTTCCAGATTCCACGATGTCAGCTAACAAAGTCAGAGTTCTGATGTCAGGTTTCAGTCCGTGGCCTTTCATCTTGCTAAGAAAACCTTCCATGTTGCCCATCAAGGCCAGCCTGTCAGAAGCACTCCTGACAGACCCAAGGGAAATAATATTTGTGTAATCAATTCTCAGGTCAAGTAGGTTCGGTAGACTCTCACTGGTCACTGAAGACAGGAGGGAAGTAGATTCAATGGGAGTAACATGGTTTCTGTTCACAGGCACCAAGTCTGAAAATACATCTTGGTTCAAGTACTTCTGATTCGGGTTAAGGTCATTTTCCATCACTGGCTTGTCTAACATTTCCTCGTTTAAATGAGCAGTTACATTTCCAACCTGCAGCGATTCCTCTCCCCTCCTAGTACTTGCTTCCAGAAAAAGCTGGCTTTCGAGAGCATCAACATCTAGGGTTGCTGCACATGTCCACTCCTTTCCATTTTTCACCTTCTGACCTCTTCGTCCTCTCGTGACCTTTGGGGTTACTGCCTCTTCATTACTCAGCAGTACACGGGAAGCCACTGAGGAGTCCCCTATCCCACAATCCCGAGCAGCACGAAGTAGTAGGTTGTAGCTGTGAGAATTAGGTTCTATCCCTACTTTTAGCATCTGACGCCAAACCTGTGGAGCAGAGTACAAGAAAATGTGAGACCATTTAGCAACACCATTAAAATGGTTTAATTAAATGTACAGCTTTTAGCATAATGGTGCACAACAATCTAGGAAGTACAGTGCTACCCCAGAGAGACTAAAAAAATGATAGTTTTAAATTTAGAGAATGTTAATATTCTTTAAATTGTACATATCATTCATATCATGTAATTAATCCATTAATAACTCATAAAAGAGCTTTACTATGAATAGTCTGTACAATATAGAAATTGTTGTGAAGTTGCTTTTGCAACAAGAAGCTAGGATATTACTTTTGTGATCCGTTTCACATGGGATAGAGCAGTTTGTTGAGATGATCAAATGGAAGTCATTCTCTCTCACCTGCAGTGCAAACCTAAATCCATGCTCTTTATCTTTGAGGCAGCCCATAAGCAGGAAGTTGAAGGTTTCTTGTGTGATCGCATGGCCTTTTTGAACTATCTCCTACAAAGACAACAAATAATATTTCTCGAAGCAGAATAAACTTGTGCCTGACACACTACCAATAACAGCTCTAACCCTAACTGCATCCCTAACTTCACCAAAGATTCAACCTTAGCCTTGGCTACAAATTTAGTCCTAACATTAGAGACAAAACCATCTCCAACTTAAATTCTTCAGCTGAGTTTGGTTTAATGACAAGGCAATGTGCATTGCTTTTGGTAAAGATCAGTTTTGGCCTGACTTCCTGCCAAGTACTACACTATTCTATGAGGGGAAAAAAGCCTTCTAACAAGAGCATACACCCCAAATGGCAGACCTGGTACCTTGAACACGTGGAAGCAGGCCCTGAGATCAGAGCACAGAGCATGGGTCTTAAGCAGGGCATGGTAGGTGATGAGGTTGAGTGGAATGTTCTTCCTCTTCAGCTCGTGCTGGAGCTTGAGGGCTTGCTGTAGCCCAGAATCCTTCCAGGGAGACTCAGCACAGGCATTGAACAAAGCAGTGTAGGTGGCATCTGTGGGCACCAGGCCTCGCTTCTTCATCTGCACACAAAGACAGACGTGCATTTACAGAACTCGCATGGCACCACTCTTCCATAGGTATACTAGACTCCAAAATTAAAGAGGCTGTGCAGTCATCTGGTTTTTCTTCCTCTTAGAGCCCTTAAATAGTCATTTTTTCATTCTAACAGTTTTGCCAGATGTAGGCTACTGATGATTTTAAAATATGCAACTTTCCTTACACACAACCCTTCAGGCGGAGCAGTGGCTCTGTGGCTAAGGATCTGTGCCTGTGACTAGAAGGTTGCCGGTTCAAATCCCGCAGCCGGCAGAGGAATCCTACTCTGTTGGGCCCCTGAGCAAGGCCCTTAACCCCAACTGCTCCAGGGGCGCTGTATAATGGCTGACCCTGAGCTCTGACCCCAAGCTTCTCTCCCTGTCTGTGTCTCATACAAGAAATTGTATAGGGCTAATAAAGCAACATTATCATTATTATTATACACTAAATATTTGGATTTCAAAATGCAATTCTACTACACTTTATTTAGTGTGGATTTCCACAGTGGAAGAATTTATGGGCATACATTCTAGGGCAGAGTCAAATCTCAACAAGTCGGCAAGCTGGACAAGGGTGGAGCTTTTTCACACCCCCTTAACTTACATCATTGTAGAGTTTAAAAGCCTTTTTGAGGTAGCCCACTCGGCCGCAGCCCCCAATCAGCACGGTGTAGTTGTACTCCTCCGGCTCGAGGCGCTCAGCTTTCAGCATCTGCGTCTCAAACATGTCCAGAGCCTCAGCAAGCTGCAGGATGAGGAGAGAAGAGACCGAATCCTCTTCAGAACAAACCAGGGATTTTCTTTTCCAGACGCACACGACACCAAAACACTGGCGCTTGAGAATCAGGATTAGCATATTTTACAAGAGTTTTTTTTCCTCATAATTATAACCATTATACACAGTCTTTTTCATACTTTAAGCAGTGCTGAAACGCGAACAGTGTAAAACCAGCTCTGGGGACAGGAGTAAATTCATGTGCACACCGAAATAACCTACAGAGTTTGAGACTGCATTCTTTTTAAATCCAGACTGAGAAGCAAAACGACAAATCCGTCTTACCTTGTTCTGCTTCAGGAGCTTCTTACACTGAAGAAAGTACCAGTAAGTGGTGTTTCTCTGCACTGGTCTGGACACCACCTCCTCTTCCTCCTCAGCCCGACTTGCATCTCTGTACTTCAGATCCAGCAGCTCTGGCGACATTTTACGGAAAACTTTCCGGGATCCATAGGATTTGGCAAGAGACCCAAAATCCTTCTCAGCTTGGTCAGACCCCTCTAGTTCCCCACATGTGGGCACTGGGTCACTAGTGCTCTCAGACATCGGCGCAGTGTTCTGTGTCACCTTAGCACTGTGACAATTCTTCAGGGAGGATGAAACACTGACATTTCTTGACTGTGCAGCCCTGCCTGTCCCCAAAGAATATGTCCTTAAGTGGGGAAGGCGGCCTCCTGGAACCTCTTTACAGGTCAGAACAGACAAGGCAGGGGGGGTACTTAGATATTTTGAAATAGAATGAAGACCCGCATTGCAGTGGTTTCTGAAGCACATCAAGGACAGAAGCTTAGACATTCTTAACGTCGGACAAATACACTGAAAGAGAAAAGAAACTATTAGTTATTACCTTACTAAAAAATGTTATCATCGGAGTGTCGAGGTAATAACATGCTGTTCCATTTTAATTGCGTTTTGTGTAAATTAAATACATGAAGTACTGTTCATATGAATACCATATATACTGCTATATCTCTGTGCATACAAAGAATACAATGTCCTTTAAATCCTTCCAAACAAAAATTCGAAAACCATATAAAACTAGACTGTCACAAAGCGGTCGAGTTCAGCAAAGCAACGTGGCTGTCAAGCGATATAAGAATACTTTTCTGTGCTCAGAGATGTGGTGCGTTTTGAAAATAAATATTTCGAATTACTTTAAACCGTACTATCTTTTATTCCACAACGTTACAAGCAGGACCCATTTAAAGCAAACTCCGAAATCCAGTGTGATTTAAGTATTACAAGCCTCTCAAAGACAACAGCAAATTTAAAAGAGACAGTTAAGAAGGAACTAGGTCTTAAGCATCATATGAAAAACCATTACCTTTGATAAATCTTAGTGCATTTCAGTGTTCCTCTGTCGAGCCCTTCAGATCCTGAGTGTAACAACTAGAAATAGACATAAATACAGCAACCACCATCCACACGAGACAAGGACCTGAAGATCACGGGTAAGGACTACAAAAAGACTCCCGAAATGTCGATATATCGACACACGACAACATTTGATACTTGTATTAATAATTAAACCTAGATGATATTATCATTTTCTCTTATTTTTAAATATCTCTCTCTCCTGTTATGTGAAATATCTGTGAAAATATTAATATCCGTGTTATTCAGAATAAAAAAAACTAAATTATGTTATTTATATAAATAGTGTAATTCATAGGGTAGTTCGATTCCATAACGCAATCAACTCACATGAAACGAGTTACAATTTAAAGCTGTTATTTGCGCTTCTGCGCAGGGATCGATTAGCCAGGTCTATAGCTAGGTCAGAGTTCAGAGTTCAGGTCCGGGGTGTTTCGGCGATAGCGAGGCAGCGAATCGGGAAAGGGTGAAGAGAGCTGTGTTTTATATTTGTGTTTTGTCTTATTTCGCGTTTTAATTTTCCGATTGTTTTATTTATTAGTTTTTCACCCCAGTGGTTCGTTCTTCACCACGGATCAAAGATGCAGGAGTTGATCGCCACGGTAGATCATATTAAATTTGATCTGGAGATTGCCGTTGAGCAGCAGCTGGGAGCTCAACCTCTGCCTTTCCCGGGCATGGACAGTGAGTTTGAACTACGGATACTTCCTCGGCGTCTCTGGTCCAGTCCAGAAAGGAATTAAAAAGGATTGCAGGCTGCTACTAACTCTTATTCCCTTGCCAGACAACACAGTGTAATAGTATGGGCAAAGTGTACTTTTAAATGGATTAAGAGTATATTCAGCTTTTCAATAAAGAGTATTTAAACTCTAATGTTTAATTGTTTATGATTTTCCCTAGAAAAGAAACCCTTCCCGTGCCACGATTTGTAAATGTAGAATTGAAGTAAAGATTGCAAGCTAACAGTCTCAAGTTTTTATAAATAAATACATTTTATACAATAAACGGAAACGATAATGGTGAAGCCCGTTCCCCTCTATTATACTGGACGAACAATACAGCGGCTATTACATTTTAATTTAAAATGGATATTTTTGATACTCTGGCTAATCGAGCAGGGTAATAGCATCAGCTTGTTGTATTTCGCCTTCAGAGTCCGGTGCCGCTGTGTGCGAGTTCTTCCTGAAAGCTGCCTGTTTAAAAGGTAAAGACACTCACGCCTTCGTCACATTTATTCACAAGACTTTCCTAACATTGACGAGGTCGATTTTTTTGTTTAAGGGGAAATGTTGATGTTGGGGAAGAATTCTTTCACAAGATTCCTAACTTGTTAATGTTGGGGAAGGGCGCCTTCGCGATCATTTTTTTTTTAAACGTGCAGAAGGTTCCTGGAGACCTGTTGTCATTTTTGTCCTGAAGGTGGGATGTGCCCTTTCCGGCACATCAGCGGAGAGAAGACGGTGGTCTGCAAACACTGGCTGAGAGGGCTCTGCAAGAAGGGGGACCAGTGCGAGTTCCTGCACGAGTATGACATGACTAAGATGCCCGAGTGCTATTTCTACTCCAAATTCGGTAGGTGCCCTGCGCTAGCTAGCGTAGACTGAGCTTTGTAATGCTTGCATTGTGGGGTCTTCTTGTTTAAAGACCTGTATTGGAGGAGCAGGGTTCATTTCAGTTAAAATAATACAAGGACCAGATCTCCGGGCGGTTGACAGGGGCGAGAGGTGTGCTATATGAGGTTCGAGTAGGGAGCTGCAAAGGAAAAGGTAAAAGTTTATTCCATGCTGAAAACAGACGTTTCGGCCGCGAAGCCCTCGTCAGGTGTGCTATATATTTGTTATTTTCACTTTAACAGTGTATTGATCCACTTAAGAAGAAATAATATACCTGTTCCTGCAAGCCAGCCTTGTATGGGATGTAATCTCTGTATGTGTGAGAGAGATGAAGCAAGTTCTTACTTTGCTTGCTTCCCTTTAGACTCCCTCTTAAAAACATCAGATCTGCTTATTGTACGGTCCACGTGAGCAGAGGTAACACACCATTAATGCTTTGAAAACAAAACATCAATGTATGTAAATATAATAAAGGCAAGAATGATTTCCTTCGCTGGAGAGTCTTTGCTGGTTAAACACTACTATAACAATAAGAAACAATAAGAAAACACAGTTAGTGTAAAGTTGTACTTAAAATGATCAGTTAATAGTGAGCAGTGTATATTATTAACCCAGGGAAGCTAACTGTAAATGCACCAGGGACAAGATGTGCAGCGTCTTTGGTTCAGCAGTGACTGAGCTCTCTGGGACTGTAAATCCTTTGGTGCTTGCAGGAGAGTGCAGTAATAAGGAATGCCCATTCCTGCACATTGACCCTGAATCAAAGATTAAAGACTGCCCCTGGTATGACCGAGGATTCTGCAAGCACGGTAAGTATTTTTTTTAAAAACAACACTCTAAACTACTAGACGTTAACCATGAGAAAGAGACTTGACGTTTCACCCAAGCTGGATTTTGAAGTAACATTTATTGGTTCAGCCACTTTAAGTCAGAAAGGGATATGTTGACGAGCAAGTTCCAAACTGTACAAAACTGAACCTCTGTAACAATTACTGAACTGCTTGCTAGTCTTGTCAACCATGTCTTCCATCTGACCACTTTACTGTGTTAGTGTCTTGGATTCTTTGGATTTGAGTTGCTCATATTCATTGTAGGCATAAACTTGTCACCTGGACAGACTGGCTGAAGCTGGGAGACACATGTAGCCATGTGGCTCAGAGACTATCAATGGGATTCCTTCTGCAGTCACAGAATTCTCCTGTTGAAATACCCTTGTGCTCATCATGTGGTCATTCATTCGCAGGTCCCCAATGTAGACACAGACACACTCGGAGAGTCATCTGTGTCAACTACCTGGTTGGCTTCTGTCCAGACGGACCCAACTGTAAATTCATGCAGTGAGTACAGACCATTTTTAACAACAGTATTGATCTGGTGTCACAGCTCAGCAAATTGAAATGTGGGAAGGTAAGATAAGATAAGATCACTTCATTAGCCCTATACAATTTCTTGCATTAGGAATTTGTCTTTTCACATACCCCAGCTTGCTCTCCATGAGACACACAGACAGGCAGAGAAGCTTGGGGTCGGAGTGCAGGGTCAGCCATTTATACGGCGGCCCTGGAGCAGTTGGGGTTCACGGCCTTGCTCAGGGGCCCAATGGAGTAGGATTCTTCTGCCGGCTGCGGGATTTGAACCGGCAACCTCCCAGTGCAGATCCTTAGCCACAGAGCCACCGCTCCGCCCCTGGTGATGCCCACTGTGTCTCATTAACATGTTGGTATGTCCATTCACAGAAGTTACAGACATGATCAAATACACATTTCCAATTTTACACATTAGCAAACTGATCCTTAAATCGGTATTCGACCTCTGAAACAGCTGTTTAATTGTACTTTATTACCAAGAATATATTACCAAGAAGTGATTTCAGCTTCTTGGTAATATATTCTTAAATGAATATTTGAACTCTCTTATGATTAAGTGTTAGAAATGTTTGTCAAACTGTACATATTTGACTGAAATTTTCATACATTTTGATTAAACACAACACTGTACATTCTAGCAAGTGTTAATGGTCGTAAAACTTCAATATTCCTTGAGGTAAGTTGGGTAGGGTTGAAATTACCCAGAAATCACAGATCGGTTGGATTGATGTACCTGTCATGTAAAAGTTAGAAATGGTTGCCAAACATTAACGGTCTCGCACTGTCTGAAGAATAGTAAAATATTGTGCCTCTTTGAATTATTTCTAGCTATGGGAAACAAACAGATTGTGTCATAGTCTCTTATTTCTTGATTCATAGTCCCCGTTTTGAGTTACCTATGGGAACTTCAGACCAGCCACCATTACCACAGCAACAACAGACACAGCAAAAGGTATGGAACCTGAAAATAGTTGGTTACCACTGCTCTGGTGTTTGTCTGGCTTTTATTCATGTACAAGGAAAGATGAGGCTTAGCAATTGTTTTAAACCGGAATTACGCTGTGCTATTCTATGTTAAGACCTGAGGTTTTACATTTTTCAGTAAGCTAACCAGTAAGCTTTTAAATTGTTTTAGATTTTAAATTCTTTTATGTTACTTGAAAATGTGTGCTGAAAATCTGCAGTGCATGATCTGAGAAATTTTGAAAATAAAACATTGAATATAAAACGCTACATAGTAGTATTATTCGATATTGACTTTCTCTAACCAGCAAAACATTCAACCCATGAATCAGAGGTCTTCATCGTTGATCCAGTTAACCAACACCAGTTCGAACTCCAACCACCAGAGGGCGCCACAGGTTATTGGGGTGATGCAGTCCCACAATAACGCAACTGGCAACAGGGGGCCGCGGCCTCTAGATCAAGTCACATGTTACAAGGTATTTACCTTCCTTACAAAATTCTCTTCCCCATCGAAGCAGACTTGAGTTTCTACTGCTGTCACGTCTCGCATATTTATAGTCACAGACGAGGTTTTATAGAAATTGACAGACGTTCTGTCAAAATCCACCATGAACCAAGGATCATTTTCACAGTGTAAACTGTCATCCAGCCTATTTGTAAAATTTCTATTTAATTTGACCTAATAACTAATAATAAAATAAAAAGATTAGCCAGGGTGCACCCATTGCTTGCCAGGTTAATCTCTGGCTGGCCTACAACTCTGTGCTGGATAAGCTGTTTAGAAAATGGATCAAATGAAAAAATAAAAATCCTGTGGTTCGCTAGGACCAAAATTGGTCACTCACCTAATGCATTTTTTAACCCCAGACAGACTGTGAGACTTATTTCAGGCTGGGTTATTTCAGGCTCGGTTTGAAGCAGCAGGAATACAAATGGAAGAATGAATCAAGCTATTGATATTTGATTCAAAACCCCAGACCATCCATAGGTGTAATTATTTTTACTCACAAATTTCTCAGCAGTGGACACTGCTGTGCTGTTGTACTTCCAATATCTGAACCAGATCCCAAACTGTATGCCTGAAGAACCACCAAGAGCCTGTTTTCCCATATCTTCCTATATCACTGCAGCATTTCACTGGTGTCAGAGTGAGTGTTGTGAGTTTAGTGTAACCAGCCTCATGAATGATTCCCCTTTTAGAGCACCTTGACACAGTGCCGCTCATTGATGACAACAGTATGGAGACAGAAGGCTAATACAGAGCAGAAGGAATGTCACACACACTTTATTCAGATTACCCAATGAAAGGAAAGCTTTGAATGATGAGCTGTGTGCTGCCATTTCACTGATAAATGATTAGAGATGACAAGCTGGATGAAAATCATGGGAGCAGTCGTGCTATTCTGATCATGGCTGTCCCTATTGTATCTGGCAGGATAGAATCTCCCCATGAAGGGAAATTGGGTCTGGGCGATTAGAATTCCTGTTTAAATCAGTGTTAGACTGAGAGCTTGTCAGCAAAGAAGAGGACTTCATCAGATCCTTTAGTCGTCAGGTTAATATGGGGCACTTTTCTTTTCTGGCCATTAGTCTGATAATCATTCAAAGCTTCCATTGGGGGAAAAATGCAGCATCTGTCCCTTCTTAGACTGAAAATGAGTCTACCATAAGAGCTGGTCACAAAGCTTGCATTAAAGCTTGCACCTCTTCTGATCGTAGCCAGTTTGATTAGGTTTTTTTTATTTCAATGTATTTATGTATTTTTGGAACTTGGTCAATTTTAGTAGTATTTCCAGTAATAGTAAGCCTTGATTCTCTGGACTCTGGCTATTCTCCAAATATCTTGTCCACAGGCAGCATACAAGACAGTGCCGATTACTTGTTTTCTTTCTCTCTTACCAAATGGAGCACGGCTGTACTGTATTCTCGGTTCATGCTTGCTTGCTAGTTGTTGTATTTTTGTGGTGGAAAAAACAAAAACACATTTCGCCCCCAAAGGATAAGACAGCTTGATCTGAACTGAATTCTTTCCCTGCCTTGTCCACAGTGCGGCGAGAAAGGCCACTACGCTAACAGATGTACGAAAGGGCACCTGGCGTTCCTGAGTGGACAGTAGTTCTCCTCATCACTTGCACACAGACGGCAAGCTCACAGGGAAGCTGGAGTGGCTCTTTCACCCACATAAATAGCAGTTTAGGACGAGTGCCAGGGGCTCTGTGACACTCTTGTTCATTTAAGTGGCAAGGCACACACTGAGGAAGTCCATTTGACTTGTCATATTCACTGTGTCCTTTTTAATGGAGATAGCTGATGTACAGCCTTCCACCAAGAGCTGCATTTTGAAATTGTTCTGTCAATGTTGCTGTAGACCTGAAGCCTAGTGCTGGCTTCCCTTTTCTCATGTGGAATGAGGGGAATAATTAAGACAACTGTGTGACCACTTAAGTTCATGTATTTGGATTTTCAATGAAAATGTACCTCTGTCCCCAAGGCATAAAACTTGCAGTAAGCAAGGCGCTCCGGAACTTCATTAAAACAACTCTCAATTGTGTAAAAGATGTATGAACACAAAATGAGCCCAACATTCTCTGTTATTTTCCTTTGACGGGATGAAGTTGTAATTATGAATTCTACTGCATGTGGCATATTGAGGCATATGACAGGGTGGTAAAGGCAGGTGTAACAGAAGTATGTATTTTTTTATGTACAGGTAAAGACAGAAGCCGCCCAAAAACACCTAGTCATTTTGATTTATGTCGGAGTTTTTGTATTTTTTTATAGTAGGATGTTAAAAATACTTTGTTAAATAATTATGAGAAAAACTGCTTTGTGCAATTTTGTTTTTTTTTTGTTCTTTTAATTTAACCCACAAACTCCAATGGGTTCAGACAGGATGAATTACCTCCACTGAATGAAGATCCCAGAATGCTGCTGGTTGCTGTGCACGCCAGCTCTATAGGACCAGCCCTAGGGCAAATTTACAAGGATATGCTATATCATTTTTTTCCCTTCATGCTGCATTACAGTACTTGAAGGCAAAGCTCTTTTGGAAAATCAAAGTCTTTAAGTAATCTCGCTTAATTTCTTTGCATTTTTTTTTGTTAGAAATTACTTATCCAGTTAAATTAAGGGGGCATAATGTGTACACCCAGAATGGACTTGAGCCAAAATGCTGTGGTTAACACCTGTAGTACTAAAATAGGCTATGCAATCTTTAATAACCAAGTAGACAGAAATTCAGTTTAACATCTCATCTGAACAACAGCACCTCCTACTGTACAACACTGCCATATTAACACGTTTAGAAATTGCCCAGAAGGAAGTGTGCCACCTTCTGGCACACAAGCACCACTTACTCCCAAGTTTTCCTTGGGCTAAAGATTGGGTAAACATATCAGGTACTTAAAATCTCCATCCATTTTCTAACCACTTTATCCAGTACAGGGTTGCAGGGGATCCAGAGCCTATCCCGGCAAGCACTGTGTGCAAGGCAGGACACTCCCTGCATGGGACATCAGTCTATCCCAGGGACTGGAACTAATCTAGTGTTATTTTTAACCCCTTGCACACTTCTGCCTTTTAAAGTTCAGTTCATTTTTTTCACAACACTTTTGCTTCAAATCAAAGAATGGAAAAACACCCAAATAGATTGAGATTTTTCCTTCCTGCTAAACATCAAGCATGTACCACTCAACTCAATGAACATTAGCCATTTTTAAGTCACCATGTGGAAAGTTAAAATCATTGCACTTTCCTCTGTAACATAATATTTTCTTTTGTCTGGTGCTGCTTACTACAGTTGATTCAGCAGGGCTGTACTTATCCTGATGGATATACCCGTAAGTGTCACTGAGTTAGTCAATTGTTTTTAAATGGTTTTTGGGAAGTTTTGTAATAAAGATAAGTGTCATTAGAGGTGTGTTTTATTACCCGTGTAAAAATATTATACATTACTCCTAAAACCTGGAACAAAAATTCCACAACACATTAAATTACAATTTTATTGTTTCTTGGTCACATAGTTCACTTTGTACACAATACATAAAGTATGGTTTTTAGCACTGCTTTGATAAATGCCCTCTCAACCTGAGCAGCCAACAGTAACTCAGTAGAGGAGTTTTCAGTGGTACTTCCTCCAGCGGTCATGCTCTTCAAAAGAGAAAAGGGGGCAGAGAAATCAGATGGAACACTTATTCATAGAAAAACACTGAATGGTTTGGTAAAGGTCTAAGATCTTGTGGTATATCTGAAATATATACATGTACGTACACATGGAATAAAATAAACTACTCCAAATAAGCCCCTTCTCAACAGGTCCTGTAATTGACAATTATTTTGCAAATGTGTTCACTTGGGGATCTTCACTGTACAGTATTGAGCTGCTCAGTGCAAAAAATGTGGGTTACGGTGTCTGAAGTAATCCATTTGATATTGTCATTAAATATAATAAACTGAAGCATTAAGAAATCATTTTCAACGATCGGAATCCCATTTATGGAATATTCTGCAAGGACACACTAACTGCATGACTGCACTGATTAGCCTCTGGAAGAGTCCCTGCTGTCAGCTCTGATATGTCCTGCAGATGTATGCCATACTGATTTGTGACTAGATGAAAAACAAAATAATACATTTACAGAAACCTGTAATATATACATCCCTAACTCTGTTCCTGAGCAATTTAATTGAATTAATATTACTGCTCTTCATATATTGCTTCACGACAAAAGTGAATAATGTTCGTCTATAGTCTAAATAAACCAACAGAAAAAGTCAACTTACTAATATGATCGTATTCCCAGACATAGCTCAGGAAGACGTAACCTGCCAGGATCATGGCCACACCACCAATGCCCCCCTTCCTGACATTGATGTACTTGTTTTGGAACCTGTCATGCCCTGCAGTTACAAAAGCAACATTTTGCACTCAGCAGAGGAGAATCAAGAAGAGCAAACGTGAAGCAGGTTTAGGAACTGTTCAATGATCTGTTCATTAGTCAACCCAAGGTCAAGATGAAGGCTTTCACTGTGATGCCCCATTAACTAATACGTTTGATTGAAAAGAGAAGCCAAACGGCTTCTAGTTTGTAATCTGTGTGTTTGTTTTCCCTGCTTCAGGCCTCAGAAAGTGGGCTGTGAAGTGGAAAGTGTGTTGTCATTCACCAAAATAAATGCCCATGACATTTCCCAATCTTTTTAAATAATTTAGTGTTGGTTACAGATCAAAGTGACATTGTGGCCTAACAGGATATTAATTTTGTTCTCACAATTATGAATCAATATCAACAGTTATAAAGTTAGCAGAAATACTATGTCCACTAGTTCAGGCATAACATTTTTTAAACTCTTATATACTGTAGCCAGAAAAGCTATTTGAGTGGAGACATACCTTTAAGTTGCACTTGGGTGCATGTATTTGCAGAAATAGTTCTTATGGAAATAAGTACTTTTAGATTACATTTGGGTTTGGAAAAATTGTGATGGGATGGGTAAGATAATTGTCAGAGATTGTTTACTTAGCCCCATTTTCACTTTTTGTTGTGCAAGCCCCTATTTTTTGTATTTGCTGTTGTATTGTTTCCAAATAAAAAGGGACGTATGGTGACAAGCTTTACAATTCAACTGTGTCAATCACAGGTTTTCCATCCATTAGCTTTCAAATACTGCTGTGCTGTGTAAGTGACAACATAGTGGTATTTATAAGGCTGGAAATGAAGCAAAACAAGTGTCACTTGGAACAAAAGCCCTAGATAGTTTTGGGACCACAGCTGATACAAGACACATGTACTTCTATAAACATCACAAAATATCATTTTTAATTTGGAGCACAAGAGTTCTGCAGACTTGACAAGCCTTTGGTATCTTTACAGTGTTATCATTTAGACCACTGCCTGTGCCCTCTGTCCGAGCACAGGCCGAGACCTACAGAACAAACTTCTGTGGTTGACTGGTTTCTGGCTATGTCATTCCCAGCGCACAATCAACTGAATGCCACTGGAACAGGGTATGTGCCACTGGAACTGGTTGACCAGTTTATCTTAAGCTTCTTCCTGTCTAGTACAATGGATGTAAAGGTGAATTAGAGTGAATAAGAATTAGTAATTCTGATTAGGCAGAAATATAACTGATGATAAAGGAACAGAAATCGTCAGCCAAAAAAAAAATTATGTTACGAAATGGATCTGCCGAGCCTGGGACACATACCTCTACGGATAGCAGACAGGATTCCATTAGGAGTGAAATCCCGAGTGGCAGCCCAGGCTGGAAGCTCTCCCAGCTTAACGTCCATCAGCCTCTTCTCCGAGAGCGGCACTGAAAGGCAAAGACCACTGTGGTCTCGAACTCACTTCTAGTATGGTTACACTCAAAACAGAGCATCGTAATTCCATAACTGAAGGAATGTACCTACAAATGCTTAAAAAGTACTTTACCCACTTTGTTTTAAGTGATACGATCAAGGGAATTGTGTATATACATACACCCATATCATCCAGTGACAATAAGTAGCTTAAAGAACTCAAGTTGGAACAAAGTTTAGAAGGCACTGTTGGCCATCCTGCTTTTAGGTCCCTGGTGTTAAAGAGCTCAATGTCTGTGTATCTGTGATTAGAAGCAAAACTTGAGGTTACAATATGCCTCTAGTCTGACATTAGAGAACTTCTATGGCTTACTGTGAGCCTCACTTGAAAGTTGGCTTTGGAAAATGCTTTTAATTTCAAAGCTGAAAAATGTATTGCAGTTCATCTACAGGACAAACAGTATTATTGAACATTTAAACCTTTCATCTTTAAAACTGCAGTCCGGATGCCGTCGGTGTGCTCTTAACATAAAATTCATGTTTGAGACGGCCTGAAAAAAAACCAAATCTAATCTCTATATAACGTTAAATTTAATTGAAAAAAACACGGGTGTTTCAAATCCCAAAATATGTTTGCGGGAAGACAAACATCAAACATAATAAAATATGAAATTACTTTGCGTTTTCGATGCATACTGATACCAGTAATACGGTAGCTACAAATATTTCGTAAAAACATTTTCTGACGTTTTTAACGTAACAAGGGTGAAATTTAGTTGCGCTGTGTCCTACTATTCTGTAACACATTATATCCACATGTTACTATATGCAGCTGTATGCGCCAATGCGTGCATCCCGGCCTTTCAAATGGGCATTAAAACGAAGACGAGCGAAGTCCTTGACTTGACTCGGAAGACAACAGGTTCCGACAGGGCCTCGCATTTGGAGCAGCATTTATATGCTACTACGTCAAAAATTCGTTCAGCAACATTATCCAAGTGCATGTTATCTTTACTACGGCGATACAGACAAAATACTAAACAAAAAATAGCATACATTCCATTTTATGAATGGCAAACACACAGCCTTACCAAGCCTGTCAGCCATCTTGATCAACCGTGACTTTGACGCGGAGAATTCTGGGAGTACGGTGCCGGTTGGAGGCATGCTGGGAATAAGGTCTACATCAGTTGAACTATGCTGATTGAGACAACCATGTCTAGAAGGTCCAACAATTGATGTCTGTTGTTTTAATTATTTTTTTTTTATAACGAGATTATATTCATTCCTAAAACAGGCCTGATTTTCTTGCAGGACAATTTCGAAGTTTTGTTTCTCTCCTTCAGTTTTCCAAAAACATTTTTTAGTGAGAAAACGAAAATACAAGTTACAAATCTGGTTGTTCACAACTGAACCAAACAAAACGTAGATTGTTGGTATTACGTTATAGTCTGTACTTCCCAAAACACATTTCTTGTGCTTATTGTTAATTTATTGTTTATAAATGATAAATGAGTTTCTTATTTTTTCTCAGTCAAATTTAAGAACATAACAGAACAAGGTGAAAAGAGAATATCTTGCAATAATATCTATACACGACGAGGTTTTCCAGCTGTTAACCGTCTCTCTTCACATATGTGTCTGTTCTGTTTAAAAATCGAGGTGGGTTCTGCTGAAGCGCAAGTAATTAGATGTCCGTCCGAGACTTGCTTTTGGCATTGACCGCCGTCGATCGATCGAGCTGATTTTCTGCTGTGTCAGACCCACACTCTGATTCACTGATCTCCTTGAATATATAATTTATATATCTGTCGAGCCTTGTGTTGCTCAATACGTCAAAAGATTTTAATCTGATTTTACATTATGCTACCTAATTCACCGGGTGCTTTGTTTTGTGTTAATCGGTTCTCGCATTGGTGTGAGCACAGACAAAATTTCATAACGTAAAATGTATTCCTTAACGCTTCACTGAATTAACTGGAAACATCTTAAAGGAAACCTCAAAATTTCTCAACTCATATCCTTAAGGGTTAGCGAATTAACGTGGTTTCACTGACATTTTTATTCTTCCAATGCATAAAGAAGACGCTGCGCTTTACTGTGGGTATATATGAGTGATTACTATGAAATATGGTGTCCGGATTAGGTTGTTGGTTCATGAGACCAGCAATGGAGATCATGGAATTTCTAACAAGTTAAAAGAGGTGCGATTCATAATAGGAGAGACTTGGCATACGAACCCCAAACACCACAACAGTAAAATTTACTGTAATATTTAATAATCACCACTCTTTTAAGATTTAAAAGTGAACTTGAAAACAATTGCAAAGTGCGCACCCAGTTGCAAAGAAAGTGAAAATTGTCTTTGTCGATAAAGAAAAGCTGACACAGGTCATTGCCCACAAGATCTATGGCATGAACAAAACAAAACAAAAATCAAAGCTCTGGATTTTAAAATCACCAGAATATGTTGTTTTAAGATCAGATCACTTTATTGGCCATATACAATTTAGGAATTAGTCTTTTTTCACATACCCCAGCTTGCTCTCCATGAGACACACAGATAGGGAGAAAGAGGCTTGGGGTCAGAGGGCAGGGTCAAACATTTAATTTATACAGCACCCCTGGAGTAACTGGGGTTCAGGGCCTTGCTCAGGGGCCCAACAGAGTAGGATTCCTCTGCCAGCTGTGGGATTTGAACTGGTAACCTTTAAGCCACAGGGACAGATCCTTAGCCACAGTCCCACCACATTTTGTTAGTAGCAGGAGTATCATTATTATTTGTTAAAATAGTAACAACAATCGCAGCAGAAAACCTACATTTGGTTAATGGCATGCTACTGTTACCTTTCTAATGTATCATTTCATTTTCAGAATCAAACTGTGTCCGGGATTAAATTTAGAGCAATTTTAGGAGTCACCGCTTTTCACAATACAGTTTTATATATTTAAGAAGCAAATTACTATAATTTTTAGGCTTCTCAAAAATATTACAATGCACGTATTGTAGTACAGCAGTTTGTGTCAAAGCTGTTATTTAGTAGTTAACTCCTGTTAGTTCCAACCCTGTGCATATACACTGTTGAAAGTTGTGAATACAATGACATGTTTACTCTGGTTCTCCCTTCTGATTTAAATACTGCCTGGAGCTGATAGGGCTGTAGTATGGTGTTTTTAGATTGAGATAAAATCTCCATCTCCAACTCCAACCCCATCTCCAACTTACCCTTTCTCTCAAAAATTCTAGAACGTGCTGTCACATTTCAGTTACATAACCACCTCATGACAAACAACCTTTTCGAACCCCTCCAATCTGGCTTCCATCAACTTCACAGCACAGAAACCGCCCTAGTCAAAGTCACCAATGATCTCCTAATAGCTTCTGATTCTGGTTCTCTTTCCATACTCATCCATCTTGATCTCAGTGCTGCCTTTTTCGTCTTGAGACTGTGTTTGGAGTCTCTGACACTGCCCTCAAATGGTTTAAGTCTTACCTCACTGATCGCTGTCACTTTGTCTCTCTCAATGGGTACAGGTCTGAAATTGGTCTTGTCAAGTCTGGTGTCCCCCAGGGCTCAATACTGGGCCCCTTGCTCTTCAGCATTTACATGTTCCCACTTGGTCAGCTTTTAAGATCACATGGCCTCAGCTTTCATTTTTACGCTGACGATACTCAAATATACATCCATACCAAACCCGACACTGATGTGGCTGTCTCTATTCTATCTAATTGCATCTCTGACATAAAAAATTGGATGACTCAAAACTTCCTTCATCTTAACTGTGACAAGACTGAAGTCATGCTTATTGGTACCCCCCATCAACTTCGTAAAGTCAGTCCTGTAACCCTGTCTGTAGATGGCTCTGTACTTGAGCTTCAATCAAAATTGAAAAACCTTGGGGTTATATTCGATTCTGGCTTAAGATTCGACCCACATGTACAGCATACTGTCAAAACATCTTTTTTTCACCTTAGAAATATCGCAAGACTACGCCCTATGCTATCATTAACTGTGGCTGAAAAGCTGATCAACATATTTGTATTCTCTCGAATTGACTACTGCAATGCTCTACTCCCTGGGGTATCTAAATCTACTCTGAACAAGCTGCAGTATGTCCAAAATTTAGCAGCCAGAATCCTGACCAGGTCTAGTGCAAGTGTTCACATTACTCCTATCCTGGAGTCCTTGCACTGGTTTCCGGTCAAATTCTGCGTAGACTTTAAAATCCTCATGCTCACCTATAAGGCTTTACATGGCTTGGCACCTCAATACCTGTCTGAACTTTTATCACCCTACTCCCCGCCTCGCAACCTCCGCTCTTCAAATTCTGCCCTCCTTACTGTCCCCCAAGCCTGTCTACATTGTATGGGCGACAGGGCCTTCTCCTGCTATGCCCCCAAGCTCTGGAACTCTTTGCCCAAGGATATTAGAGAGTCACCTTCTCTAAACTCCTTCAAATCCAGTCTCAAAACCTTCTTCTTCAGAAAAGCCTTTACTTAACTGGTTCCATTCTTCACCCCTCTGCTCTTCTTAATACCACCTTCCACGGTCTCCTCTATTGTTATTGTTGTATTGTTGTAATTATAATTGTGTCCTATCTTGTGAAATCTTCTTATTTATTGTTGTAGTCTTCTTATTTATTGTTATTGTCATCCTGTAAAGCGCTTTGAGAAGCCACCTTTAAAGGTGCTATATAAAATAAAGTTTATTATTATTATTATTATTATTATTATTATTATTATTATTATTATTATTATAGAAACCAGGGAAGGTAAAACACCTGATTACCACTCACCATGCTAAATTCATGTGTTAGGCTGATTCAATAAACTCCTCTGAATTGTTTTTTCCCCCAAATCAAGTTCAAGTTCAAGTTCAAGTTTATTGTCATTATACTCATATACAGGTATATGGTATAACGAAATGCTATTTAGCTAGGTCTCAGACAATAAGTAGTACAAAAAAACAACATTACAATGTATAATAAAAGAAAGACAGAGACAACAGGCAGTGTGCAAAAAACAACAACAGGCAGTGTGCAAGAGAACAGCAGGCTGTGTGCAAAACAACAAAAGGTAACAGGTAATGTGCAAAACAACATCAGATGTGCAAAAACATGCATCAACAGAATGAAATAAAGGATAGAAAATTATAGGGAGTGAGCTTTCTGACATGTAAGGTAGAGGTAGATTTCCATGTGTGTTTGAGTTTTTGGTAAGAAAGAAGGCACTGTGAGGTTCAGATCGTAGGTGAGAGAGGCTGGGAGTTGAATAGTTTGATAGTGCGGGGGTAAAAACTGTCTCTGAGTCTGGTGGTCCGGGCCCGAATGCTCCGGTACCACTTTCCAGATGGTAGAGGGTCAAACAGTCTGTAGCTGGGGTGTGTGGGGTCTTTGATGATGCTTAGAGCTTTCCTCAAGCACCGTCTGTCATAAATGTCCTGTATAGATGGGAGGGCAAATGTGTTATTCAGAAGATACCAGCTAGGAAGACGTGAATTCTCCTTGTTCTTTTTTCTTTTAGAGACTAATCTTTTATTTTGAGATTTGTTGAGATATCAACAAAGCAAAAAGCAGTACACCAGTTTAATTTGAAAGTTTTCAAAATTGTATCCACATTTAGCAGTGAATACCTATTAAAATTAAATGAAAATGAATCTGTCACCACAAGATACAATGCTTATTGTTTTCCCCCAGTTAATCATTTTTTAATCAACCTGCTTTTCAATAAACACACGTATTTTAAAATGTCAATCACTATAAAGCTTTAGCCGGATTAAAACAATACAAAACTAAATTAAAGACCCTTCTTTTCATTAAAAGTTTTAATTTAGTTTTACTAAAGTCAGTGTACTGTTCTTTCCAATCCACTTTCATTCTGCTTCTGTTTTGTTTTGTATTTATTCTATTGTAAGGTGCTTTGGGGTTCTTGAAAAGCTCTCATAAATAAAATTTTATCATTATAACAAGTCCCACTCTGTAAGATGGATTTCCTTTTTATACAGTCAAGTTCTCTGACGTAGAGCACCGAGTATCTAAAGGTGTAGAAGGTGTCCTGTCGACACCTCGCCACTAGAGGGGGATGGCAGGCTCACGCTTCATAATGTGCAAGGCAAACGGCATCACTTGCATTGAAGAAGTTATATTTTGCTTGATGTCTCCTACCAGCCTTTTATAATAATAATAATAATAATAATTGCTTACACTTATATAGCGCTTTTCTAGACACTCCACTCAAAGCGCTTTACAGGTAATGGGGTCTCCCCTCCACCACCACCAATGTGCAGCATCCACCTGGATGATGCGACGGCAGCCATAGTGCACCAGAACGCTCCCCACACACCAGCTATCAGTGGGGAGGAGAGCAGAGTAATGAAGCCAATTCATAGATGGGGATTATTAGGAAGCCATGATTGGTAAGGGCCAATGGGAAATTTGGCCAGGACGCCGGGGTTACACCCCTACTCTTTTCGAGAAACGCCCTGGGATTTTTAATGACCACAGAGAGTCAGGACCTTGGTCTTACGTCTCATCTGAAGGACGGCACCTGTTTACAGTATAGTGTCCCCGTCACTACACTGGGGCATTAGGACCCACGTGGACCACAGGGTGAGCGCCCCCTGCTGGCCCCACTAACATCTCTTCTCTCTTCCTCTTCTTTTGATTTAAGCACTTTTATAACACTGACTTTTCCTAGAATTTTTAGTTTTTGCAGTAGGGCAGGACCATAGCTGTATTATTCTCCTCATTCTTGTAAGTGCTATTGAAAATTGGAATGCGTAGTTTCGCTGAACTGTGGTTCATTATGACATACCTTTCAGCTGTCCTACTGAAACAGCAAGGGGTGTGTGTGACGGGACGAGCGTTGCTGTGTGAGCCATGCGACATCCTAAGAATGTGAAACAGCACAAATTCAGTTCACACTAGGATTAGTGTATAATAAAAGGCATGACCACTAGAGGTCGCCAAACATGGCCTCAGTGATGCGAACGTAGTCTTGAATGCATTCTCTTGATTGGGTTATTGATTTAATTAATTGTGGGCATTTATTTAACAGAGGTTTAATTAGAGTTATTTTAATATTAAAATGTGTCTTGTGGTGATTGTTGGGAAGTAAATGTTGAGGTGTGTACAGCTTAGAGCTGTGGTAGTGGTTAATGGAGTCAAAGGTTTCGTTTTTGGTCAAAGTAGTTGTGTTACTAAGACATGCATGTTCTTTAGGAAGCCTTTTGTTTTATAAGACTGTGCTAAACCTGTCCTTTCATTTTCTAAGCACATTATCCAATACAGGGTTGTGGGGGAGCTGGAGTCTGTCCCAGCAAGCAATGGGTGAAAGGCAGGGTACACCCTGGACAGGACACACATCCATCGAAGGGCAGACACACAAACACACTCACACCAGAGCTAGTTTTCCCAGAAGGCAATTAACCTCCCAGTATGTCTTTGGACTGTGGGAGGCACCCAGAGGAAACCCACATGAACACAGGGGGAACATACAAACTCCACACAGACAGCACCCCAGGTCTGGAATTGAGCCTGTGAGGCTGCAATGCTAACTACTGCGTCACTGTGCCACCCCGTCCTTAAACCTTTAAAATAAAATCCAGAAACCTCCTGGACTGCAGTTTTGTTCATAGGGGTGAACATGCAAAGATCCCTAGTGTCACTAAAGCCGGTAGCCATATCACCCTGCAACTCACACCTAGCAACCCACTGAAGCTAAGCTAAGAGACTGGTCAGTACCTGGATGGGAGACCTCCTGGGAAAGACTAAGGTTGCTGCTGGAAGAGGCGTTAGTGGGACCAGCAGGGGGTGCTCACCCTGCAGACCATGTGGGTCCTAATGGCCCAGTATAGTGATGGGGACACTATACTGTAAACAAGCGCCATCCTTCGGATAAGATGTAAAACTGAAGTCCTGACTCTCTGGGGTCATTAAAAATCCCAGGGCGTTTCTCGAAATGAGTAGGGATGTAACCCCGGTGTCCAGGCCAAATTTCCCATTGGCCCTTACCAATCATGGCCTCCCAATAATCCCCTTCTGTGAATTGGCTTCATCACTCTGCTCTCCTCCCCACTGATAGCTGATGTGTGGTGAGCGTTCTGGCGGACTATGGCTGCCATCGCATCATCCAGGTGGGGGCTGCACACTGGTGGTGGTGGAGGGGAGTCCCCATTACCTGTAAAGCACGTTGAGTGGAGTGTCCGGAAAAGCGCTATATAAGTGTAAGTTATTATTAATATTATTATTATTATTATTATTATTATTATTATTATTATTATTATTAAAGTGGGGATCTTTCAAAAAGAACCATTTATGTCAGGGAGTATAAATAAAGGTCTGTATCACTTAATTGCTTAATTCATGCATCAGAACTGAAGATTTATGACCAGCTTTGTGATGTGAATTCCGATACTTTCATGTCAGAAGTGTGGCAAATAAGACCACATTTTTAAATACAAATAATTAAATTAACTAAACCACTCATCCCAAAAGACTTTTATTTAGAAGTCCAGCTTGGCTTGGATAAGTCACTTTTGAAGCAAAATAAACTTTCTCAAACCATGTAATCTTGTATGTGGGTGAGCGTTACAAAACCCTCTGAAAACACTGTGCACTCCGTAGTCTCTGATAAACACAATTCTCCTTATCGCAGTGCTGCCAAAGCCTTGCCAGTCTGAACTAATTTCATTGTCGCTGAGTATGAACATTTGCTAATAACATCCCCCTAAGGATGGCAGTGGTAGTTTCAGAAATGCAATTAAATTACAAAAACACAGCAGAACCTGAACTTTTTCCATTCCTTGCATAATCTGGAGCTCCTTTACCTCCATTTGTTGAATAATGTTTGTCTTTATTACTGTTATATTGCTGTTCATATTGAAATAGCTGCTACAACTAACCCAAATAATGAATTAAATGACACAAAACACACTGGAATAATATATAGAACATTCTAATATAATCAGCATCTGGACTGACTAGCTCTTTACAGAGGTTCTACACTGTTGTGTGTTACTGCAGATTTTCAGAGCTTGGATGTCCAAAAATGGTCTTTTCTTATCAGTATGAGTTTGAGGAAATTTCAAGTGAATGTGAAAATAGGCCTCATTTTAAATTGATAACAGTAATCTATATAAAAGGCACATTGTATACGTACAGTATATGTAATCTGTTTCATCAGTTCCGCACTTTTTAGGTTGAATGCCTTTCCTCTCATTTCAGTAAATTGGTTTCATTTTGGAACAAAAAGTTTTAGATTAAAAGGGGATTAATAATCCCGATGTGTGTTTTTTTCAATCCAACAAATCCTAAGGAAGACGGCTTCTAGATTTTCCTCTGACTGATGGACAGACAATGACTCTTTAAATGATTGTTCAACTGAGCTGATATGAGATAAGGGGCCCGGTGTATCAGCTCGGAGAGGCCTGGGGATATGACATGGCCGTCATTTATGTGTTAAACAGTTTGGCTTTTTGCCGAGGAACCAGGGATAAAAAATAACATCTTTAAAAATGGACTGAGAAAGTAGGTAATGTTTTCTGAGAGCAACAAAGTGTGCAAAGATACAGTCAATGCTAAGCAGCAATGCTATATATACAGTACTGCTTATGAAGAGGCCCTGCAAACCACAAGACTCCTATACAGACTTTTTATGCTTCTTGAATTAATTTCATACAATGGAGGGGATTTAAGTTTATTTATATCTGTTGCTTGCACATTTGCTCAGAAAATTTGCCTCACCCTTCTTATCCAAACATCTCTTCACCATGAATTGGAAGATGTATATTTCTTTTTAAAGGGAGAACAAAGAAGAATTCTAGAGAAACCGCAGCAGATCGTGTGATGGCCCGTTTGAAGTTATAATATAATTATAACATGGTTTCTGCATTGCCTCACTTTTATTAACCATACCAAAACAAACAATGCGATTTCTAGGCAGTCTGAGGGGGAAAGAACGGGAGGCATTCTGAGGTTTTCAATTATTTTAGCGTAACAAAAAGCAAGATAAGTCCTCTCCCGCCAGCTAGTGCTTAATAAAAAAAAAGTTATTTTCAGATGCTCTTCAGGGTAAATTCATTTTACAATTTAAATATCGAGACCTTTAGGGTGTACAATATGAATTCACAAGTTTGAAAATTGTTTTCTTTCACGCGCAGTTACGAATAATTTACTGCAAGACGGGGGGAAAAAAGGAGCTGCTGCACCAATACAGTGTTAAAAATGGTAGTTTGTGCATATTCAGACTCATGAGTACCTACGGCTTGAACAGCCAGAAGGTCTGAACTCCCGCAATTCATTCTAAACCAGAAGCATGACTAATATTGTATATTATGAGGAGCAATGTCCTGTTCTGTTGTTCTTTGTACGTTGCTACACTAAATTAAATTGGAGGCGAGGGACTGCAGCATATTACAGTGAGATGAATCAGGCTCTGGCACCAGTGCTAGCCACGATGGAAATTAATTTAAAGGCAGGGAGAGGGGGAGAGGTGGAATGCACGGTTTCCATGTCTAGAGCCTGAGTGCTATCTATCAAGGCAGAACTACTTAAGGAAATGGTGTTCATTAAGAGTAAGTGGCAGGCTTTGCCAAGTTTTGAAAAGATGTTTTTTTTAACCAGGGCCAGTGTCACGAACACGGACTGAGATCCGTATCAGGTCTTGTAGTAGACACTATGCGATGCGGTAAGAGCTGGAGAAAACAGGAGGCGTGGTAAAAGGGAACACACAGGGGTTAAATAGTGCACAAAATAATAGTGACAGTCCGTGAGACAGTGAACGGGGAAGACAAAGAACGGCATCCAAATCCAACCGGGTCCAAAGGCAGGTTAGGGCACAGTCCAAGAGTCCATCAGCCAGAAATCCATCCCAGGACGCGACTAGGTTAAAATCCCTGGAAGGGGGAACACACGGAGAGACAAAACATGGAGGTCCAAGGGTGACGGGGCGAGATCCTCCAGACCCCGGGCTCAGGAAACGGGAGGTGTCGGGGATGAGGCCTATGCCCTCAGGAGACGGACGTAGGGTTTCCTGGTGCCAGGCGGGCCTCGCGACATCCTTACCCTAATGATGAGCCCCGAGGACTGGAGGAGCTAGTCTTTAAATAATACACCTAAAAAGGTACACCTGGGGAGCTTAATCACAGAAACAATAACGGGAGTAGTGGAGCGCCCTCTAGGGAGGGATGTCAGGCGTGACAGCCAGCTCTCAATTTTGTGAATGCAGGTGGTGGGTAGATCATCTGAGGATGGTCTAACTGCCTTCATTGCGGTCAATCTCAGGGATTCCCCTCTTGTATTTTCCCAGCTCTGCTGAAGGAAAGTGGGGGGGGGGCTGTTTTTTAAGGTACGAGGAGAGCCACAGTCAGGCTGACTTTCTTGAGGAAGAAAAAAAGCAATTTCTGTGGCAACAGATAACTTACTGACAGTGTTTGAGCAATGGTTGTCTAATTAGGACCCAGTTGCTTAGATGGGTAAATTCAGAAGCTACTTGGTCATGTTCATATTCAGAATTAGTCACTTGACAAAAAATCACTATAATTCTCTCAAAAAGTGAAACCTCAATTACCTCTTTTTTCCTTATGTCCATTGAAATGGAAAAATAAATCCTGTGGTTACAGTATCAATGCCTCCAGCATATACATGGGCATCTAAAAGACCTTGTTTTTCAATGGTTTATTCTTTATTCTTGCTTTTAACTTAGTGGATGATCAAAACAGCACAGATAAATCAGCTGAAGTTCTTTTGAGACTTTTTTCAGGATACACACAACAATGTTGGAATGACTTCAGAGGAGCCATCTCTTTTTCAAATACTGCACAACAGTTCTACATTAAACATTCACACAAGAACATGTTTCCTAATATCACCAATTCTCAAGTTGCAGAGGGAATTTCCTACTCTGACAGACTGAAAGAGCTAAATATTCTGTAAAATAGAATATTATGGAGCCTCATTCATATACTAAAAATCCTTAAAGTTATTTACCAAGGCAACCCAACTGCCTTCTTTAGAGAGGAGGACACAAGTGGAAAGTATGAAGAAGCACTTTTTGTTGTTGAAGTTGATAATTTAGCTTCTTTCTTTAAGGAGTTAGATCCTTGGATTCATTAACAAAGCAAACTGGCTGAAATGCCTCCTCTTATCTGCAAACTCTCATATATTCTTATGTTTCAACATAATTATTGATATGTCATGCCTGACTGAAATGTCAATTACTAACAGTTTAGGTGCTGTGAAAGCTGTGGTTTATTCTGTTCAAAATCATCTTCAGAGAAGATCTCTTTAACAGTGTGATGCTATTTGGAGGTTTTTAAAATGGGTGATGCAGCTCTGTGTTGTGTGATCTGATCTGTAGTACACTCACGGACAGAGGGAGGTCACTGACAGATGTAGCAAACAGAAGTGATGGCTGTTCACTCTCTGATCTTGTCATTTCTGTCAAAAACCAGCAAAATAGCTCTGTCTGAACAGCACACTGGGGAATCCCTCAGTTTGGTTGTTACTTTTAAAAATGCAACACCCCAGGGTTAAAATCGTAGCAGGCATCTCACTTGAAAGCAAGCAAAACATAATGACTTCAGACAGAGCAGTTAATATTTGTTGCAACTATAATGTATTTCTAAACAACCTACTGGGAATAGTGGATGAGCTTTCACCCAAACTCAAGTTTTTCTCAGCTCATCCAAACAAACAAAAAAATCACTTTTTTTGCATCGGGGATACAGTATATCTAATGCTAAAAAAATGGGTTTTCAACCAGGATTCTGCAGCTTGTGCAACATGTGGAGAATCTTGGAAGAGCTAAGCAAAGGCAGGTGACCACCCAGTCAGCATTACTATTGTAGTTACAAGCCACGGATTTCGGTGTTCGTAGGCCCTAGGCACTTTCACTCCAAAATGTGCAAAAAGAGTGGTAAATGCCGATTGAATTAAGTCAATTGACATGATGCAGTTTAAACTATTCTAAGGCTAATCCACGTGATTGATGGAGCGAGTCAAGCGACCATCACTTCGATACTTCTAGTTTCTAGAACAGCCACTAGAGAGCGTATGATTATCGATCAACATATGTTTCATCCATACAAACAATCAGCCATTATGGTAACACACTGAAGAACAGGACCAAATCAGTGGTCTTCTCAGGAACAGGGGAACAGTTTCAAATGTTAATCAGGCGACACAGCGCATGGATAGGAAAATGGTTTGTAAAATACGGCTTCAATTTTCTTGGCTATTGGAGAATCCGTAGAAACATGACATCTTATATTCTGAACAAGACAGGTACCAATTATCTTGGCACAAGGATCCTGAGACCATTAAATAAGGGAAGAAGGAGGAAGGAGTCAAAAAAGGGAGATACAGTGCCCTTCAAGAGTATTCACCCCCTTTCTGTGATGTCCTATTATGTTGAATTACAAGTGGCATGAAGTGTGACAGACCATACTCTTCACTAAGGTGCCTTTGGGGACCTGACTTTATCACAGAGATTTTGCAGGTTTCACAACAGAACATCACCTAAACATCTTTCTCAAACTGCTACGTTACACACAACCACCTATCAACACCATGAGACTTTAGACTTATTACACATTAGGCTTTTTCAGCATAAACAATGAAATACGAACCTAAGGACACATGTGAAAACTTTGTGGAAGTCAATTTAAAACTGAGAACAAAGGCCATTTCTTTACCCAAATGGTTGTGGAAATATGGAAGCAGCTACTCAGCCATGTTGTGAAATCCAATATCCTGGAGTCTTTCAAGGAATTGGTGGACAAGATCCTTGGATGGCTTAAGTACTAACTAACACATGGGCAGGATGGGCCCCATTTTATTTAAAACCTTTCTTACGTTTAAGGTAACTAAGATGTTTTCATTAGTTTATAGAGACACATACAGTATAAATCATAAAATAATTAATTTACTGTGATTATTTCAAGGATGTCTGTGAAATTGCACCTGACATATACATTAATTATTTTCTATTTTTGAAAGAAATACATAAACCTGCTCCAGGGAAATTATAATATTTGATGATAACTTCCTTGCATAGTTATTGATGGAAATGTATTGAATAGCTCAGCCAGATTTATAGATTGTAGTCAATTACTGTAATGAAAGTGTTCTTTCAGGACCCTATGAAGACAACACAATCCAGGGTAGAGTGAGGAAAACACGGGGAAAAAGCATGTGGGAGTCGGGAATGAAAACAGGGGCGTGTCCATGATGCGCTGGTGTTCGGGGGAGGTGTGGCCGAGGCAAACAGTCCAGAAGTGAGTCCAAGGGGGAATCCGAGATGAGGCATAAGTCCAATATATAGGTAACTATATTCATTTTCCATCACCAAAAGCTGGAGCATTGGGAAACTCTCAACCGGTATATCTTCTATCAAAATTCTGACACTGCATCTCACTTCAATACAAAAATGCAGATTATCAGTGGGTTCAAATATTGTAGACGGACAAAAATATATCCAGACACAAAGCTGACTGGTGATGGATCTCACCACAGACTTGATTCCTCTTTGTTTATTGGCAACGGAACAAAACTAAACTTCTATGGGAATGTTTTCAAATCGCTCTAGGCAGAAGCATGAAATTGCCTTTACAACCAAATCTAAGACAAAAAACTGGAAACACCTATTTCTAACCTTTAGGATGTTGTTACATTCTTATCGATTCATTAGGAAGTGGTGCGGTGGCTCTGTGGCTAAGGATCTGCACCTGTGGCTGGAGAGATGCTGGTTCGTATCCTGCAGCCGGCAGAGGAATCCTACTCTGTTATGCCCCTGAGCAAGGCCCTTCACCCCAACTGCTCCAGGGGTGCCGTATAAATGGCTGACCCAGTGCTCTGACCCCCAGCTTCTCTCCCTGTCTGTGTGTCTCATGGACAGCGAGTTGGGGTATGTGAAAAGACAAATTCCTAATACAAGAAATTGTATATGGCCAATAAAGTGGTCTTATCTTATCTAAGTCAATGCATAACTATTTGTTACAGCAAAACCTTGCTTTGTCCTTTTCTCAGTGACATTGCAGAAAGCACAGATATAGATTATGGTACCCTTTCCTTCGTTAACATTCTTTCTTGATCCAATTAGAGAATTAATACTAGACATGCCGACTGTCAGAAGATACAGAACATTGACAGTTGGACAAAAAAAACATGGTTTTTAAAACTGACGGTTTTTACTAATAATCATGCTGTGGGTGAGTGGCACAGATTTCAGTGGAATACAAGATAATTTGATTGTGCACATTTCTCTTAAATAATTTTCTTCAGTTGTGGATTTGACATAATGAATAGCCTTCAGTGTACTACATAATACAACTGACCTTAACCAACAACAACAACAATAATAATAACACTCCTTACACTAATATAGTGCTGTTCCGGACAGTACACTGGGATTTACAGGGAATGGGGAATCCCTCAATCTTTGCCAGTGTGCAGCCCCACCTGGATGATGCGACGGCAGCCACAGTGCCCCAGAATGCTCCCCACACACCAGCTATGAGTGGGCAGGAGAACAGAGTGATAAAGCCCATTCATACATGGGGATTATTAGGAGGTCGAGATTGGTAAAGACCAGGGTGAACTCTAGCCAGGCATCATAACAGATCGCACCAGCATGACTCTCACATCTCTCTCTTCTTGACTGCCCTTTTTCTGTTTGCTTTTATTTAATGTCTTTGCCATGGTGATAAATATATTCTCCCTCCATGATGCCACATGGTTCTAATACGTTTTATGTCACTGCATTATCCTGTGCGATCAATTACCTTGACTTTTTAAATATTTTAGCAATTACTCGCCTGACATTTTTCTCTACCAGCTGGCTAGAAGTAGTGTATTTGCATTTACTGCTTCCAGTTCTAATTAGGGAGCCAGCCATTTTAATCCAATCAAACATTTGCTGGGCTACTGCCTGTTCCTTCTCCTCTCAGTTAAGAGGCCAACCCAGTCTAGCCACCTCACTAAGGATGATGCATTTATTAACTAAGCGATCTGGACAGTGCTCTGGAATTATCTGGGCAGTGATCTTTTCAGATTCCCACTTTGTCTGTCTTTCCTCTAATTGCAAGGTAATATTTACTGTTGTATCTCATAAGGCTTCAAACCCTGGCCTGTCAGGGTCTTTAGTATTAAACGTCATTCATGCGTCGGAGGAGGGGCAGAAACTGGCTGGGTGAATTAATGGATCTCATTAGAATGCATGAAAGTCAAATACTGGCCGGCTTTGCGGGCGAAATGCTAGAGACGGCGGGTCAAAGACTTAACAGCAATTCATTATTTTGCTTCACAGTAAAAAGCAAGGACACCGTTTAGGAGTGGAGATGGCAATTAAGATGAAGCAATTACTTCATAAAGAAAGAAATCTCCCCCCCGCCAGGGAGTTAAAACAGTTTGCTGTGACCCGTGATTGCAGCTACTCTGATCAAGATTGGTAGAACTCGACTTTTTAAAAAGCTATTAAAATTCAGGGTGCTCATAGGAAAAGCACTTAAGACATTTGGCCAATAATGTCCAAAGCTGCGCCCAGGATAAATTGCATGGCCATCTTTCTAAGAATTATCTGCCCTGATGAACCAAAAAGTGATTGTGTTTCTTTCCCTATCATTACATCATTTATATTTTCTATGTTTGAATTAACATTCCTGACCATGTGACCTCCATTTGCATTTAAAGCTGATGCTTCTAGCAAAACTTGATAAGCATGATAACCTAAGCTTCAAATATAAATCATAAGGTCATTGTATTACACATTCCCACATCAAAATGAGTTCACAGGAATCACGCCAACATTAATTTAACACGCATTTGCATTTCCTTTGATATTTAGCACACCCTCTGAGTCCCTATCGAACAGGCATTTTATAATCAAAAGTAGTCCAATTTGACATGACAAGTGTGCTATGAAAATTATTTTGACAAGTTATAGTTGATGGAGGAGAGTTCGGACTTCTCTTAACCTGCAGTATGACAGCCAAGGCTCACATTCATGTTTCTCATATGGAATGTGGTTTAGTGTAGAAAACAAGCAGTTAAATGGCTCAAAATGTGATCAACAACTACAACACAACAGCTCCAGAACTGTGTTCATATTGTCAATCTTATCATATATGTATATGCGCACATATGGGGTTTTTAAGTCACTAGATGACTTAAGATATAATAGATATCCGAGCACAGACAGAGAACCTAAAAGGGAACTGCAATGCTATTTTTATTTTTCAGGGTTAGAAAGAATTGGCATTGATGAGTACATTTCAAACCACAATGAAAGTAAAATGTACTCAGTAATGTATACAACCTCCAATCAACATCACAAAATAGATGAAATTTCCAGGTGTGTGCAGTCCCATATTGCTGTCATTGTCGGCAATTCAGAACAAGGCAAAGAAAATGTCCAGTGAGGTGAAGCGGCCCTGTTACATTTTAAGCAAGCAGGCTTGTGGATACATCTCTTTTAATCCAGCATTGCTCTCAACTTTGAGACGGTTTTCCAACAAATACTACTTACTTGTCAACTCCGCATGCAGATCACGTTGTAACATTTCTGTGGTGAAATGTCTGCTGCGCAACCTGTACTTACTCACTCGTACATCACATTGCATTAGTCATTACAGTGACTAGTGAGCAGGAAGGGCCGCTGCACATCACAATTCTCACTAAGTTCGTGATTTTGCACTTAATTCGGAATTTGTCAAGCTTTGCGATACCGTCAATCAATTAATTTTGTTACCGAGATTTAATAACCCGTTTGAGAAATTCCCCTTTAAAAGATCCCCTTTAAGGATACTAATATTTAAAAAAAAGCCACCCACATTGATGCAAGTTGATACTTACATTCAGATCCCAGAACCACGCATTCGAAACTATCTCTTGTGGATTTTTTAGACAACAGCCTCTATTCATCACGAGAGAATTCTGTGGGCAGATAGATTCTCACAATCATGCAATCAATAACTAGAAATAGGTGTTGGGAATCCAAACGCTCCTGTGTTCTCATGTTTTGAATTAATTTGAGGCTTAAAATATCTCATCTCTTTGTATGGTTTGTAATGCAGATTTGAAGATGTTCCTTTTTTTGTAACATGTCAGACTTAAGGCTTCAAAGTAAATCGGTATAGTGTTTTTAAGCAGACAGGCTTTTTTTTTTGCCTCGTACTGTTAAGAGTTCCACTTGTCAGACAGCAGCCGGAGAAGAAGGGTTTGAACGCGGTTCCCAAGACTTTCATCTCCCAGCTGTCGTCAAATGTCGTCTTTTTTGCTTTTTGAGGTGTGTGAGTGACTGACAGGAAATACACGCCTAGAGAGGATAAAACAGGAAGCTCTAGTCCCCTTTCCCAGAAATCTGCCCTCAAACTGTTCTCCGCGCTATCTGAACTTACTTACCTGAGAATCACTCTCAAAGCAAAGAAAGCAGGATGATTAGGGAAACTATCACTTTCTGTCCATTAAGAAAAAGGCATGGAACTAATTTGCAGAACCAATCAACAAAAGCTAATTAGAATCTAATAAATGAGTGTGCTGGAAAATGTAATTATCCTCAAGTTAAGTGTTAATAAAGAGCATGAGAGTGACATTATGCAGATGCTGACAGAATCTGTTTCTAGACCAGGCTCTGAATATTAACATTAATGCTCAGACAGGCTGGAAAATCACTTTCTCCCTTGCAATTCTGTAAAATGGTGCGAATTTGTTTTCAGAAGAGTACAAAGATTACACCGATTTTAGGTAGCTGAGGTAACTGACAATTAACTCGCTTGAATAAAGAGAGATGAAAGAGTTATTTCGTTCTTGAAATGATTCTGTCATTCTTGAAAGAATGGGATTGAATATTAGTTCTTCCTCTTAAACAGGCAACCTTAAACCAGCCAGCTTGTGTTTAGATTCCACATGCAAGGCATGCTACCCTCTTTCATCTTACTTACTTTTAAACCTCCTCCAGCAGAAATTTATAGCCATGTTTAAATATACACAGAAGGTAGGCTTTAGTCAATAACGGTGACAATGCTTTGAAGTTTTTTTATGTGCCTACTGCTATATAATGAAGCGTTGTAAATAACAGCAATTATTTGTGCACTTTTCAGTGCCAGTGCATTTTCATTTGATTTCATTCCAAGCCTAGATGAGCCCATTCCACATTTGGTTACAGGCTGAGAGGAACTAAATAGGTAGGTGGCCTTGGTTTCAAATCACCTCAAGAGGCAGGCTCTGTTCACGGGACCTTGATGCCTTGATGTGTTGCCATAGTGACACAGGACATGAAAGCCAATGAAAACAGTGGAGGAGGGAGGCAGGGGAGGGGTGGGGAGGGAGGTGATAGAACAGGGCTCCTTTGTACCTCCATCACATACACAGTGTGTGCCTTTGCAGGGAGAGCTCTCAGATTTGACCTTCAAATACGCCAGCTCTCTTTCACAGCTCTCTCCATCTCTCTGCTTATATAAATCCTACCTCTGAGATGGCTCACTCTTACTGATGAGCTCTCTGAGATCATCATTTTAGTTTTGAGGGAAAAAAAACAACTATTTTTGTCATTGCTCTTTTTTTAGTTTTTTCCCCTTTTATTTACAAGGAGCCTGTTAAGAACAATGGGCATAAATGTAAGACAATATGTTTGACATAGCTAATTATTTTTAATGAGTCCTTAAGCTTTTATGGCTCTTAGGCAAATGTTTGGAGATTAAACTCACAGCGTCCCTATCAACAGGTTAGGAGAATATTAAATTTCAAAATCCTGTTGGAGATTTAGTCCCAAACATGTCTTACAGAATTACATTGAATATGTCAGTTATTAGCTACAGCAATGAATGGCGGATGGGTTAAAACATTTTAAATTGTCACCGCTTGTCTCAAAGAACCAAATACTAAATCTCAAAAATATGACACAGTTTGGATCACTTTGACCACTTTTGAGTTATTCAGCTTATACCAATCTAGCTGCAATTTATAAAGTTTAAACAAATAACTCAACACATTTTAATTAGATTCCTGTTGTGTTCCAGTAGAATATACTGTATTTTTAAGGGACATTCTGCTGGATTTCAAATTCTTCAGGTAAAAAAAAACAGCAAGTTAAAATGTAATAATTATGCTTATGTTTATGTTACAGTAGAAATTTTAACTTTTTTGAATCCATGTTTAAATATAAGGTTATCCACAGAAGCACGGTCCTTTCTGTTCTCATTTTCAATTAATATGCATGAGGGGATGAAGAGATCCTTCAATGAATACTGGATCAATACAGCCACTCTTCATCTTCAGACCAAAGTCTGAAAGATTGAACCTGTATGTTTCCTGGCAGGCTCTGGAACAGAAACCTGCCTGCAGTGTGCAGAAATAGGCAAAATAAACATAACCATTCAGTACAGACAGCTGCAGTGAAAGGTGTTTGGGGCTTACTCCCTTAATTAATTACAACAGTTTACTGCCCAAAAAACATCTGGTGCAATTTTCTCGGTAAAATTTACAACAATTATTTGATAGTCATTTGGCCAGTTGGTATTTTTTTGCCCACAGCCTAGCATTTTAATTGCTCCAGAGAAAGGGTTGGTGTTTTTTAGTTGTCTCAGTTGTATGTCCTTTAGGGCAAGTAAAATATAATCTCAAAAATGAAAGGAAACTATTATAAGGTCTAAAAAGAGGTGAAAAACACATATGGGTATACATTCAAGCAACCAGTCTAATGAAGGTCTAGTGGGTTTATTTTTGTGAAATGACTGAATACAGATCAGCATCATTCCAATCTCAGACAGCATCTCTTGTAGTTTTGAACAGATTCACATCAGAAAAGCATCGGTATGAATTTAGCAGATATGCACATTTTCCATTTTGTTTTCTCCACACTTGAAAAGAACAAATACCTACAGGCAAAGCCAGCAGTGTTACCATATAATTGAATCAATAGTACTATTTCAGTAGCATCTTTGTTGATTAAATGAAAATTGAAATGAAAGTGGAATTTTGCAAAAGAAGAAACCTTAAAATATGTAAATATAAATCCGTTCCACCCTTACCTACTCTTTAAAATAAATGTCCTCATTCGTATCTCAGAGCATGGTAGAAAAGATGAATCAGTGACACTTCATAGGTGTTAATGATCATCATCTGATCAGCATCAGTATTTAGTGGAATGCTTTCAAATACCAGAATACAGTATGTGCCTTAGATATTCAGATGATGTTTCTGACAAATTCTGTCAGAATTCATCATGGTTTTGTGGCCACTTGTTTCAAAATATCTGTTAGCTCATGCCATGCGACTGTTAGGAAGCACTAATTCTCAGAACGCTCTTTGAGTGTTGCTGATTATGTAGTGGCCAATCAGAATGTGTTCATTGATCGCTTCCTTGTGTATAAGGTTGATTAATACCTGCATTCGGGGCTCAGCATTGTCAGACATTTAACATCTCTGGTGTCAGCTTGTACAGTCGGACTTGCTCCAGCACTTAAGCTTTTGGTTTCCTGGTTGAGGATCTTCGGCATAGACTCCTGGATTTTCCTGGTTCAGGACTTCTTTGTGAATCCTATTCTGTGTTCCTGGGTTGTGATGATCCTGGTTTTCCGGATCCTGGTTCACCCTGTGGGAATTGCCTTGTATCTGATTCCTGGTGACGGATACCTTCACATGGGGCAGTGCTGGTCTTGGGATTCGGGGACTCCGTATTTGGATTACATCGTGATCGCAGAAGTCTGGTTTTGGAGGGACTCAGTGTTTTGTCTCAGGCCTAAAATTGGACTTGTAAATCCTGATATCCTGTTCGCCTGATATCCTTGACCTTAGACTGTCTTATAGACAGTGTTATTAGTGTTATTTCCCATGGGTTTGTTATTAAAACCTTGTATTTTAATTTGAGTTCAGACTATAGTTTGGGTCTTGCCCATGAAGTGCATCCGCTGTGCTGCATAGGGTCTGTTTAATTTATGTGATTTACACATGTTTTTGGAACGGATAGCAGTCATCTGGAGGTTTTAAACATTCATTCTCTCGTAGGAAAAAAAGATCAACATCATGCCACCAACCTCCCCTCCCCAAGCTGAGATAAAGTAATTAAGTTTGGGGAGTGAAGCCTGTTCTGTTTGCTTTTTGTTGTTGTTGTGTAGACAGTGATCAAAGGGCTGGATAATTAAATCAAGCCTCCCTGATTAGCCCTGATCTATTTCATCCCCAGGTAGCCTGCTCATATCTCTGGGTCTCTGTTTATACTGCCTGTGTTTACTTTCTGTTGAAACAAGAGGTCATCTAAACACTTTCTGTCAGCAGAGCTGAAGTTACATGAAGGGAGATGAGCAAGCAGTGCTGGTACTGGACTGTAAAATGCCAGCAACCATCCCCTGCGTATCCTCATATTTCTAGATGGTCAGTCCTGCTCTGTCAGACCCCCTCCAGAAGGCCCTCAGAGAGCTCAGATGAGGTCCAGGCCACTTCACATTGTGAGGCCCCCCTCATTGTTTGGGAAGAGGGGTAAAAAATATTAATAATAATAATGGAAACTCCACTTAAAGTGCTTTACAGGTAATGGGGACTTCCCTCCACCACCACCAATGTGCAGCCCCACCTGGATGATGCGATGGCAGCTATAGTGCACCAGAACGCTCACCACACAACAGCTATCAGTGGGGAGGGGAGCAGAGTAATGTAGCCAATTCATAGATGGGGATTATTAGGAGGCCATGATTGGTAAGGGCCAATCTTTTCGAGAAACGCCCTGGGATTTTTAATGACCGCAGAGAGTCAGGACCTCGGTCTTATGTCTCATCGGAAGGACGGCGCCTGTTTACAGCACAGTGTCCCCATCGCTATACTGGGGCATTAGGACCTACATGGACCGCAGGGTGAGCCCCCCCTGCTGGCCCCACTAACACCTCTTCCAGCAGCAACCTTAGTTTTTCCCAGGAGGTCTCTCATTCAGGGACTGACCAGGCTCACACCAGCTTCAGTGGGCTGCCAGTGGTGAGTTGCAGAGAGATATGGCTGCTGGCTGCTATTAAGGTGGGCATTTTGAAACTCCTAAAGAATGGCAGACTCAGCACCGAAAGGGGGGCGTTTTTTCACAGCCGTGGACTTAAGTCGAGAATCACAGTATATGGTAAAAGTTCCAAATTCGACTCAAATCGAGGAAACGCAGCCAAAGGGTTCAAGTGGAGGACCATCCACTCTCGGCTGAGGTGAGGCCCCCACTGTGAGGTGAGACCCAGGCCAAATGGCCCTGCTGGCCCCCTCTCTCGTAGGATCTGCCCTGCAGGATCCTAGCTCTTCCAATTTCATCCCCCGGGGGCTGTAATGTAGACAATGAATGTTACTTAGATAAAATAAGCATTGTGACAGACCTGCCAGCTCTAGTTTGCCTGGGAGGCCGCAGCTGCTGCCTGTTGTTACCTTAATGGATGGGGGCTACGAGCCGCCCAATTTCACGCAAGCTCTCCGCGGGTGAAGGTGAGAGAGCCCGCCGAGCTGCCTTATGGAGCAGCTGCAGGTGCTGCGGAGGTGTTAATGAAGGGAGCAGTGAGAGGATAGGCACTACGCGGAGAGCGGCCCTAATGAGCAGCCGAGAGGCTGGCAGCTGCGGGCGCCAGAGCAGTG
Organism: Lepisosteus platostomus; assembly: GCF_059453375.1. Lineage (NCBI taxonomy): Eukaryota > Metazoa > Chordata > Actinopteri > Semionotiformes > Lepisosteidae > Lepisosteus > Lepisosteus platostomus. Next base: position 7,032,840 of record NC_142629.1, read on the forward strand.
TCGTGCTGGAGCGACGGAGAGGTGCTGACGGCTGCAGGCGCTGGGCCAGCGAGGGCAGGCAGAGAAGACTCGTGGAGCGGCAGGTGCTGACGACCGCAGAGCCCACCGAGGTGTCAGTGTTGTTGGAGATACGTGTTGGAGGAAAACACAGAGAAACACAGAGAAAGGGAAGACCAACAGGAGGAGAAGACCATGCCGTCTTCTCCGAGAGGGGACCTAGCCGTTTAGAAATTAGGGGATATGCTGTGAAGCCAGCCTATGTTGAAGTGTTCCCTGTTTAGAGAGAAGAGTGGGAGGGGCTGCCTGACTGTTCCCTGACTCTGATGAAACGGGAGCTGGAGGGGGAGCTTAATTACTCTCGAAGCACACTAAACTAGCCAGTCAAGCCTAATTTGCATGCTTTCAGAAGGTGGGAGGAAATCGGAGCACTCTGTGGACTGAAAACCCACAGGAATGTGGAGAGAATCACCCTGCAGCTCGCAACTGGCAGCCCACTGGAGCTCAGCAGGTGTGAGCCTGGTCAGCACCTGGATGGGAGACCTCCTGGGAAAAACTAAGGTTGTTGCTGGAAGAGGTGTTAGTGGGGCCAGCAGGGGGCGCTCACCTTGCAGTCTGTGTGGGTCCTAATGCACTAGTATACTGACGGGGACACTATACTATAAAAAAGACGCCGTCCTTGGGATGAGACATAAAACAGAGGTCTTGACTCTCTGTGGTCATTAAAAATCCCAGGTCATTTCTTGAAAAGAGTAGGGGTGTTACCCTAGTGTCCTGGCCAAATTTCCCATTGGCCTTTACCAATCATGGCCTCCTAATAACCCCCATCTATGAACTGGCTTCATGACTGTTCTCCTTCCCAGTGATCCAGGTGGGTGCCAGCCACCACCTCTCTGCTGTAGTCATTCAGTGCAACAGATACTTAACTATCAATCAACATTCGAGAGGTACCTTGAAGTATCAGAACACAAGCCCTGTTGCTCAGTGCACGTTTTTGTGATCAAATGCAGCCTCTTAACCTCAATTTACCTTCTCCATATTTGAAGAATTAGACTTAACTCAGACACTGACCTGTGGCCTAAAATATTTCATTATCTTAATTTCCAAACCTCCTCAAGACTGGAAGGTAATCTCTTGGCAATTGCTCTCAGCTAACCTCTGTGGATTGCTGTAGGAAAGATTTTACTGTCTTTCTTTAAAGCCGGCTGAGATAAAGCAAAAATAAAAGCAAAAGTTAAGGAATCTAATTATATGCATTGTTTGTTGGTGTTTCCGCGCACAATATGGACGTAAAGCTGTAAAGCTGTTAGGAAAATAAATTGTAGCAAGTATCTAAAACTCAGATGATGGCAAATTAAAAACAAAAACAATGACTGCACAGGTGGTGTGCTTGATACTTCCTAATAGCTGTCCAAAATTTTATACTGCAGATTCTTCTTCTTTAAATACCACAAAGGGGAAGATTAATCTCTATGATTGTCTGGTATGGTTGCAATGGTATTTGTTATTCCAAGACAGTACCAGTGTTTGGAGCTTAAATGAATGCTTTGACCAAATTCAGTAATCAGGTATTCATGGCATGCTGTGGCATAAACAAGGCATTATGAACTGTGAGTTGCAAGCTAAACATTGTAAGTATCCTTTAAACCCACCATAAAAAACCAGATACATTAAATACAGCTCTTTTCACAGTCACAGAAGCTCACATATCTCTATAAAATGGTGTTGCTAGGCGACATATTTTCTGTCTTCTGGTTGTTATGCCGACAGGGATAACAAAAGATGTGGATGAGAAAATGAAGAGGCCAAGAGCAGCAAACTCATCCCAAATTGTGTTGATTCTGTTAAGGTCACGTTCAACGTGTCAATATCCGTGCTCAATTAATGAAAAGGACACTGGTTTTATCTTTCATCCTCACATTCCTGTCTGCAGAGTCACATGTCTTGTTTGGTGAAGGATGAAAATGTGCCACTGTTACCCATTGCTACTGGAATCGAGCAAAGAAAAGTACAGGGGCCTGCATTTCGTCCATCTCAGAACACCATTATAATTCTGTTTCCATGTAACAGCAGTAGCCATAATAATAGTGAGACTGCTGGGATCAAGGTTCACTGACTTGCCCTGCCTGGAAGTTGGACAACTGCTGCTACATTCCAAATGCTCTAGAGTCTGTTATGTGAATCATAAAAAATGGAGGAAAAAAAACAACCTTCCGACAAACAATTCTCTTCCCAGAATAAACCCACTCAGTAGCAAATCTGCTGAAAACCATGACTACATTAAGCTTAGCCCAGGGCTGTCTCTTCTGTTAGAGCTACTGAGATGTGGAGGAGATATGGATGACTTTGGATGAGCCTGCTACGTGGAAAATAAACAAAAGTGACTGTGCAATGTATCATGACAGCACTGAATGGAAGCAAAGTAGCAACTTCAGCTTGTTAAAAATAGATGATAACTCGAATACAACTGCGTAAAACACCAGGGCACACACTGAGAACACCTTTCAGAAACACTTTAGCGCACAGTTGTGTGAATTGTGACCTTACACAAGCTGGGCAGAGTGATATACTAGTATTTTAAAATTAAATATATCTACTATGACAATTAACAGTTTCAGTTTACTGTATAGCTATATGACATCAGCTGCATGTCAGATGCACTACAGGGTGTATGTCATCTTAATACATACAGTAGCTCCAGTACATATGTTAGCGACAGCTGTAATACATAATTTCCCAAACTCAGTCTTAGAGGGCTGTCTTCACAGAGGTTTCACAGGTCTCTGTAAATCAGCAGCACCTGAAGAGCTGGCAAAATCTGTTCAACGGTGCCAATTAAGCCCATAATTAGCTCAATTAGATCATTAACAGTTGCGCTGAAATGAAAACCGGCGGTGTTTTGAGAACCCCTGATGTACTAGGAAAATTATTAATGTTCCAAATGAAATTAATGAGCATTGTTGCTGTGCTGTATAACACAGCACATAATGATGACAGAGTTGACAGTCAAACATACCCAACACAATGGAACAGAAAACTAATAGAAAGTCTTCCAGAATAAGCTATATTTGATCCTGCTCTCTTTAGAAAGCAAACTGGAAAAAATTGTCTACATGCTTCTTTGTAAATCTGAATAACAACAATTATCCAATATGCTCTTGTGACATACAGTTGTAGATAGAGTTCCAGCAGCCTCTATCACCAATCATGTTCACTTGTTCTTTCAATGTAGTAAGTACTAGTTGTTCAAGTGTATTTATCTGACTGTTTTATCTAGGTTTATAGCGCACACATCCTCCTAGTTAGTGATAGGTAGCTAAGGTGTTCTAGTGAATTCATTACCGTAAGATATTTAACAGATTTCTGTAATAAACAGAGTTCTAATTCATGTTTCCTTTCTGTTGTACTGCATCTAAAAAAAGATTTTTCATTCTTTTACTTCCTTTCTCTTGTTTTCTACCTATTGAATACATCCATGTTTTCTGTTAGAACTGGATCTACGTCTTCTAAATGTCACCTGAATGTCAAGTTGTCTCTGCACAAAGAAATGCACATAAAAACTATCGAATCAAAATATCTCTAGTGCCAGAGCTTGTGTGATTTCTGTTCCTTTCAAAACAAGAAATGTGATTAATGTCTGGGGTTCTTACTGCACGAAAGCCTCTGTCGAAGAAAAGGGTTTATTAAGACCACACCCCTTTGAACAGAATTATAAACATTGTAATTGAATAGTCAAGCTGTAGCACTGGGGAGAGTCTGTGCAATGCCTGAGACAAAGGATAGCTAACGCACTCTTTCAATCTCATGGGTGCTTGAATATGCTGTAGCTCCAGAGCCTCAGGGAAAGAATATAAGCAAAAAAAAACACATAACAAAATAGTGTATTCTTGAGTGAACAACAATAAAACTATATTGCTTTTAAAAGCTTTTATAAAAAAATAAGATGTTTTATTTTTTTCTCTGTGAGGATTGGGGTTGCCCAGGAGAAAGATATTGCTCTTGTTATCTTCATTAAAAGTGTATGAACACACGATTTCTTAAAAAATCCTAAGATACTTGCCCTCTTTGTGCTGCTTTTTAACTCCATGTTTAACATGGATAACACATGCCACACCAGGACTTTGTTGACATTCCTTGAGCATCTTAATTTTTGTTTTTAAACAATAAAAGAATGAAGTAACAAATGTGTCAAAATGATTCTTCAGATCTTTAGTGATCTAGAGATAGAAACCTTCAGCTTGATTTAAAAACACTTTATTTACAAACAACTTTTCCTGCTTACTACTATGAATATGACAATTTAAGGTAGTTTTTCCACATGTGACATAAAATGGATTTGTCCTCTGAGGCCCGGGGAAGAAATTAAGCAATTATGATTTATATGTTCAAAATAATAACAAAAAGATTAATCTTTGTTTTATATAGCATCCATAAGTAAACAAGGGATGTCATAGTATTGTCTGGCTATTGATCAATTTTAGTATGGGCTTAAGCTTGGCAAGAGACTATATTGATGACGTTATAACTCATTGTTGAGCAACAGAAGAAGCCAACAATCAGCATGCATAGTCACACTCTGATGCCAGAACCCTGAGTGTAAATATACAGTAGATTGCAGTTTTGCATATTTTGCATATAAGACCTTATTCTAGTTGGAGGGTTTTACAGGACAGCGAAACCTAATGTTCACAGTGTCAGTAATGTGTAAAATGAATTTCACTGAATTACTGCAGCAATCTGCCTGGATTATTAGAATATTTTCTGATGCAATTACAAACACTGATAATGTATTCTGGTAAGGCTCTTTTATTCAGAGTAATTACAGGAGCTAAGGAATATGTAATACTTCTCAGTATTTTATGTGAGTCTTCTCTAAAACATTTGAAAAAAAAATCCAATACAAAACAATGCGTCACTGGATACTATGTTAATACATGTACTGAAGGTCTGTACTGGACATCATCGATACCCCTGCTTGTTGATTGCTTCCAGAGATTCTTCAAAAACCTCTCTGACTGCATCTAGCTGTTCCTGAAAACATCAGAATTCCCTCTTGACATATTGAATCGCTGTTTTCCTGGTTCGGCAACAAACATTACCTCTTGTCTCACATCTGTCCCAGATTGTGTTTTCCTAGTCTTAGTCCTATTTGTTATTTTTCTGCCTCTTCTTGTTATTCTAATCTTAGTGCAATTACATAGCTTTCCGTGCTCTTTTGGGCATTTCTATTTACGGCGTTCTGTATCATAGTCAGATATAAAAATAACTCTAAAGCAGCCATATCACCCTGCAACTCACAACTGGCAACCAACTGAAGCTCAGCAGGTGTGAGCCTGGTCAGTACCTGGATGGGAGACCTCCTGGGAAAAACTAAGGTTGCTGCTGGAAGAGGTGTTAGTGAGGCCAGCAGGGGGCGCTCACCCTGCAGTCCATGTGGGTCCTAATACCCCAGTATAGTGACGGGGACACTATACTGTAAACAGGCGCCGTCCTTCGGATGAGACATAAAACCGTTGTCCTGACTCTCTGTGGTCATTAAAAAATCCCAGGGCGTTTCTCGAAAAGAGTAGGGGTGTAACCCCGGCGTCCTGGTCAAATTTCCCATTGGCCCTTACCTCCTAATAATCCCCATCTCTGAATTGACTTCATAACTCTGCTCTCCTCCCCACTGATAGCTGATGTGTGGTGAGCGTTCTGGTGCACTATGGCTGCCGTTGTATCATCCAGGTGGGGCTGCACACTGGTGGTGGTGGAGGGGATCCCCATTACCTGTAAAGCGCTTTGAGTGGAGTGTCCAGAAAAGCGCTATATAAGTGTAAGCAATTATTATTATTATTATAATGACAACAATGCAATAGGAACAAGAGGAGGAAAATGCAAAATATAAATGCATTCGCTGTCCTTCCTGAAAAGATTCACCTCTACAGAATTATTTAATGCATTAGGAGATTTGTAGCTAGCATGGTGGCACAGTGGTGCCACCATGGTTAGTATGTGGCACAGTGGTTAGTATTTCTGCCTTGATTGATAATAATATAATACACTTATATAGCGCTTTTCTGGAGGGGAGTCCCCATTACCTGTAAAGTGCTTTGAGTGGAGTGTCCAGAAAAGCGCTATATAAGTGTAAGCAATTATTATTATTATTGAATAAATGGAGTCTCTTCCAGCTTCCTCACAATTCATCACTTAAAAGAAGTAAACTTTACAACTGTTCTCTGTCAGCATTGAAGCCAGCTCCTAAACACACAAATTAATGAATGAACATCGAATGCGAATGCATGACGTAACAGTTTTTTTTAATATTAAGTGTGCAAGCAACAGAACTGCATCAGGAGGACAGATGATTTGAACAAACGCAGATACATAATATTCTCCATCCTTTAAAGTGTGGGAAAATGTATAGATGAATGACGCAGGAGCCTGTTCTTGGGCTCTCTTGGTTTAACAGTGAACAGTTATTTGAGGAAGGGCCTGAATAGGTCAGTTAATCCTATTATCCACCTGTGTTGTATTACTTGTCTGCTCTCTTGGAATGGAGTCTATCAGCATGGCTAGAAAGGGCCATGGATTATGTAAATGTAAAATACCAAAGGGTCTCATTCGTTTGGTTGTGGGAATATGTGGATCAATAAGAATTGCACAGCAGAAAGTGCAAGCAAAAAATATTCTTAGATATAGTGTGGCTCCTTTTACCAGTTCCCATGGGAGTATGAAGTATGAATTATGTACTGTTTGCAATCAACTTTCACATTGTAAGGGTGCTGGAACTGTAGGTTATGAAGAGAATAATTTCTAGGAATTGTTGATGATTGATGCTGAGTGTTGTGGTGCTTGGGAACATACGTGATACTCTGTGTAGTGTTTAGAAACAGCATGAAAAGAAATTGCACCAGCATTATTAATGTTCATGTCTGAATTTCATTGCTGATTTTATCATAGTGCTCACTGGCTCATAAATGTATTGCTCACCTAATTGGACCAATTTGTCATAGTGGCATATGGGTGACTTTGTTCGATCAATTAAATAATATGAAAACGGATCTACAGAGCTGATTTTAATTGAAAATCTGCAAACAAAAAGTAGTGCACACTGGGATTCCAGTCCACCAAATGACTGTTATAGAACCGTTCAATGGAAAATAAACCACGAACCTGAGAAACTATTCCTGTTTAACTCTCCATCATTAAAACGTCCATCTAAAAAAACCTTTGCTAAGGGTTCTGATTGTGCTGGCAAAGCCTTATGAATAATATTAATTTCTAAGACAGTTATTTTTCAAATATTTTCCTTCCTTATGTTGCAATCTGCATCTCTTGCAGACCTGAAGTCATAAATTATATTAGGATTGCTTTTATGGCGATTTACATAAATTATTTCTTTAGATCTGTTCCTTGTAATTCGGTGCATGTTAATGCATTTATTTTACTGAGAAGCAGCCAGGAAAGCAATGTCATAAGCAGACACTTCAAAATGGGTTCATCAGCTGTAAAGCAGTAACATAAAACACTGCTATCTGGTCTGTCAGGCCTGTGCATCTGAAATGATTTAGAAATGAATGATTCACAGTTTGAACTCTGAGATGAAACATGAGTTAAAGCTGTAGGACAGAAAACTGTATTTTCCTCGCTCTCCAAAACTGCATTTCCAATATTTTTAGCTCAATTTAAATGGGAAGCCTTGTGAATCATCTTCCAAAGAAACAATAACTCAATGAAAGAGATGGGAAAGAACACAGCAATGTTTTAGTGTGAATTTTATGCATTGCCTTCACCTGCCTCACCAATGGGCTGTGAGATGAGTGCTTGGGTTGGGCTATCTTTCGATTTTGCTGATTCAGGGGCAAGAGAAAATAAATAAAGCTAATGTAATTCACACTGACTGATTCATTAGTTAAGTAACAATCTAGAGCAGTCATGATACCATGTAACAAAAACATGAAGAAAGATGTTTTCAGTTCTCTTTAAGCCAGGGAATCATGTTCTCATGGACTGGAGTCCTACAGATTAAACATGCACTTTTTTAAAATGCAGGACATAGAAAAAGCAGGTGATGATTGTTTTAGCCAGATCATTATAGGAATCAAGTAATTAAGATAAGGAAAATGACTCAGATTATTTTTATAATTATTTTTGCTTACAGGCGCCTCTACAAGTGCCCATTTGCAGCATTAACTGTTTAGTACTGAGCTTCGCAGTCTTGTCCGGAACATATTCCCATGATACATCCAAAGCGCTTAATCACCAAAGTTTTCAGAAATTTCAGAACACAAACACATCTTTTTGATTGGTATTTTATATGAGCTGTATGTGTAACAGGTCTTATTTGGTACTGAATGATTTATGGAAGGTCCCCTTAGAAACTACAGTAGGTGGCATTGATTTCTCAATGCAAGTAGGTCTGGCCTTTTGGCATGTCCAAGCTCTTCACTGTTCAGGGAGAAGTACTGAAAGTGCTCTTGAGTGTTTGAATCCTAGCTGGCACAGAAGTGTTCTCATCGTATACACTCTTAACACAACCCGTACAACGGATCTTCTGCCTTTGTTTTAAGAGACAGATCAACTAATCACCCACTTTAGTATTGTTACAAAACTCTGTGTGTGTGTTGGGTTGGGAGGGGGGGGGGTTGAGTGGTGCAGAACTGTTTAAAGAAAATGTACCCCTGTATTAAGTAACAATTAAAGTCAATAAGGTTCTCTGGACAGCTCTGGTGAGAGAGAAATAAATCACTGTCAAAACTATATACGGTATATATATCATGTCTATTTATAATAGACTTACAAATATTTATTAATAAGACAAAAGCACTACTACACAACACAGAACATTAAAGAACATACACCAGTTACAACAGTATATACAAAACAACACACCTCAGACGCCTGCATTCTACAGACCCAGAAACCCAGAACAACACCACACCAGGTCAAAAAGAGGAAGAATGATGTGTCCTAATAAAATAATACTGGGAATTAATCTTCCTTTTCTACAGATGCACCCCCAGACTAGGAGTATTTAAGTCTGAGGATCCTAAAATACAAGAAATCTGAATTTCCTGAACAGCCAGATCTCTATTAGAAGGCTTAGATTACTGGTCTCCAAATCTGATCAGAGTAAGGTCCTCCCACATGGCACAGGACCAGAGGAAGGGTGATGGAATTTCTTCTACTCTCTGTGCCTGCTTTCTTTGTCTGTCTTGTGTCTGTTTCCTCCCTGTCCTCCTGTCCTCCTTTCAGCCTTTGTTTTTTATGCTGTGTTTTGTCTGTGGAAGCCTCTAGTGTTTTACCATGAAATTTAAATTACCTAGGGTAAACCACCAGAAACCCCTTTAATCGTCTGTGTTTACCTGTCTCAGCCTACCTGCAGCTAGACGAGCACCTCCAGCCATCCCTGCTGTTAAACACTTTCTGAATGAGGCCTTGAGTACTGCAATAAAACACCAACTGCACTGAGTTTTCTGAAATATGAACGTTCAAAAAGGGCAAATGACACCCCCTAGCTTGTAACAGTATCCAAGGCCTAGGCAATGTGTCTGTCTTAATCCCTTGCAAGTTTCAGAGCAGTATCATGTAGTGATACAATAGAAGAACATTTTCAAGTGAACAGATTCAAATAATGGTTTTTGCCACAGAGCAGTGGGAATGGCTTTTATGTTTTGGTTTTAAAACCCTTGTACATAGGGTTTATCCTGTACATTATGCAATCATTCACTTCAGTTACAGACAATGCTTTCTGTGGCTTTTCCTATAGTAAAGAATTATATAAAATTCATAGTAAAGTAAATAGAATAGTAAATAATTCATCCCCTATAGAAAATATTAAGATGAAGACTTATGCTCTTTTTGACCTTTACAAAAACTTTGAGGGGCTACCTGTACAGTCCTTAACTGGTTAATTATGAAATGTTGGACAGTACATATTAAATTGGACTGACCAATGATGAAACAGATCATTTAAGATGAATAAATTCTATTGTTAAAATGTTTGGAAAAATTCTTTTGAAGATGTTGTGTTGTTGCACAGAGATCCCATTCAATACAAACTCTTTTTTAATTAAATAACAACATAGCATATTAATGCAGTCTGATATGAAAGATCAGGATATGTAGATCAGTTTTGTGTTGCTCCCCATGTTGTGCAATCTCACAGAAAGCAGCCAAGCAAGAACAATTTAATTTTGTTTCAAAAGGGTGAGCACTAAAGAAAATCCCATGACCTTTTCATACACTCATAAAATGAAAAGAGCTACACATTATGGTGCTTTGTTAAAATCTTCAACCTAATTAGGAGTCCCTATATATATATGTTATGAGCATAAACAATTAACTCAGAGCCTCCACTGGTGTTTTTTTCTGTTATGTTTTTTCTGGAATGAATCTACGTTTGGAATCTTTAATTGACATTAATTAAAAACTTCAAAAACATGATCACAGTTTTATAATTGTAATAACAGTAAAAACTAGTGTTTTTGTCACATACATTTTTTTCTACAAATAAAGTAGGTAAAAGTAGTATTTGTGGTACAATACACAGTCATATCAAATTAACTATTAGTATAAAACAACATGGTTAAAATTTAAATTATTTTAAAATTTCATTACAAGAGTCTCTGTAAAATTGTGTTGGCTGCATAAAGAAGTGAAAATATTGAACAAAAAGAGTAGTACACTGTGAAATGTCTTGGTCTTACACAGAAGTGTATTTATTCTGAATGTAATTTTCCATTTTGCTTCAAGAATATTTTTACCCTTTTCCAGCAAAGTGTAACCCAGTGACACAGCAATTTAGGAGAGGTTAAGTGAGAGAGTTTATCACCAAAGTCATTATGCTTTTTAACCAAATCTCCTGTGAGAAAAAGGCAATATCTTAATTTTCAGCATGTTCTGAAAGAATAATACCTTTAACATTTCACTTAATAACTATTATTATTTCCTCAAAAGGTAAAACCATGTTTTTGTAGGAAGCAATAATAAGGGCTGCAAAAATGAATTTATTGGTTGAAGGTTTGCATGCATTCACACTGTGCTATAGACTGACCTTTTACATAAGACATTGTGAAAGACTGACTTTTAAATGTGTTCTTTTGAAATCTCCACTGCTGGATTTCGGAACTAATTAAGACTTTCTGTCTTTTTTTTGTACAGCGTGAGAGATGGAAGACGAAGCGTTTTTTTGTCATTTCAATAACAGGCAAATAATAAAAGAAAAAAAAAACATTTCCTAAAATCTAGTTAATAGTTTAAACATAGTTCTTAAACAGAACTAGGTACAGGTTATGCAAAAAAGTGAAATATACAAAGAACACTAGAATGTAACAAAACTAGGTTAGAAAGTTTCACACCCTTTAAAGAACCTTCAATTAAATTTATATGTAATTTTTTAATTTATAGATTACATTTAATACATGCAATAAATACAGACATGAACAAGCATCAGTGCCTGATGGAGCACATCGCTAGTGATGTCACAGAGTGACAAAATTTGGGTATGGGACAATAAGGGTTGGGGACTATGGTGACTTTGAGCTGTGAATGACCAGTGTCTCCCTAAGGAGTGAAAATGAAAATGTGTTTCTCTCGTTCTTTCAGCTCCCTCCCAGTGATCAAATGCATAGACACTCATTTATTACCACACAGTTTCAGCTGTGTGCCAGCAGCCATGTCACCCTGCAACTCGCAACTGGCAGCCCACTGGAGCTCAGCAGGTGGGAGCCTGGTCAGTCCCTGGATGGGAGACCTCCTGGGAAAAACTAAGGTTGCTGCTGGAAGAGGTGTTAGTGAGGCCAGCAGGGGGTGTTAAGCCCTGCAGTCTGTGTGGGTACTTATACCTCAGTATAATGTAGAGGACACTGTACTGTAAAAAGGCGCTATCCTTTGGATGAGACGTAATACCAAGGTCCTGACTCTCTGTGGTCATTAAAAATCCCAGGGCATTTCTCGAAAAGAGTACGGGTGTTACCCTGGTGTCCTGGCCAAATTTCCCCCTGGTCTTTACCAGTCATGGCCTCCTATTAATCCCTGTCTATGAATTGGCTTCATCACTCTGTTCTCACTCCCACTCATAGCTGGTGTGTGGGGAGTGTACTGGTGCACTATGGCTGCATTCACATCATCCAGGTGGGACTGCACACTGGTGGTGGTGGAGGGGAGTCCCCATTACCTCTAAAGCGCTTTGAGTGGAGTGTCCAGAAAAGTGCTAGATAAGTGTAAGGAATTATTATTATTAGTTCAGAGCTAGCATGTGGGATTGATAGACACATTGACTGAGAGGGGGTCTCTACAACAGGGTGTGAATACACAATGGATCATTACAACTGGCCGTCTGCATTCAGCCCAGTTCATCAACAAGGCCTGGGCAGTTAGCTCTGCCCACACCCAAGGCATTAATGGGCACTTCCACCCCACCATCTTGTCTGGTCTGTGGGTTTGGAGGATTGCATTGGTGGTACTGGGAGACATAAAAAACCTGTTGCAGATTACAAAGGGTCCTAGCACCCTTAAAATTGCCAGGTGGCATAGTCGGCTACAAAAGCTATACTTTTGAAAGCCGTCCCTGTGTTACTGGTCGGCATCTATGACAGTTATATCATGTCAGGCAATGTCATTATTTCCATTAAGCCATCTAAATGATTTCCTGTTGGGCACATTTGTCTCACTGTCCTGACACATAAATACTGTCAAAAGTATTCCAAAATAGTGGTGGCCCAAGAATGGATCACCATGAGGTACACATAGGTCTCAACACATACATGTTAGAACGCCGAGCTTTATGATCATGGGTTCAAGCCTGGTTCATTTCATTAGCTGACTATGAGCACACTAATGACTTGAGCACTGCCAAGGGTAGGGTTGGGGCTACTTGGCCAAGGATCTCCTCAGTGGTGACTGTGATGCATTAAAAGATGAGGCGATCGTGTTGGAGGAGTCTGCCTCCATTTCCTCATTCTCCCCTGTGTGCAGCTGTGGGGTTCGTAGCTTAGAAACGAGACTTGGAAAATGTCTTTTCGCTCTTCCAAATTCAGGTATGGACAACGACTTCAACTCAAAATAAAAAAAAAACTCCAGAAAAGGAAACCATCTCTACACTTCAGACTAATAATAAAATCTTTTCGAATCGCTGGGAAGCATTCTAGTGACCTCTGACACATAAGAACATAAGAATGGTTACAAACCACACAAGGTCATTTGGCTTATTTTGCCCAGAGTACATTACTCAGCTGTTACCCAGGCAACTACGTGGCTGGGTAGTTAGTTGCACATCCCCACAACCTTTTCGGTAAAGAATGGCTTCCTGTTGTGGGTTTTAAATGCGCTTTCATGTAAATTTCACTTGTGTCTTCAGGTTCATGTTTCATTGTTCACGAAAAATCTGCTGGGTTTACTTTTCCAGTACCTTTGATGACTGTATCCCCTCCTATTCTTCTCTGTTTGAGACTAAAATTATTCTGTTCTTTCAGATTGTCAGTGTAGGACATCCTTTAAGTCCCAGAAAAAATCTAGCTATTCTTCTCTGGACTGACTCCAGAGCAGCAGTATTTGTTTTGTAACGTGGTAACCAAAACGGTACACCATATTCTAAATATTGCGTTATACAATTTCACCATAGCATTCCTTTTTTAATTCCACACTTTGGTTTGCCTTTTTATTGCCTCCCCATGATTATATGGAAAATGTAAACGATATACAACACCCAAGTGTTTTGTTTGTAATTAACCTCTCCTAGCTTATTGTTTGCTAATTTGGATTTACTGTATTGTTTTTATTACATGCGTGCCAAACCTTGCACTTTGACCTACCGTAAACATCATCTGCCAGGCATTTTGGCTAATTTGGAATTTGATCTAAATCTTTTTGAATTTCATTTGCTTAGTGTTTTGCTCAGTGCTTATGTTTGATTAGTGTTTACTAATCCTCTTAGATAGGGATCATCTGCAAACGTGACCAGTTTACTAACCGTACCAGATTCAAGATGACTGATATTAACTAGGAAGTGCATGGGTTCTCAAAGAGGTCCCAGTGGTACTTCACTAATTACAATACCCCCATCTGAATATTCACCTCCTGTCAGTACTCTTGGTTTACAATATATTAACCCATTCTCAATCTAAATGTGCACATTAGCCTGAATGCCTATTGAATCTGTTTTTATGGATGTACCTACATTAGCAGCCTCTGTCTTCAAATTACAGCTGGAAGTGTTGTGTTAATGGCCTACAGTTTCATCTCATCTTCCAGTAATGCTAAGTTGAGATGTCCTGATATTGGTACTGTGGAACTGGTAAATCCTGGAATTTAGGAACCTGGTAAGTGTCATGAATGACCCGCTGAGCAAACAGGAGGATGGATCCTGTGCTGTACCTTAGGCGGTCAGGAGAGAAGCAGATAGCTTTCAGAGCCAATGAGGGCTAGGCGAGAGAAGTGGTCAAAGGCAAGTTCTGTGGTTCGTTATGTGAAAAGCAGAGAGACAGCTTAGAAAACAAAGGCCAGGTAGAAGCTTCAAAGAACGACCAATACCAAGCAAAGAGCAAAGGGTTTTGGAGGGTTTAAGTATTGTGCTAGGAAGAAGGTCCGCTGATTGATGGAGTGTCATGGTTGGCTGATTGGCAGGAGTGCTGTCGTTTGGTAGAAGTGCTCGGGACTGGAGTGTGATTAGTGCGAGTGCGCTTCCGAGTGAGAATCTGGTGAGATGAGGGTGTGACAGTAAGGCTATTGATGACAGGAAGGTGTGGTCTTATTTGTCTTATTTGACTGTCTGGCCGTTGCTGAACAAAAATAGAACATATATCTTCCAGTTTGCGTGGTTGAGTGCATTTGGTCCATGCCTGGGTAAAGTTATTTAAATGATCAGAATGATTAGAAAAGTCAGCTGATGTAGACACATATTGATTTCTTTACAGTTCAAGAATAGCAACAGTATCATTCCAAACTACCTGGGGTGAGTATACGTAATGACATTCTCCAATCAATACAGATGTTTTGCTTTTGTACTGGTGTGTTTAATTACAGGCTGCTTACGTTCTGTGTACCAGCTCACAGATTGATTATTTAACTGCCCTTAAGCTAGTCTCATCTACAGTGACTGGCAGGAGGCTGTTGTGAGTAACACTGTGTGGAGATGTTGCAGGTGCATTGCAACCAGTAACACTCAAAACATCGAATGCAAGAGTGGGCGAGGAGCCAGTGTTTATTAACCTTTCAATTGAAAGTAATCTGCCTTTTTTAATCAAATCTGTTCCATGTCTTGTGAGCAACAGACCAATTAATAAAGAAAATTGTGTACTGGTTAATATTAGGAATAAAATCATGATGTATTACTGAGTAGAGTAAGAGTTAAAATTTTTACTTGGCAATGGAATATTTATTATTATATAAAGCAAACTAGGGGTTTCTGTGTTGTTCTTGGTGGTGGGGTTGTTGGAGGATAACGTAAGCAAGGAATACCATGGAGAAGGTTTTTTTTTTAACTTGAACTTCATTAAATATGGCAGAGAAATAAGAACATGTTGATGTGATTTCAGTGATGATTTAGTTCATTCTTAATTGTATGCGAAACCCTCCCCCCACAGGTGATTAGCCAAACTGTGTAATGCATGATGAATGCAGCCAGTTATCCAGTTAAAGTTTAATAACAATTAAAGTTTTAACAGAAATAATTATTCTATTTCTCCACAAATGTAGTGGTAATTGTATAGAAACTTAAGACTGCTCTGAAACCCCTACCTGTGGTTTCCCATCATTTTTTAAATTGTTTCAGCATAAAGCTTTTTTAAACATCTCTGTAACACTGGGAGTTTTGAGCACTTTGTCACGTCTGTTGTATTATTTCACAAAGATTCTAATTTTAGTAGATTTTAACGTTCATTTTTGACTCTCCACAATACTTCTCTCTAACAGAATTCTGTGTTTATTTTTATTCTGTATATACACTAAATATGCCCATTCCTGACAATAGGGTTCTCCTGTGAGTGACATGCACATCCTTTTAACTGGGCATTTGAGATTACCCGCCATTTGTTTTGATTTAAACGTTTTACTCACAAACTTAATCTAATATGTTTAGCAAAATCAGATCTATTAATCCAGATTTGTTTCTCCAGTCCTTTGTAAGATTTCTGGCAGTGGCCCTCAGCCAACTAGACTCCATTTACGCATTACAATTCCACCCTTGGTGGCATTTTAGAAGGCTTGGCTCTGGAAGAAACTAGAGAAGCCTCAATTACAGTACATGTCACTCTCACTGGGGTCTGGAATTGTTCCCCCCGCTGTAATTGTTCACTTAATCTCTTTACTGTTAAAAACGCAGAAATCAGATTCCTGCTCTACTCGGTAATATTGAACTTCTCAGTTTTTGGAAAAGCTTCTAGAACAGGCTGTGTCACTTGTCTGCAATGTGCAGAGAAGCTGTATACAGTAGGCTTTATCGGTCTGGCCTCAGATCTAAAAATTGCAGAAACTGCTCTAGCTATGGTTAACAACAATCTAGCGAGTGCTACTGACTCTACGCATTTGGACACTATACCCTAACCCTCTGTTCCTAGATGCTATTGAAAATTGCCTTTAGATAATGTATCAAGAATGGCTCTCATGAAGGTTATTGTTAATGAGAGAGACTTCTTCTCAGCTTCTGTACTTTTGAATCTCATAAGGTAAGAGCAGACAATAAAACATTGTCATTATTAACGATTACTGCAATTGTTGTGATGACCTATATTTTTAGGCAGTGTTTCTTTATTTGGCAATTTAACTGCATTATTTTATTTTGGAAACGTATTTTCTACCTTCTCCCCCATCACAATGATACAAAATCTTTCCTCAAAGGAACCCCACACTTCTCCAAAATGTGTATTTCTGTGACTAGTTCGTCAGGGAGTGTAGAGTATATGAAATTAAATTTTCTCCAAAGCTTAATTTCTGTGATAAGGTATTTTGAAAACATGACTCATAGGATCCTAAAACTACAGTAGGTATGGAATGCAGCCTAATGAAGATAAGATCACTTTATTAGTCATATACAATTTCTTCCATTAGCAATTTGTCTTTTCACATACCCCAGCTGGTTCTCCATGAGACACACAGGCAGGGAGAGAGAGGCTTGGGGTCAGAGTGCAGGGTCAGCCATTTATACGGTGCCCCTGGACCAGCTGGGGTTAAGGGCCTTGCTCAGGGGCCCAACAGAGTAGGATTTCTCTGCCAGCCACAGGATTTGAACCCACAACCTTCCAGCTACAGACGCAGATCCTAGGGTTAAGGTTAGATAAAAACATTCTTGTTATGGTACAGGAGTCCTTTACAAGCAAATGCTTTATGATTTTCTTCAATAACCAGACACATAGACTTGGTTTATTAATTACTGCATGAAGGTTAATTTTTCAGAATGTTATGTTTTAAGTATTTCTGGAGACATAAATGATTGTAAAACCTTAAATGTCAGGAGATTCTGAGACAAATATTTAACCTACATACAGAGCCCCAGAGAAAGTCCCAGGTAAGTCACACAAAATAGGCCAAGACTATAATATATATATATAAAATGTATTATTTTACATTGACATGCAAAGTTATAAGGTGCATTACTTAATGATGTTCCCTGTGCAAAGTTTTCAGCAATATGGACAGAACAGGATCCCTACTGATACTTCTGAATTGCGACATGCCTATTCTTCTCCACTGTGAACCCAACATTTATTTGGGTTCATTTGTATTCCCTTCCAGCCATACGCTTCCCTGCCTGTGTCTGACGCCAATCTGCACAGAGCCAAGGGACAGAGCTTCTCTCCTTTCCCAGCAGCTCCACTGATTTTTGCAACCAATATCCCTGTTAGCGTCCACCCTCCACCCCTGTCCACAGTGATGTGTCTTTTGATGTCAGCTCTAGTTCTTGTCTCTGCCTTCCCGTTTGCTGTGTTCCCCGGTATGTGTCCACACCACTAATCACCTGGCTCATTCTGTCATGGTTGTCATCCCTCCTCTAGAGGGCGCTCCGACCTTTTATTATTAGTTTCATTATTACATGCACCTGTCTCCTGTTTAACAAGGCACTATATAAGTTAAGTGCCTCCTAAGCTCTGGGCTCAGTCTTGGAAGATGGACGTCTGATGGCCCACCTATCCACTAGGCTCAGGAGAAGCCCAAGGTGCAAGGCCTTTTCCCCATGTTCCTGGATCCCTTTTCCCCGTCTTCGTCTTGGATTGATCTCCTGGCTATCTGGAGTTTGGATTGCTCCCTCTTTTTCCCTTTTGGACTCCCACTGGACTTGCTCGCCTGTGCTCCCCCTCGCACCTGGATCCCGGTCGGCACCGCCCCCTGTCTGTCCTCCTATCCATTCCTCTCCATGTTTTCCCTATTGTCCTTCTCCAGTCTCTTCCGGATTATACTGTCTGCATAGGGTCCTAAATACGCACTACATGGGAGTCAGGACCGGCTCCCGTGACACATTCGTGAGACTCATCAATGTTACCACCTTGCAGTTTGATCCTGTCAGTTCTCAGACCTTACTGGGAGACCTCTGTGGGAAACCAGCGAACTGGTGAACAAGTGGGTGACATTCTGCCCCCCTGGACCAGCTTCTCTACACTGATGCCCCAGTATGGTGGCACACTTCAGTGGTAGATAAAACAGGTGTACTGTAGGTAGAGAGCTTGGGGGAAAATGCTTCAGACATTCAAGGTGTTGTTTTAATCATGTGAAACTGGGCATTGTCTGCAGATACTGTTCAAGGAGAATCTATTGTGTTTGACATGGAGAAGTGGTTAGGGCTCCTGATATTGTGGCCAGCCAGAGTGCCTGTTTATATGTTTGCCTGCCTGGGAGCCACAGAGAATGAAGAGAAGAGAGGAGGATCAGCCAGGTCTGAGTGTTAAGGTTAAGGTCTAAAAACACATCTGCATTATGAGCACCGACTGCTGGACCTTGTCTAAGAAATGACTCAGAGGCAGACTGGAAACTATGGTGGTGTCCTTCCAGGGGACTCTGCAGAACACAAGACATCTCATCATGGCAGCCAGTGCATAAATATCCTCTACTGCAGAGGACTGGTATACATGCAGGCTAGAGAACAAAGATGGTTTATTACAAACTCAGGTTCTCCTTTAATTTCCATTTCCAGTTACTCTTCAAATAGTTAAAAAAAAACAAATATCTGTTATCATATTTAAGATGTATTAAATACATTGTCTTGTTTTTTAAATGTCTTATTTTTTTCTCTGTTCTCATTTCTTCATTTTAACTATTACTATAAGTTCCCATCTTATTGGAATAGCAACAGGCTGTTTTAGTCAGGAAGGAGGATTCACAGCAGATGTGTTTCATATCTGAACACAACACATTCATCTCGTTTACTCTTGAACCTGCACAGTGCAAGGATTCTGGTTTTAAGGTTGAATAGGAATGTACGACGTAAGCCTCATACAAAGTTAAGTTAAAGAAGAACTTCATCACCGATCTCTCTTGCCGCAGGTCCCGGCACTCTCAGTTCATTTTAAAATCGTAAAGCTGCTTGCAAAGTGTCTATGTTATCTCTTTAGCATAAAACAATCTGTATTCATTCCGTATCGGGTGATAAATAATTCATCTGTCATGGAAAAAATTGCAGCAGGAGTAATTAAAATATATTGGATGTACTCCAGTTGTGAGAGGCCTCTGGGTTTCTAGTTGCTTATTTCTATTACAGATACTTAAAATAATTGCACTTCGTCTGCCGAGGTGTTAATTAAAAGCAACTTAAAGTCATAAACCTGATAACAGGACAGATTTTAAGTGTGGGAATAACAAAAAAATAATAAGTCTCTAGATGCCTAATAACGTCATATGTTTTTCAACAGGTGGGTTGTTCATTGACCCTTTGAAATTTACTCAGCATTTTCCTTCAAAATGGCTACATTCAATGTGAATTTATCCCCGGATAATTTCTTTATTGGCACTTTTCAATTGCCGGAAAACCCACACCGAGTATTGGATAAAAAGTCCGACTCTACAGTAAGCAAAGTGTTGTTAAATCTAGTATGTGGTCGGAATAATGCAGAGGTCCCCTTTAAATTTCACCGAGACGCCAGTGTTTAGCGACTGTTCGTAGGATGCTACGAGTTGGGATCTCAGAGTGTGGGAATCGGTTTTGTTCAGTGGGAGGGAGGAAGGCAGCGTGAGCGACTCTCGGTGTTGCACCTTACGTGAAAAGGGAACGTAGTAGACCAGAGACCCTTCAGATGGATTGAACTCAGCCTGTGAATCCGAGATGGAAAAAGCGATAGATTCACCGCTTTTCATTTAAAGGGATGAAATCTTAACAAGTTCCAGCGTTTTCCAAATCTGCAAAAGGTAAGAGGTAACCTGTTGTGTGTTTTCCGAGATAACAGCTTGCCTGGAGATAATGAAAAGGTTTCAGTGCAGAATAAAGCAAGAATACATTACGAGCAGGGTTCATAGTAAAAGCTGACAACACAGTTCACTATTTCATGTTAGGACTAGTACTAGATAATTAAAATGGATGAAGAACGTGAAATATTTACAAACATAACAGATAATGTTCTTTTTTTTATTAAATGTGACATTGTAAATGCACCTTAGTGATCCCGACCGTATATTCTTTGTTTATGATATATTATGTTTACATCTTTAAAAAAATTAATTACGTAGTATTGTCTGTTAAAGCTTATGTGATGTGTTTTAGTGCGTTTTTTTGAACGTTTAATTTTTCTTTAAACTTAAACTAAAAAACACCATTTTAAATTTTAATATGATGAAAAGGGTTTAATATACTTTTGCCCTTAAATACATTTTCAATAGGCAAGAATACATACACTTGCTTACAACAGCGCAAACTTCCTATTTTACAATTAGTTTTCTTTTCTAAACAGCTGTATATTTTATTTTTGCATCAAATATTCTTGTCCTTGTTTGTGAAAGACAAGGCGAGCGCCACCCTCTGTCGAGAACAAAGCGAAATGAAATCCAATTTTTCGCCCCGATCTTGGCTTAACCAAAAATCTTTCATTACTTAACGGAGAAATTAATCGCGGCATGAACGTCGTTTTCATTGGGGGGTACTTTTTAAATCACTTTATTTAAAAAAATAAAGTATAAGTAATTAAATTTACATTCCTTTTTGTATTTTTCAGCAAGTAAGCTTTTATTTGTGGCTTTCGCAGGACAAACCTGCTGCCCCTAATGGTTTAATATCCCAGCTGAAATTTGGCTTTAACATGCTTGTATCTGGATGCCAAAATGCAATTAAAAACCAGTGACCAACCTACACTAGTCGTGTCGAGTGTGCTTTCAATGAACTTGATAAGGGAATCAATGAAGAAAAAAATGCAAGTCTCCAAAACCACGATAGACAAAGCAATATTAGTTGTAGCAGTAGTCGTATTCAAATATCCGTTAGGTTACTTATTATTTTATACATGATACATCTGTCCTATGCATAATAATGGTATATAGTAGGCCTAATTTTGAAAATCACCGAAAAGGGGATATATTAATTATACTGTACCTAATCAAAATTATATAACAACTTCTGTTTTGCAAATATTTTCGATTATGTTTCTGGGTAAATCAACTCAGTTTGCCATTGTAAAATGTTAAGCGCTGCATTTTCTTCAACCAGGTGTAGCTGTCTCATTCGTAAGTTCTCTTTTAAGGTTCTGTGCCGGGTTGAGTCATACCTGAGAAAAGCTGTTTAAAAAGTGTCACACAGGCCTGTGCGTCTTCTAAAGTGCTTGCTGCTTCTTTGTCAGTCCAGTATCATTGGCTGTCTGCGTGGTAGTCAGTCGATATTTTTTTCCTGTCAGATGCTATTAGTAAAGCAGGTGTTGTTAAATATTCTGTGTCAACGTTAGTGAATATAGCGCTTGACAGTTTATTAACAGTTCTGCCTGCAAGTCTTTAAGCTTATTTCACGAAGATGGCAGAGTTCTCTCGCCGTATGTCCCTCGCATAATGAACTTCCTGGGGAAACATATTGTTCCCTACATATTATTAATGTGACGCCTTATTTGATCGGTTTGAGCAGGGAGCTGCATCATTGTGCTTTGGACAGTAAAGGTTAATTCTTTAGAGTGTTTTTTTTTCTACTTTTCAGTGCAGAATTAATTATTTGTACTTATTTAATAGCTGCTTTGGAGCCTGATCTTCCTAGATATCAGGAACTAAGTAAGGCTGGCTATGATCAGTACTGGGATTGTCGCAGTTTCCCAGTTCTGGTTCGGGAGTATCCCTGTATTTAATGGTCTTTGTTTATGGAGATTTTGATTAGCTAAAATTCTTGAACTGGTTTTTCAACGAATTGCTTGATTTGAACTTTTTCTCAAGGTTGCACCAAGGTCTTTATCACAGCCCCCCTTCTGAATGGTCACCTGAGGCCTAACGCACAGCAGAAATCAGGCTCAACCAGTATACAAAAAAGAGGATAATTAAAGGATGTCTGTTTATTTATAGTTCAGCCAGGGGGAACACAATAAATTCAACTGACAGGAAGAATACTTCCTCATCCAAGTCTTAAGAGAAAACTCCCCAGCAGAGCGAAGCCTCTTTTTTCTGTTGTGGTATTTCGGAAACCACGCCCCCTGTTACCTCCCATAAGCCTCTTAATGGCCTGCTGCTCCGTGCTGTGCATATGTCTAGAAAACACAAAAACAGCCCTTCTCCACACAAAAGCCCCCACATTTGTGTTTTGTAGTTTTTTTCTTAAAAACAGTTATATGCAAATATTGCAATTTATGGGTAAATGATTAAACATCAGTGTTTATGGACGGAGAGTGCAGCACCCCTCCCCATCACTAGATGGCGCTGCGGAATCAGGCCAGTGGCCATCTGGTTAGTTTCCCAGAGTTTATCTTTTGCCCTGAGTTTGAGTATGATTTTTTTCCCCTCTGAATGCTGGTGAGTAAGACTACCTGCAACCTACAAGCAACCAAACAACTATTTACAAGTGCCAGTTCTTTGATTTCTCTTTTTTTCCCATGCTGACCTACTGCAGTGGTGGACAATATGAATCTTCCAAAGGGTACTTGTTTTTCTAGGCCCACGACAAATACTGTAGGCTGAGGGATGGCACCCCACCACAGCCTCAATTTCAGACATTATCCCTCTTTTATGATTATTTCCAAGAATAGCACACTGATTTCTATTTCAACTTGGTTTTGAATCGGTGTGCCACCATTGTTTTCTATAAAACTCTCAATGGTTATCAGTGATGTACAAAAAGAGGTGGGGATGACACTGTGTCTAAAACCAACCTATAATAAGATCTCGTGTAGTACAGACTCATTGGTTAAATTCCACCTAGTCTTTTAGAAAACAATCATTAATGTCAGAAGTTCCAAAATTAGCTAGTACATGGATTCAAGCTTATTTCCAACCTGGTCCAACTATTTAATAGCTGAATGGGTACAAAATGGAGAGCCCAAGGAGATGTTCCATAAACTTGAATGGAATGAAAACCAAGACATGCCGCTGTGATCCAGAATTGCGAACACTGCTCTACATCTGGAAAACCAGGTTGATGCCCAAAATGGTGTCACTGAATCAGTATCTACCACCAGTTTCTGTTCTTAAGAGCTCAAAATATGGTGATTCGGGATTCTGTTTTGTAGATGTTACCTATGATTTGAGGAATCTTGATTTGACCTTGATTGGGAACTGACTCCCGTGAAGCGTAGTTTAGGACCCTATGCAGATGGTACAATCCGGACGTGAGTGGAAGAGGACATCAGGGGAGGAGAGGAAGAGGATCAGGACGGGTTGACGGACAGGGGGGCATGTCTACGGTGATCCGGTGCTCGGGGGGGCGTGGCGATGGCAAACAAGTTCAGGTAGTCCAAAAGCCAAAACCGGAGGATCCAACCAAAACGAAACAAACAGTTAAAAACCCGAACGGGATCTGGAACAGGGACAGGGAATAAAACCAGGATGACAAGGTCAGGCGCTCCAAGCCCCGGTCTCAGACGGTCAGGACGCCGTGATGAAGCCTGTGCCGTCAGGTCTCTCCTGGACCCGTTGGCAGGCAGGCTTCTGGGCGTCCATCTCCCAGTGCTGAGCCAGGAATAGCGGGAGCACCAGGCTTAAATAATAACTGGCAAAAAAGGGGGCAGGTGCACGTAATCAACTAAAGAGGAGGGACGCCGATCGTGACACTTTATTGACCACGTCTTGAGTACTGGGTCAAAAAAGACCCTATGTCACTGTACAAGTGTGAACCCCGTTGACCTGGTTGAAGTCCGCTTGCAAAATATGCCTCCCTAATTTTTCTGCCTTAGTGAAGTCATTATCACTTCTACTGCTGGTCTGCTGTGTCATGAAGGGCTGCCAAACATCACACTGGGTGCTGCACTTCACTGGTAGATGAAGTGCTTCTGCTTTCTGCTATGAGATCCTTTTAAGTGAAAATTACTATATAAATACAAACAATTATTAATTCATGCATTTGCAAAATAAATTTGTATGACTGCCGAAATCTCATCTATTAATTTGAATCCATTTCGATAAGAGCAGCTGCCTTTTGTTAGGTGTCAGACGTTTGAAGATATACTGGGCACATTTTATTGGCTCTTTTGGTAAATAAACCCAATGAAATAAATTACTCTGTAAATCATTGATAGACTGATCATTAACATTTTACAGTATGTCCATATTTTTCATTTAATTGCAATGAAACACTTTAGGTCTGTGGTTCCTGCTCCTGGTCTTGCGAGACTGCATTTTCTGCAAGTGTTAATTCCAAGCTGAGCTGGGGGATCACTGGTGCTAATTATTGCCTTTAATTGACCTAGTTTCTTATTTACCTGTTTCTGCACTTTGTCCTTGCTTTTAAAAGTAAACTTCTTCAAGTGTATTTTTCCAACTACAGTAGTGTAAAAAAACTTTATGTAGTCTCTCTAGATTTTGGTGTTTGCTCCCTTATTTCTACTCTAACGAGCTCTTAATGTGATCTGTTTATTTTGAGCATTTTTCTTGTTTAATTGCGCACCAGAAATGGAGTAAAGTAAAAATGTAAAACCATAGTAGAATTCTAACCATATAAAGATATAACTATAGTCCCAGATCCCAATCACCATACCCTGTACTCTCAGATCTAAATCTTTAGAAGTCAGCCAATAATAAAAACCAGTATTAAATCAAACAGATAAGAAACAGAGGTGGTCAGTTCCTGATGTACAGGAAATGACACGTATCAGACACACCCAAAGTGGCCATCTTTCCTTTCTGTAGAGATCCAGCTGGTTACATTTTTCAGGCAGCATACCTGAAAAAGCTAGGCTCTACTCAGGAAGTGATACATGGGCGATACCAATTACAAATCCCATTCAACTGTTCAAGAGCTGAAAACAATCATACCTCACCTAGACTATTGAAATTGATTAGCATTCAATTAGGAAGTGGACCGAAACAAAGATCAGAAGACATAGGAGTCTCCCTGGACCATAATTACTGTAGGAACCACTGCTATGAATCATACTGTAGTCACAAGCCACTCTTACAAATTCGCACATTCCTCATGAATAAATTATGAACTGCAACGTATTGAAAAGCATTACCCTTTTATCTGCAATGGTTAGACAAGAACACTACATACAAAAATATTTGGAAACTAGAGGAGTAATGGGGTGTGCCAACAACAGATGTTCCCAGATAGTTGCCTCACACTCATTTTCCTGATCGATGCAATTCCCCCTTTGACTTGTTTGAATATGTTGATCAAGAAACTTAGGTTTTCAAGAACCTCCAGAAATAAGCAGCACATACTGGGTACCGCCCCAGAAGTGACACCGGAAAATGTTCGGTTTCCCACAGCGAGACAATCTTAATTTTCAAATGCACTTACAACGTACAACACAAACAAATCACTGCCATTGTGAAGGTGTGTGGGAGGAAAGAAAATTGTCTCTATTTACTGTGTGGCGTATAACATTGTATTAAATTATTTAAAAATGCTGTCTAGCAGTTTGTCAAGCATGTTTATTATAATCACAGTGGCATCAAAATTTGCACCGGATGAAAATTGGAATCCCAGTTCTAGGTGCTATTAAATTGCTATGTTTGGCCCACCAGCTAGTTTGACTGATTAATGGAGTCCCGCAGGAGAACAGGAATTAATGCTTGACAACCAGCGTTTCACCTATGTTTTGTGAAAGCACATTAGCTTTCAGCTTTATCAGCTCTGACCTGCTGATTTTGGACAATTCATAGTCGAATGGCACTGCTTATTTATAGTGTTTGTAAATGTTGGATCCATGCTATCAGGTCAGTTTCAGCTGGCCACCTTACACTGGTTCATGGTTTCAGGAGTAAGGATCAATTAAATGTTTATCTGCTGATCAAAGCTGTTGTGAGGCTGATTAGATTTACATGACCCCCAGAACCAAAATGTCACCTAAAAAAACTTAATGTTCTTATACTCAGTCGAGCCCGGGCTCGCAGTCCTAAGTCTCCTTGGCAACCAGCCATGTTTACACATGGCCCACCTCCTGGTGTTGTGAGGAACTCGATCGGGCCTACTGTCCATTCCACATGTCCCCGCTTAATGGATCATAATATCATCAGTTCCAGGTTACTTAAACCCTGTCCTGCCTGCAGCTAGACGCTCTGTCATTGAGCTTCCTACTGACATTGAGAAGTGCTCCCTGCACTAACCAGCCTGTCAGAACTACAAGGAATCTGTCTGAATCAGTACAAAAACCCAAGACCTAAACAGATGCGGACCCGATCAAATTACAGAGCCTCGGATATGTGTGGTGCTGGTGAAATCTTTGGCTGTTTTGTTTTGTTTTTATTTTCTCACTGATTCTTGATATGTCAAACCTTGGCAGAACTGACAGCTCCTGATTAAGTCTCATCTTTTGGGCTTTTGTAATCAGGTGTGAGTCCAGAGGTGTATGTTTTAATTATCACCTCGTCAGGCAGTCTCAGCATTTTAAAAAAGAAGACAATCCTGTAGGACAAACTGGTTCCAGGACATACGGTTTAGCTATTCCCAATTCCACAAACGTGATGGAAGTGTGCAGGTACTGTATGTGATTTATTACTGTATCCTCCTTCTTAAATCACATAAATGTAGACAACAGATTGTGATTGTGACAGCACTGGCAGGCTAAAGGAACTGAACCTGGATCAGAGAGGACTACAAACGGATCTGATTCAAGTATTCAAAATGCTACGAAGCAAAAATAAAAGACGAATCAGAAGACACGTTTAAAATTGAGAACAGGAGGCACTTCATTACACAACGTGTAGTGGGAGGGTGGAGCAAGCTACCCAGCCATGTTGGTGAAGATGATACTGTAATTTCTTTCAAGAAATGTCTGGATGCAATTCTTGGCTCAATTAACTACTAACCACCAAACAAGCTAGATGAGTGAAATTACCTTCTCTCGTTTGGAAGCAATATTATAAAGTCTTTATGTCATGTACAGTAAGAACACCATCTGAGGTTACAGCCCAGTACTGCTTGACTCTAAAGCAAGGTCCTTTGTAACAACATTCAGCATTAAGGTTGATGTGAGAAAACAGTGATGGTGACTTGGCTGATTAGTATAGACTGTTCCAAGGTGTCCAACACGATGCATGGTAGCATGGGCAAGAGTAACAAGACTTGACAGGAAACGGATATTCTAAGCACACTGGAAAGGTTAGCAGAAAATGGAAAGCAAGCAGAAATAGGGGAGGCAGAGACCCTTTAATAGTTCAAGATTCAAGATCCAAGGACTGCTGATCTATTAAAATGATTTTTCTGCCTTTTTCCTCTCTGTGTCCTTTTTACAAATGGCAATCTTAAGAAGGAGTGGAAATTAAAAGTATAAAATACTGCATTTGTTGCTGTGAAGTGCAGTCTCTTTTCCTAGGCCACAGGGAAGGTGGGAGCCATCTGTCAGCAGTGCTGTATATTATGGTTTTGCAAAGGCCATGACTGACTGCTGATTTTGGCATCTACAGAGGAAGTTGCCTAAGCTGATCAGGTAGCTGTTCCATTTGTAATGTCATCTGCTGGAGCCACAGGGACACACAGTTGAAGAGCTGCCCTAATGCCTTCAGAGGTCTGTAGATGGATGTACTTATTTGCTCTTGCTGTCCTATCCAGGAGTAGAACTAGAATCTAAAAGACAGCAAATAGAGAAAATTAGGGCAGGTTTGGCAGCATTTGAGACACATTCTTTCTTTCCTTTTAAGTAACGTCAAACACTCATGTCATGTATGGTGCATCAAATGGTGATCATGAGATAAATGTGGCATTTCTTCAAAAGTGGAATATATGAATGCGTACTGACAGGATCTTAATAGTGAGCTGTCTGAAGCAAGCTTGAATGTTCTGAAAAGCCTTTATGCAGAGGGATAATATGTGGAAAAAGAACTCTGAAATTAGGTATGCTGCACACAGTGTATCATATCATTCTCATAACTCTCTATAACACAGGGTCTCCAGTGCTTTTACAATGGATTTTTACTCAGTGCCATTCAGTACTGCGGTTTAACATAATAATGGTTGCCCATGGCAGTAGTGGAATGATTTTCATCTCCAGTCCATTGAAATGGTGTGTAATGAAAAATGAGCCTTAACTAACACCACTCAGTTTTTCTCTTCAGAAATGTCATTTCTATGTATTAGATTATTGAAATATATTAATTAGCTGCACAGTCTTGGAAGTATTTGTAAGGCAATGAAGACTCCTTTTTTAACAATATTGAATAAAAATTAAATAAGTATTGCTTCTTCAGTGTAGTTTTTAAATGTAATTAATATTAATATTTCTAAGTCTTATTTACTGAATGTTCATTCTTTGGATAAAGTTAATTGTATCTCTTTGGATGAGGAGCCAGTTCTGTCATATCTTTTTATATAATTTTAGAAGTTACTATATCTTGTTGTAGCAGAAAATAGTTTAAAAGGCTTTAAATGAATAATTTATATGCAATTTATTTCTTTTAGCATTGAAAGGGTGAATGTATATGTATAATGGAATGTATGTTAAAATACTGAATTCTAATTCATGTATAATATTATTTAATATCATGATAAATTTCTATTCATCTATCTTTTTTGAAAACTGTAAAACGTGCATTTGGATATTATTTAACTGTCTATTTGATTAATCGATACCAATAAGTTTGAGGAATTTTGACAATTGCAATGGCTTTAATCATCTCATTAATGAACGAGCTGGTTCAATAGAAGTGATAGGTCTGGAAAAACCTGATAGAAAAACACAGATAGGAACCAATATGCCCTGTTTATTCAAACACACAGTCTTTGTGCCATTGGTATTTTAGATGCAGGACTAAGTCAGCACACTGTCACTCACTGGCTGGGGCTTCACAGCCAGCAATTTCTCAAATGTCAAGATGTTACAGTCATTCAATCTCTCAACGATAGGCCATGGTCTGGGATCGTGAGTCACAACACAACAATCTGCCAAGATTGATGGGGCAGTCAGACGGTGATGGTCTTGGCAGGAGTGTGATGCCACTACAGAGCTCTGCCTGTCGTGATTGATTGCAGCCTGATTGCACAGCTCCGTGTTGATCAAGTCCTGGTCTTGCTTGTGACCGTTTGGTCTCATTCTGATGTAACCACATTCCAATGATAACACACATCCTAATGATAACAGCTCAGATAACAACAGCTTTCTTTCTGATGCCCTTCTTGTCAGACTTTAACTCCATTGAACATTTGTAGGAGCTGCAGTGACATGTGACATATAGGGTTCAGAGACCAGTGAACAGGTATATGGGAAACTTGCTCATCTAAAATATATAAGAGAAAGGGGACAGTATTCCAGAAGATAGCATCTGTAACCTGGTATAAAGCATGCATTGCAGATCTATAGCTTGTAATGCTTCCATTGGTGGCAACATACAGAGCTACCTTGTGACTTTTACTGTAGATCCCCTGTTGATCAATCCTGTTGACAAATACTAATCTAATTTCTGTTCTATAAAATATAAGGGCACCAGCTAAAAATTGTACTTTTTCTGATAATTGTGATTTTTTTTTTAGGTTTCTTTTGATGCTCAGTGTACTTAACCAGAAAAGTGATGATCATTAAGCAAAACCTTTTGGCTTTTGTCTCGTATATGAACAAATACCTTACCTCCTCCTCCTCTTTTTCACAGCCTTAGTCCCAGACTGTCCTGGGGTCAGCTGCTTTGGTTGCTCTATGCAACCATGGTTTTGGCAAGATGGTTTTACGTCGGATGCCCTTCCTGACACAACCCTTTTAGTCGCCTCTTACGACAGCCAGGGATACCCAGGAGGTATTCTGATCCCCCTCCTGAGGGATGAACAAATACCTTACCACAGTCACACACTTTTCAACAAACCTAATATGCTTAATTAGGTTTAACCTAATTTATAATTTGCTATATAACGTCCTTGATTTTTAGATCTGCTGGCACTTCTGAAGAATATTTCTCACTCTGCTGTCAGTTTGCAAGGCTGATTTGTTACTGAAAGAGAAATGTGAGAAAAGAGGAAGCTCGAAAAACAAAACATGAATTATGTGTTATGCTTTTTGTGGCCCTTTGGAAAAAAAACTCTTGGGCCTCAACCAGTAAAGTTGCTGGCCCTAGTGCAGGATGTTCTTATGTAGCGGAGCTCGTTCGGATACGGTGACGTCGGCGCCCTCACTGCGCGTAGCAGGGTCCTCAGCTGCCTGGGCTGGGGGAGGTCTCCTTAAGCTCATGCGGCTGGTTCCCTGTTGCGTTACGCCGGAGACCCAGGTTTGCGCCCCAGGTGCTGCAGGACGGAACAGGGTGGCGGAGGGCACAAGACCGCGCGGAACCCCAATGGTCACATTGGTGCTGTGACCCAGACGGGAGTGTCCTTTGCCGAGGCAAAGTCAGCAGGGGAGGGTGTAGCGGAGCTAGTTCGGATATGGTGACGTCATCGCCCTCACTGCGCATAGTGTCACGGACGTCCAAAGGGACTAACCGTGGGGAGCAGGAGAGCGGAAAAAGACCCATATGCGTAGCGGCGAGACGGGAAAAAGGCCCGGGCTCATTAGTGCAAAGAGTTCAGGAATGCCGTATAGAAACCTATGCCCTCAGGGAGCGGACGTGGGGCGCCCTGGTGCTAGGCGGGTCTCAGGACATCCGAACTTCAATGCTGAGCGCTGACAGAGTGCAAGACCCGGAAATATATAGCCCAAGGGAAAGAGAGGGACAGGAAGGACAGCAGACCGGAAACTAGGGAAAGGACAGAGAAGGAGCGCCCTCTGGCTGCAGAGGGCGTGACACATAGCAGGGACCTCAGCTGCCTGGGCTGAGGGAGGTCTCCTTTAGCTCATGCGGCTGGTTCCCTGTTGCGTTACGCCAGAGACCCGGGTTCGCGCCCCAGGTGCTGTGGAACGGAACGGGGTGGCGGAGGGCACAAGACCGCGCGGAACCGCGACGGTCACACTTAGTGTTTTTGAGTCTGTCACTAGCTAACTGTGACTGGGACCATGCGGTCACAATTGGCTAAGTGTCTGTGAGGGTAGGGCTTAGTTAGGCAGCAGTCTCTCAGTGAAACATTGATGCCTGAAGCCTACAGGTAGTGGGCGCTTGCAAGCATGGGGTGTTGTGGCTGAGGGATATGCCCCTCCTCAAATCAGAGCTTAACCTCCTGCGAGAGGCTGTGTTCCCTGTGACGTTTAAAAAGTCAAGTGGCCCAAAGGTGGGCGTGTTTAAGGGCCCTACCGGCATTTCCTTATTTCGTCCTCATTTCATTCCTCGTTCTTCCCTGGGATCGTATCATATAAACACTTCATTACCTTTTCAGAAGTCAGTTTACGACAAAAATAATGGTCAATTTCTAAAAAAAAAACCAGGGAATTATAAGATGGTCAGTGCCCTTTCAAAGGCACAACTGCTTGAAGGCAAGCTGGAGAAGGCAATGGAGAGTGACATGACAAACAAAGCAGAACCCAGCTGGAGGCAAATGATAGGCTTTCAGAATGGCGATCAATTACCAGAAGTGTTTCTGACATCAGGAACATCCCCACTCATTTACATCCGCTCTCCTCCTGACAGGCTGCAGATTTAGTTGTGCAAACCTGACAGACAGAAAGGGACCTCTAGCACAGTATGATATGTTTTTTTTAAATGTTTAAAACTGTCAATATAACAGGCTGATTTAAATGTACCCATTCCCTTTCCTTAGTTCCCAATACCATTGCTGCTCTGGCTCTGTAATCTAAACGTTGTGAGTTTGAGTCCAGTCCATGTGGTCACTAACTGACTGTGACTGGAGCTGACTGTGACAGTGCACGACTGGCTCAGTTACACCTGCTCAACTGCTTACCTGGCACTTGCGGGTGTAGAGCTGGTGTTAGTCAGCTTCTGGACTGGGCAGAGTCAGAGTTTTGGTCTCTGTCTCATTGGGATCAACTCTACAGATTTGCAGTGAAACAGTTATCTCTGCTCTATAATGTGTGTCTTAAGGCATGTGGTGATGTCTATTAGGAACACTGGCAATTGCTTTATTTTGTGGTGGGCAGAAGAGGCTCTTTTTTCTAAAATAATTTTGTAGTGGTATTTTCAGAAAGCTACCGCAGATATCTTGACAACTTTACACGTTTTACTGTTAAAGAACAGAATGTCAGATTACCAAAAAGTGCCAATATTGGTTCTGAATCAGTTTCAAAAGATGAAATAAGACAGATGAGAATCAACAGCAACCTGCAGGCTGCTGTGCAGTGGCGCAGTTGTCATTAAGATAGAGTACAGTGGGCTTGATCTGCAAAGCCGACGTGTGTTGAAGTGATTGATATTTTCATGCAGGTGCTTTTGGATGCACCGCGAGACGCCCTCCTGCCCCAAACGAGTGGACTGGGATCAGAGAGGCGCCAGAATGGGCTCTGTGGGCGCTGGGGGCCGCAAAGAGGCCACACCTGCGCTGACCCCAGAAGGCAATGTGGTGATGAGCTTCAGCTTCGAGAGCTACCAGCTGGAGGAGGAGGACAGCCAGACCAAGGACGTCCCAGATAAGGGGGTTCTGACCTTCACCGAGCCAGGTAGAAGTGGCATCCACTGGGGCTCTGTACCTCCCCCAGTCCAAAAAGCTTTTTAAGTCATAATTTAATTAATCTCTTTCTGTAGATTTGGAGATATTTCATTGTGATCAGTTAAGCAGGTAATTTCATATAGTGATCTTTTGGAAACGAAATCTGAATGTTCTTTAGCCATACAAGGTCTGGTTCTCTCTTAATTGAATAAATCTGGCTTAATTAATCAATAACGTCTATGTTTCCCCCTGGCTTTTACCAATCATGGCCTTTTAAAAATCCCCAACTATGAACTGGCTTCATCACTCTGCTCCCCAGCCCACTGATAGCTGATGTTTGGTGAGCATACTGGTGCATTATGGCTGCCCTTGCATCATCGAGATTGGGTCTACACATTCTTGATGGTGGGGGGGAGTCCCCATTACCTGTAAAGCGCTTTGATTGGAGTGTCTAAAAAGGCGCTATAGAAGTGTAAGAATTTATTTATTTCACTTAGACATGGGTGATTCAGGGTGAATGTTAATAATTCCTGGATTGCCTAAGGATCAAATCCTTGCTTTAGCCAATTCAGCAAATCGGGGAGTGAGATTGCACACTTTATCTTAACAGACAGATAAATGCATAATTTACGTGGTAGGCAGAGTTTAAAATACTCAACAGAAAACCCTTTTATCCTGTGCATAGTGCATGCCATCTCTCCATCATGTAGCTGAATAGAACAGGAAAGAGCAGTGGCTAAAAAAGATAAGCTCCCATCCATAAAATATTAACTTGGAGTTTTTACACCACACTACAGTTTTCTTGCTTTGAAGAACCCAAATCTATCAGGCTATCAGGTTTACCATTTTAATGTCTTTGAGGTTCCTAATGGAATAGCGCATCACAGTAAAAGAACTCTAGAGGAAGAACAGAAATACTTACCTTGGGTTCCTGGGATTTTTCTTGCCTAGATGGAATTTCGCAGTCTTGGATTCAGGCTGACGGTCTTCAGGGTGAAAGATGGATGCAGTCTCAAAAGGCCTTGTTTGATATTTTCTTCCAAATGAGAATGTTTGCATCGTGGTACTCTGCATGCTTTATGCTGTTGGGGAGTGGAGCTTGCCCACTGTTTATTCAGGTGGTGAAACGGTCACACTTTACACAACACGTAGACACAAAAAGGTCCGACAAGCTCACTGTCACTCATGAATATGCGCAAATGCGGAAGAGGAAAACGGTCTATTTAATACAGCACAACTTAACAAATATTTAAACCCTCAAAGTCTTGTTGAAATGCCGGTTCCTATAAAAAGGTCTGCGAGATGACAAACAGAACCTGATAACTTCATTTCCTTTCACTGACCTTTAAGAAATCCTGTTAATGTGTAGACGTGTCCTTCAACATATTACTGCTCATAAACTGGAAGGAATGGCACAGTATTTTGGGTTTACTGATTTTCCTTGCTCTTTATGTCAAGCTTTTGAGGTGCCTGAACCACAGGATCATTATCATGGAATTTATTTTGCCATGCTGCTGGCTGGAGTTGGGTTCTTGCTTCCTTACAACAGCTTCATTACAGATGTGGACTACTTGCATCATAAATTCAAAGGTACTGTATTCTGCTTACTGCCTTGTTTTTCTGTTAAATGCAGAGGGTGCTAACCTCACCACTGAAACTTTTTTTTTAAAAGCCCAAGTTATGTTTTGTGTATTTATTCATGTTCAGTTGACACTGGGAATTGCATATTATTATGTTAACTGTGCTTTGTTATTCTTTTCGATTTCTTGAAATCAACCTCTTTCAGCATTGGGCATGTACAGTATATCAGCAAGCATATCAACAAATCAAATGCTTAGCATGAGATGCACTCTCCCTGGCCGTCTTAATCCAGATAGAAACCATTTATAACTTTTTACCCTTTTTTCTTTGCAAAACGCAATAAACTAGCTCAGCATCGTGCTGCAGAAAGTTATCTTTTTTGCTTTGAAAAAAAAAATTGCTTTTACATGAGAAACCAAATTCAGATGCTACTTAACCTTTTATAAGATAATAAAACTGATTGAGCGTTAGGAAAAAAGACCTGATAAGGTTCCCTGTTCACTGTATTAAATAATACCTAGAGCTTATATCTTTCTTGCTCCACAGGCACATCGATTGTCTTTGATATGAGCCTTACATATATTTTGGTGGCTCTTGTTGCTGTCATATTAAACAACGCTTTGGTTGAGATGCTCAGCTTGCACACCCGAATCACCGTGGGTAAGTGAGAAATGTGGGTTTTTGAGTGGAATGATCGACTTATCACATTACTTTGTGAACCTGAAGTACTGTTCCTGTTTAGTCATTCTTAACTTTTAACATTCAGAACACCCTCCTGATAGTTTGCTTTCCTTTCATTTCTGCAGCCTTGGTTTTTTTAATTAATGGAGATATAATTAATCAAACCAAAGAAGAAGAAACAAGCTACAATTAAATTGACCCTAATCTGAGTGGAAGAGTATTGCTTGAAACAGATCAAGCCACTTATATAAGGTCTTTCATGAACTGAATATTTATAAATCTCACTGTCTGCAGTGTGACAGGTTGTCAGCGGCTAAGATAGGGGACTCGGTGTCATACATCCTCTCATGGATCAGTTTTCATCTTTGGTGAAGCAGTTTATCATTGAAAAGCCCTTTCAAACAGCAGCAGTATTAAAGCTCCCCTTTTCCCCAAAGTAAATTTGCAACAGCAGTTCCATTTCCAGTGTCTGCTCAGTCTAATTAAGGCTCATTGGCACAAAATCACAATGGCAGACAGAGACCAGCTGTGCTGAGCACACTTGATAAATACAGAAGTGATATTAATTTTCTTATGAGAGCAGGGAGCTTTAAATTACGTCCATGCCAAAAAAAAAAAATGGACCATTACAAAAGTAATAAGTGCAACAGGATTCAAAGCGTATGATGAGCCTATTAAGTAGACATCTCTCCCCTGGGCTCTCAAAATTGTCTGAATCTCCAGTCAGAGGGCCAGTCATTTGGTAGAGCAGGCTTGGCATTGGTACTAACTGTGTGGCTACTTTGCTAAGAGTTCTGTCTGAAACAGTGGGTCAAATTGCAGGCCAGATGGTTCATGCTACAGTGGTACTATGACTTGAGTTAAAAGGGGAACAGAGCTCTTAGTAATCCATCATAGATTCTGCTACCCTTAGCTTTTTCTAAGGGTAGAGGGAGTTCTCAGAAAAAAAACCCAACAAAAGTGCAGGTGCTCCCATTTGCATTAGGTTTTGAATCAACATTAAGGTATTAAACCTCAAAGTATAACTCGGCAAACAACAGGTGTTCAATGGTGATATGCAGGCACTTTTGTTAGAGGTAGAGTGCTGTGCATCCAGTTCGATGTTGCTGCCAGGCTGGTCTTATTCAGATATTATTCGTGTTGCAGAAACAGGAAAACAGACTAGGGGATGCGCTGAAGGATCCTTCCATATTCAGCTGGCATTGGATTTTTCCCTTTCAGGCTACCTGTTCGCTCTTGGGCCTCTCCTGTTTGTGAGCATCTGTGACGTCTGGCTGGAGCAGTTCACGAAGAAGCAGGCCTACGCCATCAACCTGGTGGCTGTGGGAGTGGTTGCCTTTGGGTGCACAGGTACAGCTGTAGATGTGGATAATCTGAGAGGCTAGTAGAAATCCCTATAAGAGCAAAACAGAAGTGTCTTGCAGAGGTGTCAGCTGTGACTGGGTTTCTCCCACGCACAAGTGATGGAGAGCTGCTGCAAACAGAGTTTTTAGAACACAATTCACAGTGGAATTATAGAGGATATAAAACTTAGCTTGTCAGGGCTGTGTTTTTCTATAGACGGGAGGCTATGGTGACTGTCCTTCCCAAGACGTTTGTTCAGGTTTAGAAGAAGCAGTGCCAGCATTTGCAGTATTCAGGCACTCCAAAAGCAGAAGACTGAGTGTCCTCTGAAAATGAGGTGAAAATAAGCAGGAAAAATTGTTGGGGCAAATCAGTTCAGCCCAAATGCTGTCTACAAATACAGGATTCTTAAGAAAGCTAACGGCTTTATAGAGTGTGTGACACACTCTCTCAACTGTGAAAGGAGACATCTCTGTGTCCCTAGATGTAATGGTAATAGAGATCACCTCTGTCATCTCATTCACAACATAAAATAACTTATATAATCTAAAACGCTGTTGTCCGGGACTCTTTGTCGGTCATGTTGGTTTATGTTATATGTGTTGGACTCTTCTGTAAAACAGCTCTCCCCCCAGGGGAATAAAAATCCTTGAACAGAATTGAAACCGGATGCTATATTTGTACTTAGCATGATGTGACGCTGTAAGATAAGGTTTAGATGGGAACTTCCCGTTTCCGTTTATGAAGCAAAGCAAGGGGCCAGGTAGGAAAAAACTGATTTTTTTTCTGAGATACACGACTACAGAACAATAAAACACGTTCCTGTCCCTTCCGTTACTCCTCCAGCTGCATAATTAGCACTCATTAGTTAATCAACGACAAGCACAGGGAGGCAGTATGTACAGTGTGCTCTTCCCCTGCCCAGGGAATACTGCTGTTCAGGTAAATTAAGCTTCAAAGGCTTGTTCAGGAAGATGAAAGGCTTGATAAACATGTAATCACATTAGTTCTTCTGATTAAACTCCTTTTACGCCATCCTGAATATTTTTAAACGCCTTTAGGGGGACTATGAAGTTTTAAATGCAAAATGTGGAAGCAGATCAAAACCTGTGCAGTCAATATCATGTTTCTTATACATTTTGTTTTTTTAGCCCTCCCTCCAGTCCATCCTCGCCCTTTGCAGAAACTTTCTGCCTCATCCCTCATTAAAGAGGAATTCCGACAGCCCCATCTTAACAAACCAGTTGCCATTTTCCTCAGCCTGATGAGTTACCCCAGTAAAGCTCACTATTTAAATCACGTCTCCTCTCTGCCTTAATTGGGGTTTGACTGAATGACGCTCGTATTTTATGAGCATCAAAATTTACTCAGATGCACTGTTTTTGTCTTATAATAAGAGCTTTGACTGTCGCTAATACAGCTAAGCTTGGGAGAAAAGCAGCTAAGCTTGTCTACACTAATCCATCACATTTACCAGTGAAATCTAATTGACTGAATGTCAGGTGTTCATCATTAGCAGCAATTGTTGCTCTATACACATCCATAAAGCTGAAGAACTGCTTTTTGTACCACAAAATGCAGATTTAGTAGGATTTAATAGATTAAAACAAAATGGCTGAAATTTCAGTAGATGTTTGCTATGGAATTGTTTCCTCATTAAGAATGCAAAGTCGGTTAAATCAGCTGAACAGGGCAAAATCTTTTTGCGTGGTGGTATATATTTAAAAACTAATTAGATGTCTAAGTCTAAATTACTTTCAAGAAGGATCTAGCCTACTTAGGGATACATTAAATTCAGAAACCTAAAAACAACAAGTGAATGTCCATGTACCTTAGAAGATGGTTTTGTTGCCACTATGTAAAACTTAATTATATTAATTAGTAATTAGAAATTGTATTTCTGCTGACATAGCCTTAAAAGTTTCTCCTAAATGTCTCATTTTCAGTTCAACAGTCCAGTTTCTATGGTTACACTGGGATGCTTCCCAAGCGATACACACAAGGGGTGATGACTGGTGAGAGTAAGTAAATGCCTTTCAGATCTTTTCAAGTCACAACAACTGCTTAAATGTTAATAACAGAATGAATGTGACCTACTTGTTCCTCCCTTAATAGCTCTTAAGTGCCAAAAACTAAAGGGAAAGCAGACACAGGGTACAATTTTAGAATGATTTTATGACATGAATAGAAAAGAATACAATTGCAGTTTTTCTGAAATTGGTCATTTAAGTTCAATCAAGATATTGGAGTCATGTGAATTGCTGTCATGGCAAATGAGGCCAGTTTAGCAAGTTTATTAGCAGATCTGGACGCGGGAGAAAACGGAATGAAATGATTGTCAAATATCTGTGCTGGGCTGCCTGTCAGATCTAATAGCTGTGATGCATTCAAATTAGTTGAATTAGTTTTCAAAAACGGCTTCACAGCATGTTCAGAGAAATAATATTCTCTTGGACTGGCTTTTGGAAATGAACGGCTTCCAACAACATGGACTTTTATTAATAGGTCCTGCAGTTGTTACCTGGTTGCCGAGGAAGCCATGCTGCTGACTGGACCAATTTCAGAACACATTAGGAAAGAGAATGATACCTCACAATGAACTGACTTGACTATTTCATTGAGCCATTGAACTGCAGAAGAATTTAACTCCAGAGTGCAAAGTATAGACAGAGCTGACAGTGCCCCAATTATCTCAAGTCCCAGTTTTCTAAGATTTAGCCCCGGTTTTCTCAGGCAGAGCACAGGGTTTCTCAGAGAACAGGTTTTGACTTCTCATTTCATTCTCATCGTGAAAATGTTATTCTTAGCTCACTTTTTGCCTTTAAAGTTATTATAATAATAAAAATGCATTTAAAAATAAAGGTAAGCATTGATGGATGACATAAAGTGCTCTGCATTATAATAGTGTATTTAAAGCAGTTTAGCATTATTTTATTGAGCAAAGTGTCTACAGAGCGT
This sequence comes from Lepisosteus platostomus, assembly GCF_059453375.1. Classification (NCBI taxonomy): domain Eukaryota; kingdom Metazoa; phylum Chordata; class Actinopteri; order Semionotiformes; family Lepisosteidae; genus Lepisosteus; species Lepisosteus platostomus. Next base: position 7,072,369 of record NC_142629.1, read on the forward strand.
GTTGCCAGGTTGAGAATTAATTTTGAGTGTGTCTGTGAGGTGGACACAGTGTTGTTTGATCTTGTTGTGTTCTCTGCCTTCAGGCACAGCTGGAGTGATCATTTCACTGAGCCGAATCTTCACCAAGCTTCTGATCTCAGACGAGAAGAAAAATACCATCATTTTCTTCTTCATCTCCATCAGCATCGAGCTGATGTGCTTCATACTCCACCTGCTGGTGAGGAGGACCCGCTTCGTGCACTACTTCACTAGCCGAGCCAAGCGGGGGCTCGCGGAGGTCAAGGGTCACACTGATCCCGGCACAGGGTACCGTGTGCACCACGACGTCATCACAGAGGAAGTAAGATTTGTAAGTTTTTTTTTTTTCTGTAGAGTACAGGGAAATTATAGCCCTGCGTCTGTGGGGAGCTCAGCACCAGGGGTGCTACAATGTACAGGAAAAATGTTGGTGGATATAAAGATTTGAAATTTGTCAATCCAATATAGCATCCTTAAAGTTAGTTTGAAAAAGTTTGCGATAACAAATTATAGTGGTTGGGTTAAACTCAGCCTTCAAGAGATCAATAACTCAGATCAATTGTTTGGCCTGTTCAGACATACTTGTAGCCTCAGCACTTTCCTCTCTATCTTTCATGTGCAGATTGGAGGGAGGAGGGTTACAAACCAGATAGTGGGAAGTTCTGTTGCAATGTCTTCTTTAAAGATCCTTCACACTGATTGCTAGAGGGCAGGCACAACAGAACATCACAAGTAGAAAAGAAAACAAGCAAATGTAGGCTTGATCTTGCTTCTCAGAAGGCACAACAAAGGAGCCCATTGTAAACCTGAAGACCCTTCAGGCATTATTTATCGTGAAATTAGACACACAGGAAAGTGTATCTACCACAGGAACACCAGCTAAGTGGTTACTTCTCCAGACTCCTGCATCACAGTAATGACATAATGACGCAGGGTTTGTGACTGTGCGATTAGCTTAAAGGTCATCTGCAAGTTGTTCGCTCCCTCCCTCCCTTATCATTCATCTCTGAAGGAAAACACATCAATTTTCATCCTTTATCTACAATATATTAGGGCTGTATTGGTGTAAAGCTGCCTCAGCAAAAGCCTGGTTATTTACAGTCACTGTGGAACAGCCTGTCATATTTCAGAGATGGGCTCCCAACACACAGGCATGAAAGATTTCTTCTTAAAAATGGAGTTAAGTTTGCATTCCACTTCCAAGAATGATTATGCTTTGAATATTTCAGCTGGGTAGTGTGCGGCAATTTACAACAACAGTTTAGCTACATTTCTTCGTTTCTGGCACTTGATATGATGGCAAAATCAGTTGTTGTTTCAAAAATACATTTTAAAATGGGTTTTAGATTTTCTTTACAAAATAAAAGGTGAGACGATAAAACCTAAGGGTTACATATGAGAGGAAGCCATTCTGAGGATCTGCTGTAGATTGCTAATATTTTAGCGATATGCCCAGATGTTGGCTGTGACAACATGACCTGTTAGTTTGTTTCAGACTCCCACAACTCCTTGTGTCTTCTGGTCTTAGTTATAAACACGCTTTGCTGTTTTTTACACACGTGTCCTCTGGTTTGTGTTTCACTCTCAGTGATGGCAATGTGCAATGGGTTGACATTGTCCCTGCAAATAATTTCATCTATTATTTCTCTTTCACTGTCTGATGCTTTGCATTTTTATGACAGAGAAACTGCTCCTTTTTTTCCTGTTAATAATACTGTACTTAGGTTTGCAGTAATCCCTCGATTTAACTTCACTTTAATGGACTTCAGATTTGCAGACTGCTAGAGAGAAATTTTGTTTGTAAAAATCAGAAAAATACTGGACTTTCCCCACAATAACAGGGAAATCCACAAACAATAAAACTAGTTAAAAAACGAATACTACATAGGTAAAACTTCAGGAATATTAATGATTTCCTATAAGAGTAGGTCAGTTGCTTGCGGTGGGTGCTTGTGTTTCTTATGCTTTAACAAATTTTATGCAGTTTATTTACGACACACAAAATAAAAAGCTTGTATATTTCTGATTTAAAAAAAAAGGCAAAGGAACAATTTTTCATTGCCTGCATTGATTGAACCTTTTAAAAAATAAGTAAAAAGATCCAGAAAGCATATATAGTATACTTACTGTATATATTTCTCATATACTGTAATAGTGTGTTTTGGGGCTGGGAAAAAGTAATTTGTGATTCAGCAGTCATTCGTAAATAACGGACACCGTTTTACTGCTATTAGGCCAATAAAGCGAGAGTTTACTGTGTTTTATCCTCCATTGCAATATTATTTTATTGCAATGCAATTTTACTTACTGGGGTCTGTACTACCCCTTTTTACCTGTTTCTGCATTTTACACCACTGCATTTCTTCAGCTGAGTGCTGTTCTTTTTTCACTCATTTTATCTATCCTTCCTTTTCATAACTGCTTCATTCAACACAGTTTCGCTGAGGAGTCAGTCTATCCCAGCAAGCGACAGGTGCAGGGCAGGATACACTCGGGTCAGGACACCAGTCAACATCACCGGGCACAGACAGAGATGGACAAGCACACACTCACAGCAGGGCCAGTTTTCCTGGAAGCCAATTCCTCTACCAGTATGTCTATGGACTGTGAGAGGAGATTGGAGCACCCAAAGGAAACCCACTTGAACACAGGGAGAAAATACAAACTCAGATCCAGTTCCAGTATTGAATCCAGGGCCCCCTGCTGTGAGGCTTCAATGCCAATCACTGTGCCTCCCGACTCATTTTATATTTATAGTTTTAGTAGTAGAAAAAAAATGATGATCCTTTGTTCTGAATTGATTTATTAAACCATTTGGGCCCGTGCTTTTCTAACATTTATTTTGCTGTAGATTGATTTGTTCTGTGCTTCAAGCAGACAATCTTTTAAATGTTGCCAAACAGTTGAGAGGTTGGTTACAATTCAGCGTGGGAGCCAGCTCTTGCCAAAAGTGACAGTTAAAATGCTGGAGCTTAATTTCTGCAGTCAGAAAGACTCCTAAAAGACTCTGTGAGAATGCATGATTAAAGTTAAGAATTTAATATCCTCTCCCTGACTAGGACTTAAACCTCTGATGCAATAAATGTTGATAAATCATTAACTCTCTCAAACTGAGCACTTTTGTTAATCTGATCCATAGGTAATGGAGTATAGATTACTGGAACCAATTAATGTCATTTTTCACTGGAAATTGTTTACCCCTTGGGGTGAGAACAGAAGAAAACAAAACTCAGAAATCATTAAATGCATTTAGTATCCTGTCGTTTTAGATAATGTTCTAACCGCAGGGCATGTTTACTATTTTTGAGAAAGCCATTCGAACTCTCCTGCTTTGTGATATTTAAAATACACCTTCAAATGATTTGTATTGCGAAACAATTCACGAGAGCACTTTTGTACGGACCATATTTGTGTTTACCTTGTAGTGCTTCTGTGTATGTGAGTTATTGTGTTTTACAGCAAGATTGCTTGACTGGACCTCATAAATGTATTTTATCTGAGTTGTAGAAGGTTATAAATGTAAACATGGCTTAGAACCCAATGTGCCAGGCAGACACAGTACATTTTAAATAATAAATGAAAACTCCTTGGAGCAAAGTAATGGGTTTTGACTGAGGGGGGGTCCTTGACAGGCAGCATGTTAAACAGGTGTTGTCTGAGAAACCAGAAACTCGCTTATCTCCTTTATAGCATGGTATTGTTGATACTTTGCTATCAATTTGCTTACTATTTATAGAAATAGAATGAAATTCAAACATGATGTTATCTTGTATGAGCTGATATATTAAAAATATTTATTCTTGCAGTAGTTAGATGCATTTTCCATCCTAATACATTGATATTTAATAACTGGAAAATGCTGATAAACCAAAACTAATTATTGCAAAGATACAGCTGGCATTCAGTCACCAAGATGGGTGTCTCTATCCTTTATGCATAAAGATGAATGCCCAAGGGTGTTTTCCCACAAACAATTTTCCAGCAAAGATCCCCTCTACTTGTTTCAAACAGACAGCCAACACAGTTCAGCAAAGAAGAAAACAAAGCCTTTGCTTTCCATGAGAGAGTTTAAAATGAGATTTTAAAAGGGGAACAGATGCTATAAAGCCGTACTGTGGAAGAGCTTGAGATCATAGGGTTCAGCCACTGCTGGTGTCAGCTCCCCTCAAGCCATGGCTATTTTGAAAACCAAACCATTTCAAGGCCAGTTAGGTTCTTATTCATAAGAACCTATGATAAAGATGAAATTGTGGCCACTTCATGCATGTGGATATCTAACCAGTAGATATAGGATGGGCATTGGGTGATACAGACATTTCAGAGGGTTGATCATTAGAGTCTGGCATGTTCTGTGTCATCTTCTGCACCTAAGGACAATGGACTGATAGGCGTCTCTCCGACTGAAGCTGGAACAGAAGCAGAATTTGCAGGCAGTGGAACGTATGTGCGATTTGATGTGCCCAAGCCGAAAATAAAGAGGAGCTGGCCTAGCATAAGAGGTAAGGAAGTTGAATTCGGGGGTTGTGGTGAGGTGGGGAGTGAGGATGTTTTGATACACACTGGAGACTGTAGGGGACTTCTCCTCTACCTAAAACTAACTTTTTAATTAACTTGTGTTTATTTTATCCAAATGGGAAAAAAAAACAATGAAATGGCATTCCTTTGAGGTCTTAGATTACATTAGATTATTTTCAAGGTCCTTCTTGTCTTGGAAGGACCACACTTAACAACTGGACTGACCTCTCCTTTCCTTTCTGGCTTTCTGAAAGGATAGAAATGGTACTAAATTGACTTCTGTCTAAGACTGGTTTGAACAAAGGCCACAGATTTAAAAAATGTGTCCAGCTGGTTTGGAGATTTGCAGAGAATTCACTGGATGCTCTTCCAGGTTCATGAACAGAGGACAGCAACATGTCTTAGTGATGTCACCTGAAACCAGTAATAATAAAATACTACAAGTAGGTAGCTGCATCAGCACGCATAGGCTGCAAAGGTTTATTCCATGCTGGAAAGAGAAGAAAGGAAAAACAATGGCTGTGGAGTCTTCTTCGGATGTGTAAAATACAATAATAATAAAACAATACAAATGACAATTCTAGAACAAATGCCACACCCAACAGAAAGACGTATCAAAACTATTGTACTGTTGTGCATAAAATGAACAATCTCTAGTAGGAAAAGCTTTTGCTTCAAAGTGTTTACTGAAATGTACTGAAATATGATATTTGGCCTAGAAAAATGGCAAATGAGAGTGAAAGAATAGAGCTGGGTTGAAGGGCATATCTTTCTTCATACTTGAACACCAGCAGCCATGTCACATATTCTGCAACTCACAACTGGCAGCCTAATAAAGCTCAGCAGATGTGAGCCTAGCCAGTACCTGGATGGGAGACGTCCTTGGAAAAACTAAGGTTGCTGCCGGAAGAGGTATTAGTGGGGCCTGTAGGGGGCGCTCACTCTGCAGTCTGTGTGGGCTCTAATGTTCCAGTATAGTGACAGGGGACACAATAATGTAAAAAGGCACCATCCTGCAGATGAGATGTAAAACCATTAAAAATCCCGTGGTGTTTCTCCAAAAGAGTAGGGGTGTTACCCTGACATCCTGGCCAAATTTCCCATTGGCCCTTACCAATCATGGCCTCCTAATAATCCCCATCTCCGAACTGGCTTCCTCACTCTGTTCTCCTCCCCACTGATAGCTGGTGTGTGGTGAGCGACTGGAGCACTATGTGTAACGCTGCATGGTGTAGATTGAATGATGGACCCTGTGCAGAGTTGTGGAGGCGAGTCAGGAGAGATTAAAGGTAAATCCAAAACGTGAGGCGGAGGCGTAGTCAAGGACGAGTTCTGGGTTTGATACCAAAGATAATCCAGGAGGAGAAGGCAGACAAATCCAAAACGCTAGGCGAGATGGAGGTCAAAGGTGAGTTCCGGGTTCGAGTATCCAAAAACCAAGAACAAGTACAGTAGTTATAAATGTGAGGCAAGCAGTTCCGAGGACGCTAACAACACTGAACAACGTTCAGTGAAACTGAGGAGGCTTAAGTATGTTTGGAAGTGGAGGGTGTGTTAACAAGTGAAGCGCTCCGATTGGATGAAGGGATAGATCGGCGGCGTTTGCGGGGATTGCCTCCGGCTGGTGCTTGATTGGGGTGAGACCACTTGTGTGGAGGATTCCGATTAGCAGCGGGTGTGACACTATGGCTGCCATCGCAGCTTCCAGGTTGGTGATGGTGGAGGGGAGTCCCCATTACCTGTAAAGATTTTTGAGGGGAGTGTCCAGAAAAGTGCTATAGAAGTGTAAGGGATTGATTATTATGAACACCTGTGTGTAAAAACAGTTCCATCAACTCCTGCCTGTCCTGCAGACATGATCCTGCATCGCTATATTGTTTCCCGGGTGATCTGGACCTACATGTTGTCCATCGGGGTGACTTACTTCATCACCCTCTGCCTGTTCCCTGGCCTGGAGTCCGAGATTCGCAATCACACCCTCGGCGAGTGGCTTCCAATCCTGATTATGGCTATCTTCAACATGTCTGACTTTGTTGGCAAAGTAAGTTTCATTTGAATGCAAGAAAAATGAGAGAGAGCCCATCTAGTCCGTTTGGTAGTTAGTAGCTAATCAGTCTGACGATCTTGTCCAGTAGTGTTTTAAGCAAAGCCAAGTTACTGGCCTCAACAACTGTTGGATGAGCGTAGTCTTAAAACTCTTTAGGTAAAGAAGTTCTACTGTTCTTGGATTTGGATGGTCTTCCATATAGTTTCTACCTGTGTCCTTTGGTTTGTATTTCACTATTTCCCCTGCCATAGGGGAGACAGCTGGACAAACAGAAAATATAGGTTTTCTTTCAAACATTTGGAACAGGAGATCTCAATCAACCTGCTTTTCAGACCTGTCATTTTCCACATTTGAAAAAAATAGCATAAAATGAAATGACATAAAGAGGGCAACTAAATTTTGATCTGATCTGTGGGGTATGGTAAGCATCCAGAAAAGTAATAGTTTAAGGTTGACAGAATCAAGTTACAAACACATTTCAATTCAGTTTATAACTGATGAATAAATAACATTGACAAAAAAATGGAAAAGGGGGTCCACACATAGATTAATGTTCAGACATTTACATCAAGCTGACATGGCTACAAAAAGGTAAATATTTTGCACCAGATTACAAAAAAAAATAGCATCCAAAGTCGGGATGATTTAACGCTGATCTGGAAAAACACAGGTTTCTGCAGTGCAAGGTAATAGGTAAAAGGTAATAGAGTGTGGAAAAGTCAGAGAGAGGGAGCTGCTTGTTTGTAGTTTAAAATGACAAGGATTAGTAAAGGCAGATAGAAGGTGCAATATAGTCTGAATGTTTTGGACCTGGGTGTTACGAGCAACAGAGGATTGGTTGTTTTCAGTGCTACAGAAGTAGACCTTGATTCTCAGTCCTGGTATGTGTGTTTCCTGCAGATCCTGGCAGCGTTGCCCTATGACTGGAATGGTAGTCGCCTGCTTCTGTTCTCCTGTATTCGAGTGGTCTTCATCCCCCTCTTCGTCATGTGCGTCTACCCCACCAGCAAGCCCGCTTTCACTCATCCTGCCTGGCCCTGTGTGTTCTCCCTTCTCATGGGCATCAGCAATGGCTACTTTGGCAGTGTGCCCATGATCCAGGCAGCAGGGAAAGTCATTCCGGAGCAGAGAGAACTGGCAGGTGGGTCTCGGGACGCATTTTTTCCACTGTCCACATTATCATGAAGATAAATGCATTTTAAACTTTAGGCTGGATCCAGGTCACATCATTTAAGCAGGATTATCAGTCTTAAGGAAGGAAATTCCCACACTTGTTTTATGCTGAATATTTTCCTGATTAATCTGCGTTGTGAGCTGTTTTTTCTATGACTTTTTATCGTGGATGTAGGACATCAAGTGTCAGCGTTCGTGAAGATCTTTCCACAGATCTGTCTAGGCTGTGAAGAAATCTATCCTGTCATTCAAACACATACTCATGCACATGGCACACATGTTTTCATAGAAACAGCTTTACATTATGGTTGTTGAAATATGTTGAATAATACCTATTTCATGTCGTTGCACAGTGGTCCTTCATAACACCCACTCCAAAAAAACTATTTTACCACACATTTGGGTTTTTGTTTTTGTAATAGGCAAAGTGCAGTCTGCATTCTTTAGCTTGTCCGCCTTAATTGGCATGAATAGGAGTCTCAGGGTTCATGGATCACTGAGCCCCTTCTGGTTTCTCGTCAGGAAACACGATGACAGTCTCCTACATGACGGGGCTGATGCTGGGCTCTGCGGTGGCCTATTTCGCCTACAACCTCACCTCACACAGCTCCTGCTTTAACTCGGACAGTGCCAACAACTCCTTCACCTCCGGTTACTGAACTGGCAGCTGCTCCGAGCTAGTCAGGAAACGCCGGTCAATACCAAACCAACGGAAAACAAAAAAGTCCCTTGCTGTTCATCCATTTCTGGCGTGAGGGGGCAATCCAGGAAACTCCAGAAACACCACTCATCCCCACCGCTGGCTTATTGGGAGCTAATCTGAACTCTTTTATTGTTGAGCCAAAGTGTACCACCCAGGGGTAAAAGAAGGGAGCGCCCGTCCTATTTCTGCTTTGCTGTGCTGCCAGTGTTTCACTCTGTTGCCATGGGCTGTATTTGGTGACGATGCCATTGTTTTTTCATGACGCCTGTTCGAGAGGTCACTGTCTGTGCTGTGTGTGGTGTCATGTGACCTGACCACCTTCATTGTGTTCCCACAATGCTTTGCTCTTTTGGCTGTTAAGTTCTAGAGATTCTTCAGAACATGTCTCCCCAACCTGTTTTTTTAAAATGATTTTGTGAGTATTCCACTGAGCCAAAGACAGTGGATTAAATTAATCCCACCTGCCAGAGGCAAAATTTGCAAATCCAGTGCTTGATGGCTGGTCTTTTGTGTTTTTAGATTCTTCTTGCTTCTATATCTAGTGGAAATCAGTCTGTTTGTTTGCAATGCGCAAGGGGTGGGGCAGATCAAAGATTTTATTTCGTCAGGGGCCTGAAACAGCTGTAAACTGCTGTGCTGCCGATGTGCATTCTGGGCTGATTCGTATTTGCATCCTCAACTACCGATGTTTCTCACCAGTGATGGCCGAGAGGACTCATCAACATGACAGGCTACGGCCAGGAATCATCGTATCCCTTTACCAGTACAGACCGAATGTCGGTGTTCATGAGTAATAAACACATACTTTTCTACATACAGTATGTCTCGTTTAATTTTCTAAATCACCGGAGGGCGACGGTGTTTGGAATATCTATACGTGAGTCAGGATAATGATAGTTTCTCTGCACGTTAAAAAGTGACTGTAAAATCTGAGATTTGGGGTACTCTCAAATTGTAAAGTATTCCTGAACTAATGAGATGATACCCAGGGTCGGCGCTACAGGGGGTGCAATGAGTGTATCTGCATCCGGGCCCAGATCTAACGGGGGCGGGGGAGACATTGCTAACATCATTAAAATGACAGCCTTTTTTTTTAGAAAAGACCATCTGTAAAATGAGAGTTTGTATGTCAGGGGCAGGGATTGCAGTGTATTATCCAACAGCGATATTAGTCTGGCATATTTTAAAATAAAACACTGATCTGTTGGAAAACACCGCTGTGCGGATGCTTTGCAATTGGTCATTGGCGCGTTCATCCCAAAACATGTGGAACAGGTCGCGTTATCCAGCTCTCCTGTAAGACTGAGCAACAGACGAGCTTACATTTGGCTAAACTATGTTCGTTAGTGTGCAACCTGAAAGCGATCCAGAAACATAAGTCGGGTAGCGAGAAACGCAAAGAACACAAAAGACAATTTCGGAGGAAAAAAATTCAATTGCTTACTGGACCCTCGTCAGTCAGACAGAAGAACCTTTTTTCTTTCTTGAGCGAATTCAGCCGTCTTTTGGGCATTTTGTTTGACAAAAAAATACCGGAGATAATTAAACTGAAGCCTGCAACGAACTTGCCTTGTATTTAGGAGACATTCATGGCGAAGATTTGGCAACTGAATTAAAGTTTCTGTCTCAGTTTCTCTTTGTTGAAGCGCTGCAGTATTTGGTCAACAAAGATGAAATCTGCGTTGCCAGGCACAGTGATAGCATGTCAAGTGTTTTTAACAATTCCAGGTGCTGTCACCAGGGCTGAATGCTCGTTTAGCAAACTGAAATTGATCAAAACTTATCTAAGGCCCACCATGTTGCAGGAAAGACTGTGAGCTCTGGCTTTGCTGTCTATAGGGAACAGAACCGCAAGGCAGGTGGATTTCAGTGATATCATCGCTAGGTTTGCTGTGACGAGTCAAGTCGTAAACTTCTAAATAACTAGTTACTAAGTATCAAGTTCAATATGTTAGCCCGTTTGAATTATGCTCTCTTGCTCTGTGTGCACTGGCAGAGGGAGAAGGAAGAGGGGGGCTTTTGTACTTAATTGCATCCGGGCCCAAGTATGGTAGACGTAAAAAAAGGTAGGTATTCATTTCGATATTATCTTAAGGGCTGTGCCATTTACACTAATGCCTCATTTAAATTTCTACACAACTGGACCTCCACAATCCCACGATCATTATTCGATGACTTGTGTTGATGTAGCCATCCATTTTACAGCATAGCTTCATAACTTTAAAGCTGGAATAGAAGATCCTGCAACCTCATAAATACAGCCCTAATACTACCTTATTTCACAACCTTTTTTTTTACTAGAGTAGAGAGTAGAGTAGTTTATTGCCATATGTACACGTACATTGGAATTCTTAATCAAACCGATCTCTTGGGACATACACAGTCCAACAGACAACACCACACATTGTAGACAGTACATTACAAACATAAGAAATAATAACAACAGGAATAATTAACATGTAGTAGTGAGAAATAAAAACATGGTAAGACTGCAAAAAGTGTGTAGTGCAGATGTGTATTAAGGCACTGCAGTCAGCTGTTGAGGATGTGTACTGCAGCGGGATAGAAGCTGTTCTTGAGTCTAGTGGTCTGCGCTTTAATAGTGTTATTATTATATTAATAATAATTATTATTATTATTAATAGTGTGGTACCGGTTGCCAGAGCGCAGGGGGGAGAACAGTTAGTGGTTTGTGTTGGGATCCTCAGACCTAACCTTTTTTTATTAATTTAACTTCAATTTACTAACCTTACTAACCTTAATGCTGTTGGATAAGGCACAGCATGTCTTAAGGTAAATTCATGTTTATGAAATAACTTCTGTCTACATACTGTTTATAACAAAATCATGAAATCCCACATTAATATGAATAATATATATGGATATACTGTATAATGGATTATTATGTAAAATGACAGGTTAGTTAAAAGTTTGTCTTTTTACAAAGCAAATCTAATATACTATTGTCTTTGCTTTGTGATACAGCTGATTAAATTGTGGCAGATTTTTCCAGTCTCTGTAAATATTCGCTCAGCTGCTGGTGTGACACCCAAGAGACGCTATTCAATCCAGAGTGCACCTGTGTAAAAACTGCATACATCATCTCGAACATGCTTTCAAGTTACCTGTTGCCATCCAAACTCGTCTGTTAAAGTGAGGAATTGTCCTAAATTAAGAAATGGTATGTATTTTCGAGGCGTGTTAAACATAAAAAAACATTTTAGGCAACAATAGTGCACGTCTCTGCCTGTTTGGCATGTTCAGTTAATTTTCGTGCCTATTAGCCTGCTGTTATGTTGGTAACTAGGCAGTTCTTTTCTCATTTTCTCACTAAACCAGAAGAAAAAAATATTTTCACAGAAACTCCATGACCAAACTTTTTTTTTAACACTACATTTTTTTCCAAATGCACACTACGTAATATAAATAAGTTACCTTTGATGCAACCATGATAGGAAATCTGAAAAAGCAGAATTATGAAAGTAAAGAGGAGGTCAGGTTTTGTATAAAAATAATAATAATATCACTTTATTAACCCTTTACAATTTCTTGCATTAGGAATTTGTCTTTTCACATACCCCAGCTTGCTCTCCATGAGACACACAGACAGGGAGAGAAGCTGGGGGTCAGAGCACAGGGTCAGCCATTGTACAGCGCCCCTGGAGCAGCTGGGGTTAAGGGCCTTGCTCAGGGGCCCAACGGAGTAGGATTCCTCTGCCGGCTGCGGGATTTGAACTGGCAACCTTCCAGCCACAGGCACAGAGCCACCACTCCGCCCCCAGTATATGCAGCTTGGTTATGCTAGAGCCATGCATGAAGTGAAGCAATAGTTTTTAACCAGCTACCAGTGTTGCAGACCTTTTATAACACAGTACCTGAGCCTTTACTCTCATCAGACTGCAGGATTGTTTGGAGGGCCATGGGACCCACTTGGCTTTATTGTACTGAAAATTAAACTGCAGGGAGCTCTTGGGGCACAGTCAAAAAGTGTTCATGCTATGCCAAATGAATAACTTCATAAACGGTGACAAAAGAAAGAATCAAATCGGAGAACCACCCTTGTACTCGCAATGGTGCACAACAGTAAAAACAAATCTACAAAAATAATCTGCAAAATACATTAGGTGTTCATTTATTTATAGTGCAGTGAGGCATGGCATCATTTTGCATTCTTAACATACTGCCTGACATGCCATAGAGAGGACTCTGGTGACACAAACTGTATCAGCACAGTTTCTTTTATTCCTCCTTTTAATGGCACTCTATGGAACTACAGAGGATATCCATCTGTGGCAAACTGCAGAGGTTAGTTGACAGCCATTGGCTTACTCCTTTCCTCAATACCTTTTTCCTGATTGAATTCTGAAAGATATTTGTCTGGAGAAAGCCAAATTAATATTTATTACTGTTTATAAGGGTATCTGAAGGACATGAAATGGAGATGCATATAACTCCCAAGCATAACCTGTACAAATGTAGCTGTATGATAACATTGTCTATAACTATTAGTTACAGCAGGTGGCACTCTTGTACAGAATATAGTGACATACTACATACTGTATATACCAAGTAAAAGCTGGTTCCTGCTTCCTAAATAGATGTTTTCAATTAAAACACAACGATATTCTTCCTCAGTTTAAAGCAATATTCTGTGTCTCTTGTGCGGTTGATCATTCTAAGACAGCACATTAAGATAAAATCATTTTGTTGGCCATATACAATTTCTTGTATCAGGAATTTGTCTTTTCACATACCCCAACTTGCTCTCCATGAGACACACAGACAGGGAGAGAGAGAAGCTTGGGGTCAGAGCACAGGGTCAGCCATTTATACAGCACCCATGGAGTAGTTGGGGTTAAGGGCCTTGCTCAGGGGCCCAACAGAGTAGGATTCCTCTGCCGGCCGCAGGATACAAACCGGCAACCTTCCAGCCACAGGTATAGATCCTTAGCCACAGAGCCACCACACCACCTCGAATAATACCCTATGCTACAAGGTATAGTCCAGCATGGTAAAGTGTTATTAAGAGACTGGGGAAAAGGGACTGCCTTTAAGTAGTTTTAATGTTTGGTCCATGCAGAAACAGGTCACTTTAAACTTTCTGGATTAGGATACTCTCAATAAAAAAAGATTTAATATGACCTGTTTCATATATCATAAACAATAATTATCAAATATACATACAGTAGAACGCAGGTGTACAGCAAATACCATGTAACTAACAAAACTAATATATATAAAAACTCCAGTCTGACTCACAATCTATAGATCCGTCGAAGTACAAATAGCTTATTAGTACACCATTTCTGGAAAGAACATCTCCTAGAATTGAGCTTTCTCACATTATTTGGTTTTAGGAAGAAACCCTGAATAACAAAGACTGATAATTCAGGAAAACCTTCATCAAAGTATCTGCTTGCTCCTTTTTGTAATAGATAAAATCGCAAGGTTATTAGTGTACATACAGGAGCTGCATTCAGTGAATCTCAAATGATAAGGCACAAGAACAGCCCAGAAAAGTGATGGCAAATGAAAATTACTAAGCAGTTTTCCAATGAACCTCATTTATGTCTTAGACAGAACTGCTTACAAAGGGGCAATTAATAATATAATAATTACTTACACTTATATAGCGCTTTTCTGGACACTCCACTCAAAGCTCTTTACAGGTAATGGGGAATCCCCTCCACTACCACCAGTGTGCAGCCCCCACCTGGATGATGCAACGGCAGCTATAGTACACTAGAACGCTCACCACACACCAGCTATCAGTGGGGAGGAGAACAGAGTGATGAAGCCAGTTCAGAGATGGGGATTATTAGGAGGCCATGATTGGTAAGGGCCAATGGGAAATTTGGGCAGTAAAACCCTACTCTTTTCGAGAAACCCTGGGATTTTTAATGACCAAAGAGAGTCAGGACCTTGGTTTTACATCTCATCTGAAGGACGGCACCTTCTTTACAGTATAGTGTCCTTGTCACTATACTGGGGCATTAGGACCCACATAGGCCACAGGGTGAGCCCCCCCTGCTGGCCAAACTAACACCTCATCCAGCAGCAACCTTAGTTTTTCCCAGGTCTCCCATCCAGCTACTGACCAGGCTCACACCTGATGAGCTGCCAGTTGTGAGTTGCAGGGTGATATGGCTGCTGGTAATTATATTGATCTTTTTCCTTAAAATACAAGAAACCATTTTTTTCCTAAGTTCGTTAAAAACTTTTTTACTTTTGGAAAATGTGCTTAGCAGTAGCTGCCTCAGAGATGGAACTGCATAACAAATAGCTTTTTTTTTTTCAGCAGCGAGCCCCACAGTGCCTATCACAGTCTCCAGTAGAGAGACATAAAAGAAAGAACAAGTTGAGAGAAAACCTTATGTGCAAGAGAAGGGGGTATTTTAGTTTATGGTTTGTAATAATGTTCTGGAATATTGGATGCACTGTACTTAAATTGCTGCATAATGAGATATTTGAATAATGCATGTCGATCTGATGGTATGTTCAGATGAGAATTTTAATTTTCTTTAATAGCTGTTTCAGAAATGATTTCACAATTAGAATAAGAGAAACCAGTATTTGCTGAGAGACTACTAGTTACGGCTAAATGCTGTAATGATATTTTAATAATCCAACATGTCATTAGCTGTTTAATTGTTTTTTTAATAATGACTAATGTGCCAGGGTAAAATACCTGCTGGTGCCTTAGAAATGGAAAATGGACACACGGGGACAGAGCACTTGCCTTTCCTGCTCAAAAAGAACTAATAAATAATTGAAGTAATAGGCTGCCGCTCCATTCCTTGATACATTCAATCTCAGTTCTGCTGCCACCTCCACGAACAAATTCACGATCAATTATTTATTTCAGCGTAACCAGGAATCCCCTTTGAGATTAGGAGTCTCATTTTCAGTTGGAAAACAATCAGCTAAGCAGGAAAAACTCCCATCACCAAGATGACTAATATACTGTAGTTAGAATTGTGTCTTTAAGCTGTGAGGATCCATGTGAACATTAATGTACTAATTATTATAATTATGAAAACAATATCTGGAAAGACTGTCCTATGGTCCTGTATTTGGATATCAGGTCTTTTGGAGAGGCTAAATATTCACTCCAGAGCAAAAGTGACATACACATGTTTATACTCATATATCTAAATTGGCTTAACTTAACATTCACACTAATTGCTTTTCTTTCGTTTAGGAAAACGAATAAAAGTGCCTACTGAGGCCTTTTTGCTTTGCATCATGTTCTGAGGCCTGAACTTTAAACCCTGCTAACTCACCAGCAATACTACCGTTTTCTTCCTCGTGGAAAAATCTTCAAGACAGTTTTTGGGAAGAAGTGCTTCTTGTACTTCCACATTAGGATCAAGAGCAACAGCAGCAAGCTCTCATCTAAGGACGGTGTGTGTTTTAGAATACATGTGAATGGAGAGCTTAACGGATACTCAAAGAAAAGGAGATCTGAGTGCATTTCTGCAGGACAAGACCTTGGGAAACCCAGCCACCAAGGAGACCATACACAGCACCTGAACAGCTTCTACAGCAGCAGCAGGAGTCATGGTACTGTAGATTGCACTTGCACTGCCCCACATGATGGACCTCACCGAGCACAGGTGCCAACACACCCCTGTTAAAACCACTTAGGATGGAGGTTCCTACTGATACTGTTCCTACTACTGATGAAGACTGAGCACCGTGAGAATGCAGACCTGATCCTCTGTTGTCTGCACATGATCGGTCAGCCCGCCGAACTATGCTGGGAACCCACCTGCAGCCACAAAGGCTCACGAAGAACTCCAAGGTGGTTTACTTTTAGGGGACCCAGTTCGTCCACCACTGAAATGCAGCCCTCCTCCCACTTGGCTGATGTGTACGCATTAGGTGTCCCACTACACTGTAATTCAGACAGAGCAGTGAAGAATCACCTCACCAATTGAATTAATGGAGAACTTTGGAGATCAGGTTGTGAAAGCCAAGCGTGGAATTTAATCATGATTCTAGGACCAGGTGCTACTTACTCAGGTGCTATTGGATATTTAAAGACCAATTACTGAGCACCTCAGTTAAACGTGTAGGACAGCACCTTCTACACCACAGTGTACCTGGTGACCAAACTGGGGCACAGTGGCATTGAAGATCCTGATCCAGAGGAAAGACCACCGCCTACTGGTCTACCACACCATTCTCAGCACCAAAATGATTGTGCTCTGAGATCTCCCATCCTAGTCTTGCTTAGCTTCTGAGATCTGATTAAATCAGGCCACAAGGTGGGCATCCTGAAGTCAGGTTCAACCTTGATGAATACTTGTTTATTGATTACTTAGTTATTTATTTTTGCTTCCCTAACAAATAAGGTCTCTCTCTTTTTTTGAATGCCTCGTGGGAAGCAACTGAAGGCTGTTCTCCTCTTTAGTGCTTGGCCAAGGGCTAGGGTGTGATGACAACAGAAAAACCCTTCCTATGGGACACGTGTCACGTGTCAGTTTGGGACATGCTTCCAAAGCCAGTGTTAAGTAAGGCTCCCGATTTCATAGAGATCAAGGCCTTGGTCAGCAAACCAATCTCATTATCTTAAAAACTGAAACTGATTGCGGTGATTTTTCTGCTGCAAATTCATCATCAGAAGGGTCACTTTTGGCTTCTGTTTTACCTCTCCATAGCACCATGGGAAAATAGCAAAAATATTCACACTGAAGCGATGAAAACTACAATTGATTAAAAATGAATTGCAACTGGAGCGAACAGCAAAATAGGGCCTTGTATTTAGAAAAATGGACAACTCGGCTTTTCTTCTGGGTGTCAATGGTATCATGAGACGTCCGTCCTTCGGATGAGACATAAAAATGAGGTCCTGACTCTCTGTGGTCATTAAAAATCTCAGGGCGTTTCCCGAAAAGAGTAGGTGTCACGATTGAAGTCCCTCCTCCTTAAGGGCGCTCCGGCTCTTTCACTTTGGATTTAATTCTGTGCACCTGACCCCTGTTCCTAGTCCACCTTAAAAGCCAGGCGCTGACGCTCATCCTGGCTCTGCATCTAGTTTCCGCACCGTGCGAGTCCGGGACCTGGAAGCGCTTGGTCCCGTTCCCTGTCCGCCGGTTCCGACCCGGTTCATGGTTTTAATTCCTTGTTTGGATGGATCACCTGGCTATGGGCTTATTCTTGCGTTTTTGTATTTGTATATGGATTACTTTTGGATTGTTTGCCTTGGCCACACCCCCCCCGTGAACCAGCGCAGTTTGGACACCCCCCCGTTTTCATCCCCGTATTCCTGCATGACTTTTCCCCAGTGTTTCCCCCCTTCTTCAGGTTGTGTCATCCGCATAGGGTCCGGAAAGAACTGATTGTTACAGTAGGGGTGTAACCCCGGTGTCCTGGCCAAATTTCCCATTGGCCCTTACCAGTCATGGCCTCCTAATAATCCCCCTCTATGAATTGGCTACATTACCCTGCTCTCCTCCCCACTGAGAGCTGATGTGTGGGGAGCGTTCTGGCGTACTATGGCTGCCATCTCATCATCCAGGTGGGGCTGCACACTGGTGGTGGTGGTGGAGGGGAGTCCCCATTACCTGTAAAGCGCTTGTCCAGAAAAGAGCTATATAAGTGTAAGCAATTATTATAATTTTCACATTTTCATCAATTTTGTAATCCTTTTGGAAGCTGTAGTGTTAAATGTGTCCAGAAGGTGGAGTGGTATAGTCTGTAAATGCACTGCTAGACTACTTTAGAGCTGCTGTGGTCAGTGTTTTTATTAGTACGGTTTTATCAGCATGCAGTCCATGCTAGTGTGAATCTGGAGTTTTCTGAGAAGGTGCCTCAGCACAAGCATTTACCTCTACCATTATTCCCCTAAATGAAAGCATGTATTAAGCAATGCTGACATTATTGAAAGGAATACAATTGATCTAATGATATTTGAACAATTGGTATTCTAAAGAAAGCAACTGCAATAGTTAATTAGGTCATATTCATTTTCCCTTGAGAGCAGAACTAAACAAAAACTGAGGAACATCTTTCTGCCTTATATTATTATGGAAGCACATTCATTTCTCCACATGCATATACTGTATGTATATATCTGGGTGAACAGAAGCATTTGCAAAAGAAACTCGTCTGGCAATTGAAAGCGATGTAGGTGAATTGTAATTCTGTGGAAATTACCAAAATAAGAAAATGTCAAGAGAATCATGTGCTATACAGTCCACCTCAGTTCTGCTTTATAATCTGCATTATTTCCACATTGATTAAAAAATGCCATTAATTCTGCTACAGAATGCAGTTATGTAAGGTCTTATCATGACCCAGACTCCTTGACCTTCTTCTTTGTGGCTTTCTAAATTGGACTCATGAATAGTAATGACCACTATATTCATAGTTAAGAGAGTTTAATTTTACCTTTGGGCATGATTTCAGCTTTCAGCTAACTGCTTTATGAAAAATAGCTTGGCCATTGAGTATAAGATTCCAGACCTAAAAATCTAGCTTACTCACTGTGATCAGACTGTGCTTTAGCTGGTTTTGTGTACTGTTAAAAACATACAGACATTGCAGTCCTGTGAGGCAGAAGATCAGGTTGTTGTTTCTCTTAATTAATACTCTTTGTATGAAATACCACTCATTTTAATCATCCGCATTCAAGGGCATTAAATCCTGTGTTGATGAATATACAATAAAAAGATCTTCCAGTGAAATAAATCCCATTTGCTTTCCAGTGTTGCTATGTGGTTTAGATAGTTAATTAAAGTCTGGCATCTGACTTGAGTCTTTCATATAGTATGTCTACACTCAGGAAGAGACAGCTACTGTATCTGTACTGATTTCTATAGGGACAATATCACTACAATAAAACCCATACAGATAACATATCTATGGGTCACTTTGTTATGTTATTTTCAGTCAGTGGGATGTGCTTTAACAATAGAAAACAAGACTCCCCCAGATGCTAACAAATTATAGCAGGTAGGTGAATGGACATGAGAGATCGGTATAACCCGATGAAACATACTCTACATTGCGAGTATAAAACCGTTTTCAAAGTCACAATGGAAGTGTTAAGTCTGCAGTTTGCCAAGCTTTATAATACAAGTTTCAACCACAGAACAATGAAGAAAAGAAAACTTCCGCTGCGTGTGGGAGACGGTGCAAAGATAACATTCTGTGAAACAGGAATTAATTTAATCTCATTTTAACAGTTTGTACGCTATGTCAGCATAGCAGAGTCACACTGCCAGGAAGGCATGTGAGAATGATTTTGATATTCCAAAGCCTCGTGGTTCATTGTCGAACCCTTTCCTTGCCCATTCCTAATTATTTCTCTTGTGGCAGATCTTTTTTATTACCACTACTTTGTTCTCTTGTTCAAATCGAAATCAAATCAAAGTTTATTTATCAAATGCACAACAATACTGCGTGCAGCAGTAGTTGCTGGCAATGAAATGTCTTTTCCGTGAGCTCACAAAAATCACAAAATTGAGGTTATAAAAATAAGGTTACATAATAATAGATGTAATAGAAATTGAATAAAACTCAATATGAGTAGAGCTGTTATGTGTCCGTGGTGTATGCAATATATACAAGTAGTGCAGTATGCTGAATACAGTGAGAACTGTGTGTCCATGGTGTATGCAATATATACAAGTAGTGCAGTATGATGAATACAATGCAAACTGTTATTCCATGTAGCCATTACAGGTGATTTGCTAAAGGAGCTGCAGGTTGGCTATTTAGCAGTCTTATTGCCTGGAGGTAGAAGCTGTTCCGTAGTCTGTTTTAATCGCTCACAGGACGGCAGCCTTCCCTGTCGGCGCCATCTTCTTGCCTTGTTCTAAATTTTCAAGTAATGAAGTGTGTTGATGCTTGTTGTTGGGCTGTCAGGTCCTTGGAGCTTGAATCATATTGTAGTCTGTTAGCATGAGGATACACACACACAATATTTTTGCATTATTACAGACAGTAGTTCTCAAGTTTTTTACAGGACCTTTCAGCTGCCCAAAAATTAGATTTTCTTTCTGAGGTTTTTTTAGTTTTGAAGAACAAGAAATTAATTCAGTTAAAAGAACAACTAATTCAAGTTTCGTTACTGCATGCACACGCTGTATCATTTTGTAGGTGAACAGCTTGTATGATACAAAAATTTAATTCTATGTGATATTTTCTATACAGTCCACTGTTTTCTTGTGATAGATTCTGTTGACAGCAGTAAAGACAACAGATTTGATTGTTTGCTAGGAGCAATCCATGGATTTATATGCTATCGGCCTGACATATACTTGTTTTTTAACTATAGACCAGATTAAATTGAATTAAAATTGAATTTTAAAAGTATGAAAGCAAATAGCTACAAGTCATTGTAAATCAGTGCATGAATAATTATTAGATATCCTCTAAAGTCATTTTTTATAAAGACAACCCTTGGGACCGCAAGAATCGAATCCAACAGCAAATTCCTTTCCTAATTATTACCTATGACAATTATTCCTTATATGACATCTTATTTTTGTGCATAACATTTTAAATATATATCTAATTTAGTTTTTACAAAGAAAAAAATAAAGGCTATATAACTTTATTGTTTGATTCTAGACTTTATTACAATAATGTCTATTTCTATGAAAAGCGGTGAACTGAACACTATCAGATATAATTCTGTAAGCTTCTCCACATTTTAAAAGAGCATCTCTGAAAATGTCATATTCATTCTGGACGCCATTAGATGCCTGATATAAATATATTAGATGTTATTTACTGAGGAGAAAGAGCTTTATCAAGGCAGCACTTTGTACTCATGTACAGGTGGAAATACAAACTCGAACTGGCCAAAAGCAAAGCTTAGTAAATAGCTGCAAGAACTGTGGGTTTTTAAAATGCCAGCACAATCCATTTTTTCATCTGTGATCGTACAGTACACATGTTTTTTTAGAAAACCATTCCGACCAACAGAAGGTTTCAGAGGTGGTTGAATTGAAGTGCACAAAGAACATGAAAAAGGATATAAAACTTTTGTGTTGCACACTAGTCTTAAAACTAATTCATTTCAGGGTGTTGTTTCTGTGCAAAACATCCTGAAACAAATCATTTTCTAAGCATTTAAACCCTGCACACAGCGCAAAAACTTTCTTTTGTTCTTCAGCCTTTGATAGATGGCTAGATCTCAACGCAAACCTCGCTCATTTTTTGTAGCATGCAGTTCTAAAAAATTGACTTCTGTGATTTTGTGACTTTCATCTCTGCCAATTGTGTGGGGGGGTTTTAAAACAGTATAGGAGGCTTTTCTGCATCTCATTTATACTTTCATACTCTGTCTTTCATCCAGTCCTGTTTGATATTGAAATTTAGCTTTGAAACGAATTTAACATGGGACACAATTCAGATTACTATGCTTCCTCTGATTCCTGGCCATGCCAGGAGCACAGCTGTCCACTTGGCTTAACAGTGTAGCCAGGCATTGCAAGGCCTGATTTTATCCACTCCTTGCCCAATGCATTTAGAAGAAATATAAAATAAAATGAATCATATTCAAGCACGTGTCTTGCTTTACTTTGTCTTCATTTTGTTTCTGGGGGATGGGTGAATTCTCTTATCATGACAGCTCTTCAGTCTGTGTCGTTGACAATATTTCAGGCTGGCTTTGCTGCTATGGGGATTTATTTGGCAGTGACATCTTGCTGTGTTCAGTTCTTTCCATTAATTGGTTAACAAAAAGCTGTCTCCAATAAAGACTCTGATGTCTCTCTCGAATTTTAATTGCTTTTATGTCTTTGAGCGCTGCATTTTTCACGTACTCAGCATTATTATAATAGGTTTTTATAATGCAAATCTTTGTAATTCCAAATTAGATTATATTGTCAAACGTGGACAGTCTTCATTAGTTATGAGATAGATTTTTTAATGACTTGGGACGCTAGTTATATAACATAGGTAAAATCATTTGGCTATGAAAAATTGAGACAATTGTTCTGTTACCAGTGTCATTTACCGTTGGCTTTGGAATGTCTCTTATCATCTTGTGGACAACATAGATTTCTATATGGGTAAAATGACCAGTGTAATAGGTTAAATCCAAAATCTGCATAAACATTTAAAAACTGCCTTTGAAAGTATTCAGACGTTGGCACAGTTTTCCCATTTTGTTGCTTTAAAGCCTGGAGTCACAACACTTTGAGACACAAAGTAGCAATAAATATTTGTTACAGACACAACCTCCTCCACTCATTCAAAGCCAAGATCGTAACATTATAAGTCAAAGGATGGTTAATATGAAATAAAATGGAAAAGTCACTATTGCAAACTCTTTAATTTAAAACTAAATTAATTTAGGAGCTCCAGATTACCTTAATGAGCCACACAGAGGAGCCTCTGTCAATTAACATGTCTCATTGTTTTCTCTTTAGTTTCTGCTGACTTTCACTGTACTTTATATACTGTTTGGCTGTTCATATTTGGATAAAATATTAAGTTTAAAAAATGTGTAAGCATCATTTTGTAATTTCACAAAATGTGGCACCATAGGAAGGATCTGAATACTTTTGTGTGGCACTGTAAAGAAAGTTATTCATTAAGTTTTGAAAACACAAAACCGTAAAAGTATGCCAATCTGAAGACATCTGAAGATACAATCAAGTGTAAACCTTCCTGTTTGTGTAGTACAACTGGGCCAGGAGTCAGACATTTCTCACTGAGACTAGTGTCTGAGTCCCTGAGACTAGTGTTGATTCAGTGTGTCTTTCAATTTCACAGTGCATTATGTAGGTTAAAAATGATTCTAGACATCTTACTCATGTATTATTGTTTGGAAGTTAGAAGTAACTAAACAAAACGTGAGCTGTATGTGGTATCTATGTCAGAAAACAGCATGAAAATACTGACAAAATGGTTTATTTACCAAGTGTGCACTACCGAAAAACCCAAAATATTAATGAAACAATTTGGGAGGAAAGAAAATCAGCTTCAAACAGCCTTGTGCTTTCTGGGGACGGATTATATTGATGTGTTGCAGAAGAATGATTAAAAGTTTGCAAGTAAGTGTGTGCGTAGGAAGTTGTGTGGGTGCCATTTTTCGAGTCTGCTAAAGTTGCAAAGGTGGGCTAATTAGTGATAACTAAAATAGTGTGAGACTTAAAAATATGGTGGAGTTTGCTATTACGGCTACCGGTAATAAACACCTTTGCTTAGAAAGGTCTCCTGTGTCTCATTGTGTAATACTTGTGATAATTTTTCATGCTGCTCTGTTAAAGAGCACTTTCACACCGTCTCTTTTGGAGTCTTTCTCAAGATCAAGAACTGATGAGAAAGGCCAGAGGAAAAAATAAGAACTTCTGTGAAATGGCTTTTTTGAGACTGTTAGTTCTCCTTGTTCTCTTGTGAACATAATGCCAAGACTGAGTCTGCTCTCCTCATTTTCTTCTTTCCTTGACTGATGTTGATTTAGGCACACTCTCAGTTGCAAAATTCAATGGTAGCAAATCATTCTTAAAGATGTGTTGTCCCCCAGTATCCAGGATTCTCTGGGGTAATAATAATGTTTTCCTTGAATAATCATTCTGCTATGTTTGGCAAAAAAAAAACATGTTTTGCTTTACATATCTCTAAATTGGCATGGGTTTCGATCATAATATTTTTCTGTACCCCAGTTATCCTTGCATAGTGCTACAGGATGATCATCTTCAAAGTGAAGATTTCATATAATGAAACATGCTGCCTACTTTATGATCTCATTGTCGTGTCAAGTAAAATTTATTTTAAGCATTTCAATTTTTGTTGCCATCGTGACAAATAATGGTAGGGTACTTAGCAGTATTTGCCAAATACAAGCTACAATAAATTGCCATTGACTAACCTTTCTGGTTGTTTTTTGTGCAAAAGATCCTAATTCTGGACCTAACCTTAAGGAAACAGCACAAGAAGTGATCTTGCCATTCTGGCCCTTGAAAAAGTAAGAAAAAACAAATGAAAGAAGAATGTTCTGTGGCTTGTTTTTGCTAGTGAATATGTTTTGGATTTCCAGTTGCTAGGGATGAGCAGTGATAGCCGTAGCACAGCGCCTAGTTGGAGAGCACTGCAGTAGCTAGGGATGTCATTGAAGAGGTGTTCTCAGCAGTTGAGTGACATAGTGGTGAAGTGGTTAGCATTGCTACAGTGCAGTGCTGGGAGCCTAGGTTCAGTTCCACACCTGGGATGGTATTGTTCTCTCTGTGTTTACTTGGGTTTCCTCCCATAGTCCAAAATCATTCCATTTTTTTTTCCTTTCTGTTATCAGCTTTTTTAATCCCAGCAATTACAGCTTTGCTTAGCATGTCTACGTGTTTCAGGGGCTCCTTCTTAGAAGGTCCTGAAAGATTTGTTTTTTTCCCCAAGTTAAGCTTCTTCTCTCTTGATTCCCATGCAATGAATGAGCCTTCAGAGAAAGGAAAGGTGCACTCCCCCTTCTAACAATTTTTCTCCATTATGTATTAATAGCATATCTTAATGTCCCACACCACGTAGAGCTATATGCTAGCCATGGGACTCCTACAGTTTACCTCTGTGTGTGTGAGTTGGTTTCTGTTTTTGCTGCCTATCCTATAGCTAACCATTGCTCCCCAGGAAACAATGGAGCCAAGAGGAGCTCCCCTGGGAGGGCAGGGTGGGACCGACTAGCGCACTGACCCCAATCCCCTTTGTCCCAATCCCAAAATCATACTGATAGGTCAATGGGCTTCTGAGACAGTTGGCTCTGGTAGGAGTGTGTGTGTGCCCTGTGATGGACTGATGTCTCATCTAAGGTGTACCATTACTTGTGCCAGTGCTTGCTGGGATAGACTCCTGCTCCCCCACAACGCTGAATTGGAAGAAGAGGTTAGAAAATAAATGGATGTCTGTGACTTCGACAACATGCAATGACCTACTCAGGATGGCTTTCATATTCTCGTCACACTTATTTTCTCGCCTCCAAAGGCTTAGCAAACGAGTAGGTGTGGCAAATCCACTAATCAACCCTCGTAGCACATGAAGCACATCCCTGGAGTCCGAGGATTGGGATATTAATCTTCCAGTGCATTCAGGAGCAGTGACAGAGCTTTCTTGTACATGGTCTCTTGATGTCACATCTCGCTTCGCTTCAAGAATGTGGACTGAATACTGTGCTTCCAGTATCAGGACTGAGGCTAAAGCAATCCGAATATGAAGTGTGTGGTGTGGTTATGGAAGTCGAGAGTACAGTGGGTGGGTCTTACTCTTAAGACACTAGATTTTTCCTTTCTTTTCAAGCTATCCAAACTATGCTCAAAAATGTCACCACATCTGTGTTACCAGATCATAATCTGACATACATTAGATTTTGTGAGCTACAGTACTTACGTCGTAAAAAAGTACTTAGTACATTGTAAAAAAAAGTGAAGCCCGTATTTAAATGTCTTCCTGGTTGGTGGTTAACGATGGGCTCATACCGTAGACACGCTGGCGCTCGCCTGTGAACTCGGGTTTGAGACTGCGACATGTCACCTGCTGTCTGTGACCGCAACGCCCCAAGACATTGAGCACAATTAGCTGAGCACATCCAAACGAGAGGCGGTAGCAGGCGGTAGGACAGCGACCCCTGCAGTCTTCCCGCTGGCAGGATTGCATTGCTGTAGGACAGGGTCGTCCGTCTCCTCCAATCGGTGTTGCACCTCCGGCAGGGAGTTGTTAAAAGTAGAGGCAGGTGGGCGGGTCAGAGAAGTTTGATCGCATTTCTTCATTCTTCCACGCGTGAGGGAGCGGCATGGTGAGACGCGGAAAAAAAAACAGCTGGAGATTGTATACCGGGTGGGTATAAGACAAATAATTGGCAATTCTGTTTTACGACCTGCACTGTAGGCTTGCTTTATAAAAATACTCTCCGTTATACTTTCGTACCACTTTTCTCACAGTCCATGTCAGAGGAGGTGAAGCCTGTTTCACGTCAGTAGAAATTGCTTTTGCAAAGCACAAAAACAATTGATGCTGTGGCTTATAACAAGAAACAAAGGGGCGAATGCTATTCTACCAGAGGAATAAAGCCAGGAGTTATGTTATGTTTTTGCATAGAGTGAAAGCTAATTGCGGAGCATTATTTTCTTTCATCTTGTGAAAATGGCCTTAACTATTCATTCTGGAGCAGGCACTGTTCGTTGCTGGATTTCTTTACTGTGTGTTTTGTACCTGTTATGCCTCACACCATGGTAAATATTTATGAGGCTCTTCATACTGTGTTTTATTGTTTTGAAGTGTATTGTCCTCTTCCTCAACTGCACGTAAAGAAAGCTGGAGCAATTTTTTTTCTTTTTTTTTGAGTGGCCCTGAAAAGTAGGCCCAGCTTTTCACAACCAGACAGCTGGATGTCATTTTGACTTGGAAGGAGGGACAGGTCTCAAACTAATCAGGGGGCTGTGAAAGTGGTCTGTCAGGGACAGTGGGACTGTTATTTATGAGTTAATGCATTGTCATTTGTTCAAGGTGTTGGTGCATTAAGGTAGAAGCCATAACAATGATGGATGAGGTGTACCTACACTGGCACTGCAATGGCAGGCCACATGATGTAAGTCAATAGAAGCCCCTTAGTTGAAAAGAGCATAATGTCAGCCTGCTATTGTAGGCTGACCATAAAGGATGGTTTATTCAAATGTGTATGAAGGTTTTGATCTCTTACCCTCTCTTAACATAAATTCAGATGGGTTGCATGTTGAAGTAACTAAACATTACCAGCCTTGATTTTTCTGAATACAGGAGTGCTATAATGTACTCGCTTCATGTAAGTGAAAAAGCATAAAATATACAATCAGAAGACCCATTCAGAATCAGAAGTTCCCTTTATGTGGAACATACGCAACACAATGTCACAGCACTTTTAAAATAAAAATTCTGGCATCCAAGAAAAAAAACACGTGTGGTCACTTTTTTGCTCTTTAAAAAGTGCAACGATAGTGTTTAGCCTTTTTAAAAGCATAGTTCTGATTTCTTTTGAGATCCGATTTCACAGCTGTTCAGAAAACTGCAGAAGACAGTTCTTATTGTTTGTGTGGATCAAGAGCTGTAGGGCCACCAGTTTGATATGGTTCTTCAGTCAGATTTTTCAATCAAAGTTTCAACTCTACCTAACTGAAACTGACCCTTTTAAAAAAAATAGAACACGTTTTCCCAGTTAAAATGTTTCCTGTGAGATAAAACATTTTAAATTTGAATTCAATGACGGTTTGAATTTCAGCAGAGTTCCATGTTTCATCTGATGGAGAATCTTAATTTTAGAAGAAAATTTCTGAAATTAAGTTCAGAAATTGTTCTGAACAATACACTTGATACGTTTGAATATTTTTCTCAACCTAATGAGCAATGGAGCAACCCCAGAGCAATTCTGACTGAATATCTAAAAAGCCTGATCATTTTACAGTTTTGATACTGTACATCTCTGTTCAAGATCTGTCTGATCCTGTTTGCCTTTTACTTCAGCATGACATGCTTTTCTATTGAACTCTGTGGCAAGTGTCAGGATTGAATTATAGTAATGTGCTTTAACACATGTCAAAAGCTTTTTCAGTCAAGATGCATATTGATTCTTGGATGTTGGGCTTTAGGAAAAAGAGCAAGCAGAGATGTAGCCACATGTTTTTAAGTGCCTACTAAGCTGCATTAATACTAAAGGCACTAAGCACTCAAAAGCAGTGTTTGTATATTTAGAGAAACATTAAAGAAATAGGTTTTAGGTCAGTTTATTAACTATTTGATCTGATCTGGTCTTGGTCTATCCAGTGGAATCAGCATCAAAAACCTGGCTGGACAAATTATGCTCAACACCCACCACCCTTTGAGTAAAGAAGTGCTGCTTCTTCTCAGTCTGAAATGCAAGGTCTTAATTTTTGTCCCCAGGTGCTTATTTTGTTGTCAATCCTGAAGCCCAATCCAATAGCTTTAGATGAACTCAGTCAATACTTTCCAGGATCTCTGATATCCATATCGGATCCCCTCTCAGTCTAATCTATTTGAAATTTAAAAGGTAAATGTATTTTAGCTTGCCAGTGTGTGACACATTTTAGGCCAAAAATTCTATTTAGAAACAAGAGCCCTTTTTGAGAAAACGACCAAGTCTCCTTTTTCTTTAGGAAGATTCCAACATTAAAGATCCAAGATAACCAGCTCAAACATGAGGAAGCTACACCTTGGATCTTGCTTCCTTATTTTGCCTTCATATGTGCATCGCTGCAATTTTACTTTTAACTTTGTACAATTTAGATTTCTCTTCTCTCTGTCTGTCCTGAATGCCTCACTCTCAGTTTTCTCAAGGGTGTTATTCTCTCCAAATGATCTTCATAAACCACCACTTAGACGCCAGAGATCTGTAAACTACCCTCAAGTGCCTCAGCCCAAGATTGAGTATTTTTCCCTTAGTGTTTAGGAAGCAGAGCACTCTACAGTGTTGACATCATCTACCTCTACTGCAAGGACTGGGTTGAAGCTTTCAAGGTCAAGCTTGAGCATTTTACCCTTGATGTAGAGGACACCAATGTCAACTTTGCTGGGGGGCAAGCAAGGGACAGCAACGTTGAGGACACCTATTGTGACAGATCGTACCCTTGCCAGCGCAGTCCCAAGGGTCAGCATGAACAAAAACCCAGAAAGGCAGAGAGGAGTGAAGTCCAGGAGCGTTTGTTTGCCTGTTTAGGCCAAACAGGAAGTATCAGAAAGTCTGCTTTCAGAACCCCCGGGGTAGTTCTTTTGGGGTGTCTTTTGCCTGGGGAACCCCTGCCTCAATTCAAAGACCTAAGCTGATTTGACTTCAAGCCTGGCTCCAGGGATCCATCATCTCAGCTATCAGTATGACCCCTGTGTGCCCTAAGAATGCTTCATGTCAGAGTCTTTCCCCTGCACAGCAAACGGGCCACCTCTCCCTCAGAGGGACGAGAGATTCAGACTGTATTCACACACTGGCTACAGTTCATGTGCCACTATGGCCAGGCAGTGGGTCAGACGCAAGCTGCTTTGACTGCAGACGGCTTCATGGCAGCCTCCCTCTGCTCTTCAGCCAGGCACAGGGCTCCCTCTCCTGCCCCTGAGTTCCACAGGGCAACTTCGGGCCCACAATGCAACTTACAGGGGCCAGCTCCACGTCACAGGCCAAAGCCACTCTCCCGGACGATGGCAGTGTTGCACAAATGGGTGATTTTTTTCAATGTCTTGGAAGGATATTGTCTTTAAATCTGTAGGAACTCTACTACGTGGTCTGCCTTTTAACTCTAAAGAGAGAAGCTCAAACACTTCTTGGGTCGGGGAATATTTTTCAAGGTAGCAACTGGAACCTTCAGAACTCAAAAATGTATTGCCGTGAAACATCATACTGTTGATCTTCTCAGTTCTACAGACCGTAACAGAACACCCCTTTGTGCCCCTGCACACCACGACTGTGTGGTTCACAGCTTTGATTACACGGAGGCCCAACCCAGCCTTCATACCAAAATCTCCATCACTGTTACAGCCAGTTGTCCCCCCAGCCTTTCAACTAGAACAGGCGGTCATGGATCTAGCCCTGCTCCTGCATCTGCTCTGCCTTGTCTGTGCTGTGGATTACATCTGAGACACGGCTCCGTTTCGTTCCTACTACTCCTTAGTCGTCACCTTGGAAGTAAAACATCAGAATATGAGCTCTCTAAAACGGCACCTGGCATACTGGGTCACAGATAACGTGTCTATATGACACTCAATTGCATCTCTGTCCTCCAGAACCCCTCTGACCACCTCCTGGGTCCTATTCTAAGGTCCTCCCTTAGTGGACATCTGCATCTGCTTAGTGGACAGTCGTGTGGTTCTCTCCATCCATGTTTCCCAACTTTTACAGCCTGAATGTGCCATACACCTCAGACCTTTCTTTTGAAAGCACTCCTAAGAGTAGCCACCTCCCAAGTGACTATAATCAATGCTGCTGGTCATGTGCTGGTGATTGTATTGAAAAGGAACGATAGGCTATCTGTCTTCCTTGGTTCCCTGAAAAGCAATGCAATCATCAATATTTTTGCAGACCGATCAGCTGAACTACCTGTCCTTACGCAGCAACGGCACAGAAGAGCTCGTGCCATCCCAACTTGGAGAAAGGGCAGACCTTTTGGGATGATGTGCCTTTGGAGCTAATTTGATCAAATGTGTCAGTATGATATCACTGACCAGTTGATTCTCCGTCAGTGATGACTACATTTCTTTTCATGGAGGAAAACGTGCAAAGACAACCTATCATTTCTCTGAGGAGAGGGAACAATACAGAAAAGGGTACAATTCTTGGCTTCACTTTCTGTCTGGTGTTAGAACACATGCATTATGGCTCAACCATGTCTAGTCTTTTCTGTGTTTTAAAGTTATATTTAGCCATTTTGAAATCGCAATCCCATCACCACTGCCTTGACTCTGTCCCCTCTGTCATGCCCTTGTTACGGCTGCACAGACTAAAATAACATTTTTATTTTTGATTTGGTTCAAAAGCCAGCTGATGCCTTAAATCCTCTCTCATTCCAGACAAACAGCACATGCACTGTAACAGGCAAAGGGCAGACAGAGCTGGTGGAAGGATTTAACAGCTAAAGAGTGAGCTAAAAATGAAAACTTTAATGTCAGTGTGTTTTTTTTAATGTAATAAAGAAGGGAGACCCCAAACAGCTAGCCACTGAGTGGAGTTCAAAGGTATGTATGGTGCTGGTGGATAATTCAAGTCATTAAAAAAAACTGTATCTTACATTTTCCAGCATTTTAAATTTTGCCAAATGTGAAGGACAGTACAGTGACAGACTTTATGATGTACTATTAATGGAGTAACAGTCAAAAGTGCTTTTATCTGTACAAAAGCATGAAAACTTAGCTCGTATGTTGCCAACAGGGCACTTTTGTATAAGCCTATCAGCAGTTTTCATCCAGAGTCTTTTGAAAATGCTCGAGTACGTTAGAATGTGTCTAAAAATGTACATATGAGCATGTATTGCTGCAGAATTTAAGAATTGAAATCCAACAAAGTCACATTTGAGTTTATTGAACTCTCATTCTTCCTGGCAGGTGACAGTTGCAATTAAACTGTAAGGGAATTTAACTTTTAAGCTATTAAAATAATGTAGAATCATATTAGTTTCAAATTTACCTAAATGTAAGTTTGGCCATGAGTTCCTACTTCATCCTTCCTCCACTGTCTCCGATGGATAGATGACCCTTTTATGTGATAGATCAACAAGGTATTGCGTATTAATGCAAAAGGGAAAAATGTCTTTTGTTCTTGCCACTTTTGTTCTCAGACTCTTTTTTCTGTGTGGCAGTCAAAGGGTTAAACTGCTATTCTCCATTATGAGCAAACAAACACTCTGATGGGGGTCCATCAATTTCTAGCCCTCCTGATATTGCTTTTCAGCTCTCCGAGAGGGAAGTTGTTGACCCCAAAAATATACAGCATAGAATAATGCCTGCGATTCTAATAGAAGACACTAAATGCTTTTGAATGCTGGTGGGTTTTTTTTTTTTGTTCATTTGGAGAAGTTATAAACCGCCTGGTGATTTTTTTACTCCAGATAAAGGAAGAATCATGCAATTACACCTTATGCTAGCATCACCACAAAAGGATATTTTGTCTCAGTGGAGTGCTCAAATCAGGTAAAAATAAATATATATTTACTGTATCAGTAACTGCATACGGACAGGAGAGAAGAAGCTCTTACACGAAGAAGATTAACGTTAGCCAGGGTTCTAAAATGAATCCTGATATTTTAAAATCTTAGAACAGCGCATGTTTTATTGATATGAGGAATTGAGCATTCTTGGACAAATATACTCTTGGCAGAAGACGGTGATTTCTGTTCTTTTTTGCATTACACCATTTTTAAGCGTGGTATTTTTTACACGAAGAGGCCACAAGGTGGGGCCCTTCGTTAGCGGTATACTGTACTTCGTATCCACGTTCACTTGGTAATGTTTGCGTGTGTGTGGGCACATATTTTTCGCAATGTGGGGACAAAACCTGAGAAAGTGCCCCTACAAATATAGTAACGAATCTCAAACAGATGGCGTGGGAATGTCCAGACTTTTTATAAACCAAATGGCATCTTCTAAATCTGAACTTTCCAGAAATGTATTTGTTTTGGATCTATATTCTTTAATGTCTTTTTAGTAGAGTGTAGAAAAATGAATAAAAATAGAGTCAATGGAATAATAACCCCTTCTGCAGAGGAATTTTTTTAATTTTTACTTTGTCACATGTATCATGCTGTGTGTATATCTGTGCCAGCTGCTGTATATAAAATCCTTTAGAGCAATAGATACTGGTTTTGAATCATAATCATATTTATAGGAATATTGAGTGGACTGACTCATAGCTTGACAGCCAGGTAAACATCTGTACTGTGCATAAAGAGAAAGAGTGAGACACGGACTAATAAAGCAGGGAAGGGTCTGGTGCATATTCATATTTATTCCACAAGGAAAAATGACATCCAAGAACCAAATGCTTTATGCATGGTTGAGTAGATTTAGTACTGGCTCAACCCGTATGGTTAAGGGACAGCTCCCAGGACACAGTATGGGGGACTAGGACCCCCATGAAGAGTGAGGAGGGGCAACTGCAGAGGTAGAGATGGGGTGCATGCAACAGTATTGCTTTTGAATTAGAACAACGGGTTGACATTGGCTTTATCGGTCAGTATCCCTCTCAAACCTCAGTTAAGAACTTCCTAGAGTGCATATTTTAATTTCATAGACTTAATTAGAGTGTTGGGCTGGCAGGGAACATACCTATTGAAGAGGTACCTTGAGTGGAAACAAATCGCAAGTATGCTCACTTAGCCTAATGGTAAGCGAGCTTGCTTTGGGGCGTTTGGGGTATTTTCGTACCCTTTTGTTTTTTGAGCAGGGGCTCATCCTGATTGAAAACTAGCCTTTGCAGCATCCCGGGAGAATGGGTGGAAAAGAGTAACAGCTTGTTCGATAACAATACGCCTGGAGTCTGACTGAATGACTGCTGGGAAGGGCTTGTGGGACTGTGACAAAGGGAATTAAACTGTTTTCTCTAATTAGACAAGAGCATAAAACTGATGGTCCTATTATGCTGCACCTTTTTTAGCGTACATAAAAATGAAATATATATTGTTTTCTTTTTCAGAAAATGCAGGAAGCTTTGCAAATCACTCTTAAATTAAAGGATTAAGAGTCATTTCCTTCTCTCCTAGATTATGATAAGACGTGTTTTTTTTTTCCTTAAAAATGCTTTTGAAAGAATGCTGACTTTCAGTCAGGCAGGACTTTTCTGTTGTTATATTTAAAATATACAAAATAATCCTTGAATCATTTTATAACTTCAGCGGAAGGCTTCTGTTTCAGGGTAAGGATTTAGATTATGGTGGATGGTAAGAGGCCAAGGGGGTCAAGGTGACCTCTGTTTTATAATGGAATGTTTAAGGGCTTTACATATAGAATTTAATTTTAATAGAAGTGGTTATTGTTACACATTGGGTCTCATTTTCTTCAAATTAGATCAAACTGGAATGGGGACAAAAGTATAGCACTTCATTGCAGTTGATGAATGGCAGCCCCTGATGCACTGAACCCCACTGTCATTGAAACTGCCGACAGCGTGGTTAACATTTTTCAGTGATGACGCTGCTGTGCAGGGTTCTATATCGGAAAAAGTTTCTTGCCCTGTTGAAAAATTCTTGTAGACCTTGAACTTTGCTGGACCTCGGTTTGTAGATGTTGGTTCAGCTGAGGTTTTTTTTTGGAAAAGCACCTTGGAAGATTTAATGGTGATAGACGGATCAGTACATTTGTGTGTTTGGTTCTGATTGATGCTGAATGCAGTAGAACAGGCAGAGTACCACTCTGTGTTCAACTCTTTGCTTCCTACACTGTACAACACATCTCTGAGGGAATGTATGTTTCAAAACGAGAAAACAACAACAGTTTTGCTAATAGTGAAAAATTGAATCCGACTGGTTGAAGAGCAGAGACAAAAGTGCCTAGTAAAAAGCCTGTCACAGGATGTTGCTTTGTAATGGATACAGTTTCCCCTCATTAAAAAGTAAAGCTTTTCCATTAAAATGTTTTTTTCCTGACTTTATAAATAAGTCCCCTTGTTATTTTTTAAAAAATTTTGTCACAGTTTGGACACTATAAGAAGCTTTTATGGGCCTTTACTTTTAATGGATTTACTCAAAATTGTGCCGGCCTTTTAACCACAGAATTATAAACATACTTAATTATGTTTTCAAAAGGCAGGGTTTCCATTCCAGAGCGATGCAGCCTGATCCCCCACAGTCACTCTCTCAGCCCAGATTTCTTTTACTTCCTGGGGTTTTTTTTTTCTAAGAAACCTCTCATGACAACGCTGTCTTCTGACTCGAGCGTAAACTACTGCAAGAGGGTTAAGCATGGAGATGGGAGAAAGACGGGCCTGTTTTATTGGAACCATAAACCTGCTGACGTCACTTCTGGTAAGTCAGCTTTCACTGAAAGACTTTTATGAATCAAAGTAGCGCTGAATTCCTTGCAGGTCAGGCTCCACAGAAGGACTAATGTGGATTTTATTCATTCATCTATTTTTTTAGCTGCTTTATCCGGTACAGGGTCACAGGGGAAACCAGAGCCTATCCTGCCTTGGGCACAAGGCAGCATACACCCTGGATGGGTACGCAGGACACACACAGACACGCTCACACACTCGCAACAGGGCCTGTTTTTAAAGAAGCCAATCAGCTTTCCGGGAGGAAACCCACGCAAACGTGTGGGGAACATACGAACTCCACGCAGACCGCACCCCAGGAGTTCAACCCAGGGCCTCAGTGGTGCTACCATGCCACTCCATGGGTTTTATTTAGCTAATAAAAGTGTCTTGCTCACTCAAAAATGCTGGACGTTCCCCTATCAATAAGCCATCTGTCACATACAAGCAGTGGCCACATATGTTGTAGTTTGATCCTTGTCCTTCCTGGAACCTAAATGATGATCACATTAGTACTAAAAGAACAGTTTACTCAATGTGCATTTTGCTACACCGTCATTCACATTGGTTTGTTATTCTTGCTTCTGTGTTCAGACACTGTACTCACAGGAAAAGAAAAACTGCATAGTCTTCTCAGGGTAGATGTCAACAAGTATGGAAGGGGGCACAAATGTGTACTGCAACAATGCCGACTAGTTCCCTTTTATTTTCATTTACTTTCCTTTTTTGTGTATGTATTCCCTTGCGCAATGTCCATTAGTGAAAGAAGTACCCCATTAAACCCCGCCCCTGCACTGTAAGACTGAATCACAAACTGACCCTTTGAGGTTGGTTTCTCCTTTCAGTTAACATATTTGTATTAACGTCATGTTCTTCTTTTGTGTATCTCCAAGGAACCTGTCTTACACTGTGGCAATAAACAAGGTATCCCTAAGCTTAGTGCTGGAGGTCACCTGTGTCTGTGGGTTTTCAGTTCAACAGGGTTCTTACCAGCCTGAATCAGATCATCATTCGTTTAATTGGACCAGTTTAACTGCTTCTCCCAGCTCTTCAGGTGATGCTGTTTTAAAGAGATCTGGAAAAGCTGCACACACCAGCTTTAACAACAAGAACTGGGGAACCCTGCTGTGAATGTTAATGTTAATTGATTCCCAAAAGGATCAAACCGGAGTTTTCCACCCAAACACTTAGTCCTGTATTTTCAAACTTCAAGGAAGGGAGTCATTTCAAAGCTGGTTCAAATGCTAGGAGGGATTTTTACCCAATTCATCTGATGTTGATAATATGATAGAAGATTCAAATACCATGTAATATTTAATTCTAACAAAACCCGTTTCATACATAAAGACTATGTAAAGCAATTATTTTGTTGTGCATTGGGATGGTGTTATGTGGCTGAAATAAACTTACCAAACACTCCTAAAAGAATTATTACTATTAACACAGTGCAACCAAGATAAAGGATA
The DNA here is from genome assembly GCF_059453375.1 of Lepisosteus platostomus. Taxonomy (NCBI): domain Eukaryota; kingdom Metazoa; phylum Chordata; class Actinopteri; order Semionotiformes; family Lepisosteidae; genus Lepisosteus; species Lepisosteus platostomus. Next base: position 7,108,731 of record NC_142629.1, read on the forward strand.
CATTTCTTTGTGTTTGACCTTCAATCCTTTTTCAGCTTGTCTCAATGAAGATTCCTGTTAGTCTAAATCAGACCAAGCCTGTGTATTCTGTGGCCAGCAGAGCTTTGACTTCCAGGGTGAGGGTGGAAAGGGTTTCTAAATTAGCTTCCACACCACACATGAAAGTGTCACATGTTCTTTTTGTACTTTTTATTGTTTCACGGTCAAATTTGTTTTTAAACACTCCTGCCAGATAACATTCAGTTGGGATACAATGCTGTACACAGGGCAACAGAGGCCCAGGTCAAGAAAAGAAGTCATGTTCTTGTGACTACAAAAAAAAAAAATGTGTTGCTTGCTTGCTAAGAGGAGTTCAGAACCTTGGGAACAACAACACTAAATGTTGTAACAACAGTTTTGGGTCATCTGCATTATATTTAGTTGTTTAACTCATCAGTTTCAATTCCCTCAATTTTAACTTCCCGTAGGGAGGTATGTGAAATAATGGGTCAGTTTATTTTAATACACTGTGAAAAATTAATTCCTCATAGATTTTTTTCGTCCTTTTACCCAGAGCATGAAAATTGTCTAAAAATACCACCCCCTCTCTCCCTACCTTCCCCGTTGCTCACTGGCCTGTTTTATGAAACCTGGGGGAAAGGAGAATGACCCAAATTTCAGACTTTATCTCCATGAAAAATAACAGAGCCAGATACAGGAGAATTGGGGACATTTCTGCCTTTCAGGCTGGGGAGAGAAAATTAGATGCCACGTAGTTACAGCCTCCAACACTTTCTTAACTTCTAAACAAGCAAATTAAACTAAAACTACATATTTTTTAATTTAAAAATTTTATTAGACATATCTTCAATAAACTGATGACATTTAAGTTTCTGTGCTTTTCATGCCTTGGAATGAAGGAGAGAGCTGGCAATCAAAATGTTCAGTCCATCACGTGTGTTTAGTTGCATGAAGTAAGGTGATCCACAAATCTCATTCAGCTGTTTCTTGAAAGAAGAAAGGATATCCCATGACTCCCATGAAATGTCCATTCTGTGCATCATTTAACATATACTGTACTCCCCCAAACGTTCTACTTGTGTCCTATGGTTGATGTTCACTGTTGATTCTGAGAAACCTGCAGTTTACTACTAGGGATGTCTGACTAATTGAATCTTTCACCTGTTAAATCTGTACACTCTTTTCTTCTTTAAACAGTTCTTAGTCCAAGAGCTAGTATTGCCTTTAATTTCTACCTCCTTCCATTGAAGAAATACTCTTTAATGAGGATTTTTATCAGAAGCAAAAAATGAAAATCTAAAAAATACATCCTATTATATGATCTGTGTTACTACTGTACATTATTGCTTATTCGCAGAACTATAACATATTAAACAACACCTACCTTTTCTCAATTCACACTGACTATTGTCTAGAATCTTATTGCAATGCAGATGATCATCAAGTTTAGGTTTAATTATTGCTTCTTTTACTTATTGTGTAAAAGAAACAAAACTTGTTGGTGAGTAATTGGTTTCTTTGGTTTTGTAATACCATTTTATGGGTGGGCTATGCATTAGCAATTTTCTAGTCGGTGGATGTTACCATTGTCTTGAGTGACTTGGAAACGTTCTGTTAATGGCCTATGAATGACAACTCTTGTGTTAATGGTCTATGAATGACAACTCGTGTTTCCTTTAGTACAATCAGCAGAATATCATGGGGCCTTGGAGATTTGTTAAGTGCTTCTAATATTTGTAACACCTCTTCCTGTTACACTAATACAATTTAAAATAGAAACACTTAATTCTTTTCTGTTCTTCTGGTTTTGTGGTGCATAAAAAACGTTCATTCATTAATTATTTTAGATTCTAATATTTGGCAAGGTGATGCAGTGGTTAGCATTTCTGCCCTGCAGTGCCGGAGCCCTGGTGTCAGTTTCAGACCTGGGGTGCTGTCTCCATGGAGATTGTATGTTCTCCCTGTGTTCATGTGGCTTTAATCTGGGTGCTGTGGTGCACAGACATGCTGGTAAGTTACTTGGCTTCTGGGAAAACCGGCCCTGGTGTGAATGTGTGCCTTTGCAATGAACTGGCGTCCCATCCAGAGTGTATCCTGCCTTGCACCCGTTGCTTGCTGGGATAGGCTCCAGCTCCCCCGTGGCTCTGAATTGGGTGACGTTAGCTGGTTAAAAAATGGTTGAAGGGATTTACAGAATCATTGGGGCCACTACTTTCTTGTGTTTAATTTACTTCCTCTAGGGATGACTCTGTTCTGTACTTCAGGCTTGATAACCTTAAACTTTTACCAACCTTCCTCTGTTGATTCCTTATCTATTCAACCCCTTCTCCGAAGCGATTTCTCATTCCTTCACAGTCTGAAATCATAATTCTTTTTTCTTTGGACTCTACACCTTTGGTCGAGTGTGGTACAATTATGATCACAGGTCCCCAGTGTTTCTCTCGGTTGTTTTCCTCACTTTACGTTGATTATCTGAAAAGATACAAGATTTCCCTCTTGTGGGTGTTCTGAAAAACTGCGTAAGAAAGTTTGAAAACTCTTATGGTTTTTCCCAAACTGTATTCGGAAAATTAAAATCGCCCATTAGAACCACTTCTTCTTTTACATATACATTCCTGAATTCATTATATAAGCTGGCTGTGTAGGTGATATCTCCTGCTGGTGGTCTGTAGCATGCTCCTAACAATGTGCCTTCTGAATGTGTTTTTGAAAGTCAGCCCCATATAGATTGTGAGAACCTTAAAGGTCTTCTGTGTAGTCTAGAGTTATATTTACATCCCCACTCCGCTGTATATGCTAAAAGTGCTTTCTTCACCATGGCTCTCTTCTGGTAATTATTCTGTGATTCTGATTACATCATCTCAACTGCTAGTTGATGTGATGAAAGGTATATGGACTTTAATTTCCTGCTTCTATGACACGTGTTTTTTTCTCTCCGACTCCACTCCCTTTGTCTTTTTCTTGTTTTTTTCCCCATGCTAGTTGAATTTGTTTGGAATTTCTCTGCAAAGCCTTGAACCAAGCCTTGCCTACTGCCCACCTTCCTCATCCTGCTCAGTATCTGTGCAGATAATCTGGGCCATGGATAGCTTTCCAGTGGCCAAGGAAACTGAAGCTTTCCTCAGCTCAGCATGTGCTCAGATGTGTTTATGGATTAACATTTGCAGCTCATCATCTTTGTGTGGTGCAGGCAGTGGCTTGAGCAAAAAACAGTTTTGACCCTCTGTTTCTTCAAGGTCTTTGAATTTGTCTCTTATGGAAAGTGAGCTGTTTATGGCATGGTTTTGTTTGTCCCAACATGAGCTAACACAACGCATGTCCGTACTAGGAGCCAGTCTGCTCTTTGGACCACACTGACACATCTAATTAGTAAGCTCTTTTCGACAGTGTATTGCTGCCTGTAATGTAAAAATGAATCAGTTTTGTCTTGTTTCCACACAGTCTCCCCAGAAAGCCCTCCTCACAGGAGCCATCCTCAGAACATGCGTGTCTTGTGTATGGCAAAGGAGTGGTGACCAACACGAAGGTCATGAGGACGTCCTGCTGCCCGCTGTGGCTGTGCCCATGGCATTCGGCAGCCTGATTACAAGCAGCGTAAGGAGTTGACAAGCGCCACTTAGTTACAGTTGTATTATGCACGACAGCTAATCCCTGAAGATATGAGCCCTGCAATTAGATAATGTGTTAGTTGCATTAAAAATAGAAGAGGAGTTAAAACCTACGGGGTTTTTGTAGCATCTCATGTTGTGAAGTGAATGCTAATTATCAGAACTTTATTGAGCTAGCTGATAATAACTAATTAGTATGGGCCTAAAGAGTGGGTGGCATAGTGGGCAATGGTTATGATTGCTGCCTTTCAGCACTGAGGCCCTGGGTTCAATTCTGGACCTGGGGGCTGTCGGTGTGGAGTTTGCATGTTCTCCCTGTGTTCACTGTGTGGGTTTTGTCTCGGCTTCAGTTTCCTCCCACAGTCCCACAGAAAATGTTGGATGTCTACAGAATGTACGGCAGTCTAACGAGTTAAAAAATAATCGGATGAAAGAGATTAATCCATCCTTTAAGATTCTTTAGAACTGGAAAAAAACAGCAGTTTTGTTTCAGACAGTATCCCAACAGTGAATCTGACACTTTTCAATCATTTAAAAATGCAACAGCTTATCCTGCATTTGTTATATGGGCAGAGGCTTTTTTTATATAAAAAAAGAGAGGCAAACAAGATTCTTTTTCAGTTTAAGTGTTTTGGTCATGTTTAGGCAAACACACAAGTGAAAAATAGAAAACGTTTGGTATATTTTAAAATAATCACGTTAACCATGGGAAACGTTTGGCTAAACTCATAAGCCTTTTGCCTTTGAAAAATGATTGCTTTCAAAATTATGTTTTACATATGCTGCATTGGGCTTTTTTAAAAAAAAACTATTGCTGTACTATGCCCAGATGATCCAGTTCTCCGTTCTGGGCTAAAGCAGGCACCCCTACCTTAATAAGGATGAGAGCATGTGAGACGCTAGTCTCAGGTGAGCTAGGCAATATGCCTTTTCTCTTGTGATTCACTGATCTCCGGTCTCCTGAATCACCTTTGAGACAGAGAGGAAAGCAGCGCAATGTTAACAGGAAAGTCATGCAAGAATTACAGGCAGTACCTGACGGGTTGATCGCAGCCTCATTCAGCCGTAGATGAGGCACTGCCTCTTTCTTTTCCACTGTCTGAAGTCACGATCCAGCTGAATGGCTGATGATACAGAAGCCCTCTGAACGTTCGTCGGAGCCGCTCAGAGCTTTAAAGCCTGAGCCCCACACATTCTGAACACCCCTCAAGTTCTGCGGCTGGAGGTTACTTTCCCCACGTCTTCGTATCCTTCAGCTGACTTTGCCTTTCATCAGATGGGCTCTGTAAAGGAAGGGAAAGCACCTGCCTCCTGTAAGGTCACAGATAAAATAGGCGAGAGAATCATCCCTAATGAATCAAAATGTTGGATCAGAGGACTTTCAAACGGTGCCTTGGTATCATTTGAAATATATTTTGTGTTGTTTTAATTGGGGGGGATAATCGTACTAGGAACTGTTTTTTCAAAGGTTTTGTTGAATTGCCTTCTGTGCATATCTATCCATTAACACCTGTCAGGACAGCGTTTAAAGAGCAAGCGTTTACCTTTTCAGTAGTCAAGGTTAACCGTGCCATGCTGATGAGCGCTAACTGAGGGAGAAACAGCTGTCTGCGTCTGCTAAGTTTGACTATTTATATACTGTTTTTAAGTCTGTTTTGAGGGCTCTGTTTTCTAATATTGTTGAATGATTAGCCAATTAATATTCATACTCCAATAAGCATGTTAATGCTTAAAAGTCAGAGTTTAATACAGATATCTATGTCATTGTAGTCTTGCTATCAGTTTGTGTCTCAGTCATTTTGAAACTGTGGTGTAAATAGATAAAGTTATGTAAGTGGTAGCTTTCCTTTACAGTAGCAGTACTCTATACTCCTTGTTATAGCAGATCTCCTCTTAGCCTTGCAGTGAATACTTATCAATTTATTTAAAGCAAAACCCCATTATTTAAAGCACAAAGAATCAGGTGACCTTTGAGGTGTAGATGCATGTATGGTAATAGTCCACAGTAGCTGCACATCACTTCACAGCTCCCAGTGCAATGTTGGGCCTGCCTACACAACCCTCCTGGACAACCCAAGTGAAAGTCATTTTTATTGCTGTCCTGCTTCACAGGGAAAGGGAGTGTGGGGGGGAACCAGGGTTCCTTCACGTGTACGACATCTGAATAACGGCTTGTTTATGTGAACAGTCACTGGTAAATTTTCAAGATATGCCTTGACCTAGAAAACTTTGCTCCAGTAAGAAAAGTGAAAGAGAATGTTAAAATTCGGCAGTCAAGGCCATAATGATTAAATAAACTTTGGCCTTTTTGGGTTTTTCTTATTTCACTTTTTTATGGGCTTGTCAGAGGTAGTGGTGCAGAAAGGAACATCTGAATTTAATGAACCGAAAACATTCAGGAGCTGTCAAGGAGCAGACCTGAGCAGAATTAAGATTTTTCCTGGCAGTAGAACAGAAAGGAGACATTCTCCTTTTGCTCTTACAGATACAGAAGGAGTACATCGGACAGTCAGTACACATGCCTGAGGTCAGCAGTACTTTCCACGAGTATTGATTTAAGAGAAATACCATTGCTGACACCACACTACTGTAACAAGGTATAGTACTTTATCATGTACACGTGCGTAGGTAAAGAATTGCAGTAATTCCCCAAGTTGTTGCAAATACATCCAGCCATGCCTTCAGTTTTAAAGACTTATCCCTTTATCCATTCACACACATGATTGAGGAACACTTGCTGTAAGGCAACAGAGGGTTATTAGGGTTAATCTTCTATATATATATACTTTGTGGGCAGCAATGAAACATTCTCCGGACACGAATACGGGAACATTAGCTCCTATGGGAAAGCTGACGACATCGTCGAAGTCCGTGTTTCCTTTCATAGGAATGTTTTTTTTTTTTTTGCCAATGTGACGTTTGAACCATGTATGGAGATGAATGGAAGTCACAGAGGAACACAGCTTAAAACAAAGTATTATTTTAGGTGAATTACATTCGGACGCCGGCTACGTTTCCTTTTGGGGTAGAAAGGTGGGGTTGTAGAAATGAGGTATTCAAGCTGGCAGTGGGTGCTAAATTATTATGGCTGACATACATCACTTTTCACGGCCCCAACAGTGTCTGAACCTGCTGTGCACAGCCACCGAGAACATTAACATTTCCATAGCCTGGGCACAGAAAAAAACAGGTGCACGGAAATAGCAGCTCCTTCTTGCAAGGTGTAATTTTATCGGCTTACAGGGTACTCAACTACCTGCCGTTCCGCAGCAGAGACCTTTTCGGGAATCATTTTGTGTTAAAACACTTTTCTTTGCAACACTACGTGACAGTGACCTTTTCAGATGCTCTGCCAGAACACTTCTCACAAGGTTGCTTTTTGAACTTAATGGCAGTTGAGCTGGGGAAATCAGGGCTTTACAAAATATCCATGTGCCAGCTGTTAGAAACCTGCACAACAGTTGCCTTCTTTTGTTGTGCCTGGACAGACGTCAATATTGAATGTGGGAAACCAACGTCTCTGGCATCAAAGAAGTCTGAACCTGAACAATAACCTAGGAGTCTGATAAACACAGTGTGTCGGAGTGTGTCTGCATTAGTGCTGGAATGTGGTGTAATTTCAGAATCCTTTGCTGGCTCATAAAAGTCTAATTTAGCGGCAGTATTAAAGATTCTTGTGATCAGGCTGCTAGAAAGACCCAAAAATGTGATCTGAAAATGGTTAAAGTGTATCCTGACAAAACAAGTTCAAATCATAAAGCGCTCAAAGGAGAGAAAAACACTAACTCTCCTGAAAATACAGTTAAAGTCTGTTAGGGCGCATTTTCTCTTTATCTTGAAAGAATTGTGTACATGTTGGTCTGTTTCTCAATTCAGCATGGATGCAGAAAGTACTGGCATGAAATGTGTATCATTTCAGGCTTTATTCTATTCATTGCCAAGCCGGTTATGTTTCCTTTTTTGGTAACATGGTTTCATTATTCATTTATATGCCTGTCTTTAATTCGCCAGTGTTGAGGCTTTCCGAAAGTAGCTTGATGGGGTTGGCCCAGTTCTGTGCACCAGTGGTCACCTCCTGCCTCCTCTGGCTGTGGTACAGAGTGCATGCAGAGTGCATCATGTCTTCTTGCAAAACCGATCCTGAATTGCATGAATGATTCGCCACTAAGTGTGAAGTCATTATCTCTATAAATACAATGCAGTTCTTTGCATAACATAGGCACATCAAGTCTCCAGTTCCTTTATCCTCCTTCTCTGTCCATATCTTCCATAGGGGTCATCAGCCAAGGTCTGTGTGTATCAGAAGGTGGCTGCACTGGAGTGACCACATTTGTGGCCAGCAGGAGTTTCCTCTACATTTGTAAATTGTGCCATGAGTGTGAACAACCTCCAGAGCTTTGTTGTGTACCTACTGTAGGAATGGTAGCATTATCAGAATTTGACCGATGTATCAAATTTCAGCTGCTGATTTTCTGATTACACATACTGTATACTGTACACATAGTATATTCACACATATATTATATTCTTATATTCAGTGCCTTGCAGAAGTCTTCAGACCCTTCCTGTGGAGACCCTGTAATATCCAGGAGTGCTAAAGAGCCCAAGTGGCAGGCAAGAGGCAGCTGAGTTGGGGAGCCCACAAACAGCACACAGGGAATTGCCCAGAGCTTATGCATTACCCAGACCAGAGGGAGAGGGGGTGGGGGATGCACACTCCGGAGCTGGGGAGCAGGCTGCTTGCAGACTGGGGAGCTGAGTACTCATGCATGCAGGCAGGCAGATGTGGTGCTGTGGCTAGCCAGGGAGCTGGTGCATGATGCAGGCAGGCACAGCCCAGATCCGCAGTCCAAGACAAGGAAAGGTTCGTAGCCGGGGGGAGACGTGGTTACAAAGGGCAGGGGCAGATCCGGCAGTCACGATCAAGTTTCAGTCCAAATTCAAAGCCAGGGAGATACATGTTTAACGGAGCCAAGGAGGTGATCTGGGAAGATGGTCCGGGACAAAGCGGGGAGTACAAGCAAGGCTAATCCAGCTCCATGACAGAGTGCCGAGCTCGATCAGGTCCGGGTGTTTATTCAGAGGAGCACCTTGAACGGGTGTGGTCATAGACTGACTCCAGTGATGGGTTTTTTGCGACAGCCGGCGGAAGGAGACAGGCTGGTGGTGAGATCACTAACGTCTGCAAAACGGCTCGCGTGACAGTCCCGTTGTGTACATTTACAAAATGAACCTTTACTCAAAACCTGAATGTTCAGTCTGAAGACTTCCAAGGGTAAATTGAGTTGCAGTAAATGTCAGCAAAAATCAAAGAAGAGAAGAAAACTGAAAAATGTTGATTGCATAACTATTCAGACCTATGAACTCAATGTTCGTTGGGAGCTGTTTTGTAGCAGCAGAGTACAAGCTGTCTATGAACTTTAAGCTGGTACACACCCCACTGGTTAGGAAATACCAGACAAGGTCATGTGGCTTCTTTACTTTTCCATGAGCAGTTTTGTGGTGAAGAAATCAACAGCTCGCTAGCATCCAAGACAAAAATGATGAAACAGTCTGCAAACACACAAGGCACAAGCCACTGAAGTATATATTTACAAGCTCATATTTGCAATGGGAGTGAATTCTTATAGCACAACCAATGTTAACCATCATCCTCCACACATCTACTACATCATTGTACACAGAAGTCAACATAAATCTATGAAAAGATTATTACCTTTTATTAGTCCCTTCAGTGTTTAATACCTGATAGGTGTATCAAAGATATGAAAACCATAAGAGTGTTTGCGAACAAAAGGAACTTTTTTGTCCTAGTTTTAGGAAAACTACAGTACATTGAGCATGTACTATGTGTGGGCCTGTCTATGCTTATTGTCACTCACTCTAATCTGATTCCTGGCCAGAGTGTGTTGTCTGGTTAGGACCCAAGAGAATTCCAACTTGGATGGTGTTTTTTATGTCCCAGTGGATGAGGTAGTGTCATTTGGATTCTGCTGTGATTTAGTTGACTATGATTTGGGGGAGGAGGTTTCATTGCTATCCTGTTATATATAATGATGGTAAAAAGAAACGCAACACCTCCTCCTCCTCCTCACTGTTCCTCCCATCTGCGTGGAACAGGCTAAATACTTGCTCATCCGTGAAGAGGACCTGATGCCACAGCTGACAAGTCCATCGCAGCCTCTGTCTGGCCCAAGCCAGTCGGGTGTGACGTCTAGGAGGTGTGAGCAGGGGGCCTCTGACAGGTCTCCCTGCTCTAAGGCCAGCAGCATGGAGCCTCACTGTCCTGTCACTGATGCGGGCATTGTGTCTGCTGGCAGTTTCAGCAGCAGTACGGGTGGCAGATCTGAAACGATCTCTCAGATGGACCAGTCTGATGTCTCGGTCCTGCTCTGATGTGGTCACTCAAGGGCGACCGGATCTTGGACGGTCATCTGTCCTGCCGATCTGCTGAAACCTTCTCTGCAGTCGGGACACAGTGGAGCGGCTAATTCCATAGTGTCTGGCAAGGCTGGCACATGACATACCAGCCTGCAGCATGGCAATGGCCCTCTCCCTTGCTCCTGGTGACATTTCTAGGCATTATGGAATGCACAGAAAACTATCTAAGTGTGGCCTTTTCCTTGCAGTGACCTAAGCTTTGAACTAAGGCCTTTTTAAAGGTGACCTGACCAGGCATTGTTCCACCTGGACCTCATTGGGTAAAAGTGCACCTAACGAGCTTTCATGTGATTGGCAAGTTGCAATGCCTCACTGCACAAGCTGTTTTGCTGGTCAGAGGGCTTAAAACAAATTCACAACTTTTTGTGAAAGTACATAAGATATAACTATAGTATTCTCATTCCAGAAAATGTTGTTTTTTTCCCATCAGTATATATCATCAAATTCAGCCTCAAATTATCCACTGCTTGATAAAGGAATCTAAAGATTCTTCCATGAACTTCTGTCATTGGTTTTTCTAATCCAGGTTGTTCTGCAGTGTGGACTTATTTATTTCCTTGGTCCATTTTATAGGAAGTCTCCTTCGTTTTTGTATTTTCGTACTTGTCCTTGTGTCCTTGCTCCATGTCTCCATTCTCCTAATGTATACCTATCTAATCTGATAAATCTGATCTGTTACCCTTGCTAGCATTTTGAAATCTAAACCCACTGTGTGCGTAAGCTGTATTACTTGAACGAATGGTAATCCACTGTATCATTCCAGTTATAACGTCATTCAAGCTGTTTTTAACAGCTGTGTCAAATATTGACAGTTTTTAAACACTATGTTTGCTGGCTCTTTGTAGGATTAAGCAAAACTAATTCAGCGTCAGGCTGCTAAAATATATTTCCTTTCCAAGGATTTTTTTGGTGTGTGTTTGTCTTCATGCAGATCTTTCCCGCAAATCTTCTCTAACGCTGGTGAGACAGATTTATTACCAGTTTTGTTTGTCCACACAGTCTACAGTGGAGTGTAACCGTTCTGGAGCTTTTGAGAAGATACTGGTCTGTTGGTAAACCATTCAATCTGGAGTTATTTGCCACTTCCTCTTCTGACATAAAATTTCAAGGCAGCAGTGCTGTTGAGCTCTAGGTTCTGGGACAGTGCTCAACACAGGGCAGACATCTGTTTTCGTTCAAGAAAAACATGTGGATGATTTTTATTTTTTTATGGTAATGGTATCTTGCTTGGCTATTAAATAGATGTGACAGAATAATCTTTTTTTAATCCTTTACGTTCTCCTTTCAACCTGGAAGTTCTGTTAGACACTGCCCTGAGCAGAATAAGCTGAGAAGCATCTCAAAATACCTCAGAGTGCAATATCAGTTAGTGATTATAGTGATTATTCATTTACATGAACTATGAAATTACACATGCTGTCCTTGCAAACTTTGGGGAAAAAAAACTTTTGTGAAGAACATGTTGTTTGACTTATGACAGGCTGAAAACATTCTCACTATTCTCCCACTTCACAGAATTTCTTCCCTGAATTCTCACTCTTTTCTGCTATGCCATTTTTTTTCACAATGTCATCACAGTTTGCCCATGAGATGGAAAGGTGAGAAGAGTGGTACATATTTTGTATAAAGACAGCGTGGAGATCTAACCAGTAGAGGTGCCCAGCTCAGTGCAGGTTGAGCTCTGTGATCATGGTTTTGAGTCAGAGTCATGTCACTAGTCAACTGATGGTGGCACACAATGGTCTTAGAGAAGGTAGGATGGGATTAGGCAATGAGGGCATCCTTGGGTCTTTGCAAAATCACGACGTGTTGAATGGGGAGTGGCTTGAAAGTGGGCATGTCAGAGATGACAGCAGACACTTTCTCAGTCGCTCGTGGGTGAGGTACTGCAGCAGGCAAAGATGTAAAAAACACACAACTGGCTATTCCAGATCAGGAGGATATGAAGGCTTTCTAAATTCATATAAAAGGTCAGAAAATTAAAGCTTCATAGAAAAGAAGCTGGCCTTTCTGTAGGTAATCTCATAAGAAGGGTAGCTATAACACACTGATTCCTCCTAATCCATATTTGTTTTTGAAAATGTGCAATGATTTTGCAGGCTTGTTTAGTGTTTCTGTATCTGATTCTGTTTCTGTATCACTGGTAATATTGAGACTGTACTCTTTTATCAGCAACAACAAGTTCAAAAACTGCTGGCTTTCTGCTACACCCTACTGTACATCAATCCATTCTTACTTTCATGATTTCCCAGGGCTTGAAATTCATTTATTTTTATTCAGGCTTGGTGTTATTCTGCATAGTCATACTTCTAAACAGTATACTTTTACAACTCAACACCTGTTGAGGCTTAATTTTCCAATGTGGTTTTACATTACATCTTCTCGATAGGAGCTACAAATCTCTAAATTAAACTGGAAAATGAAGAACAACATGAATCAGAAAACAAAATACCCATAAATTATTTTACTGGTAGTTAAAAAGCAGTAGCTGGATGGTACAGCGATTTGCATTGCTGCCTCACAGCACTGGGGCCCAGGGTTCAGTTCCTGGTTTGCTGTCTGTGTGGAGTTTGTATGTTCTCCCCCTCTTTGCGTGGGTTTCCAGTTTCCTCCAGAGATAGGATAATTGGCTTCAGGGAGAACTGCCCTGGTGTGAGTAGGAACGCGTTTGTGTCTGTGTATGCCCTGCAATGGACTGTTGGGCTGGTTATATCCCACCTTACACCTGTTGCTTGCTAAACTCTTGCTTCCCCTGTAAATCTGTTCTGGGTAAAGAGGTTTGGAAAATGGATGCTGGATAAACAACATTAGGTCTGCAATACAGTAACTAGAGCTTTATGATGTTTGCCCAAATAATTACCTTCCTCACAGTATATCTGATTTCATTAAGAAACTGAGTAAGAAGTTTCCAGTCTTTTCCCTCATTTACTTGTATACTCTGAGTTTCTGGTTAGCATGTATCTGTCTCTTGTTTATTTTCATTAAATCCGTCTGTTATAACACACCTGTTTACCTCGTGTCCCTCTGAAGCAAAAGCCCTCTAATGTCAGGACACAGAAATGTAGTTAAAGTTAAAAGGTTATTTTGCACTTTTTTGCAAATATGTTTTTGTTCAAAGTGTTCTTTAATTTGAAAAAAAACAAAACAAGAGAAAGAGCTAATTCCTTAATGAGCATATAATGATTTGAGCATAATAGAAGTATTCGTGTATTTAAAAATCCAATTTAGGATTCCTGTATTCTTAATGAATACTGGTGTCATTCAGTTCTGAAAGTGTTTGATGATACATCAAGTACTGAAAACCTAATTTACGCCTTTCAAATGTAAAGTTATCTGAGCAAATCTGAGCCTCTGGCCAAAATAATATGATGCCTGTAGAGTTATCAGCTTAAGGCCTGAAGACATTCTGTGTTGTTTAACAGGGCTGTGGTTTGATGTGTCAGAACTGTAACCTTGATAGTGATCAGTAATAAACTTCTGCCAGTTCATTATTTTTTTGGATTTCTGAGCAAAAAGATGCAATCTCACATATTCACTTTTAAGATTATTACACTCTTGAAGCAAAAAAAAAATCAAGACTCCTGTTGAGACAAGTTTTAAGTTTTCTTTTTGCCCTATTTTATATCGGTTAAGCACAGTTAAACTGACAAATTAGAAGCACATAAGCTCTAAAGCATGTTCAACAGTTTTTTCTGGGCAAGTTCATTCTTTACAGGAAAGTTTTTATCTGTGCACTAACTAATAAAAAATGTATAGTCATTTGAATACAAAACTGATATTGCCAAGCACAATATGGCACAAAACTATCAAATAAGTAAATCAATGCAGCCTAAGAAGAGAAACAAAATTGATTTTTGTTCTAGCATGGCAGATGAAATCAATGTCCTTGGTACAAATTAGACTTAATTTAACTACAATGTCCACAATTACTTTTTTCTAAATTTCATCTGCTGAAATTTCATCAACTGAAATTACAGAATTACTGAAATTATTAAATTGCTACAATTCACTGCGCCCTCACAACATAAAAACTTACTTGACTCACGGCTTATTGTAATGTGCATGACAATTTTAGAAGTGAATATGTGTATGTTTGACACTTTAATATAGCGATAGAAAGTGGGCATTTTGCTGGTACCGCAGTCAAAGAATTTAGTGTAGCTTTGGAAATGCAAAATGTACAATTGGATGAATTGTATTTTACATCAATTCCAGTTGTGAACTTAAAGCAGTTATTTGTACAAGAAAAGTTTTATTAAAACTTATTTGGTCTATTCTGAACACTGCATTTTCAGTGTTGCTTTTACAGTAGCTTGGGCTTGTGAAAGGCATTGATGGGGTTTTTAAAAAATGTAGATAAATGACAATAATCCCCTTGCTGGTATAGTACTACGCAGTAAAATATCTGGGAAACGGCTTTGTAACATCTACAGTCCTCTCTGTACCAGGATATTTGATAAAAGGGTCCAAAACCCTGATTTACCTCTAGCATTTCATTTCCACTGGCTTACCACACAGGTGAGTTACAGTAAGCATTCTCTTACCTCAGACTGGTGTAGGAACCTTTGATTTAAAATTTCCACATCTCCAGTTCAGTTCTTTATCACATCACAGCGATTATCCACTGGATTGTTTTAAAAGCATCATTTAGTTTTGGAAATTAGGACACTAATTTCCAAACCAAAACTTGAAATCTGGCCCACAAGTGCACTTAGTGTGAAGTGATTGAGGTGAACCGCAAAAATGATTTCTCGGAACTTGGAAGTTTTGTTTTTTTTAAATGGTATATTTTTCCCTTGGTCTTGAGAGCAGTTGATAAAAAACACAATTGTTCAAACAGCAGTCAACATTGTTTTTGGAGTATTTTAATACTTCAAAAAGTGCCTGTCTGCTTGCAAAGCTGTGGCCAAGAGTTTCTCCGAGTGTGAGCACAGTTGTGTGAGAGAGTGGATTCAACACAGATAGCAGGTTGAGGAAATGAAAGTGGACTACAGATAAGAAACCATTTCAAGAAAAGTGATGCCTTCTTTTCCCCTGAAGTTAAAGAGAGACCGGTTTGCCTGATAAGCAAAGAATTGTTTGCTGCACTGAAGGAGTACAAAGTTAGAAGACGACATAAATCGAAACACACCTCTTCATGTTTCTAGGATACAGGCTTTGCAATGAAAAGACAAAGACAACGAATACCAAAATATGCCCGTTGGGTACGGAAAATTTGTGGTCTAGCCCTAGCTTCTAAAAATGTCTGTCGAAGAAAGGCCTGTTTTCAGGTGTCTGCCTTTCAAGAATGGTGGCTTCAAACATATTGAAGACATGTCACGTGTCATTTCAGGACATTTGTGTAGTAGACCGAAAGAGTTTTGTGTCTTTTCAGTCACTCCTGACAAGAGTACGGATGAATCCGATACAGCTTAGCTTTTTCTGAAGGGGCCTTAATGCCAGTTTTGAGATGACACAAGAATCGATTGGCATGCAGAGCCTAGAGCGTCATATAACAAGATCTGATTTATCTGAATGTGTTGCAGAAGTTCTGGATGAGTACAGGCTAGCATGGACAATGATGGCTGGCTTAAATAACAAAAAGGATACCAGCAATAGT
This sequence comes from Lepisosteus platostomus, assembly GCF_059453375.1. Taxonomy (NCBI): domain Eukaryota; kingdom Metazoa; phylum Chordata; class Actinopteri; order Semionotiformes; family Lepisosteidae; genus Lepisosteus; species Lepisosteus platostomus. The sequence goes on from NC_142629.1 coordinate 7,124,379, forward strand.
TAGCTGTTGTTCTGGATACTTAATGAAAATGGCAACAACATCCTGAAATGTCACTGTATCTTACACTGAGAACAGTTGTGTACAAAATCAAAGGAAAGCTGTGCTTGGTAAATGTCAGCTCTTAAATTCACAGGTGCCAGGGCTGACAGTCATTTGGTTATTCACGATGTCTTGAAACTACTTTCACAAAGACAGGATTGTTATTACAGACTTTGTACCATACTTTCCCCTCCTGTTCTTTTCTCAAGTATGACAAAACGGTGCCGTCCGTGACTAGATGGCTCTCGAGCACCACCATAAAAAAGGCAATATCATCCCTTCCACATGACTATCATACTACAGTCATTTGCTAGAAGCAGAACAATGGTCTTGTTGTAGAGGTATTGCTTCCTTTTAAAAGTCCTGCTAAATTATTCTTCCAACCTGTGGTTTCACACTCAACAGAGCTTATAAAACTTTAAGACCTCTTAGCACAAAGTTAACCATTCAAAGAGACACAAAACAGTTGTTCTTTTTTCGATAACAGTCACTATATTAATTATAGGATGAATGGAGAGTAAATGAATTTTGAAAATAATTGCTGGAAGGTAAAATGCACAGTATTTTTAGCACATTTCCCTGCAAAATCCAAAATATCAATAGCTAAAATTATAGACAAATATAGACAAAATTATGAGTATGTAAGACCATGTTTTTCAAAGTAATACTTAACATTATGTTCAAGCTTATATAAACTTTCATACTTGCTTTTATATGTTTCTCTGATTAAGTGTGTCTTTGTGATCGTGACATTTGGACAACTCAAATAAATATTCATGCCACATTTGGGAGTCTCCATTTTCTCACAATACTGTGGTAGATCAAGATCTTGCCTGTCTCCTGGACAGCTCCTGAGACTTTTTCTAGTTTGTCATTAAAAACACACCATTCGTTTGATTGAGGGACAGCTATCTTGAGGGAAGATTGTCGATCTTGATTGCAACAATGAAAAATAAGATCCTTAAACTGCTACCTGGGTTTTGTGTCATTCCGTGACCTTGGCCTCCAAATATTAGTTAGAACCTGCCTTTTCTTTGTTTACATTTGTATCTGAATTTCAGTATCAAGAAAGAGAGTGAATTTAGAATATAAGGGAATACCCTATATACACAGGGTTGGTTATCTTCTGCTTCTTTCATGAACTACTGTACATTCTGTGCTTTCCCTTTTTTTTTAGGAAATTAATCAAAGTCTGTTTTCCTCTGTGACATCAGACATGAAACTAACAGCTTTTTCTGGTAACAAGGGGACTTCACACAAGTTCACATCTGGTGTATTCCTACTCATCAGAGGGGCCCGTAATGACATTCACCCTGAGTGGAGATGTAGCTCTATGACCATAGGTTCAAACTCGAGCCATGTAACTAGCTGACCGTGACCAGCAGGGGTGCATAGTGGGCCGAGATTGGACCGAACTTGTTCAGACGATTGAAGGGAATGCTGATGAGGATATATTCTGTTCTGCAGAGTTCACATGGAAGGCAAAATGCCCTTTAAACTCTTCCATGTTGCTGTGGCTTCAACTGCTCGTGTTTGTTCTTTAATGTACTGTGATTCTGAGTCTGCCTTTATTTGGTTATATTTTTACTTTGTGGCGCAGCAGGACCCGAGTCCCTTTGCCCTGGTCCCTCGAGGGCAGCAGCCATGCCAACGTTCATCACAAGATGGACCTTTGGAGTCTAAAGCGCAGGGCCAATCCATGGCATGCTGACTGCCTTCCTTGAACTTGCTTTCACGGTGTTTCAGAAATAACCCTGAAGCGCCAGTTTCTAAAATAGCTTGTCTCAGGAAAACTTTGTGACCTTATTCGCAAAAAAGTGATGGACTGTACTCATGTGGAAAAACTTTTAAAATGTACAAGTTAACCCTTAACAGATTCCTTATTTCCTGATGCACCTTTTTTAATTTATTTTTTACTATACACTTGTTCAATTTGGAATTGACAGTTAATAATAATAATAATTGCTTACACTTCTATAGCACTTTTCTGGACACTTCAATCAAAGTGCTTTACGGGTAATGGGGACTCCCCTCCACCATCACCAGTGTGTAGCCCCACCTGGATGATGCGACGGCAGCCATAGTGCGCCAGAATGCTCCCCACACATCAGCTATCAGTGGGGAGGAGAGCAGAGTAATAAAGCCAGTTCAGAGATGAGGATTATTAGGAGGGCCAGGATGCCAGGGTTACCAGGGAGAAACACCCTGGAATTTGTAATGAGTCAGGACCTCGGTTTTACATCTCATCCAAAGGACAGCACCTGTTTACAGTATAGTGTCCCCATCACTACACTGGGGCATTAGAACCCACATGGACCGCAGGGTGAGCACCCCCTGCTGGCCCCACTAACACCTCTTCCAGCAGCAACCTTAGTTTTTCCCAGGAGGTCTCCCAACCAGGTACTGACCAGGCTCACACCTGCTGAGCTCCAGTGGGCTTCCAGTGGTGAGTTGCAGGGTGATATGGCTGCTGTGGCTAGTTGTACGTTTCTTTAAAAGAAATAGCTTCATCAATACGTTTTGTTTTAGACCCACCCAAATGGGAGTGGCCAGTCATTTATTTTTCACCTTTTACCCATTTTACCCATGGCTGCACATGGAGGAGAATGAGAAAGTGTAGGCAGGTTTGCCCACTTGCAACACAGGCCATGTACCAGAGTGCGACTCCAATTGGAACGGAGGTCCATCCCTTACCGACGGCAGCTCATGCCTGCAGGCAGCCAGGAGGCCACAGGGGGCACTGTTGTGCTGAGAGCTGAGAGAGCCCTGACTCACTATTTAAATCCTACCTTCAACAGGGCAATTTCCTGTGCATCCAGAGCCTGTGAAATAGGCTCAGACCTAAAATGCCTGGATCATAGAGCACTACCTGCACTGTGTTGCTAGTTCCATGTGAGTCTGCTTCTGGAGTATTGGAATTGAACTTAAATGTGGTCCTGGTGTTGCAAATGTTCCTTGCAGATCAATGTTACTTGCTACCACTTTCCTTTCTGTGTTAATTAATTAACCTCTCTCCGTTCCATCTACACTGAACATCTCTCCCTTTGTCAGCAACTCGCACTCTCCAGTACACCCTAAACTCTTTATACAGTACTTTCTTTGCACTTATATTCATTCCCATAATTTTGGCAACTTGTCATATCTATGTTTACCCTTTCTTACCACAATACTAATCTTTTCTGATCCTGTTAGGTCTGGGTTTTCATTGGTTTCTTTAATTAAAGCGGTTTAGTCGTTGGCATTGTAGCAGCTAGTCCTAAATTCCACAATGGGATAAACAGAAACTTGTTTCTCTCATCTGATGACGTGCATTCATTTAACAATATTTAGACTGAGTAGCTTGAAAGCATGGAAAAGGTAGTTAATAATTTTTTAAGGTTTTCTTTGGCTTTTCATAGATCGTATCTGGCAGTATTTGATTTATCTTCTCAAAAAAAAAAGTTCTGTATTTACTAATGCATTAAAAATGTGAGGTTAGAATAAGCCTAGGAATTTTGAATTGCTTTTTTTCAGGGCTAAACAGAGTGGATAATTAACTTTTCCCAGAGGAGCAACTTTTCTTTAGAAACCTCTGTGACATTTACCTTTTGAAATATTTTTCTGCTTAGCAGTCTGCATGTACAAATGTCATTTAGAGAGATGAATCTCATTAAGCCAGTCTTTTCAGGCGTTATAAGATAACGTATTGGATGAGGTTGACCCTGTTTACATGACAGAAGAATTCCTTCACTCAAAACGTGCCTTAAAAAAGGCCACCAAGTACATATATAAGCACAAAAACAAAAGACCCTCAGATGAATGGATACTGATCATCAAAAGTTTAATTTACACTCTTTGATGCCAAGTGTAGATAAGGGCCACTTCAGTCCCCATTTCTCTGTGTTAGTCAATTATTCCTCTACTTTTTCTGCCTTCTGTCTCTAATCTTCCACTATGACTCTGAGCAAGACTTCTTAGCTTTGTCTTTTCTAAACTGAGCTTCAGTTCTCTGACAATATATTTGTTAATATCATGAATATTTATCTGTGTGACTCCTTACTTATTTACTCCTCCATACTTTTGGGATACAATAATTTATATGAACACCCTGCTTTGGGGAAGCAGAAGTATTGGTTCATTTCTTCCTTTAAAACCATCAAGGTATTTCCCATTTTCATAATTAGATATTTAATGCACTCTTCTACTGGGATTGTTGTTTGATAGGTTTTTTTTTGTCTTTTTTCCTTTGCTTTTCTGAGGTGTGATCCAGGAAGGTGAGAGGGGCGATTTGGGATTGAGGGTTAGTGTTGGTTTGAAGGGGGGCATTTGTGGGGATTCAAGGTTTACACAAAGTTTAGAAAGACGTTGTTCCTGACGCATTGTCTTCTCAAAGTGCTTCTGAAAGTCACGGGAGGAAAGAGGTTGTAATCCAAGGAAAATACAGCTTCAGAAAACAAGACAAAAATAGATTAAGTGCAGCTCGCAGGGAGAAAGCCCAGAGCCTTTCAGTAGTCACAGCATATAATTATTCCGGGGCCCGTTCTGCTGCAAGTGAGACAGGGGATGCCTTTTAGAGAAATGGAAAACAAATCATTACTGTTGGAAAGAAATAGATGCATTTTTGGATATTGGCCAATAAGACTATAATTTCAGTATCATGTACACAAGAATATGTAGACTTTTAGAACTGAAGAGTAGTTTACTCTTTTGTCCCTCAGTTATCTAGTTGGCAGGGAATTTTTTTAAACTGCAGTCTTAGCATTCATATTTAGTTTTTTTTTTCTCATTACCAGATGGGGATCAGGCTTTCTACGCAAGATATAGAGACAGACCCATGGCATTCACCTTGAGCAGGCAGAAGGAGGAGGTTTACGTGCACATTTCTGTCTGATGGCAAAAACGGGTAAAAATCACTTTCAATTTCATGGCACTTTGGTGTGTTCTGACGAGGTCTAAACAGTTTCTAATTAACTGCTTTGTGGGAGTGTGGAGCAAGCTATCCATCTATAGTGTTGAAGGCAATAACCTGGTTCATTTCAAGAAATGGCTGGATGAGATCAATTAACTACAGTACTAAGTAAAAAAGAGACTAAATAAGTCCCCCTCTCCTTTGTAAATCCCCTTACAGTCTATGAACCTGTGTTCAATAAAGCCCCCCAGAGGTCGCAACTGGGCACAATTTGTTACCTCGGTCATTCAGAAGAATGTTAACAATAAATTGTCAATCAACGTGTGAAGGCTGTGCATATTTTACAGAATGTTATTCAGCTGTCCTGAAAGTAGCTGATCCAAAGCTTTTCTGCTTTCTTCAGCGCAATTCCTAGCCTGGGCAGGGAGGCAGAGCAGTGCAGCCCTCTTGCTTTTGGAGTTGAAAAGCAGATGGAAGGTGAAGAGGAGGAGAGAGTAAATACAGAGCAGGAACACATTAGATTTAGGTAACACCGAATTTTGTGTTGCCTTTCAGATTATTGGTTGCAGTTGCAGGTCAAGAGCTAAGGGCAGTGGCCCTATTTTAAAATAAAAATGCTTTCTATTGTAAAGCATCGTGTGATGTATAATTTTTGTAATTATTTCTTGTTTAAATGCTTACAATAATGTCTTACATTTATATAGTGTCTTCTGTCTGGATGGTACAAGCATAATGCACCAGCAGGTTCCACTGCACAGCCGATCCAGCAGAGAGGTAAATACTGGTGGGTAGTGGCTATTGAGGCCTTGAAGCCAGGGCTGACCAGGGCTTACATTGCTGTGAACTGGGATCTTTAATGGCCATGTCTTCTGATGAGCAGTACCTCCTACAAAAGAGTGCCCCATATTGCTATGCTGGGGTGTTGATTTGGTACTGCTGGGGGAAGAGTCCCACCTACTGGTCCCCACCACCTGCAGCAGCGACCTGGTTTTCCTTTAGCCAGGTCTCCCATCCAAGTGCTGGCCAGGCCCTGCTTAGCTTGCGTGATCTGAGGCGATCATGTTACATTGTGACAACACTGCATCAGGTGGAGGTTCAGAACCATTCTAAAAGTTCACCTCGATACATCTACCATATTATTTCACAGAAAACTATTTTATTATTTTACTTTAGATATATTTTACCATAGCGTGGTAGTGCAATCGAACAGTTCGCTTTAACGTCATTGTGATTTACTACACTAAATCATAGAAATAGTTTTCTATAGGATACATAATAGCATTTTAGAATTCAGATTTGTTATATTCAGAATGTATTACATTTTGTATAATGGCATTGCCTCAGTTCCAAAAGCACGTTAAAGACATGCACTGTTAACCGAGATGAATTTTCATAAGGGAATGCACATCTCTCTTTAACAGCCAACAACATCAAAACCTCGAAGCAAAGGTTAGGTATTGAGAGTAAACTGTGCCTTTTCAGCACACCTTCGTAAGGACAAAACTGAAATACAGTACCACTGTGGTCAGTTACCATGACAACGTGCCCCCCCAGTGTTTTTGAAGGTCAGTCTTGCCTTTATCTGAATGCCCTTTGTCATTGCATTTCCAGTCTTCCCCTAGCCACAACTGGAAATATTTTGTGAGTACTAGGTAATGTTGACTAATATCCATAAGAGAACTCATTTTATGTCACTCTTTGAAGCACAGCCCTCCAGCTACAACCTAAAAAGAGAATACCAAAACTATCCTTTTTTATACCTAGTCTATCCGTAAAACCTTCTTCTTTAACCCTTCCCGACCTCAAGCATCAAATGAACCAATTTGGGAAACTAATGAAAATAAAAATAAGTAGAAGAAAGTTTGACAGCCAATTTGCTGTCCTATTAATATGCTGGTCTTCGGGAAGGAAGCATTGAAATTAAACCTACTCTTCTTCGTGGAAAGCTCTCCCTCTCCCATTCACTCAGGTTTCATAAGAACCCAGTCGCCTATTCCTATCGCCTGGTTTCCTGGAAGAGAAAATGTGATGTAGAGGGTGCTGGCCGGCAGAGGAGTGCTATTGTTTGCTTCAGGAAGCTCCAAATTAAGCTGTTGACTAACCGTAGCCCTTTCAGGGGGTTGTAACACTGTAAAAGAATCCCATCAGATTAAAAAGCCAAAATGCCGCACTGAAGCAGATGTAAGCTAGACTTTTTCAGGGGCTCGCTCACACTATCGCCGGCTTACCCTGCCTTTTCGCAGCTAATTTGCGATTCTGCAAAAGCCTCTGTTAATTAAAAACGTCGAACATCTCCGGCCCTCTGCAGCGCTCGTTTAATATCCTCCTCATTTGAGATGCGTTTCGTTTTTCGCCAAAATGAGTTTTAATTTCCTGAAAGCTTACCCTCTGCCCATGCCAACCATTGTATCCTCTCGGCAGCAGGGCCCATTTGAAATCTGAAAGCAACAGGATGCCCTTTTTTCCTGTCAGCCGAGGTTGAAAAGGGTTAAAGCTTTCTGGAGAAAGGACCATTATTGCACTGCACTGATTTGCGACAAAGAAAATGAAAAACAAAATAAATTTAAAAAAATATTTTAAGAAATGGTTAGTTCCTAAAATTAGGGGATGCCCATAGCCAGTAATGAAGCTAAATGATGACTATTAATTGTTGAGCAATTATACAAGACCAAAGCAAGCTTACGGGAACTGTGACTATAGACACCTTTTCTAGTATATTTTATACATGCATGAGGTATGAGATGTTATAAACACTTTGTCTTTACAAAACTCAGAAGCTTGTTCTATTTATCATGCTGCAGTGAAATGAAACTGGCTCTGAAAGAAGAAACTAACACTGAACTTAATAAGCCACAAATAGAAGGAAAATTGAGCTGCTGAGAGTCCTGAAGAGATACTTTGAAAGCTCTAGACATTGCAGTCCTAACTCATTTGCAACAGTCCCTAAGGGCACCCAACGCACCCAAAGAGAAGCACAACACAATATTTTTCGGATTAGTGCTACACAGCTGTCTGTTCAGTTTGAGTCTCTGGTGCCTTCTGTGTGGAGAGTGTATGGTGTTTGTGTGGGTTTTCTATGGATGCTCTGGCTTACTCCCACAGTTTGTCCAGAGTAGCTGGCATCTTTAAATTGCCCCCTGCATATGTGTGTATGACATCTATTTCACTGGTATCCCATCTAGGGTTCAGTTAGACCTTGAACACTGGGTTACACTGGGAGCACTGGGTTAAGCTAAATGGATGTTTACCTCCTGTGTTGTATTCTCTTATGTTCACATACATCAGGGATCTCCAGTTATGGTCCTGAAGAGCCCTAGTACAGTTAGCCTTGTAGATTACCTGTTTCTAAAGACTTGGCAACACTACTGATGAATCGAAAAAGTAATCTGTTCAATTAAGAGAACTCAGGGGCTGAAGACACTTTTAGTTCTAATTGATCTCTAAATTACTTAAGTTAACAAATCAACTGTGGTTTGTGTAATTGCATGTTTAATTGTCAGTGCGTAATTGACCACAATGGAATTGTTCCACATCTTCAGGAACTGGGGATTTAATGGTGACCTATAAAACCTGCTGGATTGGGGTTCCATAGGACAGACCTACAGTTTTACATTTTTTCTTTTCCCTTTCTGCCATCCCGTATTGGTAGAATTACCCAGTAACATCTGTTACACTCAAAAAAACAAAACGCCTTCGGGATATAATAAAATAGATTCAACTGCTTTGTAAGTGTTGTAATAGCTGACATTCACTGGTGTCAACAGCATCCAAATGTCGTAGATTTCCTCTAGTGTGATTGTCCCACACTTAACCATTACATTGTTTTTCAAAATTTATGTATTTCACCATGGGCTCAGTGGCACGGCTTTGTCATGAAGTTGCCGAGAATTTGTCTGTGCTAATTTTAGGGTTCAGATATGGGAGTGTGGGACGTGTTTATCTCAGAGAAAATGTCTCTAATGCCATCTCCACCTTCCTAATGGACAAACCTCACGGCCTCCTCATCAAGTCAGGTTAATGCAAGAGTCTGTTGAGGAATTTTCCTTGTGCTTGTTGCTGGTTGCCACAGTTAAGAAAAAAAGATTGGAAACTGGCAAATACACATCGCCAAATTAAGTTACTTGCTTTAATTTGGATCAGATGTGAATATCCTGAGTTTATTGGATTAAACCCCACGCCAGACACTTCGTGATGAATTGCACCTAAAAGAGAATTAAAAGCTGTCATGAAAACGGGACCTCCATGATTAAACTCTCTGCAGGCCTCCTTCCTCTCCGGAGAGATGTTCAAGCACATTGCTGCTCATCTCAGTCAGTTGTCAAGAGAGAAACTGTCACGCTTGATAAGATGGACAGCAAGGAGGGCACAGTGTCATGTTCTTGTGGGATTTCAACCAAGGACCTTTTGGTGACAGGAGAGTAAAGAAAAGTTCAATAAATTTTGTATTCTACCACTGCTACTTCACTTAAGTGCTTCACATAAAAAGGTATATAGCATTTGGAAGCCAAGATGATCTGTCCCTAATTTTCTAAAAGAGAAAGAGAATTGGCTGCCGCTTCAAAAGAGCTCTTAAAAATGTAATTCGGCCTCAGATGTACTAAAGTTTTCTACAAAAATCACCATTGTATCTCCATAAACCACAGGAGGAGCTGTAAAGCAGATTATATCTGGCTCAGGGGATCGGTTTAAACCATTTCTGTAATTGAAATAACAGGAAAAGGAGAGAGGCTTTTAAATCAAATGTTGCCATTAAATTTAAAAGTGCATCATATTGAATCATACATGATCCCTGCTTTCAGAGAGGAGCAAACTTTTTGTAATGAGTTTTGCCCAGATGATGCTGGTCAAAGGAATAAATAAAAGCTTTTTTATGTATTTTTCTGTTGAATAGGAATTGCATCTAAGATATTGTCTGCTTTCAAAGCATGTGCTTTGGGGCCAATTACTCAGAGATTTTGTACAGGACCTTTGAAGTTTACTTAGCATACCAGATATCTGCTAGCTCATTGTATTTAAATAAGTGGCAGAGCAAGGCCTTGGGAGAGATCACTTCAAATAAAGGATTATTAGTATTGGAGATATATACATTACACCAGCATTCTAGGCTGCCTTTTTTTGCTGAGAAGGTCCTTTTTTATTGTTTTACTGTCTAGCCAGCAAAAAAACAGACATCGTGAGTAAGAATATTTGATTTAAAAAATGCAAAATGAGCGACGCTCGTGTATATGTTAGCGATGCAGTAAGGTCTGAGTGCTGTCTTCCATCATGGTGTCAAATAAACAGGCTTTAATCTGGTTACACGGCGCAAAAGATAAACAGCACGCACCCCAAAAAAAGTTGACAAATTATTTCTCCTTTTTTTTTCCGTTTGTGCTAATGAGCCAAAGTAAGCAGAGCAGTGAGGGGAATGAGGTTTCAAGAAAAGAGCCTCTCTGTCAAGATAAACATCTGGTTAAAATAAAAGAAAGGAGACATTGTTTTTTTGGATGATTGGTCATGCTTTTTACACCCATTACTGTATTGTTCTTGACGATATTTTGCAGCAGAATTTTGATGTTTTACTTTTGTAGTAAATGGGCAAGTTTATTCATCAAAATCTGGTATGGAAAAGAAATGCAGATTATAACCCTTTTTTATAAATCTAGTGCCAGTTGTTCTGATACCGTAAGTAATTTACACGTTGGTTAATATGTAAAGTATAGGTAAACTGCTGTTTTAGAACAGTCCATGTCGGTTACCATTTGATTTTTTGGCACAGATTGTACAGGGACAAACTACAACAACAAAAATCAAACACTAGTGTTGACCTTGTGTCTGCTGTTTTGTAACTTTCATGTTTTCTTTCCTGGAAATAATTGAAAAATGGTTACAATCTAACAATCCATTCTTGTCCAACACAGCAATACTGCAGCATGACTAGGTAATTCTGATGAAGTGGGAAAACTTTGTCTTACAAAGTCATTATTGTATTTACTGGGTATCAGTGAAATGATGAGACAAGATCAACTATGTCTTATCAGTGGATAAAGGAGTACATTAAACAGCATTGTTCTTGTACAGAAATTCTGACTTTTTTTCTCTTTTGCAAAGGAATTATGTAATAAAAAGCTTGGATCTTATTGAGTTTCTTTGTTGATTAAGGGCTTGGCTGTGACAACAGCACGCCTGTCATTTTTATGAGATATTTACTTTGTGTGTGGGGGGGAGTGATCTTTATTCATTACTCTTGCTTGTCTCATGAGTTTCAGTACATTGCTTGTCATTGGTGAATTATTACCCCATATCCATGTGGATTAGATCTTGAGAATTTTCTAAATTGACCCGTTCATTTGCTTTTAGCTTTTTACCGACTTGCAGGCTGTCACTACAATGTGGAAGTATGCACAGGATGCCCTTACAATACACTATCAGGGACGCCAAGGTCACAGTTCAGCACTGAAAAGACTAGCAGTAAGGGGGTTGACAGATCATTTTCTACACACTGCAATTCCTAATAACCTGTCCATCCATTTTTAGATGTCATCCCTGACCTTAGGTTACGCTATTCAGTATGAGGATACGTCTCCCATAACAGTAAAGCGAAACCAAGAAAATTAAACTTTTTTTCACTAATCCAAAAATGTATTTCTGTTGTCTTTAACATGATCCTATTTCATAGCTGTGGTTCATCTGCGCTGCCAATACCACATATCTGCAGACCTGACGTCCGTGCCTAGCAGAGCTTGGAGCAGTTGTAGGGCCCAAATCAATATCTAGTTAGTTCTGATGTGTTACGCATCAATATGATCAATGCAGATCTTTGCTTGCAAACTCTGCTAGCATATGTGTATAAATATGGGCCATTTATTTACGATACAACAGAATAAGTTTTGCTAGTATCCTGAATTCAGAAATTCCAATTTAAAATTTGGATGAATATTGCTTGTCAGATGACTCTCTTCTAGAACAAATTAGTAGTGTATTTGAGAAAAATCTGATTTTATTATAGAGATGTTTTCGCTTTTAACATAGTTTTTCATTGTCAGGTATGTATGGGACTCTATAGTACGGTTCCACTACAGAAGAATCGGTTTGGCTCGCTGTTCAGGTTTATTTTCCTTAGGTTGTATTTCTCAACATCAAAACCAAGTCTCACAAACGAAGACATTCTCTTGGAAAAAGAACATTTTGTCTTTTTCCTAACTTTTGTTTTTTGCAGACATCAGTGTGATGGGAAACGTTTATCTTTGGGGCTGTGGTTGCTTCCTATCAGAATATTCATTATTTTCTGAGTGTAGCTTCAGTTTAAAAAGGTCTTCTTCGGGGAGCACAGTTTGCACCCTGGAGCCTAAGCTCAGGACTGAAGTCAAGCAAGGCTGGGCCTAGTCTGTACTGAGATGGGAAACACCCAATCAAGTTGATCCTGTGTGGTGTTGGTAAACCAGTAAGTGGCTCTGTTCCCTTTAGACCAGAATGGAGACTACTATGGAGACAGGGAACACTGTTCTGGAACAGGTGTTGTTCTTTGGAAGGTGGCTGTTAAGTGGAGGTCCTGACTGCTTGGCCATGGAAGATCTCATGACGCTGGTCATAGGGATGTTAATTTTGCACAAATAAAAAGCCTCTCTTGGCTTGTACTATCTGGCCCAGCTCTACATTCTCTCTTAATTCAAATGGCGAAATAATTTCTCACTTTTCTACTAGATCGGCTGTGTTGTGGGACTGCTGGTATATAATGACAGCCAGGCATCAGCCAGGACTGGACTTTAAATGCTTGGGGCTGCACGTCAGTGGTGGATGAAGTGGGTCCCCTCCTATATGTAAACTGATTCTTTGGGATGAAAGAAGGCATTATAATTATTAATCATCCTTTCTTCTGTTCATAATTTGCCCAAGGCTCAGATCTGGCTTTCTGAAATTGTCATATATGCCATGTATTTCCTGTGCTGCCTTGATGTGATGTTTTAAAGCCATTGTTTCCATCTCTCATCTCATTAGAGATCAATCACTCTAGGACTTAGTGTTGTTTTTTTTTTTTTCTGCATGTCTGGTGAGTATTAATAGACAGGTCTCCCATTAGCGAGCCTGCTCTCCCACCAAAGACTTGCATTGGCCTCTTATCTTACTCATCCGTGCTGCCAGTTCGTTTAACATGGAGTTGGAATTCGCTATTTGGTCTTGAAATTGGGGGCTTAGACCTTTCTTGTGATAGTCATTAGGTGTAAACCACTGTCTGTCACTGTGGCCTGGTGGGTCATGCTCTGCAGCTAGCCTTGAGCCACATATATAATTTTAATAGTCAGGGATGACGAACTATCACAGCGGGGAGCCTGCTTTTTCTCCTAGCTCCTCTACGCCTAATAGCTCAAGACCCCATATAAAAGAATTCGAAGTATGACAGCCGTTCCATTGGAATCTGTGGAGAACCCAATTACTAAGGCTTGCTGCATTGCAGAACAGTGGCTGCAACAAAAGATTTAGGCACAGCACGTTTTTTTCCCCTGTGGTTTTTTTGTAGCTTTTCCTATATCGCCCCACATCCTTTAGTGTCTCTTCTCCTTGTAATCCCTGTGCCGCGTTTTTTGTCTCTTTAAAGGCTCTTGTTTTTCACGAAAGAAGAACATCTGGAGCTGCTCTTGCTCACTGGGCTCTTATGTTTGCTGCAGATAAGTCTTTATTGTAATGCTTAAGACTTCCAGACCCAGAAGAGCAGCTCTCCATGCTGCATGGCATGCTCATGAATTGGGATAATAATAATAATTAATAATTGCTTACACTTATATAGCACTTTTCTGGACACTCCACTCAAAGTGCTTTACAGGTAATGGGGACTCCCCTCCACCACCATCAATGTGCAGCCCCCACCTGGATGATGCGACGGCAGCCATAGTGCGCCAGTATGCTCACCACACATCAGCTATCAATGGGGAGGAGAGCAGAGTTATGAAGCCAGTTCAGAGATGGGGATTATTAGGAGGGCCAGGACACCCCTAATCTTTTCAAGAAACACCCTGGGATTTTTAATGACCACATCATCTGAAGGATGGTACCTGTTTACATTTTAGTGTCCCCCTCCCTATACTGGGGCATTAGGACCCACATGGAACGCAGGGTGAGCGCCTCCTGCTGGCCCCACTAACAACTCTTCCAGCAGCAACCTTAGTTTTTCCCAGGAGGTCTCCCAACCAGGTACTGACCAGGCTCACACCTGCTGAGCTCCAGTGAGTTGTAGGGTGATATGGTTGCTGGCTTATGAACTTGGATAGTTCTAACATGATTGGCTGTGACCTTGTCACTGTTCTTTCTTGATGACAGAATATATGCACTTGTAGCACTGCTTCTGATTGAGAATTGTATTGTGTTTTCTTAAAGAAAAGCCTCGTATTGACTGCCTGCTTTTTATGCACAATTCCAGAATGCAAATGTCAAAGATTCAAATCAGGCACCCATAACTGGCTTTTGCTTTTCAAATTTTGGGAACAAAGTGAGTATGGCCCAGTATTTCAGGAAATGAGTCGTTCAAACAAAGGTCAAAACACCCAGATGCACTTTCTGTCTTGTGTCTTTACAGCTTTACCCGTAAGTTAAAAAAGAAAAGTCAGCTCAGATAATGTTACTATCGCAGCGTAATTTATTTCCAGTGGGATCTGAAGGCTTATCAGTAGCAGATGTACAAAAAGCCATTTTTCCACTGCCAGATGTTTTGGAAGCGCAATAATCACTTCATCTTTTCCAGTGAACCTCTATCTGCCGGGATACAGAACCATCATCACTTTCTCAGAAACTGAAACTCAGTCCAGCCAAAACCATTAGGGCTGGAATGTTTTGCATGGCCTGGTGTTTCATGTTGCAATCTTGGTGACACTGCCACCTAGTATTAGGTGTCTTGCATTGTTTTACTTTGTGGTAGCTTTAACAATCCTTTAGAATTCAGAAAACTAGTAGAGAGGGCATCATTTAAAACTGACTGCAGTATCTCAAATGGCCATTTAGAATAAAAGAACTTGTGGTTCGGATATGACAGGACTGTGTTTTGTATGAAATCAGTTATACACCTGTTTATAGGGGAATTGACATAATTCACAACTTTGGTCAGGCTTTGATGAGTGATCGGTCCAGTGAATGCACCAGCAAAAACCATGTTGTTTTCTGCTTTTGAGAAAGGGAGGAATATTTGGAAAGGAAAACGAACCTTCAAAATGGGATGATAGCTGTCATTGCTGTTCCATGATTAATTATCTCAGTAAATCGGCTTAATCGTCCCTGTAGTGTGTCCATTTTTGAAATAGTACTTTAAATTTTGACATAATCTCCCGATCTGACATTCCTCAGAAACTGGAGCACTTGTAAGATGCTGTTATCAAGATTACCCAATTAACAAAAAAAAAGTGAATAACACCAGTATTTTATTTTATTTTTTTCCAGAAAACCTCAGGTCACTTCACTCAGGTCATGATATGGCATTTCAGGCAGTCTGTCCTGGGTTAATACTTTTATTACAACAAATCCTGCCTCTGAAGCAACTTTCATAAGGCTTCATCCCCTGCTCTCAAGGGGCACAAAGGAGTGAAATTGACAAACAGAGAGCTGTCTTCATCATCGCTGGAAAGATGAGGTCTGTTTAGTGTGCTATCCTGGTAAATAAACTGGTTATTTTCTAAATTCTTCTGCAAACAGCAGCTTTGAATGCCTTGATGGTTTGTGCGAAATTGGCAGTATCTGTGCTGGCAAAAAATATGCAAAATTTTCAACAGGTAAAATCCCAGGGCAACTTCACAGAATTCGCGGGAATCTTTTTGGTTTTGTGTCACGCTTGCCGAAATTCAGTTTTATGTGTGTTTATGTGTGCAAATAGACAACTTCAAAGAGGTAAAATGTTATATTGCTGTCATAGCATCCCAATATGTTTACAATTCTAAGCATGTGTGTGAGATTAAACAGTAATTCTCCAATACAGTTGCACGGCAAATGGCTTTCCACCAGAATAAATTCCTATCAAACCTATCGCTTGTATGTGATCCTCACATAAGTCATAGGAGCTCGGTAATGGCAGCAAGGTTATTGAACGGATATCAGTCCAGTCCTGTTCATTTCTCCCTACAATAAAAAAGCTGAGGTATGACCAGAAAAAACAGGTTGAGGCTGACATTTTTTCATTAGACCTCATTCCAGATTTTGATTGGTTCTGTCTAGTCGGGACACATTTTTCTTGTCTTTGTAGTCTATTAAAAAAAAGGATTAATAACATTAAGTTCTTCAATTCATCTCTCTTATGAAGATCTGTAGCATGGGGTATTGACTGTTGCTGAAATTGATGGCTGGATTTTGCTGTTGTGTCACTATTTACCCATAAAGCACCTCATTGGTCAATGTTACATCTCCACGCCAGCCGTTTTCTTCTTTAGAGCAGATAGCAAAATGGAAAGATCCTTCATAACTCATACGTAAGAAACTAAAGACCGAAATATGACAAATGAACCTCCAAGAATGGGCTTTTCATGCCTTTCGGGCAGTGTAATTTAAACAAAACGATCTCCAAAAATGTTACACGAGAGTCCAATTTGTAAACATGCTTTTTTTAAAAAGCAGCTTCAGTCCTATATAGTAACTGGCACATTGCTGTATGATGGGGGTAAGTTAGAGGATCTGAAATTATAACTGAGATTCTTGTTTATAAACTGTAGGTAATGGTAATTCTTTGGTTGCAGGTCTACTAAAAAGAAATCATTCAGTTTGTACTTAATATTTTCAGTTTGTTAAGCCTTTTAAAAAATAATGCATGCAAAACATTGGGAAACAGTCATCTGGCTCACAAGCATCTGTTCATAAAAGCTACATGGAGAACGAAG
The DNA here is from genome assembly GCF_059453375.1 of Lepisosteus platostomus. Taxonomy (NCBI): domain Eukaryota; kingdom Metazoa; phylum Chordata; class Actinopteri; order Semionotiformes; family Lepisosteidae; genus Lepisosteus; species Lepisosteus platostomus. The sequence continues at coordinate 7,141,134 of NC_142629.1, forward strand.
TGAACTGCCACGTAGTCTGTGGATAACATGAGACACTACCTCCTGTTAATCAGCTCCAACAGTTAGTTACAAGACATACCTGGTCCTGAAACATTTAGGAGATATAACACACATTGTGCAATGAAGATTAAAAATCGATTTTATAGGTCCTTTCACAGGATCTTGTCTCAGTCACATAATCACCGGTCTAAAAGCTCAGATCAAAATCATCTGGCATTTCACAATTTCCAAAACAAGCTGTTTAATGTAAATTGTTATACTTTATTTACAGTATGCCCCTTTTATAAAAAACCTACAGACCTAAATCTAGACCTAGATCTATAGTTCATTTGAAATGAATGGTAAATTAAAATGACATTCAAAACACAACATATATTTTAAAAGATAGTGTTCTCTTTATGCATTTTATCTGTACATCCCAACACAGTACATTCATATGCAGTTCAGATGCTATTTCTTAACATAACTTTAAATAGCCAAAACATTTGCTCTCTCTGTTCGTGCTAATTGATCTTCAGATGCTACAGAGATGATACAACAGAGCACCAACATATAATATTCACCATTATTATACTCATAGAAAATCACACAGAAGACATACGTATATAAGACTAACCGGTAAAATTAGTATTTCAACCCTACAGTCTGAGATGTAGTAAACCCCCGAATAATAATCTAGGGGTTATTGCTTTTTTAACAAAAGCAAAAAGGGGATCTAGTTGAAACACAGATTACATACAGCTCAATACATGACTTTTTACCTATTTATTGTAATTACTTGTTTTAAATGACAGGTTTTAGAATTGACAAAGCTCAGGCTTTCTGTGAGGAGGGTGTGTAATGTACTGTAGGAGGGAGTTAAAAGTGACATTAATAACTAATTCATGGGAATCATACCAAGCCTAGCACAAAATAAGAAATAAGGGTAGGTCATCCACAGCCAGCTTTACTCTCATATGGAACAAAATCTGTTTTCATCGTATCCTATTCTTTCCTAAAACTGAAGCCTCTTTTGCCTGTAATGCAATTGTTTTAAAATTAAATTTAAAAAAAAATAAAAAAATGTTTTCAGTTATCACCCATCTCTCCTGTGCTCTTCTGTTGATAACTATTAATTTCCATTGTGTGATGTCATCTCAGCCACTGAACACAGTCTCCATGTGTCTGGGAAACTTCAGTTGTAAACAAGAGAAAAAAGAGAACGTCCAATGTCATATGAGCTTGGGTTCTCCCACATCAAACCATTGTGGCTTTTTAGACTTGACAGCAACACATACATGCTATTACAACAAAAACAAACAGTGTTTGAAATAACACATTAATTACACTGAATTTCATACAGAAATAAATAACTCCGCCTCATAACAAAAAATGAATAGTTTGAAAAGACTTCATTCTGTTTAAAATTTTCTGTGTAGTCACCGGTGCCGTAAACAAAATTGATTTCATTTTGCATTTTCCGTTATGTGTCGGGTAACTTGTATGGAGTTGTTGTTTTTTTTGTACTGACTTGCATTCAAATCTTTTAAATCTGTGGCACTGTACCCTTCCCACAGATTATTTGTCAGTGTCCACCCAGTCTTCAAAGTGATTCCTACCTGCTCAAAGACCATTCGCCTGTTGACATTATGACATGGGATCATCCAGGAAACAGGATGTTTTTCTTTTCTAAAGCCACAAGAGCACTGGCAAGATGGAGCAGATGGACTCCTTCTGTCCATAACCATTCTCGTCTTCAATCTGATTTAACCACAGCCTTGCAAACAAACCTGTGAAAGGTTGCATGTACAGTTATGCACAGAAAATGTGCACCTCAGAGTAAATACTGGTGCACTATGGCTGCCGTCGCATCATCCAGGTGGATGCTGCATATTGGTGGTGGTGGAGGGGATCCCCATTACCTGTAAAGCGCTTTGAGTGGAGTGTCCAGAAAAGCGCTATATAAGTGGAAGCAATTATTATTATTATTAGCCACCTGGCTGGGAAACCTGTACCAAACACCCACAATGCTTTGTGTAAAGAACTGTTTCCATTTTCTCTTTCCTAACTCCTTTCAAGTTTCCTATTGTGATCCTGTGTCCTTGTTTTGTTATTTAGTCTGAAGTAGTCCACTGGGCTGCCCTCTCTATACCCCTTAGGATTTTCAATAATTGGATTAAATCTCCTTCATTCTCCTTTGTTCTTGAAGGAAGAGATTCATTCCTTGAAAACGGTTGTGCGTGACAGTCCTCTGAGACCAGGAACGATTCTTTTGGTTCCTCTTTGACCTCTTTATATGACTATAATACCTTTTGTCGAATGTGGTGACTGAAATTATACACAGTATGTAGAAATTCTATTTAAAAAATCCACACCTCTTCTCTATTTAAACATTATTTTTGAATTGCTTCTGCACTTTATATTGTTGACGACATAGAACAGTGCACCCTTTCATCTGTAGCTTCGTGTGATTCTGAGCATCAATGTGTTGTAGTAGTGTCATAGTTATAGTATATAACACGCTTGTATAACACACTGGTGGGTCTGAATTACAGGAAGCTAATTGACAGCTGTGATATAGTCTATATTTCCACATAGATCTGCAGTTCAATTTTAAATTATATGTAATCTGTCTGGCCAGTCCGTAATTTTGTCTAGGATTTTTGTAAGTCCGTCAGCTGCAGTTTCTGTGTCTGCCCTTCCCTCTAGTTTTATATCATTAGCAGATGTAACTAGTTTTTGCCATCAGCTAAATCATTGATACTGACCAGGAAGAGAAACAGGCCTAAAACAACTCCAGTCAGTATACCACTGCTAACATCGATCCAAAACACAGTTTCAAAAAGGAATTTCAAAGAGCCGAATGTTGGATATATGACATCCTTTTCTGGGAATTTCTAAACCCGAGAGAACTGTCCATCATAATTCTTAACAGCCTCAAGTCCTTCATTCACCCTGAAGTTCAAAAAGGGTTTCTTTATACCTCACAAGTTCACAATATTTCTCGGGGACATTTTTTCCTTATCTGTATCTGTAAGTTCAGCCTCAGAGTTATATGTGGAATTATTGAATTCACCTCACAGTTAGCTTGATGCCTTCATAGTCTCAGTAAAGACATTCAACAAGAGGTGGGTTGAGTCCAGTAATCTGAAAATATTTCTGTCTTTGTAATAAGAGGTTTATGAACACCCCATTTCAAATAGCTCTGTCGACTGGGAGGGACTGTAGTCACCCTACTGCAAGTATTTACTCTTAGGAGATGTTTATTGCAAACTGGGCGCCATTGTCAATTCATATTACTTAGTGTCTCATCCATGTTCCGCGGCTGGTTTGTAAAAGTATCTCGCTGATCTGTCAAATTGCCTATCGCCTGGTGATTTCGTGTATACGTGTAATGCGTTGCTCTGCTCCTTTAAGTGTAAAACGGCCCGAACAAGAGAGAATTTGAAGCTGCTTGAAGAGGGAGGATCGACTTGTTTGCGGAAGATCCAGGAAAGAGGACAGGGCGGGGGGTGGACTGCGTTACAGACGGAACAGCCGAAACGGCGTTGCATTTCAATCAGTCCTGCGCATGTTTGCTCATAGGCAGAAATGCCTTTGACCTGAAGAAAACAGCTGTTATTTTTGCAAGAAGAGTTGTCGGCCGCGCTGTGACAAAGAAAACTACATTATATTCGTGCATTTTCGTTTCCTGTTGATGGGATTAACCCGATTTTTCCTCTCTCCTTTGATTCGGTCATACTGATCTATCATGCAGAATGAGCTAGTGGTTTCTGTAGGGAATTTGGTAAGCACCTCACCAAGGTCATGGACCAGAACGCGCAAGATGGCTCTTTAGAATTTACAGCCGTGGTTCTTGGTTGAAACATCAGGGTGATTCTGTGCCTGTAGCGTAGGATGCATTAGTACTGATTCGTGCAGAGTATTTGCTTTTTATACTGAGCCCGTGAAAAAAAAAATATTGAAAATGTACAAAGCTGCGCAGTTAAAAAGCGGTTTTTGAAAAAAAGGGATTTAAAAAAAATGATTTCTGCGGCGTCCTACACCTGCAGAGTGGCAGTTTCATAATATATGTAAGCACATTTGTTTTCTTTGAATTTGCTGGGCGCTTAGGGCGTCCAGGAGTGATAGATCGCTCGTTGTTGGGTGATTTCCATAAGTCCAAAAACACAGCGGCAGCTTTTCCAGTGTGTTAAAAGAGTTTTAAATTCACGGGTTCTCGCTTCTGTTTGTTTTAGAGGGTAGTCCCACTAGGTGGTGCTTTTCGCCCTTATAAATATTATAACAAATTCAATTACATTTCGTTATGATCTATGGGATGACTATTTTCTTTTTGCTAGTGGTTCTCGGCAGCCTTTCATAATTTACTGACGCGAAAACAGCATTCAACCGCTGAAGCTAGGCGGTGTATCATAATGTTTCCCGGTCAGGTTCCCTTAATAGGAAAGAGTGGCGTATTTAAAATTCGAGTTGAAATAGGATTATGCAGCATAGTAACATTATATGTAATACCTAAACTGTACGACTGGAATAAACTCTTTCATCTAGTTCTCCGCTCGCTGAGGCGTATTTGATCAAATCCTAAAATAAATACGTTTCATAAAGTGTTACAAATACTGACGAGTCTGTTTCCTAAAAATGTTGTTGTTATTATTGCCTAATTGTAATTAAATATTATATAAAATATTGTGTTGGCGCATGAGTGTGATTAAAAGAAACAGGGAGAGCAGTGTACGCCGGCTCCACAGCCGAGCCGAGCAGAGCAGCGCCCGGGGTTCTGCTCCAACACGCCGAGACTAGGATCTATGGAGAGGGCAGGGAATTGAGTGGAGCAGCGGTCCCCCTTTTTATAAGTAACTTGCCACGAGTGCAGATATCGTACGGTAATGGAAATGTCCTGTTTTATGATGTTTCTGAAACAGTCTATTTTTCAATTTCATATTCCGCCCGCGTTTCGTGTTTTATTATCTGCGTATTCGTGCCGCGTAGGAGCTAAAATTAAATGAATGGTAATTTGGAGCTTGAAGCAGCACATAAAAACAACCTTGTTTCCGTTTATTGTACTCAATTTGGGTGTTTTTCTATTTAGTAGTAAGCCTTCACATTGCTCCTAGCAACGGTAAAATGAATCTAGAATTTTAAACGAAAAAGTAATGACGCGTTCAAGAATATTGTGTATATATATTATGAGGTTATAAACCCAAAGGTGTATTGCTCTTTATTAATGTAAAGTGTTTTATTTATTCATTTTAGATCAGAAGTGCATATGTCATAAGAAATTGTTGTATTGGGGGGGGCGTATGATTTATAATACTGTTTTTAAAACATGATCAACAAAAGATTAGTATTTGAACACGAAGTCTTCATTTACAAGATGACAAGGTATCATTTTAATCTGATTTATTTCTGGTTGTATTCAGATATTTTTGTTGGAAGAGCCAATCAAACGTAAACTAATAACTGTTGAGTGCTTTAGTGTTTCTTTTCAAGCAACTTATTGCTCGCATTGGAGCGTCTTTAGTCTGTTCTGCTCAGTTTGGCGTGTCACTGGCCTTTCTTGAAAAAGAGAAGTTGTTAACTCCAGGCTCGGAGGTGGTTTGTGGAGTACAGATTTATTCGGCGTTCTCTTTCTGTGATTTTGCACGCAGAGCCGAAAATATTGGACAGCATTCCAACTTCTGCTATCTGCTGGGAAATTTATGCACGACGAAACTTGGGTTGGAACGGACTTTTTCCGAAACGGTTAATAGTTCACCAGTGACAGGAACAGATGACGTTAGTCATGTGTCATATTGGCTTCTAAAGCTCTGATTAGTGATTATTAACTGCAGTAACCGTTACCCGTTCTTGTCCAGAGGAGTGTATAAGTGTTAAAAATGTAAAGGCTAACAAAGAGAACCGCGCTCACGATTTTGTATCGTATCTTTATTTAAAAAATGCATTTAAATGTATTTTAGAATGCAATGACGTTACTCGATTCAATACAGTATTTAAATGTAAATCTTTTTTTTTCTCACACAAGATTGTATATCTTCTTTTACTGTTAAGTAAAGCTACAAATTATACTGAGATGCAGTGGGAAAACCTGTCAATATAATTAGCCTATTAAAACGGCACTCAGCTGGTCATCTATGACACATTGCAGATTAATAATTGAGGATGTATTTTTCATATTCACATCCATGTATCTTAGTTAACATTAAAAAAAAATTTACCACAATGTCTAAACATTTCTCTGTGCGTTTCTAAAGCTTTTTAGACTAGTTCTTGTTCAGAACGTTTGACAGTACAAACCCAGTTAACAGACTAGTCCAGAGGATAAGATTCACTCTTAATGAATAAGTCAGATGCGTGTCTCTGCCTTCTTCGCTTCTAACCAAAAGTCTGTTAAACATTGAAAATGGTGTGCCTATATAAAGGGTGTTCAGAAACCATGTTTGTCCATAATCAAATGTATTCTAACAGCCAACACTTTTCTGTAATACTATACCTATGTCTTCATTTCTCACAGCAGCACCACAGGTGTGAGTGTTTGTTGTCTGTGTAAATAAAAATGAATTGTGAGATCTTACTATTAGAATTGAAGGAATAATTACAATGCCTGCCTTGAACCAAAACAAAATAGTTAACAGCGGTAAGAATTCCCAGTTTGATAGAGGCAATACAATTCTGCAATAAATGTTTGATATGGCTGGTTGTTAAAAAATTTGCTGAGAATTCAGATTCTTTTTAGTTAACATTGTTATGTGTACTGTAACATTTTTACTGAACTATATTATTAGCCATGGTTAGCAAGAGAAAACCCTCTAAGTGCGAGTGTATATATATATAACAGGTGATACACCTCTCTATTAAGTAGAAAAAGCTCTATACACAAAGTGCTTTATATTCCCTTGGCACAGATGTACACAGAAAAAGGGAATAGATTGCTTATCTATAAACTGCAGCCTGTATAGTCCACAACGCACTTGATGGTAAAGCTTTTAGTGTTGCAATTGGTTAGAAAGCTTTCTAGAAAAGGGATTGCATGGGCCGTGCTCTGTGTATATAGTTACACGTTTACCATATGCATGATAAATTGCTTCTTTCTTTCCAACCTTTACAGTTAAAACAACACTCTAGTCAAAACCAACGTCTGGTTTTCAGCACTAAACATCTTTTATACACATACCACTGTTTCAAAGCACCGTAACTCCTTCTGTGTCCGCATTGCGTGTTTATCAGTTGTCCCACTCTGCTCACATGTATGGGCTCGTGCCCTGAGAGAAATGAAAGACCAGCACTGAAGTTTCAATAGGCTTCAGTTACTTATCTTTGTTTTGAATGAGTCACATGGCCTTTGAGACTTTTAACATCTGCACTACCTTCCACACACACCCCCTTGTGTGTGACATGTATATCATTCAGTTTTACAACTGTTTTAATAAGAGATATTGGGGAGATAGATGGGGTCACGCAGTTCAGCAATCACATCACAGTGAAGTTTGAAACTCCACTCATTCTAACTTGGTTATGCTTATCCGTTTACTGCCTTATTCTGGCGATATACGACTACGCTGTAAATATGTAATGCTGGAGGGGGGAAATTTCAGCCTACCTTGGGATCACTGAGAATATCATAGTCGACTTGAGACAGAAATGTTTAATGAGAAATCCACTCCAGCACACTGTTCTTTCCATGAGAATGCATTGATGCATTCATCAGTTATGGAAATCAGTTGAACTTGCTTGTCTTTGCCAATACATAGGGGAAGATCATTGCTGCTTCCATACAGAAAAGCATTTCCTCTGTAAAAATATATAATAGGCGTTGGATGTTATATCACTTTCTTTTTAAGCTTAGCATTTTTTAAAGAAGACCTAGTTACTTGTTTGGGATTTAAGATTTTTTTCCTAAGTACTAGTGAATGAATGACAAAAAGCAATTCATGTCCTGAAGCTTTCACACGTAGCACACCTGATATCATTTTTATTTCTGGCAGTGAAGTGTAAAAACCACAAATAGAACCTGGTGAGAATCATTATCAAATGCAGCAGCAGCAAAGAAAACAAATCCCCGTGATTTTTAAGTCTGCAGATATTAAAAAGTGAGGTACGTCTTGAAACTCTGTGTCTCGGATGACAGTCTAGACTAGAGAGAATGGAGCAGTATGTCCGTTTGGATTGGGCTTAATCTTCTACAAAGTGCAGAAGCATGTCATGGATTCACACCTTAGGGTCTCTCACTCATTAACCCCAGCAAAGTTTAGTGAGAACAGCTTGTTGTTTTTCCCATAACGGCACATGAGAAGTGTCTCTTTTGTCCATTATGTAAACTGAGCTTTCCTTGCCCAATTTATTCCACCTCTTGTCCAACCTGACCAACAAAGATTAACACATGATCCAGACATGTTTACACATTAAAATTTAGTAATAATAATAATAATTGCTTACACTTATATAGCGCTTTTTCTGGACACTCCACTCAAAGCGCTTTACAGGTAATGGGGACTCCCCTCCACCACCACTAATGTGCAGCATCCACCTGCATGATGCGACGGCAGCCATAGTGCGCCAGAACGCTCACCACACACCAGCTATCAGTGGGGAGGAGAGCAGAGTAATGAAGCCAATTCATAGAGGGGGATTATTAGGAGGCCATGATTGGTAAGGGCCAACGGAAAATTTGGCCCGGACGCTGGGGTTACACCCCTACTCTTTTCGAGAAACGCCCTGGGATTATTAATGACCACAGAGAGTCAGGACCTTAGTTTTACGTCTCATCCAAAATACGTAGTGCCAATCAAGGATTGTGAAATCAGTGGAAAGGGTTTTTTTTTTTGTTTAAAACTATATTTTGTTTTATGTTTTTAATGGAGGAGGCACAGTAGTGCAGTGCTTGGCATTGCAAGTCGTTGGCACTGGGGCTCTGGGTTCAGTTCCTGGGGTGGTGTATGCATGGAGTTTGTATGTTCTCTCCATGTTCATGTGGATTTCTTTCTGGCTGTTTCATTTTCTACCCACAGTCCAATGACGTACTGGTAGGTTAATTGACTTCTAGGAAAATCGGCCCTGGTATGAGTGTGTGCATGCCTGTTTGTACATTCTCCATTCAGGGTGCATCATGCCTTGTGCCCGTTGCTTGCTGGGATATGCTCCAGCTCCTCTATAACCTTGTCTTGGACAAAGCAGTTAGAAAATCTATTGATGGATGTTTTAATGGCTTTCAGTATACAAATACCTTTATAGACTTAATCATAAGAGATTTATCTGTATGATTTTGGAAAAGAAACCCTACAGATGTCAGACAATGGAATGAAAATGAAACAGAAGGGACCATATGATAATTGCCCATAAATTAACTCTTAGAATCAACCATTTTATTTGTGAAGGTCAGGACCGTTGTGCTTTTCAAGGTGCAGAAATAATAAATAATGTAAAAGAAAAGATTTGTTTTTTTTTTCCACATCCCTAGAGGCAGAGTCAAAGAGATGCTGATGAATCTTCTCACAATCAGAGTAGTTGCCTTTCCCTTGTTACTACCAATAGAAACTGATGCATAAGGAGGTCAAGTGATTTAACTTCAGCTGAACAGCTGAATCAGCAAATAGTGCACTGTAATTTTCATCAGTCACAAGATAGCACTGCCCTGAGACACTGCCCACATAAAGTCCCATAATTAAAAATACATATACTGTATTTATTTTTAACAATACAGTCATTGAATTACTTCTTAAACAAGATGTGCAGAATGAGAAAGAATGTCTGGCTTTTTTTTTTAAACACAATTTTTCCTCTATTGATTTCTATTGCCTTATCTTTCATCTGAAAAAAGCTGTGGTGAAGTCATACAGTTGGTTTGCATCTCTCGGCCTCTATAAAAGATGATTTACAAATGTATTCCCTTTATCTTTTATCTTTACTGCTGGAATTCCTACAGTGATAAGATGCAGCAGTTATCTATGCTTAGTAAGAACAGGGTTTGAAAGCAGCAAAATAGCATTTCGATTTGATCGTTGTTTTTGACTATATACAACTTTGGGGAATGTTAATAAGATTAAGATATAAATAAGGTTATTGGAGAATGAAGATTTTGGATCGTGAGGCATCTGACGTTTGTAAATCTATACTGATCAAATGGCATTGAAGAAGAACCTGGATTTACACTACTACAGCATCTCATGTCAGCAAATATACATGTCATTTTATTTTTGCAGCAGCTGTCCCTAAACACCACATTGGAACATGGAACTCAGACCTGAGGTTGGCCGTGATGTTTATAACTGAAATATATCAGTATCAGCATATGTTTAGCTTTAGTATTTGCTTAAATATTTCAGAGGATTTTTAAGCGATTCATAAATTACTCAGCATGATGTGCAATTACTTGGTTTATAGCAGGCCCGTAAAGGAACATTTTCCTCCCAGTTCAAACAATGAATGAAATCACCCTACCCAAAGCACACTCCATCCCCTGTTTTGCAACATCAGGCCCTTGTGTAAACTCACTTGCCTTAAATGCTCAAATTGGGCAACACCTTGAGTTCAGCGAATAGCATGCCAGGCAGGTCTGGAACGAGCCTTGTGCTTTACTGATTTATCACTAATGCGCCAATAATAGCTTTTGGTAAACAAGCTCCCTCAACAGGAATAGCAGTGGGTTGAGTGATGGCGATTGCTTTCTCCCATCAGAAATCTCTCCCCCCCCCTCCGGCCTGAATTTTACACCACATGTCTGGGTCTATCATTGGAAACTCAATCTCCCCCAAGGGGAAGGAGAAGGGAGTAGAGCTATAACTGCAGCCCCCTCCCTTCCTCCCACAATAAGCTGTCCGTTAATTGACAAGGCACTTCATGGCCAGAGGAGATGGGTTTTCAAGTGTGGTGATGTCAGGGCTTGGTGTCAGCTTCCCATGAGGGGCTTGTTAAATTGGGGATGGAACATTGCAGTGACACAGGGAGGGGGTACACATGTTCTTCTTTTTATTTCCAAAGCATCTTCTGTAATTATGGTGCCCACCTTTTAGTCTTTTTATTATGTTGCCCTGGTTCATCTCCCAATGCTTTCATGTGCGGCATTAAGGGAACTGTAAGAAAAGTTTGTGAAATCATTGATGTCATTTGAATCAAGACAAGCTTGGACAACACAGCCTGCATGCTTGCGATTATTGTTTTGCTGCAGGACAAAACCATAAATGAATAGTAAGAGCCGATGAGGAGCGGGTGTTAATAAGGACCAAGCTGTGTGTGCTTTTCCACACAGAAGCAATAATAAGGGTGCCCACAATTTTTAGAATGGTGACAAAATTACTGTTTTTATATAAGGTCCAAAACATTACATCCTCCTTTATAGCTCTAAAGAGCTTTAAAATTCCAGATGATATGGTGTGTGTGTGTTTTTTTTTTTCACTGCTGGGATCATCTTTTCAGAAACGCAAGAATGCGTTTTGTCTGTAATGGCTGCATTTGTGGCATTTGAACTACCTGTTGGAAAACCAAAATAAAAGTGCAACAACTTGCTGATGTCTTGTATTTCCACAGAACACACTCTTTTCGATGTGGCTGGAGAGCTCTACTGGATATAACTTCTGTGGAACAATGCAGACTTCATTTCTTTAACAGTGAAATACAGATGTGGCAGTTTTGAGTGAAGCATGTGACGTTTTAGGGAGTCTGTGGAATGAGATTTCAGTTTTCAGCTTGGATCCAGAGGTTTCTTAAATGTATGGTGGCTTTACACACCAAACCTGAATAAGGCCCTTTATTTTATTTTTAAAGGGAGCATTGTCTGTTCTACAGCATGGCTCCAGTCATCGAATCAATCGTATCTGTAGTTGGGGGTTGTTCCTCAACAGAAATCGAAATAACTTGTCAGGACACATACCACTCTGAACTGTTCTCGTTTTAATTGTGTCGGTTAAATAGTTGTGATTTTAACTTTGTAAACCTGCCCTTTTATTTTAGACCTGCATTTAAAAGGTGTTATATATAAATACATTTTAACATCGCTGCATGTATTCACATGCTACATTTCCAGAGTGGTATAATAAAAACAAAGAATATTAGTTCTTTTGAGACTCAATTAAAATTATATTTAGTTTTGAAATTAAATAAGTTTTATAATGCAATCCATTATGAAACTTAATGAAGAAATGATTTTCATATATTAGGTCTGTATTGACTAGGAGTTGGTGATCCGTGAATGTTTAAAAATAGGTTATAACAATGTGCTGCATTTTTAATTAAACATTTAAAAACACAAAATTTTCCATTTAAAAATGTAACAATTGATTTTACTGGTGAGTGTTTGTATTGAATGTAATAAAACAAATCACACCACTGAAAAGCTTTCAGCTTGTCTGTGCCAGGGTATTGTGACTAGTATTTGACTCATCAGCCATTCTTCTGATATAAGTGAATGAAATTCAAAATATTTAAAAAAACAAGACAGATTAAAAATGTAATTGCATTTGCACTTGATAATGTACGATTATCTGTGTTGTCTCAGTACTTTCTGTTGCAATGAAACTGATATTAGCATTGATATGAAATATTTACAGAACACAATAAAAATTACTATTATTAATAGTGAATTGAAAGCAGAGTCCATTTACCATAGAATGAATATGAGGTCATTGTTACTTGGTTCTGTAAAATGGATTGACTTACCTTGCTTTGAATAACCAGATAATAGAATAATGCATTTCAGAAGCTGTTTTCGAACGAGGATGAAACCCGTCCTGAAAATGATTTTTAAAAGGCAAATTTGTCTTTAAATGCCCATTTGTACTCAAATCCATATCGTGTTTTTTTTTTAAACTCAACGCAACAGGCTGTGTTAGCCTTTGCGATGCATCTAAAAACAATGTGATCATTGGACCCGTGGAGTGTGTGTGTAAATATCGCAGACACACAATCCAAGTCTCTTGGGATATCACACACTAGAGAAACGTCGTAAATAAAATGTGATATTTAATCAGCTGTTGCATGTTAATGAAACAAAGTAGAATTCATACGTGTAGTAAGCAATATTGTTGAAATTGAACTCAAGAATTGAAATTGTGGATGCATTTTGTCTGGTGACCTGAGGGGAGAACGTGGAGGTTACGAAAATGTACCCGATATTCTAGATAGTTCTGATTGTTTGAATAGTTCTGTACAGCATGTGCAGACCTGCTTGTAATTGTATACTGTTTTTCAGTTTATAGGACTTCTCGGGTAGGTGATCAAGTAAGTTTGAGAGTGATCAGCATAACCAACTGGTAAAGGCGAGAAAGTTGTTTATGGAGTTGGGGCTTTTCAATAGCCAACAATTCCAGTATATGTCGAAATTTCGTTTAGTCACATTAACAAACCAGAATAAGTGTTTCCGCGCATATTCTTTTTCTTGCTTTTAGTTTTCGTGAACAGCAAGCTGGATTCTGTCTCGTGGGAGTGCATGCCTTGGTAATATTAAAGACTTGTTTGGTGCCATTTCCACAAATCACAGTACAGAAGTGGCCCTTCTGTCTGTGCCTGGCACGGGCACAATACATTCCTCTGGTAGATATGTTATTGTTCATTGGATGCAGTATTTTGCATTGAAGCATTCCCACGATGAAATTAAAAAGAAAGAGGGCTGCGTCTTTGCTATTCAAAGGTGTTTGAGAATGAGTGGACCCCGTGTGCGACCAAAAAGGAGAGGAATCCAGGAGAAACGTGCTTCAAAACAACGACAGTAAGAAGACAGCGACCCCACCTTACACCGTTACTTTCGAATTGAATCTACTTTGCTTAAAATTAAAATTAGCGCGTTTTCATTGAGCTGGGTAACCTCCGCTTTCTCTAAAATGCAATTTGTGACATGTTGAAAAACACGTATTTCTTCGTTCAATTTAAAGCTTCATCGGCTATTACAAACCATTCATTTCCCTTTTCTTGAAATGATACTGTTTTCCCAAAGGAAATAATGTCCAAACTACTTGAACTCATTTTACCGTCTTGGTTTTTACATTTGTAATACATCAGCAGAAAACTTGGCCTGTTGGTGCGGTTTGTTCCTTAAAAAGGGAAAGATCGGCATAAACTCGCACAGAAAAGAGAACGGAAAATATAAAAGTTCTTTAGGGACTATAGCCCAACTAAGAATGGCAGACTGGTTGTCAAAAGCTTTCAGCAGCAAATGGGTTTTAAAAGACCCGCGTAATGCGTAAAAGAATGACCTCAATATCAGTATTGAAAGTTAAAAATGACGACGATGATATTGTACAGTATATTACTGATAGAGTAGACGTAGTGCAACGAGAAGGGAGATTTTCAATAAAATGGTACTAAAATGAGTCAGTAAATCATGCTGAGTACATAAGTCAATCAGTTACAAGCTGTCTTCGTAAACGTTTTTTTTTCTGGAAATATCGCCTAAAGTTAAGCTCTAATATTAACCGACGTGTACAGAGACTTGCTTGAGTTTGCTGGGCATAGAAAATATTTACAGGATATTTCAATTATTGACTGGACTACAGTGCTGTGCACAGACAACAAAACCATTCATTAACAGCTGACGGTACAGACTTTGATTACTGTGTAACATCAAGACAACGACTTTAGTTATTAATTTACTTAGACAACGCGGGCTTCAGAAGCATTTTTTTTTTTGCTTGTTCTTGTGTAAAGAAATAATTCTGATCTATATTGCATTGATCACAGTGTGTCAATGGATTATATTACGTGCCCATATGAAAAGTCCAGTATTCTTAATATTGAGCTGTTGAGCGGCTTTTACACTGCGATCTGCGAACCAAATTCTGGAGCGGAATGGCGTTTTTGTGAGTTCTAAAGTGTAAAACTAATTATGTTGTGTATACCCCCTTGGCTGTTTAATGTTTAATCTACGATTTTTATGGGGGGTGTGAAACCACTTTGTTTACACATTTCATGAACGTCAAATTATGAAATAGGAGTCATTTCAAGTTAACGGGAAGGAATATTTCCGTTTTTTTAATTATCTTCTTATTATATGTGGTCTGTGTTTTATCTTTGTAACGTTAGAAGCTTTATTACAACCATGAAAGAGGGTTGAGGTGAGGGTCACTCTATCAATAGCTAATAATTTATCTCATTAAAACCCCATTTTAGGAATGACTGCCCCAAGACCTTTCCTCTGAAGCACAGGATTGTATCGCACGCTGAGAGTATTGAATTACTATATTCCCAATAAAAAAGGATTATGTTTATATTATGTTGTTCAATGTTTCAGTTATGAAGGAAGGTGTGTTCTGTAACCGGTTCGGTACCGGTGCGGGTCAAACCGAGGATATTCTTCGATGATGTCAGCATTCCTTTACAAACGCAGCTGATCGGATCGCTGTGACGCGCCGTCAAGTTCATTTCGGACTTTCCTTTAGCTCGTATTGGATTCATTTCCCCAATGCCAAAATATCCGTATACGACGTAGGTATCACACTTCAAGTCTTCATTTTCTTTTCACTTTATGAGTACAACCTGCTCTTATTAAGCCCAATCATTAGATTTTCGCTTAACGGTGCTAGTAAAATTTGCATAGCCTACAAATGTAGGTCTCTACATCAAAACAATATTTAAAACTATCATAGCGGTGTATTTTACTTTTTATTTAAGCCTGTAAACAAGATAGCTGTTTTATTGTAGGCTACGTATTTTAGAAGGGATTATGACACGTTTTGTAAGATGTACGCACTGAAATTTCACACACAGTACCCCCGTTCTTACCGTCTTGCACAAAGGCGTCGGCCAAATAAATGTTTAAACTATTAACATTACTCACTCGACTTCAGCGTTTCGATATTTTTTTTAAATCCTGCTTGCTTCTTCACATTCCAACAACTTCTGTACAATGTATGTTATCTTCGACGTCCCCTACAGCGCTTGCACATGTTTAAACAGGTTGTGCCCAAACACATTTAAACTTTTTCAACCTTATATATTGAAATACGTACAAGTGTATATATCCAATTGGTAGGTATATTTAGGTTTAACTATATTCGACGCTCTAGATGTGGTAAAACGTCTAAGGGACACTCAAAGTAACGCCTAAATATACGTATGGTTTAACTACTATTACTCAAGCACGCTATTGTAGTCGCGGAATATCACTTACAAGGAAGGTAAATTAACGAATCGATTCAGCAAGAGCCTGATAAATGATCAGCGTGAATGTGTTAAGGTACCCCCCCAAACCGTTGGTGCATGAGACCAGAACCTTTAACTATTGACTCTTCTCATATAGCAGTGAATATACCAGCGAGTCTACACTGATCGAGTTCCTCTTGAACCAAAATCACAATCAACCCGGTTGAACCATCAATGGTGTATGCCAAAAAATTGAAAACCGAATTCATTATGCGTTTTCAAGCTGCTTATGCATTGTTTTACTTTTGAACAAGTTATATCTTCTGTAATCTGATTTCCAGTTATAATAATGCTATTGATATATACATATTATGTAAATACATATTTAAAAACGTTTATGCGTTCTGTTGTTTTTTATAGAGAACAAGGACAAAACAGTACGGTTTCGCAAACTGTACTTTTAGTAGTTACTTAGACCAAACAATAAACTGAAAGAGGTAATATAGGTTTTAATATTTTCCATTTCCCACTGCACAGATCGAAATGCCTAGATTTCTGTAGTTCACTTGATGGTGGGAAAAAACCGCTTTAATTCATCGACAATAATCTTCGTCACCCCAGATATCCATTTGGGGCCTGACGCTTCCCAGTCTGACTGCATACATTTAAAGGTACATGTCACAATACATATTTGAAAATATAATCAAGGTCTCATTCGTAAGACGTTGAAACATTGAAATGTCTGTTGCTTAAACGCGAGCCTTGTTTATTTTAATCGCTTGTAATGGATACAACCATGACAATTAGTTATTTCTGTCCCTTTGATTTCGGTTATAAAACAGCCGTCTTTCCCCCTACAACTTAACAGAACGACAGCTCAATGAAGAGGTATTTATTTATCTGTTATTTTGTTTACTTTGTTTTCTGCGTCTCTATTTTTTTAAACAACTTTGACGTTTCTTTAAAAAAAAACATTAGATACAAATTGCTCGTTTCCCACATCTTGAAAACATTAAACGGTTCTCACAAAATATGTTTGCTGTTTGTCTACGCTGTACTTAAACCCCTTCATTTAGGAACATAAGTTTATAAGTGGCTTTAGTGATTACCCATTGTTCAGAAATCAAGGTCCGGTTCCACAGTATGGAAGAATGCTTGAAGAATAACTAGGAGATGTGGTTCCAGTTCTGTATTTTTCATTTGAACAAATCAATTTATGCAAACTTGTTCCGTAGATATACGGCAGTACACAGAAGAGAAGATGTGTTCTCGGCGAATAACGGTCCGGCTGAGGCTTTTAATATCAGGAATTTTATTCGATCTAATGAAGTGGTCAACGCACAAACATTGAGAGCGCTATTTTTTCCCCCAAAACCAACGGTGCGAAGTCCTAAGAAAAGCAGAAGATCTGCATGCTTCCAATGTTGTTATTTATAAACCTTGTCATTGATAAACGTAAAATCGTAGAATGCAAAAGTGTAATTCTAATTCGTTACATTGCTTTGACTTCGGACTGAGTGAGACTTGTGGAGTCATATTGCTTGTTACCTGCGGATCACCGATTTGAACAGTTGGACGCTGTATCTTTGCTGAACAAGAATGAACCGCTTTTATATTTTACCTACAAGACGAATGCAAGTAGCATTAGTGGTATTCCCACGTTGATGAAGGACAGTATGTTCACGGACAGTACGTCCAGCCAAATAAGAACTGCCATGCAACTTTCTAAACAAAAATGTTTTTCTTCTCCAAGTTCCCTTTCGACCTGCACATCGTCCTCCCCGAATTTACGGGGAAAGGCTTCCAACAGCTCTCGTATAACCCACATAAAAATAAAAGAATGTTGAATTCCCTTGTCTAAAGGACACAGGTGACAATTACAGAATGTATTTAATGGGCAGTACTTTAGATTTAAGACTCAAGCTTGAATTATCGAGCAATAAAGTACCCAGTGTTCACTAAAACCTTGATGTCACGTTCTATGGACATATCTGGTTGAGCTACATTCAGCAAAAAAAAGGTATTTATCCTAATATAAAATGTCAACTGTGCTTCTATAGCTCACTGATCACATGGGTCTAGATGAGTCCTGATAATATTTCGACATGAACCACGGCAAAGCCAAATCATTTTCTGTTCCAGAGACTATTCTGCCACGCAGTCCATATTTCCCCAGACGTAAAAGAGAAACATTATGAAATGCTCATGGCCATTCATTTGCTGTTAAACCTGGACTCGGTTTACTTTACAAATTCCACACTCTCTCTGTAATTATCCGAAACTTAGGAAAGATCTTCAAATGAGATTTTCTGTGTGGGATTACTGTATATTTTAGTATTATGCTGGACGTGGAGAGAATGAGTTAGCTGTCTCCATAAACGGTACAGTCGGATTGAAAATGAAATTACTTGCCTTAAACACGTTAGTGAGAGTGCTAAATCTTTTTTTTATTACGACAGTAAACCCCAACACTGAAAAGTAATGTATTGTGGGAAAGTACAGTGCGCGCCTTTGTTCTGAGAAATGGGTACCGTAAATTTAAAACGTTCTAGTTTTTATTAACATCGTAACAGTAGCAATCAACACATTGTATGGTATCCGGACAAGTGCTCTTAAAATCGCTCATATATAAAGAGCACTATATAGTACTTTATACTATGCTGGGTTTATCATCGACATATAAATGTGTAATTAGAAATTACAGATTGATCAACCTTAAACCTGTCATTACAGGCGACATGGGAAACACTGTCAAAGCATAAAAGCGCTTAAGCATATTCCTTTTATCGGATGTATTTGTGCGATAAAAACAACAATAAGAATAGAACAGTTTCTATATCTTACAGAGCTCATTAACCGTATAGTTAATATGCGATGCCCGAAGCAATTATACTCTGAAAAACACTACACATTAAATAGATTAAACGGATATTGTATGACTATAGCCATTCTGTTCTCGACATGCTAAGTAATATAAGTACCCAAAACAGCATAGAAAATATGAAAAGCGTATACATTCAGCCAAATTTAGTCATCTTACTCAGTGAGGTATAGGGACTAGATGAGTCCTGATAATATTTCCATTTAAGACACCAAAACTGGTGTTTCAGGACCGCAACCGACTTCGCCACACCCAGTAAGATGGCCCCTGGTTATATTTGAGCCATTACTTCATTCTAAAATATCTATTTTACTGTAAAGATACACACGATACATTTCAGGAGAGCCCACAGGACCGCCGATGACCCCAGTTTTGTAGACATGGCAACGTTTTTACGCATTTACATTCTGCAGCGATTCGTGTGGTTAGAGGTGGTGAGAAGGGGGGGTCGATATGTAAATGCTGTTTTCTTTCACAGCACGGATGTTGAAGGCTAAAGTAAACTGACCCTTCTCTGTCCCCAAATATTAACTAAAAATTCAAATTTGTTGTCTGACAAATTGTTCACTTTCTGCACGGCTTTGCAATTATCGGACGCGCTAGTCTGAACGTTATGGCTCTTTAAATGACGAAACACTACTGAGAATACTGCATGACTCACATAGGCAAAGTAAATTCACACGGCGAATGACCTGCATTACAAAGGACATATACTCTCGGTTTTTGTTAGCAACTGAAACATTTATTGTATACATACCCATCTTTAAAATAACAACTTCGTTACCATCCGGGTAAAAAAAAAAACAACATCGACGGGACGTACCCCAAGAAAGCCACTAAAAAAGGATGTAGCCAAGTTATTGGGCTTATTTAATTTTTGTGCTTAAAAAAAAGTCAGAAGCTTTCGAATCCACGTTGAAAGACTCCGCTGGTATGAAATGAAGTGTCGCGGAAGAAAAAAAAAAGTCGCGGCCCACAGCACACCTCTTCTAAATTAACAGCAACAACAACAACAACAAAAAAACAATTTTTCATTTCATTTGCGGTGTTTGCATAAAGGTCGGAGGAGAAAACACTCAAGGCACAGAGGAAAAAAAAAAGCTTAGAGGGAGGTTGTCATTCATTGTTGCTCCATTGATCATTTAGAATCTCTGCATTCTGTTCAGACTGCCATAAGCTCGGCTCTTGCATTAATTTCCTTCGCCACAACAACCCCCTCCCCCCATCTCTCACCGCCCCCCCCCTTCTTCCTGCTGATCCAGTGGCCACATTGGGAGCAATCCAGTCTTGATGAGTCCTGCAAAAGTTGCTATCCTTTCATTGGGGGTTGAGATGGTGGCTGGGTGATATTCAGATGAGATCTCCCTTTGCTATAACGTTCAGACATCGCTTTTCCCCTGGACTCATTACTATTTCAGTCCCCCCCTTCTGCTTCCCAAAGAGGGTGGCCGTGAAACCGCCACGACGGGGCACGGCAAAGGGCAGTTTGAAACCGTTTGCGAAGTATTTTCCCCGGTTTTTAAAAATCACGATGAAATGTGGCGTTCATAATTCAAAATATGACGAAAAAGTATCCACGTAGTAAAAAATGAACTTTAATATATAACTAATGACATGCAGGTTTGGAAAATACTTCTGCCATAGATGAGACGCCTTTACCAGCATGGTTTCGGCTGGACCACTAAACCTCACAGTCTTGCTTTCTAATGATCCGAAATGAAATTTAATTTGGAGAAAATCGTGAATTGGAATTGAATCAAATATTTTTATCTTGAAATGTGAAATACTTAAAAGCGAACCCATGCGGTGTAATAAAGGTATTAATTATATACTTTTGATCCACGACTTTATCTGAGGAGAATAAAATCAGAAATACGTGTACGGTGTTATTTTTAACTGTCTGCATGTGAGCATAATGTTACACTTTATTTTTGAGGCAACGAGTAAAAACGAACTTCTTTAAGGAAAAGTTTCCCGGGCCACATTTAACTCTTGTGACTGTTCATAATTTACAATGCAAATAGAAGTCGGATATAAAGACTTTACTGAAAGCCATTTAACTATGTGTATTCCAATTTTTGTATAAATTTACAATTTAAAACGCAGGCAGGTTTAGACAATACCATATATTACAAATTATTTAACCTCTTATACTATACACAAAGCAGGGGCTAAATTCAATATTTCACTTTAATTAAAGAAACAGCTATTCCGTAGATACTTTATTTTTAATTTATCTATTCATTACTAGGGGAAACCTTTATTCACGCACATATACTCACTTACAGTGTCACAGGAGTACGTTGACAGAAAATTATCTTTGACAGACAAAAGTTACCGGTGCTCTTATAAAGTGCTTAAAAAAGTTCTATTTAAAATCTGTGTCGTTACAAACGTGGCAACCTGGAAACGCAGATCATCCAAATCTCAGATAAAAGCCACAAACGTAAAGGGGGTGGTCTCCGTGCCTCTCGGGGTGTCGTATGACCCCACGGTCGCAGAGCTTATTTTTCATTAAAGAAGAAATCGAACAATGATTTTTTTTTAAAAGGACACACCCCCAGTTCGGTAGCACCTCGGCGATTGTACCGACACCACCACTTCGGCTCCCAGTTCATAAAATTGTTGAACCACCGACTGATCATTACGCCTGCCGAGTAATGCTAAACTGGGCCAGCTGGGGTGGAGTTTTGGACTTGAAAACGGCTCTCTTCAAAAGTTGAAACCCAAGCTTTTATTAACTATTTTCAGAACAGTAAACGTGAGAGATGCAGAGTGTGCTCACTTTTCCTCCCCGGCTACATTTATGTTCTTGTTATCGAATGAGTTACTGTAACAGAACCCGCTTTGCTTGATTATTTGGGGGGGACCATTATTCACGCTCCGTAATAAGGTAAAAGCACCCCTTATGACCTTGACTACGCTGCTCTAGCGGTATCGACAAGATTTATCTCCTCACTCAATATCGCTGATAAAGGGACCGGGCTTCCTAACAATGGCGATATTAATCAATCAGTGAAGTTTACAAATAGCTGCATTAATTTTGAACGTATTTTATGAGAGCATATTGAAATTACTCATTCACTTACCAGGCTGAACTAGTTTACAAAGGAGCCCGCCCAGTCTCAAATAGGTTTAATTTTTTAACATTTCTTCTCAGTTAGCCACGTCTTGCGCCAAAAATCGAGTTAAACCAACGTTGTATTCGCCTAAGCAGTTAAACTACCCCAGGCCTTTGTCTTGTTTTTATCAACATGCTAGTTTCCAGAAGAATATAGTTCTGCTCGGTAAGACCTACACACTCCTTCTTTAAAAAAAAAAACTGAACTTGAAAAGCTTTCCGGAGATCTAAATGAACTGAACCGAGCACAATTGAATTGAACTGAATCCACTACCAGGTCCGTCTTCTGCTATTTTGATCAGCAGAGCTTGAAAAGGGGAGCCGCCTTGAAACTGCCTGCCTAAAAATTCTCACTGCTTGTTTTGATCAGTCGGTCGGGGGACGAGGGGAGCCTTGAAACCGCACAACCTCCTTGGTCCATAATTGGTTTTATAGGACTGGCGTCGAGCCAAAGTGTTTACATTGAAGTGATCGGCACTTCAAGCGACCAATCATAGTATTCGTTGCGACATTTGGCTGTTCTGTCGTGCGGAGGCGGGGCTTGTAAAACAATGCTTGTTTCATTGCTAAAGAGTTTTCCGAGATCTACAGAGAGGGACTTGGAGGGTTTTTTTTCAATGTTAGCCTATAGCTTATCTACGGATAGTCTGTATATGGAGTATTTGAAATCTTTCTGCAAACGGCTGGATTTATCCGAAGCGTTGGAATTTTTATGTGGGACTCGATCACAACAGAGCACCGAGGTGTTTTTTTTTACCAGGAGGAGATGTTTTTAAACCAGACCATATGGATAAAGAGTGGACTCCTGAATTTCTTTCTTTAAAAAACCTAAATTAAAAGGCGGGCAACGGTTTATAACATGGGATTTGATCCAGAAGATGTTTCTCGAAATACTAAAAACGGCAGCCATAAGAAGTGATTTTTTTGTGTGTGTTAGAGAAGATGGAGAAAGAAGTTTATTTTGAAGAAGTTTTGTAAGTAAGAAGTTTGAAAACCAGGTATAACTATAATATTCTGAGAGAAGATGTAAACTTAACTAAGTTTGAGGTTTTTTTTATAACCTGGAGAGTGGTGTATTTTTACGCTATCACATTTTATGCAACACTTTCTTATTCAAATATATAATATTATCGGAAAGAAGCAAATTAAGCCGATGTAAGCAATCTCGTGATTACACGGAGCAGGCTGTTTTTAATTATAACACGAATTGGCCATTTTAGGCGATTTCTGTATACGTGCTTTACTGTTCGGAACAATTTTGATATCCAGTAGGTTAAAACTTATTTCGTATAAAATGTAAGTCTCAAAGCGATACATTGGTATCAAACTTAAGTCCACAAAAGCTCACAAGAGTTCAACAAATCCAGAAAATTGATAACGCAAGGGGAAAAGTTAGTAGGCTAGTCTATTCATATTTTAGATATTTTTCGGGCTTTTTTGAGCATATTTTAATGGCTACATCTATCTGCGTAAGGCGAGAAGCAGTCCTATAGGATTTTGAAATGGCTTGACTGCTAGCTGTTTTAATCCTTTACACAATTCCTATACTTGTTATAATAGGAACAAAACAACTCTTTGAATATTGATATTTTTGTTTATATCTACGGAAGTATCTTCGTGTAATGTGAATATTACAATTAATTTGCTGTAGTAAAGAGACAAGTTTTAAAGCTTTCTGTGTCAAGAAACCTTTGGATTTTGTTTCCCTTCAAAAATATTCCCATGTTTTATATTTGTATCGTTATATCGATGCAAGACAATATATTCGGCACCGATTGTTTATTTATATTATGGGACATTCACTAGAGGAAAAAAAATGGCGATACGTTCCTTAAGCTGTGAAATGAATGCTTTAGAGATTTTGCTTTAAGTTAAAAACTGTCTTCAGGGGAATCTTGCAATCAAGACTGCCTTGATTTAAACCACACTAAATCATAAATGTATAATTTAGATGTTTTTAAGTGGGAATTTCGGGGTAAAGAGTCTTGAATGCCGCGTTTGAATTAGAAGAAAAGCTCGTGGTTTGCAACAAAATGCAGTAAAGCTTTCGACTGCTTCAAAACAAGAAAATAGACGCGGGACCTATGAAAATAAAAAAAAAAACATTACGGGAAAAGTACTGTTCGGTTTATTCGGGGTGAAAATTTAAAGTCGGCGTTTAATGTAGTATTTTACTTTAAGGGAGTTTGAAAGTTTGTGTTTAAAAGCATTTTCTTTATTTTTAGGTAAGACGAAATGCCTAAAACGGACACCGATTTGCCTGGAAATACAGGGACTGTTTAACAGCCTGGGTTTCTCGGAATTTCTGACTGGACCGTTTCTTTTTATCACGTTTACCTGTTTTGGATGATGGATGGCCGTGATTTCGGACCCCCCAGATCTGTCCACGTACCTCCTCCGTTGCTCCCGAGTTTGGCTATGGAGTCTCACCGGCTCGGAGCGGCCACCGCAGCCGGGCGAATTCCACCTTCCCCCGGTCACTTGGGCTCGGGGCACCCGGCGCCTCTCCATACTGGAAAATACATGTCATCGGCCATGAATCTTCATTCTCATCACGGTGAGTTTTTAAAATCCCCGTTTTGAAGCTTTCTTAAAATTCGGATAGGTTTCACTGAGAATAGAAACCGGATTTTACAAAAAAAAGAAGTGTTCTATGAATATATTGACGCTTACGGGGATTTTGTTTAAATCGGTTGGATGTAAGTTTTAGTTTTGTTCATTTTTCGTGGGTAGTTCTGTTGGAGTTTTGTATGTTAAATACAACTACATATGCTGTGTTTAAAAAACACTTTGTTGCGTACTGTGGAGATTATTTAAAAACAAGAAAACCGTATGTATATTTTAGGAGAGGGCAGGTGTGAGAACGGTAATCAGTTTTTCTTACTGTAAATTTAAACTTTATTGAAAAATGTAGAACAGTGGACATTAAAATGAAGCTCCCTTAGTGTGTTAATATCAATAAGACAGTAACCAAAGAGGCAATTCGTGTAGTGCGGTTTCTACCAGCTCAGTTCCGACGTGGGCTAAAAGTTCCTCATTTAATAAATTTAGAACGATCTCTCTTTACTTGGACTAAATGTAAACGTTTGAAGTGTTACGTAATTCGAGGGCACATGCTGGTAGTTGTTACTTTACACACCCTGGACGAAATTAAAATCGTTTTTGTGAAAGGCTATGGGAAAACGGATAATTTTAAAGCGGGGCTGAACAGAAAAAAAACTCTTCAGCTCAACAATATTAATTGCACAAGAATTACAAAGTATCAAATATGGCTGCTTATTGGCGTTGCCTGAATCCTGTTTTTGTTTATTTTAGAAATTGCGTTACATGTTTTTAGTGCTTTCCTTGTGTTTGGCACAGCGCCCTGTATAGCAGACGTATTTTGTAATGTAGATAAAGCAGAAAGATAGCAGGTCCGTTTACTTAGTAGTGTTTGGTGTTATTGTCTAAATGAATGTAAAGCGCATTTTCATACTTTAAAGGAGTGGGGACGTGTATTGCACTCCCATAACTCCGATCTTCAGAGTTTGTGTGTGAAAAGGCACTGTGGTCTCCCCTCTTAACTATTTCATATTATTTTATTCTTGAGTAAAATGTGTGATACTGAAATTTGTAAAAGCTTGCGATTCGCGACCGTGAAAGGAGGTGGGCTCTTTGGGTAATATGATCCACGCTTCACCTCGTGCAGATAAGGTTATACAAGTCCAGTGCTCGACAACAAATCCTCTTAAATTATCTCCCTCCATCGTAGATCCGCTGTAATGTCTATAAATCGGTCGCTTTTAACATCCTTTCAGTTCACAGAAGGCCTCTTTTTAAATAAAAACGTTTTAATCGAGCCAAGTTATCCACCTTCTGCGAATTTGACGTTTTATTTCTCCTTAGATCTTATAGCATACCAAAATAACGGTTCAAACGCGTTGTGGTGTCCGATAGGTTGTACAGCAAACGCTATCCAGATGACATTATGCTTATCAGCCGAGGGGAGAATCCACGGCCACCCATATCAAATATTTGAGTTTGTCTGTCTTAAGGTTCAAGGTTTATCTCTGTTCAAGTTTTGCCTGCTCTGCGTTATGGATTGTTGTTTGACTCAGTCACTTTTTTAAACACAAAGAATTTAGCATTTAAAAACCTGATGTACTGAACGAAAGCAGTCGCGTCCTATTTTGTTCAAACGTGAGCATTTCGGCTGAAGTACCACGTAGTAATAAAGTGTGGCGAGCAGTTCCAGTCCCCTTCCTAAATGCCCGAGTTTTAAAGGGCTTATGAATTTTTGGGGGGTTTTAGTCCTTAACCCCGTAACCCCAAATTCTGTTGGAAGGACAGACAACCTTTGTAAATTGCTAAGACCCAGTGACCTCTTTCGCGTTTTAAACATTCTGTCACCGGTCAAGTTGTCCATTCGAAATGGCCGCCTGCCCGCCATAACGCCGATCGTCTTGTTACTCCAGGCTCATGGACAAGTCCGCAATGTTGGTGTGAAGAATTAGAATACCGTTGTATGTTAAACATAACACCTGGAAATTGGACATGAGACGCGTTTTGCATTGCACTTTCTGCGGTGATTAACAGAGCGGAACGTTTTGTGATACACCCCCCCACACACACACATACACATTTCCGACCTTTTATACTGGTATACAGAAAATAAAATGAAGTCCAGTAAAAGAGAATTAAACAATTCAGAATGCAGCCATACCTTGGAGGAACGTAGAATATTGAATCTCTGCCGGAGAAGGGAAAAGGGACCATATATCACACAGCAGTAAAATGTTAACCTTCATGAATAGTTGCATTTGTTGTACTGTTTGTTATTCGCATTGTGTACTTATGTATAACAGCATCTGTAACTCCTGCTAAAGCTGTCGTTTCCGTTGCCTTTTTTGTGGACCGCGGAGCCTTTCTATTGTTCTCTTGAGCAAATACCTGCAATTTTATCATTCTTAGTCTAACGTTTTCTTTTTTTTTGAGGGGGTAGGGGGGTTGGGTGTGAACTCAAACAAGGGCACTTTTTGTAAGGAGTTCAAGCGCTTTATGGGACGCCAGATCGATCTTGCTCATCGTGGACGTTTCATATGCTGATGTTTTTTTATGGAGGTATAAAGGTAAATGTTTGTTTTGAGGTATAAATTAGAATGCGGTGCGTTTCCAAGACACTTCAGGGCCTCGTTCTAATTTACACAGTATTTTAAATCGTCCGGGGCGATTGGACTAAGAAAATCCATCATTTTAGAATTTGTTTCTTAAGTATTTTGTACATCTGTAACTTAGAGCTACATTACGTTTATGGACTTGCATGGGAGAATGAGCGGCAGGCCCGTTTCTGTTTTGATTAGTTTATACAAAAAGCAATATGCTATCGTAATTTTTCCAACCCATTCGAATTGATGGTAGATCTTTATCTCATGATTGCCGATATTCCTTTCCTGTTTTCGGTTCACCTTGCAAATAAATTTCTCCTAGCATCTGCACTTGGAGAGAGCTGATACTACAGTTTCAAAGCTCAATCTGTGTAGCATTTTGTTTCATTCTGCGCTGGGAAAAGAAACTGTCGGTTTTCTTTTCCATTGTATAACGTTGCACCCTTGTCTATCAATTACAGTTCAGCAAAAGACATTTACAAGCAGATTAAATATGCAGACAGGGCAAAGAACATAATCCTACGGAAAAAAAAGCGCAGATCTCAATAGTTTTTCATTACAAGAAGAGAGAGAACGTTTTATTATGGAGTACCACTCCATAGCTAGCAGATAACAGCACGGTGTCTTCAGCAAAAAAAAAATGTTCACTTTAGGGTGAAGTTACCAGGTTGACTCAAGAAAAGGCTTTGTTACTGTCGGTCACCAGCTGAGTTGATTTTTCAGTGTGTCTGGTGTTTTGTACGCTGTCTGAAATAACCCGAAAGCACGTTTGTAATATGGCTGTTTCAGAATTGTATGATTACAGCAGGCAGTCGACCAATTGTAATAAATTTGGACAGCAATATTTATTCCATGCTAGGGTCAAATTTGTTTTTAACCTTGCCGTTTTTTACAGGCTGATGTCTCACGCGTAGTGTGGCCCTTATTTATGGTTTGTGCTTTCATTTGAATAACCATATAAGTACGATCTCCCCCCCCCCCCCCCCCCATTACTAATTTTTACCTTAAAATAAAAATGGTCTGGCTTTTAATACTGTGGCACGTCAGTGATTACACAGCCTTTTCATGCAAAATGTACCCTAATTATATGCAGATGGTACTTTTATTTGTGGAACACTCATGGTTTGCAAGAAATGCTTATGTTTTGGTTTTGTTCCACTATACAGAACAATATGATGAAATATAGCAGTCAGTACCCATAAAGAACAGCTTTAGACTTTAGACAGACTGCTAGTGTTTGTTTTTTTTTAAAGGGAAGCTTCAAAATTAATTCAAAATACTGTTAATTTCAGCATATAACAAATCTTAAATCCTTAAAATATCTGCGATATATTGCATAACGTTGAATGTTTTTTGAACATTTGTGTCCGTTGGCAGGTTATGTATCGAAACTATTTGTTTCATGGAGAACACCCACTTTAACCTCTAAGACAGTCTTAATCTGAAAACATAAAGCGAAGTATGTCTTCATCCAAGGGTACCAGCCAGGACTCTGTGCTTGTGTTACTCTCTGTGACAGAGCCGGTCAATGTATGGGTCGCGACAGGTCTTCATTTCACTAGACATCAGCAATAAAAGATGGTGCTCCCTCTTTGGGTTCAGCAGACTTTTGGTTTTCCAGTGGTGAAGTTGTAATTGATTGTTATTCTTGTAGTAAAAAAACTCTAAAACTCATTCATTTTGAAAAGCTCTTTGCCTGAACCTGCTAAAAACACAGGGTTAATGAAAATGCTTGATTGTTCAGCTATAGGATATCTGACATAGTGAAACCTGGTTGCGACTGTGCCAATAGGCTGTTTTTTCCTACAGCTAAGACTGCACGCTGCATTAAGGTTCCTTCAGATCTCTTTTTGTGTGTGATCTTGGGGCTCTTTGAATTTTAGATAGCACTGCAGGAATGTGTGAATTCACAAAACTCTATTTATAGTCCATTAGGAGTAGAATCTGCGAATGAGCTGCTCTGCCAATGTGAGACATGCCTGCTGTATTCTGGTAATATTGGTTCGAAAGTATTTTTGGCGGACACAATGAGAGGTGTTGTTTTGAGCTACCCATGAGGTTTTGCTCTAAAGTTTGTAAAATGTAATGTCTGGTGTGATAGAGGGCTGGAAAGCCCTATTTCTATTATAAAAGTGGTGAAGAGATTGCCTCACAGGTAGAATACTTTTTTTTTTAACCCTGATGTGCTTGTGTTTTAAGAATGTGATTGTACCTTGTAGTAATTTCAGTTTCTGTGGTTCAGGTTAGAACCTGAGTCTGTGCTGAATTTACCCCCAAGAGAAGAGACCCACCCAGGGGCCTACAGAAAAAACCCAACCCTGGGATTAAAATAAGTCTAGTGCAGTTATGCATCTGCAAATAATTTTGAACCCTCCAGTGTAAATCCTAATTACATTTGCTTAGGAGGTCCAAGGTTTTTAACATGCCAGAGGATGAATCGGATCAAATATCATTCTTTTTTTTTTCCTGTACAAAACTGGAGTGCAAGTTTTGTCTCTTCTTCCTTTTTGTCTTTGCCGTGAAGTAGGTGTTAAAAAAAGCCGTGCAGCTGTATCTGGGTTATTTTATCTTTCTTTTTTGAGCCGGGGGTATGATTTATTTCCTTCTGGGACGCAAACTATCCATTATTATTTTTTTTTCCCCCCGCAACTTCAGAGGCCTACTTAAAAAAAACAACTCAGGCAAATTATTTTGTGACATGAATACAGAAGTGGATACTATAATGTAAATCAGGAGCTAGACCGTTCATTTCTTGTCTGTATTAGGAGCACTACAGTTTTCCCTGTTGGCCTCCCGGGTAGAGGCAGGGGAAAAAAAGGGCTCCGAGCCCATAGGACACTAGGTTCTTGGACTATTGAAAATTCGGCATTGATGTAGCCAAGCACAAAAAAGGCCAAAGCAAAATCACAATTGCCTTGTTCAGGCTTTCACAAAAGACCTGGCTACCTTGGGTTAGCAGGGACTGTAAGGGTGGAAATGTGCACAATTCGGTTTCTTCTAGTACCCTTGTTGGTAAAAGAGAAGAAAGGTAAAGCTTATTTTCTATCTTTGAACGTCTTTTTTGAGACCACCTGCGCAACAAGAATGTCTCTTTAAGTACGTAGCGAGAGCAACATCGACTCCAGAACTTTTTTTTTTTAAAGAAGAGAGAAACACAATGTCGTCCGGCCGGTTTCTTTTCCTTATTGTTTCGCGATCTGGTCCTATCAGGAATGTATAATAGGAGAGAAAGCCAGGAGATGAAAGGTCCTCTTAATGGTCCAAGTGTTTGCGTAGAAGAAAGCCTGTTTGTTGATTGACAGCGAAGGAAGGTTCTCTTCCCAGGGGAGAGAGAAAACGGGGAAAAACAAAGCTGTCTCTGGTGTAAATTCCTGTTTTTGCGCATATTTCTACAAAGCTTCTCATAGGAAAAATATTGTACGAAAAGTTACTAATTTAAGAGTAGATCTGTTATGTAGTCGACAGTCCAATTTAAGGCAGGTTTTAATTTTGCTCGCACACTTTTGACTTAATTCTGAATTATTGATATTTTATACAAATTAATTTTGTAAGATCCTTTTCTTGTTTAATCTGACTAGGACAACCAGAAGTGAAAATTGTCTTCAGTTTGATTTGATCTACTAATGCTTGTGTTTTTAGATGTCATTTTTAGTGTTAACTAAATTCTGTTTAGAGTTTTTTTAAACTTTATTTTTAAACCAATTGTAGCGCAAATTATCTTTCTGTCTTTTGCTGTCCATGTATTTATGAATGATAAATATATGGACCTTAACCATTTCCTTTTGAAAATGGCTTAAAAGCATCTTCGAAAAGTAGGATTAATTCTGAGATATACTATTTTCTGTTTAGAAGGGTTGACAAAATGGTTATTGTCCATAGCCTGTCAGACACTTTCTGTAATTTGCATATCACAATTGTTTTCTTAAACCCTATTATAACGCCTTGGAGTATCAATTAATTTGAATCGAAGTCAAATCCCTTTATCACATAAGCATGGTTTGAATGCTGTGCAGTGAACTCATATATTGTATGTATATAAAAGACCATAAACGATATGGTTTTATAAATATCCTTACAACATTTTACCTAATATTGCCTTATGTGTGGGAGTTCTTCAGAACTGAGGTCATCATCAAGTGGATAACACCAGATTTTCTCAATTTAGATCATTTTGGTAAATTGATTCCCTTAAATTCAGTGTTGTCAGTTGGAATTCTAATCGAGTGTAAGTTAGGATCTTGTGATCTTCATATCATCTTACACTGTTGATTTTATAATCAAAATACCCCCCCCCCCCCATACCACCACCAGCAATACACAGCACACAGACACACTTCATTATCACAGGAAACCATCTAACCTCATAGTAACCTTGTTGGGGAGTCCAGTAGATGGTGTAAGCTATTAGTTTTGACCGCATCTTTATTATGAAACTATGAAAGTGACAGCTGTTCTCCAGACTCGTACTTTGAAACAAAGATACCACCACTAATTAAAACAAATCCCAGAAATATCTTACGGATTTTAAGAATAATGTGCCCCAGACATCCGTGTGGAAATGCAGATATTATATTCTAGGCGTGAGGTTGTAAGTTTTATTTTTATTTTTGAGGCTGTTGTCACATTAGTTTGCTAAAGAACTAAACAAATGCTTAACGTGTTTTACCTTTGCATTCGTTATCTGTGTTAAAGGCAGAAACAAGGAAATCTGTCCTTGAAACAAAATCTTAATTCTTTTAAAATGTGTTGACACTTTCCGTGATGTGAACTGTGGGATCTTGTCTGGCTTCTTACCTGTGTAATTCGACATGCAAGTCTTTGTTGCTTGCTTTGATAGAAATTATATGTGAGCAATCTCTGGGGGTTTGCAATCTTCCTTTATTGCTATAAATGACAGTCCTATGGCTGTGCCCATCTTCCCTCCACTGGCATAAAAGGAAATGCTATGCTTTGGAGTTGGTGTCTTTAGTTGTTGCCATTTTCCAGAGCTTTCTCCTTGTGGTGAATGTATTAAATCAAGCAGATATCTGAATCCTTGTCGGTAGAATGTTTCTCTTCTCGGTATAGTATGTTTGATGTTATGAAGCACTGTATGAAGGGGAACCTCACTGGCTCATAAACAGTTCGCTGTTGTTTAAAACAATGAGTTCCAATGTTTATTTATAAAATGACCTAATATCCTTAAAGCTGCCTGAAATCTCATGGCTTTCCAAATGCTACTGCTGATTAGTACTAATGGATACTTAAAAAAAAAACACAACTAATATTTGGTCTTTACTACTTATCTCTGCTGTTGTCACAGCTGACTCTGTTAAAGATCTGCGTGGAAAGTTAAAAGAAAAAAAATGACCTTAGAAAGAGCGACATTAAAATTGTTTAAGATGTCTATACTTGTCAGCCTACCCAGTTCTGAAATGTGTACAATTCTAAGGGAGTTTTTTTTCCGTTGTAACCACACATTAGTTTCTGTCAGTCTTATCTCTTCCATCGTCTGAGCTAACAGTGATAAACCATCAATGTGGTAAAAACAAATTGGAGCTTACTTTGGATAATTAACTCTATGGGAGTGTGTGAAATCCTAGCAGAGTGTGGTAGTGGAGCAGTGAATTTTCAGGAGTGTCCTGTGCCTGGTACTTTCAGAAGACAGTGCAAGGAAACTGCCTGATTATAGGAAAGCTGTCCTGGTTTAGGAAAAGTCTGCAGCTCAACAGCTTTAAGCATGCTAATAGTACAGTTTTCTATGATTAATTTATTTTGCCTAACATGTTTGTGTAAGCAGATCTTTTTGAAACACTAGAAAGTTGTGAAACGAGGGGTGAATATTTTGTGTGCCTCGGGTCTGTAAAAATGTTTCCTCAAGACTTGCTGTTCAATACCCTTAAGAAGTAAAAACCAATCAAAACCAAAATACGTTGCTGTATTATTCTGAGAGCTACTTAAGATTCAGAGATTTTAAATGTGCTTTGTGAATTTAGCTCTTGGAAAGGTTAGGGAAGAGGGCTAGTTTTTGGCAATCCACACTCCCCTTCAGGTGAGCTACAGATGTATTATTTTCTGAGAAAACCTGACTGCTTAGGCTGTCAAATGTGACTTATAACTTGAATTGCCTGAGTCAAGCCTTTGTAATTCTGGGTAGGGCTCTCTTTTAAAAACTGTATACTGTAGTGACTATACAGTAACTGTGTAGTGAAGTATAGGACATTACTTGCTAACTTTTGTTGGCCCTTTTAATTAAGTATAAAAACCTACAGGGTGCTAACAGTGAAAACTTTAATTTTCAAAAAATATATAAAGTTTTTAGGTTAGTAATGATGACACATGATCTTGCTTGGGATTTTTATCTCGCTCTGCATCTCTTTAAAATTAAAATCTATTCAAATGAATCTTTGTGTTCCTACATTCTGGCATATGGAATCTTCTACAAAAACAGGGAAAATACATGTAAATTGTGCACAGTGAACATAAAACAAAAGCACTAAACAGGAATTATTTTGTTTGCCAAGTTCTTTAATTGCACTCGAAATGGCTTCAGTGGTTCATCTTAGTGGGCTTCTCATAGCTACAAGCCAGTCTAAAGTTTAAAGTTCTTTTGAGGTTTGCACCCTTTTTTTCATTTAGGTTCAGAAATGTGTGATGTTCTAAGAGAGGAATTAAGTTAAAGGCATTTTTATGGCATTAACGCGTGTGGCGTGCATTTGTTCTCCACAGAAGGCTCCATTAGAAGCCACTTTTTTGTTGTCTGTAAAATAAATCCAGTAACATTTCACATAAATTGCTCTTTTTACCCAATACCGCTGTCCTAAATGCTATTTTTCTTTAATGTTTCCTTGCAAACATTTCTACCTAAGCCAGCACGGTGTGGAGAACAGAAGAGAAATTTGGATTGTCATCTGCATTTTGTCCGCTCTACATTTCAATTCTGCTATCTCATTTCTCTTTCTGTATTCCGGTAATTGTTGCGACGTTGCAATGGCTGTATTAAATCCTGAATAACTGCAAGATAAAAAAGGGTATTCTGGACTTGGACAGTGGTATTGGAAAAGGAAATCTGACTTAAGGGGACAGAAGACCTGTTTTTTAACGAACAGCATCCCAAATTGTGTAGATTGACAATGGCTTTATTAAGCTCTGGGAGCAGTGTGCTCAAATCCCTTGGCCATATTTCTGTAAGCCCCACTAATTTCCCATCTTTCTGTGACCAGCAGTCTCCCTATCAATAATGGATGAGGGTCTGCTTAAAATGTTCAGCAGAGTTTTTCTTTTCCCTTTCATTCTTTATTGGTACATAGGGTTGTGTGTGTGTGTGAGAGAGAGTGTGTGTGTGGGGGGGGTGGAGATTTTATTTGATAGCCTTCAGCTTATTTGATGAAATAGGGTAGGAAGTGTATGCGATGGCAGACAGAGGGGGTCGGCAGAGAAAGAGGTTTGGTTAACAGTTTGACCCACAAACCAAATAACTGTTAAGGTTAAAAATGAATATTTACAAGTTCGTGGAGAAAGGGCCATTCAGAAAGCAATACATCATGACAATGGGTGTTGTGCTTAACCCCTTACCCCTGTCTCCAAAGAAATGATCCTGTTTTCAGTGCGATAACTTCAGACGTCTCTGGAACATGCCGAATGATAGAAGGAGACGGTGGCATCTTAAAACCGAGGGGAAAAAGATTTCGCTTTAAAAAAACATTGTAGAAATAGCTAATGCGCTGCTGATGCTTGCAAATGGAATTCTAGTTGGAGATGGTTATTGCTTTTAGATGATGGCTTTGGTAAATGATTATTTTTTGCCTCTAAATACATAGTCTTGCTATGAAAAGGCTGAAGATGAGAGACATTCACTACAATTCCTAGAATGGTTTATAGCCAAATCGGTACGGAGACTTAACATGCCATTATGAAGTGTAATGATGTCTTTTAAAAGAGAAAATAAACATGCTGAATTGGAACTCTCTTAACAGGGCAGGTATTTAAAACTAAATATTTTCTGGACCATAGCAGAAACCTGTAGACTAATATATTTTATGGAGTACACGTGGTTTCCTGTTGTACAGCAGGAGTAATATTTTTTTAGTACAGTATGTTTTTTTTACTACAGACAACTGAGTTATTTTTCTTGGCGCTATGCTGTGATTGTTTTTCAGCATAAGCATTTCAAAAATGTTTTGTTCTGTATCTTTTTTTTTTTGGCCACTTCTATTAAAAGCCTATTACGTTTTTTATTAAAATTCCTCTGAAATATGTCCCACCCTCCGGAATTTGTGGTCAGAAGGAAAGGAGCTGGTACCCTTGAGCTTGGCTTTGTTTGAACGGGAACAACGGTTTCTAAAAAGCGATACAGTGGGGGGAGAAAATGTATCGATTGGGAGAGACTTCCCTCCCCCAAGAAGAATTACTCAGGTGGTATTGCTTAGAAACATGTTTTTAGCAATGCACTAGGCAAAACTGCACGGCGAAGTGTGAAATAAATCGATTTGCAGTCTTTTTTCCTGAAGACATGGTGAAAAACATGAATGCGGTTTTAGTGTGTGCTCTACTTTGTAGTGGCAGCAGTTGTGTTCCGCAGAAAACGCACCCGTTCCAAATGTGGAGTACCTTGATACCTCCGTAGATAGCGGAATTAATCCGATCTCACTCACTGTTTTCACAAAGCATTCACTGCCCGTGTAGTAGCTGTCCTGCATTTAGCTTTTGCCTTAATGTTTGCATTGCCACATAGTGCCCAATCTAAAAAGTGCGCTGGAATACGGCATTAAAATACACTGAAGCGAGTGGGTGTGTCCGTGCTCCAATCTACTCGCGTTATGCATGAACAATTCCGATTGGGGACATAGGAACCAGAATTGTCTGTATCCAAGCAGCCCTGATGCTTTTTTTTTTTAATTTCAAAGGTAGGGCTTCTCTTTAATATAAGTATAAAGCAAACAAATCTGGTGTTAATTTGGTTTAAGTTTGTTATGCTTTTTGCTCTAATTTGCAACAGCAGGGAAGCTGGTAATTTAAGAATAAGTGGGAAGGGTTCTTCTGAGCCCCAGCCTTTTCTCAAAACCCTCTTTTCCTTTTTATTTTTCTTCTTGGCCCGGACTTGTAGGGTGGGCGGATTTTCCGTTTGATTGAAATGGGCAGGTCAGGATTGTGACACGAGCTGCAGTTGGCTCCTCTTCTTTCTTGAGCTCTGAGCTCCTTTCTTCCTTGAGGTACCTGTGAGGGGTAGGAGGAGGAGGGGAGGGTGGGGGCCGATTGTTAAACCAAAGGCTGTAGCCCTCTGGGAGGTTCTGTAAATCAGCCTTTCTAAATGGGCTGTCAAATGAGGTGTGTTCAGGTCGCAATACTTAAGAAAAATAAACTGCAACAACATCGTTACTATGCAAACTGTGCTGGTGCGAAGGTTTGCTTTTTTTTCTTCATTTTGAAATGTCCGAGTAGATTGCTTTGCTCTCAGCTCGTTAGAATATTCGCTAATCCTGTCTAGCACCTCGGAGCCAACAAAACTATTTTCAGACTTGGGAGGTTGTCTCCTGGGGTCGGATAGGTTTGTAAAATGTTTGTTTGTAAGCGGTTTTGTAATGTGTTGGGAAGGAACTGTGCGCTAAGAAATGATTTGGTAAATGCAGTGCTGTTGTGTTGCAGGAATTGTTTTGGGGCAGTATCCTATCCGTTATGAGAATGCACGAGGGAATACAGTCCTCGGTGACCTGTTCTTTAGCCAAGTACATAAGTACATATAGTGCTATTGGAAAATGGAAATCCAGGCTTGGTTTATTTGTGTGAAACAGAGTCTCTTGCAGGAGGGTTGGGGGGAATTGATCAGTTTTCTTCTCTGGTGACCAGCTTCTCTGAAGCCCTTTTTCTTGTCAGTAGTTTATTGGCTTTTTTTTAACGTAGGGACCCTGGTTTCTAAATTGGAGATGGGAACATCTGCTGGGACTCCCCTCTAATCTTTTTTTAAAAGATGCTATTGATTTACAGACACCATTTAAAGCTGCGTAGGAGAGCATCTTGACTCGCACCTTTGGGAGCAAGGGCTGAAACAATGGCTATACAGCACCTTTCATTCATTCCCAGGGCTGCATTGTAATTCTGTCAGTTGTCAGTAGCAGGACTGACAAAATTATCATTTTGATAATTAGGAGTTTTTCTCACATGACCAGCTGCCCAGCACCGACTTCAGAAAATGTTTAGGAAAGTGTCTCCAACCCCAGTTCCTGGTAATGAGGTGTTACTATGTATTTGTGTTGGCATCTCAAAACTTTGTGAAACTGAATCACAGTGAAACACAAGCAGTCATCGATGGCTACACTTCCAAATTACACAATAGGTCGGTCTTTTATCTTGAATATGTCGGTCAAGAAAACAAGCTTTCTGGAAAGCACTCCGCTTACCGTGATGGAGAGCTGCCTGTTTCCGTACCTCTACGGTCCCTTATTTTAATAAGGCATTTTTAAAGTTATTATCCCCCAAAATTCTGAGTTTTCATATTTAACAGTGCATTATAGCATTATCTTAAAACCTCAGTCGTGGAGGAAATATTTTCCCACTGCAGTATCAATTAGTAGTTTGATGGACCTTTTGTCCAAGGAGAAAGTATAATAAATGTTCAAATTCTTAATTTTTCACATACGGATCAAGTGTTCAAGCCATTAAATCAGTCCTGATGGCCAGGCCAGTCGATGTAAAACCTTTACAAAATAAAGACAAATCATGCCAGATGAATTCTGGGTTAATCTGAATTCTTGGTTGTGTTTTGTAGTCAGCGTTGCATGGGCTTGGGGTAGGGTCAGGGCTCTGAGGTTTTTTTACCTGCAAGGTTCTGGGATTAAGTCCACGATGGGACGCGATCGTACCCCTGAGCGAGGGACTTCACTCTGAATGTTTCTTTAATAGGATCTGCAGTGCAAACGTATGGGGGATAAAAGCATCTGTCCAATTGAAATTACCATGGCTTTCCTTCATTTTTTTTTCTTGGTTTGTATGGTAAAACAGCACACTTGCTGGTGATCGGTTGAAGGGTGAAAAGGACGTTTCCGCCTGCAAACACGTGCTGGTCTCTGGCCAACACGGCCCCCAGCTCTGCTAGCTCTTCTGGTGTTTCCCCACCATAGGCTAGGGTTGCAGCTCAAAGAGCTGGGATTCCATGCTCGCTCCAGGGCATCCAAGATTGGTGGCGGTGGGGTAATGTGGATTCCTGGTTATTGGGACAAAGGGATCAGCAAAATTCCCAAATCCGCTTTTGAATGTAATACCCACAGGTGATAATTTGGAGAATACCTTTTCAAGCTGCCTCAGTAACAGTGCAGGCTTGCAGTAACTCCTGAAACCATAAGAGTTTTGTGCATATTAACATGGTATTGAACTGCAAATATTCTTCAGTGTAGTGCTAATGTGCTCAGCTGCAGGAGTGGAACTAAAGGGCAGATCTAAACAATAGTGATTTGGTTGGGTTTTGTTTTATTATGCTGGTGTGTTAGATGGCACTTGCCAGATATGCATACTGTTCTTTGTAAATGAAGAAGAAATGTATACGTACGGAGAGTCGTGTTTACAAACCGTTTCAGCTCTCTGAGCTTATATGGTTATTACTTTCAGAATCTTGAGGGTCTTGAGTTTGGCCACAACACTCAGGAGGGGTGGAGTAGAATACATTTTCCAGATTTTCAAATCTGATCAGGGGAAAAAGACCTATTTTTAGGATTTTTCTGCGGAGGCTAGTGCCAGTGTGTTGTGATTGTTAGGGAGTGGAGAGAAGGACGATGAGGTAGGGGTTGTCAGATATTTTGTTTTTTCAATTCATCACGTCTCGCGTTCTTTGATGTGATTTTTGTGACGGCCATGTCCAAGGTACCCTTTATCTGTTTCGAGCTTGCGGCGTGAAAACGTGGGTGAGTCTCTTCAGCATTCCTGCTTTTAACAGGTTCCTCTTGGCGGCAGGCACATCCTCTGCTGTGGTTGGTTTATGGCATGGCTGTGATAAGCACAGACGGCATATGCTTTAACATGATGCAGAGCGTGAAACCTGTCTTTTTATTGTGAAACACAGTGATTGGAGGAGAATCCTGGGATAAAGACGCATGCAAAAGGAGTAGATGTCTCGGAAAGCCTTCACTGTATCTGTGTCTCGAGCTGTGAATTAAACAGCACAGGAGCTGTTCTGTTCACTGGGCTGACTCGTGGGAAGGAATTGGAGCCTTAAATTGTCTTGCATGTTTTTAGAATATACCCAAACTTATGTTCTATGTGCAATTATGAGCTGTGCTTTAAATATAAAGACGGCAGCCTGCTGTTTTTCTTGTGTAAATGCATGTTTTTATTTCAAAGCTGACTGATGGTTTATTGACTTAGGAGAATCTTTAACCCTTTAAACAGTAATAAGGATGATGCTGAATCTCTTGTACAATTCCCAGATGGCACAAACAACACATTAGCTTTTACCCTTTTGTGAACATGTAATGTACTGAAGCACCAAAGATTATAAAGGTGCGTCTGCCAGCCCCATAGTGGGGGAAAAAATGTCCATGATCTACATGGATTGCCCTTTTGCCACAGGTAACGGATTAATAAATAAGTATCATCACAACAAGCAATTGACATGTTTACATAAGCTTATCTGTTTTTTGTATACAGAAGAGAAGAACCCAGAAATGGTGCAAAAACAATGGAAAAAGCCATAGATGGTAATCATATTGAACGGGAAAGGATTAAAAAGAGCACCTAGATTTGATAAATCCCACATTTAACATCTGCTCAAAAAACAGCAGTAGAAGAGGCTTATTAAATTGTAATTTTGGGATAAGTGATTTGAAAGCTGATGAGATCAAGTTTCAGAGCTGTGCGGCACTGGCCTAGAAAATGTGTACCAAACTGCTATTCTGCTTAATTTCCACTCGGCAATTTGTAGCTCTAACCTGAGAAATTAGGTTGCCTTTTTATTATGTTGGTAGGCTCACTCTATATTTAGAGACTGACTTTTCATGCAATTCTGTTTGAAAAATTATGCTTTCTGTAGAAACTGCCAGCTTCATTAAAAATAAATGCTTCATATATCAAATAATTTAACAGAGTTTTTGTCTTTATGCACAAATTTGGATTCATTAAAGCACTTGTAAGACTTTGTGTCTTGTTTAGACCTACCTTATGATGTTAGGCTGTGTGCTGTAAAAATGCATTGAAGATTGCCCACAGCACTACTAATGTTTGAGCCTTTTTCAGACTCTTTGCTGATTAGATTGTATTTACTCAGAAGTTAGATTTTGTTGTTTGTGCTGTATAAACACTGATGCTTTGCTTTGGGGTTGTTCAGTATGGTCATCTGACCAACAATGCATACTCTGTCATTGTTTTCTCAAAGCTCCATGTAACCCACAAGAAGATATGACATGATCTCAATTCAGTTCATGAATGCTTTGGCACTCTGGTCTACTCAGGATGCAACACCTTTAGGCAGATTCCTCCGACAAGTGTGCCGACGTTTGAACGTTTCTGTGAACTGGATAGGGTAGTCTTTAATGTGTGCCCACAATCACTACCTGTTAGCCATACCAATGATTTTTAAATTACCACATCCCTTGATGATGATGTAATTAGTCATTTTATTACAAATTATACTGCAAGGAAAGCAATTTAAAAGATTTTCTTTTAAAGAAAAGTACTCTGGAGAATTCCCTTGAGTATTAATCACTTTCTAGTAGGGGAGAACGGAGTTCTCTGTGTAGCTTTAAAAGGCATTAATTAGACATTGAGATCCGGGTCTTATGACTTACATTTCTTTTTAATCCTTTCAGTGACAATGCAGTTTTTTAAAGAAAATGAACAGGGTTTGATTTTTTTTTGCATTGCTGTTAACACCTTACACTCAAAACTGGAAAGTTCCTTTAAAAAACTTTTTAAAAAGAGCAAAAAATGACCTATTCATTGTGACATGCCATTATGTTGTGTGAATCCTTTTTTTTACTAGTTTCAGATTTTGACATTCAGGAAGCATCCGAAACCTACGAATAGATTTAAGTAGCGCTGGATGAGAGAAGTTGTTTAAAAAAGGCCCTGAAAATGTATAAGCAGGACTTCTGTTTGATAAACTGTTATTTCAGTACCCACTGCACAGACATGCAAAGCCAGGAGCAATATATTTTTCACGTGCTGTACTTAATTTTTAAACTAAGTTAACAGTTTGGACGTGCTTCCTGAAACATGCAAAAAGTTAAATATAGTTTAGATGCTAGTAAATGCCAGCATTTCAGCATCCTGGTGCCAAAAGGCCCTGCCAGTGTTTTTACACTGGGAAAAGAAAAAAAAAAAGATTCTCATTTCTCTGTATGGTCTTGTTGCTTTGCAAGTTATCTGAGTGATTAAGATCTGTAACTTTGTTTTCCATTTAAAACAAAATACACCACAGCATAAAATAAATTCATTAACAGTTGTCTGGTTCAAAAGGCTATGAAATAAAGACTTCAAATATAACAATAGAAGGAAGTACTTATAGTATCCACAAGGTTTAAATGATTAAAAAATTATTTGTTCCAGATGTTTCAGACAATAGCCTTTCTTCAGCTGTTCATAATATCCCAAAACATATGATTTTTTAATCATTTAAACTATTTCTCCAGCTTTAAAATGTGATGTTCTTTTCAGTCATTTCTACACCGTAGTTAACCCTAAACTAAAGCCTGTCAATTGTGATATAGAAAGTACTGTCCATGCATACATATTCTAAGTTGTTCTCCAGCTGTGCATAACGCTCATGTAGCCTGTAGTTCATTTCAACCATTTTGAGACCAAGTGTATTCTACCTATCTCAGCCAGAGCTTGTGGATTAACTAGAAAAGTAGTGTGAGAAAATAAAAACAAGCGTGTGTTTAAATATTGAGCAAACAAATGCTTTCTGTACTAAGATTTGACGGTTTTATTATTTTGCTAAAGGGAAATCACTTTGATTCAGTCATAAATACCAGTTTCCTCCAATTACGTAATAGTTAATACCCCCTTTTTAAGTATACATTTATATTATGGAATGCTTTTATTTTTATAAAGAGACTTTAAACAGGACTCACAGTAGTCTGGTATAGCTTTTAGGGTTTTTTGGCTTTCCTTAATAGCAGCCTGCAGGAAATGCATCGTTAAGTACTGGATGTAGCAGTTATAAGCATACTGCTGTTCTTGCATGCAAATAAACGGCTTGAAAACCTGTACTTAATTTTGAGGACGGTGGATAGACGTTCATAGTTACGTTTATCCCCCAGACCTGGTAGATACGCCTTTAACTAAAGCAGGGAGAAAAAGGTTGAGCTTTTGGTAAGATGCGAATGTGTGCGAGTTGGCAAGGGACCGGGTCCAGCAGTGTGTTTTTTTTGTTGTGTTTTTTTGTCCCACTGATCTCAAAAGACGTTTGTCTGCGGTGGCTACGTATTTGAAATTAACTCATTAATAATGTAACTGCCGTGCAATATAAATCTGTTCAGCTCCAGCCCCTGTGTTCCTTTTCTCTGTGCTCTTTGTGCTGGGAATGGTTGTGCATATGAGGGCCTGTGTGTTTCACATCATTAGGCATGGTCACGTAATTGCAATCCAGCAAGGAAAATTGCAACGGTGCCCCCTCCGCAATCCGTGGGTCACTCGCATTATTTAAACAGTGCCCGACGGCCCGTAAAACCAAAGCCTAACATAAATATATCAGCTAGGATTTCGAAAAGCTAAGGCATGTAACAAATGTTACTTGTTTAATGTACACCACGCCATTGTACGTTTGGAGGAGAGGTTTGTGCTGATGTCGGCAGATATATTTGACCTTTTTAAGTGCTGCTTTTCTCTCCCTAGCCTGTTTCCCCACACTGCAATCTAGCAGCTGGTTGGAGCTAAAAATACGAAACCTCAGACAAAAAAACAGTGAAACTGGTGAACAAAAAAGGGCTCGGTGATTTTAAAAAGAAACCAAATCTCCGAGCAACGTTCGTGAATGCCCTCGTGCTGGATGAGAAGCAAATCTTTCCAAATGGAAATGGTTGGGGATTTTGGTCAGTGCAGTTTGGGCTTTAGAAGATGATAAAAAAAATGTGCTTGTGCTTACTTGATAATGTAAATAAATCGGCCTCGGTGC
This sequence comes from Lepisosteus platostomus, assembly GCF_059453375.1. Classification (NCBI taxonomy): domain Eukaryota; kingdom Metazoa; phylum Chordata; class Actinopteri; order Semionotiformes; family Lepisosteidae; genus Lepisosteus; species Lepisosteus platostomus. The sequence goes on from NC_142629.1 coordinate 7,184,405, forward strand.
TTCCCACAGACGCACTGTGTTGGGACCCCTAACGCCTGCAGGGAAAATTCCAAAAGCCGCTTCATAGATCTTCAGCCTTGTCAGAAAAAGGAAAGTTAAGTACAGGAAAGTGAAGGCTAGACTGGTGAAGGTTAGGTATATGGGCAGAAATATCTGCAGAAGCATTTGAAAATACATTTTCATGTGAAGTTTATGCATGTGTGTCGAAATATTGGAGTTTGTGTGCTCTTCAGACTAGACTGCCTTGCTACACTGAACCAAAGCCCTTGATTTGTAATGAGCACCAGCTTTAATCGTTTTTATTTAGCAAAGAAATTGGTGAGAAAAATGTATCTGTGTCTAACTGCATTTTGAGGAGTGTGTACGCGTCAAGGGATTTTTTTTATCCTTTCGTAGGTAAAGTCAAATCCTTCTTCCCTCCTGCAATTGATCTTCTTTTCAAAACCAAATATATACAAATCTCTGCTGTGTTGTGACAAAGTGAAATCCCGCAAGTATTTGAGCTGAGTTTTTATTTTTTACCACCTCTTGCACAAGTCTCTGACCCACAGCTATTTCCTGTGACTGTTTTGTGGTGAGGAATGTAGGAACCGACAGTGAGAAGACTGTTCATCCTTTGGTAAAGCCTCGTCTTCTACAGATAACTATAACAATGAGCCACAACCATGGAAAATGTATTCTATATATATTTATGAAAGGATTTAAGTCCTCACAGGCAGACATACAAAAATAAAGCACTCCCTCCAGAAGAGAGAGAGAGGATAACAAAACTGAGGTAAAAAATACCCAAATTATACCAGAGACTCTTATTTGTTTAGGAGTCCCCTTTATCCAGGACACTAAGGTCCTGGTCATTTTAAAAACAAAGCTAAACCAAATGGAGGATCTCTACTTGATTTGACTTGCAAGCCATATATTATTGAAAAGGCGATGTACTGTGTGGTTTTCAAACAGAGGATGGCCTAAGGGCTGAATTGTTTTTCCCTTTCCCCTCTTAAGCGAGTGGTGGGTCAGCATTCATTAAAACAGCCGACCGGACTTCAGAGCAGACGTTTATTGCTCAGTGAAGCTATGCAAGTCCCACATTGAAGGGACATGCTTTCACTGCTGTTCAAAGTAATGTTTTTGACAAAAACCTGAAGAAATCGCTTACCACAGCGAACGCTTACTGCTGCACAGTTTTGTATTTGGTAGTGGTTTTATAAGTTATGATCAAATTCCATATTGATAGGTTTCCTAGCTATTGTACAGTCTGACCAGATCAGAGTGACATGGAAAAGCAATCAGATATACTCTGGTGATTAATCTCAATTATCCATAATTGAAGCCCGTGGCATAGGTAGTTCAGACTTGGCTTTGTTACTAATCTGGCTATCTCCGGAGTCACTTGGGAAAGAGGTCTGACATTCAGAGGGACTTGTGTCTTTTTTATTGTTAAGTAGATTTGGTTGTTAGTCCCTTGAATACATGTGGCGATAGGTGAATGTTTTGCAAAGCAGAGTTGAAAAAAACACTGAGCAAGTGTACAGAACTAACTATCTTGCATTCTCCTTCTGTTGTAGGTCCTCTAATGTATTTTTGTGGATTGATTCTTGTATACCACCTGTGTGTTTTTCTTTACTGCACTTATTAGTAACTAGACGTTTGTAGTACAAACTGTAATCCTACTTTTTAAAGGAGTGGAGACTGTGGGGACTTTAATGGCCTCATTTATGTTTAATTTAGCTTTAGGGTTTGAATTCCAGTTGATTTTTGTCCAAATACAACTGTTCTTTCTGACGTGTGCATTGCAGTGGTCTGTGTTCAATTATGGGGGTGTTTGGCAGGGCTATTTCGAAAGCAGTACTGGGTATGCTAATATGCTGTGGAGCTGAGCGGTCATAGGAATTAGACAATTCTTTCCTTCTTTTCAGTAGTTAGCCAACGGTTGTGCCCTGTGGCAAATATGGTACATACCTCCAGAGAGATTTGCTGCGTTATGTTCTTGTGCATGGATGGTGGTGTTAAATATGATTTATTAGTGATGATTTTATATTGCCTGTAATATTACAGAGTGAAAACATCTGGTCATTTCCAAAATAATTTTTGGGGGGTTGTTGTCCAGTGATGGAATTATTGAATATATATCATTATATAAATGTAGTGTGGTGTGACTCTTCCTGTCTTTTTTTAAATGTCTGTATTTAAGGGGCAGTTCAAAGGAGTGTGTCTTAGTAGTCCTTCTTGCAAGATGTGTTTTCTAGATCAGCTTTTGACGCCTTTGCTTGAACAGCTCAATCTCCTGTGTGTTCAAATTTCTTAACTTTTTATATTTGTTTGTTATTTTGATATGGTGCAGTTTGGGAACTGCCAAAGATGAACTGCCAGCAGACACAACGTCTGCTTTGAGGTTTTGTTTTATTTACTTGAAAGGAGCCTCTCGCCAACTTCCCTTTTTAACCAAGTTCTGATTTCTGCTAGACCACTGATTTTTTTTCCCCTCTCGCGTCGGTTCAAAGAAAGGAACTGAATGAAAAGGAGACCCTGTTGGTCAAGTTAAAATATTTTTCAACCCTTAAATCTTGACCGCCCTGGCAGTTGACTTGTAATAGTTTTTCTAATTGCAAGGCAGGGTGATTAGGAAGGAAATGGGTTAATATTACACACCTCAGTCCTTGAATCTTGTAGAATTGTTTGCTCACCCAGTAAAAGTGCACTGCTAATGCGTTCACGATTCAGCTAGTTAGCATCTTCCAGCACAAGACTTCCCTTTGCGCTCCAGTCTGTTACAGATGTGTTTTACATGACAAAACTGATCTTCTGCCTATGAGTGAATTTGGCCAGACAGACGTGACCTTCTTGGGGATCCATCCCTTTGTTGGGATGAAAGCATCGCGTTTCTCGTGCGCTGTGGCACGACTCATCGACGAACAGTTCCTGTATTAAAGCAAAGAGTTGGGGGGGGGTCTTCCTGGTTGTGAAGGCTTGGAACCCCATCCTGAAAAAATAGACGCCTGTAACTGAGGTTGAACCGAAGGCTCAGATCTCCAGCAAATTAAGGTTTTACTCAAATGAAGTGCAGTTTTGGCTCTCTGAAGGCGGTCTGGATGTTCCTGCTGACAGATGCATTCTTCCCAGCTGCTCGGGAGGGGGAGGGGTTAATACAAGACTGTGGTCCCTGTCATGCTCATTGGGAGCTGAGAGCAGGAAGGGGGTAAGGCTGTCAATTTCCCATGCTTGCTGTGACCCTGAGGGCAGCAGGACCTGCTGGCCGGTGAAAGAAAAGGCATAGGTCCTTTATCTATAACCTTGAGCTTGGTTATCCCATTTGTATAAACACAGAGCTTGTTCTTTTTTTTTAAAGCATTATTTCAAAGTGTACGTACAAGTGAGGTTAGGAAACTCTAGAGGCCCAATAACAATGTCTTAAAATGCTAATCAGGTCCATTGTTAGAAGCATGGGATGAAAGTAATTCTTCAGTGTATGCTAAACAAGCCATGAGAATTGCATAGCAAAGCATCTCTGCATCAACTGATCGAGATGTTTTTTTTAAATTATTTTTCAGACTTTCTTGTGTATGGTTTGTTGAAATGATCTATGTACTTGAGGCAATGTTTAGCTTTCATCCACAGTTCCCTATACCAAAATATTGACCTCTAATAATCCTAATATTTGCACCTCCCCACTGTCCCCTAACAGACACACACCCTTTCCTGGTTAATTATGTTAAACGGTGGTGCAAAAGCTGGAAGTGAGGCTTGGGTCCCCTCTTGTGGTAGTGTGCTCTCTGAATATGTAAGGATGGTCCAGTCGGGCTGGACTGGGATGGACTTCTGAGCTAACGTTTGGGCCTCTTTATAAGAAGATGTGAAAAGGTGCATTTCGTCCATGAAGACCCGAAGTATTACTGGATAGCAGTCTGGAAAGAACGCATGCTTTTTGGGGTTTAATTCATGCAGGTAGTTGCATGTAGCTTTATGTGGCCAGAGCGCAGTTGTTGCATTATGGGATCTTGATTGGCGGAGCAGTTTATTTTAAAGAAATTTGAAATCCCTTGTCGGCCCAGTGTTCTAACAAGACGGCCTGTCTCAAAGACAAAGGATCTCTGAAGATGTAACAAGATGAGACTGTGAAACGTCTCTGAATCAGTTCAGAACAGAGCAACCAGAATCGTTTGTGGGCTCAAAGGCTGCTGACAGGCTCAAAGAATTAAACCTTTGTAGTCTTGAACAGAGAAGACTGATGGGACCTGATGCGTCTTAAATCCTCCAGAAGCGTTGACAGAGTCAGTCTTAGAATTCAGAAGTGAAGAAAGTTAGGAGTTCATCAGACTCAATGGGATGCAATAATTCAAACAAACAACAGTAGGAACTTTTCACCAAGGGTTGTGGTAGTGTGAATCAAGCTACTCTGTTGTTGTTGGGTTGCTAACTTTGGTTCCTTAAGGAGGAGAACCTTGGATCAATGAGCTACCCAAAACAGGGATCTATAAGGGGCAAAATACAATAATATGATAATTCCTTACACTTATGTGCTTTCCTGGACTTTCCACTCAAAGCACTTCTCATTTGTACCTGTTCTTATGAAGATAGGCAACTCTTTTTGAGGGAGCAGAGCAGGAGTGTTAATTTTAGGGTTTCAGCCTCTGCCTTTTTCCTCTGAAGCCTTCTTCTATAGTCACAGAATTGTTCTACAGCTATGGTACTGTGAAGGCTCTTTGGAAGCCTAAGTGTGTTCTTGCTTGGATGTCAAATTTCATGTAAGAGAAGAGCCAGGTCGAGGATTGGTGCATTTGCAGGGTTCTCTGCTGTAAGTACAGGGCACATCTGGCAGCATCTTCTTAGTATATTGTATAAAAATAACCTGTAGGGTGAGTTAAGAATGAATCATGGGGCTATTTGCTTGTAATCTAAGCAGCATGTATTTTTTATGAGCTGTAACTATCTGCACTGTTTCATTTCTGCTACTTTTTTTCTTTTCGAAGAATGCAAAATCGAACATTGTTTTAATTGAAGAAAAATTGAGGATGTGTTTTTATCTCAAGGACTGTTGCATGTTAAATGTTTAAAAAGGCAAATATTTTTATTTTAGCTGGATTCAAGGTGGCCTTTATTTGGAAACAGTGTTTCTTTCAGTGTTGAACAGACTTGGTCGCTCTAAAAGTCTGCAGTGGCATGCAACATTTTGAACCAGAAAATGTAGCAGTTCGCATATTGTATTGCTGAAGTTTAAGGATGTTTTCTTCTTGCACGTTGTCCATTGCATAGGCTGCTCTTGACTAACACTTCTCTAGAAATGTGATAGTGAATTGAATGGTTGGAAAATTCTGTGTGCTGGCTGTGACATTTGGCAGGTTTCCTTCATTGTGGCTTATTTCTGTTCTGATTTCTTTAGGTGATGCCTTTCCGGGCGGTTCCAGCCCTTTCCTCAGCGGTTATGTAGGTGGTGGGCTCGCTGGCTCCTCCACACCCCATGGCGCCCCCGCCCCCATGCCCCCAGACCCCTCCTTCAGGGCTCCTACCCCCTCCAACCTACAGATGGCGCAGCTGTGGGCATCCCATCCTCACGAAGGTAACGTCTTGCTTCTCCAGTGTTTTTGTCACTTACATTTCTGTGGGGAAGACCCATGATGCACGTCTCTGCGTGTCGCCATTTAAAACCCCACTTGGAGGTATTCAAAACCGGGCACCTTGATACGCATTCGATTTAACAATCGGGTGTCATTTTAACAGAGAATTCGACCCAGACGAAGTAAGGATGTAGTGGCTCAGGAAACGCGAGACTTGTTCTGATTGAAACTGCATAATGAGAAGCAGTCCCCGTTGTTGGCCCGGGACGGGTTGGGGGGGCGGGGGTGCTTTCTGGGGGTTTTAAACTGAGCTAATAAAGAGCTGCTTTGTATAGGAAAGAATAAGAAAACAAAAAAAGTGTTAACAGCTTCAACATATTGGATTTTGGGTTTATGGCGGGTTGTAGGGTCGTGTGCAGCATTTATCTCATTTGTAAGCATGTTGGATTTGATTGTTGGGGAATGTGGGCACATGCGAGTGCCCATAGACGCCTGTGATCTCAATCCCAGGGGCAGCACATAAAAGCTCTTGCTCTGTTCCAAGAGGGTCTTTGCAGCTTCTCTTAAAAGTCCAAGTACTGAAATGCAGGCCCGTCCCCTCCAGCATGCTGAAATCGGCCAGATGACCTTGGCACCAGACCTTCCGGAGAAGTTGAGCTGCGACAGCAGGTCTCGTACGCTAAGGCTGCAGTAGGCTGGGCTTTATTGGAATGATTTTAATTCTCGTTTTGTCGCCATTGGTAAAAGCCAGGAAGGGGGGAGGGGCGTTTCTGAGACAGTTCTCCCTCACAGTTGTTAGCCTTCTTTTAGTTGGGCGCTGATGTTCAAGCCCAGGTTCAAAAAGCAATGCCGTCAGCACCATCCACTGTGGCCTTGAACTCAAGGCAGAAGGAAAAAGAACGTGGCATCTGTGATCCTGTGTTTATTAGTCCTGATGAGGTGGAATCTGTGACTGGCACTGCAGATCTTTCCTCATCAAAACCGGTGAATGGTCTGAGGTGGCAGACCACTATATTATTAGTATTACTATTTGCCTTTCAACTGTGAGCTGCTTCTTACTTCCATGCTTTCAGAACTCAGCAATGCTGTAATTACATAGCGGCAGATATGATGGCCAGCTCTCGTGAAAGTCCAGGGCCGTTTGACAGATGAACTAGGGGAGCGAAGACAGCTCATGGGGCCCTTTTTAGTGAGGGTGGGGCCCCCTGGACTGTGTGATCAGCACGGGCTCTAATCCGCCTTGGTATTCCGGATACATAAGCGCACACTTAGATTGCCAAAAGCGACCACTCCATTAGTTTTTTCAGAGATTTCTGTTACATTAATTAAAACCCTTGGGGGGGGGAGAAGAAAGTGTTTTTGTATAAAATCCAAAAGGCATCTTTGAACTCTGGCAAGCCATCAGATAAAAAAAGCTCCACTTGGAGTTCTTGTGATTTATGTATTATTCATCGTGATAGCTTTTGGGAGGGCCAGGTAAACATTAGGTCTTTGTGGCCGCCACTATAGAGCAACACAGGGGTGAGCACTTTATAAATCTCGCTGTCAGAATTTTCAAAGATGAGTTTGCCTGCCTGGCCAGCATTGAAATGTAATGAATGGCTGACACTGAAGTGCACTGTGTTTCTGGTGCCTGTGAAAATATTTGAACATGTATGTTTGTTATAAAGGACGCACCTGGTTCTGATAAAGGGAAAAGAGGACAGGGAGGGGAGCTTTGTGGTAGAGCAGCATACCACAGTTTTAACTGTTTCTGTCCTGCCTCTCAAAAGCAAATACAGGAGTTTAAACATTTTTATGCAGATCGCTCAAGGTCAGCAGATACTGGTTTTGTGTACTTAAAGGGCAACACTTTTTTTTTAACCTGTGCACTTTATCTTTGTTTGTTTGAGAGTGTGCTGTAACAATTTGCCCCCTTTGATAATGAAATCATTATGTTTGGCTTCCAGATTCATTTTCAGTTTCAAAATTGCAACTGAAGGCTGGCGCACTGAGTGTTGGGATTGCTGCAGATCGTTGTGATTAATGGCTTGAGGTTATGGGTGGTTACTGGTCATTTGATGATGCTGCTGTGATCATTCCATTTAAGAAGTAGGTAGCTACAGTGACAGCCATTCACAGCTGGCTTTAAGAGACTTTTGGGACATGCTTGAAGGGGGGGGGGTGTGTTGGATGGGGGCAGGGGGTGAGGCATTTGGCTAAGATCCCCTACTGCAGTGTAGAATCCTTGCTTGCCATCTATAGGACAGACTATTCAGGAGCAGTTTGCTACAGTAAGTCTTTATTCTTGACTGGAAAACTGTCACAGCTCCTGGATTTCATGTTTAAAAATGGTGGCCTCAGTGTAGATTTTCTTGATTATTCTGTTAACTCATTCCTCCAGTCCTGCTAAGAATGTGATGTTAACATGGAAACACTCTAGAAGGTTTGCCTTTCATCCTAAAGTAATTATAAGAAGCTAAGGTTAAAGATACAAGTGGTGAAAGCATTTGTTCTTGTTGTTAGATCTGTTTGTCATTATGCTTTTTCCCCCATTTTGGTAAAGGACAATTTGCCCAGTGCAACATAATACAAAAGTTTGAACCCAATTTGTTGCTGTTTTCAGAGATTCTTCGCATGTCCTTGCACTTTTAACTTTCTTTGCAATGACCAAACCTAGAGCTCATCAAGGCAACCTTTTCTTTTATTATTCAGGGGTGAAATATTTTTCGGACATTTTATAACTTAACAAATGCTTTTGACTTGTTATTGTGTTGAACTCACAGTTCTATTTTTGTAGGCATGTCTGCAGGAATTCATGCAGCTGACATTTTATTCAATACCAGCTCCACCGTGTCCTTGATTTGAATCGAGGGAAAGCCAGCATTCACTGGTTGAATGTCTTTCTATTCTATAAATCTGTTAATGGGCTCAAATGCTGAGCTTTGACTGTGGCAGACCGGCCATGAGTTGTGTATGCACGCTCCTCCCACAATCTCTCTGCCTTGGATTGATGTGGATTCTCACATTTCCGCACACACCTCTACAAGTTTGTCAGCCAGCCACGCTTGCTGCGCATGTGTTTTCAATCTACAGGAAAAACGGCAGCTTCACATTTTAAGGGTTTGGCTGATGTGTTGGAAGGCCAGGGTGCTATTTCAAGTTCGGGGGGGGGGCTCTAGTGGTTGTATTTTAAGAAAAGCTTCCATAATTTGGCTCCCGCTGCTCGAATGTTCCGAAAAATTAGAGGGGTTCCTCCAGGGTTGCCTTCAGAGCTTCAGTGGAAAGCGGTTAAATGTCAGAAGCAAAGAGAAAAAGGTTTTAGTTACATAAGCAGCCAGCGAGGTTATAGCTCTGGGGGTTTTGGATTGGGAATGACACTTTGAGAGAGATGAGAGATGCCTTACTGCCTGGCTCAAGTCATTCACGGGTAGTTTATCATTTTTATCGCTGTTTGTTTTTAAAAGTAAGCTGAAGGCTGCAGTTAAAGATCTGTGACATGCACGGTCCAGCCCTCCGCTAACGCCCCCCCCCCCCCACACACACACACACAACCTACTTGACCTTTCTGAAAAGAAGCACCTGAGAATCTCACTCTACGTGGTGTAAAACATTTGACTTTTCTGCTTTCTTTTAACCTTGGAGAAACAGAAAGAAGAGTCATGTTTGGATAGGTATTATCCCCCCCCCCCCGCCTCTCAGAATTCATGTGATTCCTTGAAGTTCAGGCAAATAGTGTGTCACAGATGCCGACCTGCTGTTTTCTTCACACTTTGTGTGCTAAATAAAGATTTGTGTGCCTTGTGGAGCAGTTGTCGTACACTGACAGCGCCACGTTGGAGCTCCATTTAGGTACAAAATGGCTGAGAAAAAATTAAAAGGCCCAGATGCAAAAATGTAAAGTAGCTATTATGCCCTGCTAAGAACTTACAGCACAATATTTATTTTTTATTCATGTAAATGTATTGTCTGTTCACACAAGTGCCTGTTCATTTGTCTCCAAGTCCTAGATGCCCAGCCTAAATATTTTAAGTTGGGCTTAGGTCTGGAGATGATGGCATTCATCTGAAAACTGTTGCGTTCTCATCTTGCAAGAAAGTTGTTGTTACGTGAGCATTGTGAAGATGTGCATTGTTCTGCTGGAATGGATCAGGATGGGAAGCTTGTGAGGCCCCAAGATTTGACAGGTATAGGTCTGTGTAGTCAGGTTGCCATCGGCCACTACAAGTGAAGTTTTGTAGCGACTAGATGCTCCTCATCATCACACTTGAATCTCGCCAGCGATTGAAAGAGGATCTTTAAGCTCTCCAGAACCAGGCTGATGTCCAGACTGTTGTCTCATTTCCCCGGCTCCATGGCTTGCAAGCTGAGACTTCAGATCAAGGTGTTGTGGCTTGTGGGCTCTCAGATCATGGCCTGTCGGTGATTAACTGTTTGGCACCAGTGTCTTGCCAGGTTAGAAATAACCGGCTGTGAACACCCCAGATTCTTGAGAAGTTGAGATCATGCCACCTCACGTCTTTCAAATTTGTGGTATAAAATAACAACCTTGGCAGTTCTAGGGTTAAAATCTTAATCGTTTGTGGACCGTGACTAACACTTCATTTGGTTTTAAGGCAAGCTTCAATATTTTACCACACACTGGCCGTATAGCACTTTGTGGCAAAATGGCTGAGGCGTTCAAGAGGTTAATGCACAGCATAAAACCTAATTATCCTTCTGAAATTGCTGAAGCTGACATTTGCTTAGTTTATCGAAAAAGAAAAACAGAGATTAGAGGTGATTAGTGGTGTTCCTAATTTAAAAAGCAACTGCCGTCTGCATAAAGGGATATTTCTCTCCTTCATTCTCTGGAAATGAACATAATTTTGCAGAATTGTTATCTTGCACATTGCGACAGGTTTGTGGATCATACCTGCTCTTACTCCTCCCATGTGGAAATGGTAAACCACTGAAATTGGCAGCGAATTATGGCAGAAGTAGCAAAATAATACAGTTAATAAGTTGCATACTTGGGACCTGGCTCTAGAGAGTACTATTTAAGGCATTAATGCATGGGAAGACTTAGAATACGAGCTGACACAATATAGAAAATTCACATCGACTTTTGAAGTTGTTTTTGTGCACAAGGATTAAAACACACTGGCATAATGATGTGGTACATTGTTTTCTAAAAGCTGAGTATGTTTTTTTTTTTAAAGAGGTTATTTTACAAGTAATAACAAAATTGGATAATTGCCACTCGGGTTAAATGGCTCTAAGTGGACTTATGCTAAACTTCTTTTTCCCCAAAGTTATGTTTGTAATGGCTAAATTGTTCTAATCTGGTTGTGTTTGGGTCTGGTTTCCAGTAAGTGGTAGGTCACAATGAAGAGTTTGATTTGAACTTTCGTTAGTAAACCAAAGCAAAGGTCAGTATTCCACAGCTACAGTCTTTGTGGGACTTGAAGGGTCAACATGTCCGTTTTCATCTGTGTTTCTGCAGCACATGGCCTCACTTGAATGATATGCACAAGCCCTTTGGAAGAATTTGCCTCCAGAGATATTATAGTAACTGGAAGACCTATGTGTCTGCAACACATCAGGTGTCTAGTAGAAAAGCAACTCCAAATAACCCAAGCACATGCTGTCCCCTTGCCCCAGTTTGTCTTTGTTTCCTGGGCTGCAGCTGATAAACCTCCCTGACCTCTGGTAGTACTCATTAAAGTGACCTGACCCCTGCACTACCAGGACCTCTTCTCTGTAATCTTCCATCACATTGGTTGGATGTCCCTTATTGGCAGATCCTGACACGGGGTCTAATTTGTATTTGGGCAAAGTGACTGGATGTCGGCAACATTTGACGTCTGTGCAGTTTGACCTATATTTGTTCCATTGATTCCTTAACACAGCCCCCTCTCTTATTTTGTTGGTCTCTCAAAATTCATCTTGAGTATTGGTGAACTATATCCTGGTTTCGGTGAAGATCATAGTTCCAATGTGAATGCTAAATGGTATATTTTTGCAGTACAAAACATTTTATATAATGTAATGCGAAACCAGGATTGCCTTTACCTGCGGAAGTTCTGGTTAAAGAGCACTGCAGGGGGATGTTTCTTTACAGCTGAGCTAAAGCATAGGCAAGTTCAGCACAGAAAAGGTGATAATTTGAGATCATTCTTCCAAATCTTGTTTTGGTTGTATGCGTTTACATCTTAAGTTAGAAATCAAATCTTAAGTTTCATTTCTACCACAAAAAGTCAAAATGTCCTCGCCCCCTGTTAAATGTTTCTGAAAGTCCTAAAAGTTCTCCTTGGGGTGTATTTTGAACAGTTGACCGTTGTTCTGCCTCATTCAGTTGCTACCATGTCTAAGGTTACAATCTCCATTAACTCTGAAAGCTTCAAGCAAATTGCTACGTCAAGAATTGCCAGGATAAGTCTTTTGTAACAAAAACAAAAGACGTTGTCTATGATTAGCTGAGAGGTTTTCTGTAGTCATGGAGATGGCTTATTTATAGATTAGGTTTTCAGAGGCAGTCAGGGTTTATTGTTATAACTGTATTATTAAGTATGCAACACCCCTATGACCTTCTTGAAACTGCCAAGGCCTACTGACATCTCCTGCCACTGTTATTAATCATTGAGTGCCATGAAGATTGGTTGCTTTGAAAACGAATATTTCATTAGTTAATTTTGTTGCTGTAATGAGGGCAAGATCCTTTTGGGTCTCTTAACCTGAGGCTGAGGTGTTTAGTAGGGTGTATTTTATTTGGCCATTTTATTCCTGAAGTTCAGTGGGTCCCATCTTTCCCATTGGAGCCTCGTGACCTCTGTTCTATACAGATTTTCTTGCTGGTAACAAGCTTTTTTTTTGTTACATCCCTCTTTGAAGAGTTAGTCAGTGCAGTGCAAGACAAAAAGTCCTGAATCCATCTTTGTAATTTGAAAGAAGAGGTTATCTCAGGGCCGCAATAATGATAAAAGCAACCTGATTAGACTTTTCATCCAACTGGTACAACCTGACCTATTGTGTATTCTCTTTATACTTCAAATGGATAAAAATTGATGTTTTCTTTTCAGAGTTCAGGTTGTCTGATTTGCCGTGTAGATTTAGCATTTTAATAAATCCCTTTCTTATTTGGTGTGATAAATGGCATTCTTTTCCTATGAAACCCGTGATGAAATTCCACATTTTGAATTTAAGAAAAAGAGCCGGGCATGTTGGGTATACATTTCTTGGTGGGTTTCAATCATAAAATGCTGAGACAAAACCTTTTAAACCCTTCTTCTGTGTGAGATCATAACTCATATTTTTATGATTCCACTAGAGAGAGTTCCTCTGTTCACGTTAAATAGATTCATTGCATTACAAGGCATTAAATCTAAAAGAATGATGTGTGATGGAATATTCTTAAATACCAGAAATAAAAAAGGTGTTGAAAAGCAAAACGAAATATTTGGGGAAAGCCACGTATACTCGGAGGCTTTACAAACACAACAGATGAATATTTATTTGAATCAATAGTATTTGTTGCCTTTTGAAGGTCTCAATGTACAAATATAACAAAATGGAATCTATTCAAATTGTTGGTTGGTTTGTCATAAAATATCTATTTCCTCTTAACTGGTACCTTGCAAAGACATGTCCCTTTCACGAAAAGATTTTGCGGGATTGTACATTTTTGGTCCCAAACTAAATACCCCAAAAGAGCATGAAAGTGAATGTTGACTTCTAACACAAGAATGATTCGCCGTCGTGTGGTCCAGGAGGGTGAATTATTTGGAAACTGCCGGGCAGCGTGAGGATATGGGGAGTTTGATGTGCTGATGCGGTCTGCTTTGTGTCCACAGGGTTTTCCCACCTGCCCAGTGGCCTGTATCCCAGCCACTACATTCCCCTGGGACACATGGAGCATCCCAGCAGTGGGAGCCCCCTGCTTGCCCAGCTCAGGGAGCACGCTCTCTTCGAATCCCAGAAAGGTGAGTGGCCCCCCCTTGCTCCTCCCTTCTTTTTCCCTGGGGTTGGCATCAATCACTGCTGCCACAGTTCACAACTCTTGGCTTTCCAGGGTGTGCGCACACTGCCGATTGATGCAGGCAGTGTGGAACATTTAGATTGGTTTAAATTGCTAACCTATAGCACCTTTTTAAAAAAAAAAGTGGTCTTTTCACAGTCTCCTGGGACACGATGTCAACAGTGCAAAGGAAGGAGTATGAACTCTTGGTTTGAATATTCCTTTAATTGTCACTTCTTTCCAGGACACTTCCTCCACTCCTCTGGAACAAACACGATAGTTTCATATTGATAAGTTCAACACGGAAAGTGAAATAGTGTGTTGTTATTGCCTGTTATAGAATCCTCTCTATTGATTGTTTAATACTCGGCGTTGAACTCTTTCTATACTCGCCAGATGGCAGTTATTTATTTTACGTATGCCCTTTAAAATTATTTAATTACTTAAGTTGCTTAATTGACTGCAGCTGGTATCAAAGCGACTTCAGATGGAGGATTGCTGTAGATCCCTCCCACTCCTGTCAGAGTGAGGACTGTTATACTCTTGCATTGTGGACAATCACAACACCTCCTACAGCTCAGCTAATGAACTGGGGAGGAGTGTGGCTGAGGAAAAGTGCTTTCTCATTGAAAATAACTGGAGCGTGTGATGTTGCTCAAACATATGTTTTCACTGGTCAATAGAACAGATGGAGGTCTACTGCTATCTTTTTTATTATTATTATTGTATTGATTTTTCTTTCCACCCTCTGCCCGTTTAATTACTTTATCTTTTATTAGGCCTTTACCCTGTGTGTAGACAGGCACTGCGTATTGACAGTACAGTGTGTGTGCGTGTGCGCGTGTGTGTTTCTTTCTCTGTGGGGCTGTCAGGGAGGATTTCATTATGGAATGTGGTTGTTCAATAACTTTGCTTAGGATGCAGACAATGACCACTGCTCAGTACTAACCAAAATGAAATGGTATTGCTGGTTATTGGAGCCGGCTCTATTTCATTTGCCACAAGCGCGAAGAACAGCTGTACATAGCGTAGTACTTTCGAACGACGGCGTTTCAAGTTTGTAGCGGTCTAGTCATCTTGATAGTGAGGCCAGTTGTAGCGACGCAGGAGTCTGCACAGGGGTGGGGTGCGATGAATGCAAAATGGGATGAACTGAATGAGCACAAAATGGAATTATTCTCTGCGCGGTGGTCCCCAGGTGCATGGGCAGTGAACCGTTTTGCTTAGCCTGTGTACGCATTCTTGCATTTATGGATTCTTCTTTTCTCTGCTTACACTTGCAGAAGGCTTTTACTTGCCCGGCACTGCGGGACAGTCAGCCCTGCATCCTCAGCCTCCCATCTCAAGGACAGCAGCCAGTCACATCCCCAGCTCCCTGCCTCGGGATGCCGTTTCTCATCACAAGAGCGCGAAGGACTTGAGCAGAGAGTCGGGCAGGGAAAAGGCCAGCAAGGCTGAGCCCAGCCAGCCTCTTTTGAGGAAGGAGAGGGAGAGGCCTAAGGAGGATCCAAGGCCGAGGAGCGTGGTGGACCTCACACAAGACGTGAAATTGGACAGCGAGAGGAAGCTGAGCGGTTTGGACAGGACTTTCAAAAGCGGGGAGCACACGTCCCCTTTTTTTCATGAGCACTCGCCGGGTCTGAGTGGTGGAGAGCCAAAGTCTAAGAACCCTTTGCAGACCTCCTCGCTGAGCAACTGCAACAATGGCGGCAGCGGTACCTTGCTGAGGTATCCAGGCACCGAGCAGGACAAGTGTGCCAAGGACCTAAGTCAGCACGATGAAAACATGCGGCCTGGGACGCATGTCCACACGGACAAGCTGAAAAAGTGTGACACGGTTGTGACTTCTGTTGGTACTCTGCATGTTTCTTGTAGCTGCCCTTCCCCCCATAGTAACTCCTCCCAGATCCCCCCTCGAATGGTATCTTCTAGCACATTCCCCCCTTCTCATCACACCTCCTCCAGCTTGTGCACCCTCTACCCAACAGCCAAGGAGTCCGGAAGGGAACACAGAGTGATTGCACCCACCTTTGTGCCTTCTGTCGAGGTTTATGATGAAAGAAATGGGCCAATCCAAATTGCTTCACAGGCTCGGGACAACAAAAATGACAAAAACAGGGACAAAGATGGTAACAGATTAGGGACACTACCGGTTAACAACGAAAGGGCTCTGACCGACCCACTACGACCACCTCATGCACAAGAGTCTCCGTTGCATGGTGACTTCAAGAGGATGGAAATGTTAAGGGAGGAGGGCTCAGTTATAAGGTCAAATTCTATGGCGATGAAAAGGCCGGCATCCTCAGAAATCCTACTGAGCAAATCGGGGCATAGCCCAGATGTGAGGGACTTAAACAGCGCCACATCCAAAGAACTGGTAAAAATG
Source organism: Lepisosteus platostomus (assembly GCF_059453375.1). Lineage (NCBI taxonomy): Eukaryota > Metazoa > Chordata > Actinopteri > Semionotiformes > Lepisosteidae > Lepisosteus > Lepisosteus platostomus. Next base: position 7,200,315 of record NC_142629.1, read on the forward strand.
GGCCTGGAAGCCGATTCTCGCAACCAAGAACGTGAGAGGATTCAGCGGGCCTCCATGAGAGACACTGGGAAAATTTACAATGGTTTAGATCCTTCTAGGATTCACATGGAACAGCACCAGCTCAAGAGTTCGGTGCCCACAGAGCCTAAGTGGAAACCTTTTGAAATGGGCAACTATGCTACCAGCCAGATGGCAGCACTTGTCGCCCAACATGGGCATGGGAACAGAGGGGAGGAGGACAGTAAGAAGATCTACCTTGATCCATCAGGGCTTCAGAGACCTGCAGTGGGTGGAAGCTCCAGAGGCGGCTCTGAGGTCTTGCACTCGGGTTCACATGGCGAAGTGTCCGCCATGCAGAGCTTGATTAAGTACAGCGGTAACTTTGCCAAGGAGTCTGGTGCCAGGCCCAGCAGTGGCATGAAGAGTCCCTTCGGTGGCCTCGGGCACATGAAGCTGGAATCTAACCAACCTGGAGCATCCAAAGTCCAGCATCTCCCGCCACAGCAGCCTGGGAAGCAATTGAAAAGGGATCCCGAAAGACCAGAGAGTGCCAAGTCTTTTGGCAGAGAGAGTATTGGCTCTCAGGGGGAGGTGGAAGTCAGGCACCCGCCAGTTGGGATTGCTGTGGCTGTAGCCCGTCAGAAGGACAGCACTAACAAGGCCAGCTCCAGCCTGGTGGACAGAGATCGGCCTGTTCCTGTGGGCAGCGTTAAAGGTAAGAGACTTCAAAGCGCTGTTTGCTTCCGTACTAAGCTATGAGTTGTATAAAAGAGAAAAAATGCAGTTCAAGATGTTCTTTCTCCCCAGTATTGATTCTGATCACAAGGTTGGACCATGTGACTTGTTTTCCAATCATCTGATGGTAAACGCCTTGAGATCCAAATGTTTTTGTGTTAGGAAAAAAAAGGTGTAATTGTTAAATTTAAGAAGGTGGCCCACTCTTTCCATTTGGATTTAATTATTATTTACTTTGTTTGGCTGCTAGAAATGTAATCCACTGTTCCTCCTCAAAAGGCCTGAATCCAGCCCTCTGTACTAATAAAAAGTGCAGTCCTGCTCTTCAGTTTTACCTTTGCACTACAGTAGCCAAGTCATGTGACCACCCTTGTTTCCCACCAGACATGCCTTCACTGTTTACAAAAAAAAAACTTGATTGACAACACCATGGGAGTGGAGAAACGGGAATACATTCCATTCCTTTTCTTCCCTCCAAGCAGCTGTGTAGTCATTCATCAGCCGAGACATCATGTGGGACGCACAGCCCAAACCTTTGTCTGTGAAGTTAGCTGTTGCTAGGGCCTCCCTGGCCCACAGTAGGCCCTACCTGCATCGGGGAACAGTTTGTTGAGCCTTTCACTGACTAAGACACTGCCTGCCTGCATTAAATGTAATTTACTGAGCAGAACTAAAAACTGCAAACAAGGACTGAATTCTAATAGGCCTTGAGGTTTGTTGCTAAGCAATAGAATCAGCCTTTGGGAGAGAGCGAGAAAAAGCATTAATTTATTTCCTCCCTTGTGCCAGGAGATTGTAGTAATAACATTAGCCTGCTTGTGCTGAGAGGAGAATGTTTGAATTTACAGAGTATTTAAAAAATAGAAAGCAGGCTTTAGGTGACTAATCTGCAGTGTTTGTGGAGTAAAATGCTGGTATTTAGAACTTGGTCTTGGTATCCTAGGAAACAGGCCTGAGCCTTTCCTCTAAAGCATACGTGATTCAGATCTGTGTTCTTTCTCTTCTTTTGAGGTGTATAGAAGCACAATTCCTTTTTGCTGAGAACACACATGTCCAATTGTCCCTGTGAATGTTCAAAGGTTGACTACATTGATAAAAACAGATTCCTTCTTTGCCTAAAAATGACTGGTAACTACTAGTTTTAAAATCTGTGTAGTTAACCAGGTTTAAAGTTATGGCAGTGTATATATTCCTTATTTGTAACTGACATATGCAGTATGTATTGAATTGTTTTTTTCTACCGTCATGACAAAACAAGATAAGTACGGTGCATTGCTGCCATACTTGCTTCAGTCACACGATTTCCAAGATGCGTAGCTCATCCTAAGGACAGCTTGCTGAGGAAAACAGCTTAGGTGCTTGTGCTAGCTTTGAGCCCTCTTTAAAACACATTAACAGCCGTTGCTAGTTGAGAATCAAGAATTTATCCCCACTGCAGCGTTTCCATGTGTGTCGTAAAAAAAAAACATTCCAGCTAGTGTTTGCGAATGTTTCTGGAGTTGTCATCGGTGATCTTATAAACTGCACCCTGCCACTGTACATAATACTAGACTTGGCATCCACACAATGGCAGTGTGTGTCCTTGAAATATAACAATTGCAAACAGGCTGAAGAGCTATCTCTCACCTCCTGTGCTGTACACAGGAATTGAAACCCACAAAGGTTTTTCACATGAATGGAAGCTTTAGGAATGTTTTGGTGAAAGTTTATAGTATGTGCCCTTCACTTCCATACCCATAACTGCATACGTTGTAGTAACCCTGTATTTAATGAATGCTTTTCTTGTAAGTGTTATTGAAAATGTTTCTGTTAGGGGTCTACTTGCTTATGTTGTGGTGATTGAAAGATTATTTCAGAGTCGTGGTTGTATTGGTCTTTTGATTCGGGTTGCTTAGCCCCCGATTTACCCACAGAGAATACTCCGGCTCAGTTGATGTTCTCTAATTTATTTGTTGGGGGAATAAAAGGCAAAGTGTGTTGATCAAATCCTGGCATTTTCAATGGGACTGAAAATGGGTTTGTTCTGATTTTATTTTTTTAGCCACGTGGTACTGGGAATTTAAAACTCCAGTGACTTTCATGCACAAAAATATTACCATTCCTTGTGACAGTATTTATAGTACACACGGAAACTTCGAATTTAAAAACAACTTTTGGAACCTTGTCTAATAAAAAGTACTGTGAAGTTCCAGCTGTTGCTGACAACTGTCTTATACTGCAGCCAGCCAGCGAAGAACATGTGTTAAATCATTTATATTTTGCTTACAAAGTGGAATTGACCGTTTAGCCAACCTCAGCGCTGTTCCAGACCTAAATTTTAAATCAAACAGCCCTTTCTGTAATGCTTGTTTACATCCGTCAACGTCCTCGTCGGCGAATATGGAAATGCCGTTTTGAATGCTGAAGAGTTAACGGCTCTCCCCTCTCCCATCAAGGGTCGGGACGCTCAGAGGAGGATCGTGGAGATGACCGGAGCCGTCACCGTGACGACCGTCTCCTGACGGGCCGTTTGGAACGGGAACAAGAGAAGCTGCTCCGGTAAGTGGGGGACCTGGAGCCTTGGCTTTGCATTAATTACTGTTTTCACCATCGTTAATGAGATGAGACAATTTCATAATGATGTGCTTTTAAACGTAGCCTGTGAAAACAAGAAAGCTTAGGCACAAGAGATCTGTGTAAAGAATAAAATACCAATACCTTGGTATTTTTTTCAGTTCTCAACCCGTGTCATGGAGGTTTTTAAAAAAATTTTAACTAGTTTTCTGGATACTGCATCCGTGATTCCTGCTTGTATCTATTTGAATTAGATATGTAAATTTTGCATTTTGTAAAGAAATGCAGTCCATGTCATGTTGGCCTGAAATGGTTCAGTATCGTTTTGGCCAGTCAGCTACTATTTGCTCTAGATTGGCATATCAATCCAGTAAATTAACTTGAATTTTTTCCTGAAAATATCGCCAATAATCAATGATGGGAAAGCAAATAGAAATTAAACCAGATGAGTAATGTTTAGAACACGAGAATGTGAGGAATTGTTTTTCTGTTGCTGTTCTTTTATGGCGGATTTTTGCATTGTCTTGAGATGAAAGCCGTTTTATTGTGTAAACATTGAAGTCTGGAGGGTTTGATGTTGTCCTCTTTGGCCCTGAAGCCAGTTGTTTGAGTTGTAGTAGTCAGGCTCAAACCCGTAGGAAGAACAATGAAACCACAACAGAAAGTCTGTCCCTAGTTTTCTCAGAAAGGTGTGGAACCACTGCACTGTTAAGAGATTTATTTTTCCTGCTGTTGTGTGGAAAACAGTGATAAGGGTTGATAAAAAGCGAGGATGTTTGTCCTTTGAAGGTTGCTTGTTGTAAGAATTAATTTCCCATAACTAATGAATACAGGCCACTATGGCATGCGCCATATGAAGAAAAATGTCCTTAGCAACCTATATAAATCCTCCAAACACCCATAGTGAGACCTGGTTTAGAAGCAAATGGCCATTGTGAAAAACCAAAAGAGAAGACTTGCCACAAAGAGACTGGAGAAGAAAAAAAGCATTTGTAAAGAGCAGAACCCTAAATTAGCTTTAAATTGGCTAAAAAATACTACTGCAATAAGAAACGTTTCTTTTTACTGGAAGTACTGTATCTATAAAGATATTCTGTTTCTTACTACTAAAACATTTTACTGTTAGGCTTTTTTCCATCTTTGGTCTGTGTATCGCTATATAATTGGTTTTCAGCTGCTATAAACCTTTTTCAAAAGCAGGGGCCCATCCAGATTGCACAAAAAAATCCCCAACTCCCCTACTGTGGAAATAGCCGGCCCAGTGAAATTATTTGCTCTCTCTCTCTCACTGTTACTGTTTACAGTTACTGTCTACCGTGTGGAATTCTTTGTGAGGTGAATTATTATTGCTGCTTTCTTGATAATTAGAGTAATACTTTGTTTGCTCTCTCCAGCGTATAGATCTTTTTCTATAGCTCCAAAGGCTGCAATTGACTTTCGAGTGTGTAATGTCGACCTTTTCATCAAACCGCTGTCCCTGTGCTCTTCGTGTTGGTGCCTCAAAGCTGGTGTTACAGGGGGAGATGAGTGCACACCGCGTAGTGCTCTAGATGTGAAGCCTGATCTCGTCGCCACGGCCAGTTCTTCCCACGAAAATAACTGCCACATGGCCCAAGCCTGGCCAGTTTGTATTCCTCCATTCTCATTCGGTCCTCAACTTCTCACTTCCAGGGAGAGTAAAGAGCTGGCAGAGTTTACGCGGATCCACCCTCCGGTCGTTTCTGCCAGTGGGTTAAATCCTAATCTGATGGTGACGGGAGGCCCAGGCCTGGCTGGAGCTGGGCGATGGCCTGCCGACCCGACCTCTCACCTTCCGTCCCACCCCTGGATTCCCCGCACTGGCAGCCCCTCCATGTGGCTCCCCAGCCCCCCATATGGTAAGCAAGTACGATCCTCTGTCCGGTCCCACGTGTCCCAGAACAACATGCAGCAGAGTGAACCTGATTTTCCGGTAGGTTTGGGGAAACAATGCTATAGAAAGCAGTGACTGATTTTAACACATTGACGGAAGTATGCAAAATGTGAAAAAGCGCCGAAACGTGTTTAGGTTTCTATCAAAGCGCACATCCCGGTTAGGATCAGCGGGCTATGAGGCTTTTAGAGTTTCAGGGAAGACTGCTAGAACAGTCTTTAATGTAATGTGTAATTGAAGGTTTGTGTTGGATCTGTTCGCCCTCTGAAGTTCGCAGGGCGCTCGTGTTGTGTGTGTGGAGGGGGTGTATTAATGCATTTCATCTCTGGGCTGCACACTCTTTTAAAGTGATTTTAACATTTCATTGCATTAGTAAACACTCCCCTCTCTGAAGCCTAAAACCATGCTTTTATTTAATCTTGTTTAATTAAAAGCCCTAAGACTATCTTCTTGGATAAACATTTTAGTAAATAAAATTGTAAATCACTTTAAAATGGGTTTACGGACTAGCCGAGCTCTTTTAGATGCCTCATTATTTTTTATTAAAACGGATTTAGGTCACTGAAACCATCCGGGGCTGTTTTTTTTTTTCCCATGGTTATTTCACAGAGTCTGGAAAAACGAAAATTGAAAGGTAGTTTATCACAAGACTCTGTGGAATATGGATGAGTTGATACATTTTATCCAGTGTGAGGCTAAACTAGTAACTTTAGAGTTGATCAGTTTTCTTGTTTGTATTTCTTGGGTTGGCTCAATTGCTCGGCCTTGTCGGACAAAAGACAGAGAACACTTGTTGGTCTTATCTTTGTTGTACAGTTCGGTTTCCAAAGCCAGCAGAAGAACTGTTTGTTCTTTCCTATTCTGATCTTTTTAGCTCTTCCTCGACACACGAGAAAATGAGATTTGAACGTTTTGCAGTGCTGCAGACATTTTCAAGCACACCAGGAAAGTTCCATGATGGAAGTTGGTGCACTTTGTTCAAAGGATGATGTATGAAGTTTGAAGTCTGAATTTTTCCTCTTCTCCTGTGCATATGAACAGGGCTGGGTCACCCGTCACTCCACCAAGGACTGCCCCCAGGGTTCCCACCCACCCTGCCTGGCTCCATCCCCTCCACCTACCAGTTTGCACGGGACCCCCAGTCTGGCCAGCTTCTTGTTATCCCAACTGAACATCTGCCGCATTTTGGTATGCAGCTTGTCCTCTGAATGTTTCAATCTGTGAGGGTCTTCAGCCCTTTTCATGTCTCATTTTGTAAATGCAAACTGTTCTTTATGCGTTGTGGGATATCGTGACTAGCTTAAATTTGTTTAATAGTTTGATTGTAAAAAAACATTCTGGTTAGGCTTGCTGCAATACTCTTTGGCCTCTTTGACTGGTTTCTCACTTCTGTGGTTTTTGAGAGAAAAATACTATATTAAATCACTGGGCAAATTCTGTAGTTAAGTTTTAAGTAAATTCAGAGCCTATATGGACTCCAAGTGATGCCCTCTTGAGAGGGTTTCTCTATGGTCATCTTAGTGAATAACCGGAGTGCTGTAGTGCTGTGACTTTCAAACATGCCAGACATTTGAGAACAGTTTCCCTCATTTCAAGCGGCATCATTCTTTGTGCAATGAATACTGCAAGCTTTGCTCATGTTTGTTAGGTTATTGGCTTTTAGCCCTGTGCTGAAGCATTAGTATCAAACTGGTGAAGGATATTCTGAGGACCAGCCTCAAAAGTTCCATATAAGAGTCCATTTAAGGCAGGATTTTATGGTGCTGATGCTGTTGGCTGTTTTCTATTTCTCAGCTGAATTAATGGAGAGAGCACCCCCACTCTGGTCAGCAATGTACCCTCCAACAGGCAGCTCCCTCCAGCATGCCCACCAGCTGCAGCTACTGTCTCAGCAGCAGCTGCTGCGCCAACAGGAGCTCTACATGATACAGCAACAGGCCGCCCAGGTCATGGAGCTTCAAAGAAGCGCTCAACTCGTGGTGAGTTTCCTGCCTTGAATCCCCGACTTCAAGTCATACTTGTTTGCTGCTTGGGAGGGTTTTTCGTGGATCGCATCCGAGTGTTTTATAACGTTTGATGAGGTCAGTGATCATCTCTGTTTGATTGAAGAAAAAGGACTTTTCTTCCTGGGGGATCTTGGCTTTGAATTAGCAGATGAACTACAGATTGGAAATAGATGTGATACCATCTTCACAGCTGAAACTTAAAGGTTCAGTGAGTGATATGTAAGTCTAGTGGTATGATTCCCCTTTCTTTTCTAGGTGCTGTTAGATTTTGTTCTGTTTTTCTTCCCTGGTGTATTTGGCCTGAGCTGCTCTGCCATGATTAAAGAAGGTGCCCAGTCATTAAATCCTTGTGTAGTGAAAGCAGCTGCTTTAAGGACTGTTGCACTGACGAAGACCAACTTCATTGTCAACTTTGCTTTAGCGTTATTAGTATTCTTAAAGATTTTATGAGTGGTGGGTTTTAAAGAATGGATAAACCTCATGATACGGTCACTAAAACAGAGCTTGCCAAGAAAATAAGCATGATTTAAAGAGTTTTGCTTCTCTCTCCAAACAAGCAACAGTCTCCAGACTGCAACAATTCCTTGCAGTCCTCTCTTGCTCTTGTAAAGGAATATATTTGGTTAGCTGGTATTGCCACAGCTCAGCACAGCTCCGGCAGCAGCCGTATTCCACCCCCTGAGATCATTGGATCCTGGCCTATCTTGATATCCTTTATGTATCATTGCCTAGTGCTTGGATTCGTGAACAGGGGGAACATGGGGTGACAGGGTCAGATCTGTTCTGTATACTGCTTCTTTTATATCCATCCGATTGTTGCCTTTCAGTCCCTGTGTTGGTAATTTAGAGGTTTGAAAATTGGTTGTACAAGTTGGGATGTTGTGTTATACTGTTTTTCACTGTTTGCCATTCATTATTTTCCTACTGTTTTAAAAAAAAGTAGTTTGTGGAGGGAGTGGGGGGGGTTAGCAATGCCTATGGAAATAAGGCATGTAAGAATTTCTTGACAAACCACCCTAATGGCATTCTCTTATTTCAACAGGAGAGGTTAAAGGCAAATGAGCATAGAGCGGAGCAGGAGGACAAGGCAGCAAAAAGAAGCAGCGAAGGTGCCAAGCAGGGTCTCTCGGCCACCTCGGCTATAGCCCTGCATACCAGAAAGCCACATTCGCGCTCCCCCACACCCTCGACGTCCTATGGCAAAGCCCTGACGCCGCTGCCCTCCCCCGTCGCCGCCCTCAAGTCGGAGGCCCGACAGAAATCGGAGGAGGCCCTGCCCCAACAGTCCTATTCCCACCCTTCCACCCCGACCCCTCACCCTCCCAGCCCTGCTCCTGCCTCGCCTCCGCCGCCGTCCCCCAGCCCACCGAAGGAGGAGACGATGGAAGAGGCAGAAAAGAAGAAGCTGGACTTGCCGAAAGAGGCCTCCTCACCTTTCCAGGCCCTGTTTCCTGGTAAGGTTGAGGAGTCTTCCCATTGCCTTTCAAGTTCTTCTCTACCTTTTTGAAAGTTTGGAATAATGTTCTAGGTAATGTTTTTGGGAAAATGGATTGGTGGACCAAAGACTCAGATTTGGTTCTGTTTTCATACAGAATAATGAAACAGTCAAGAAAATAGTAGTTGTAGAAATGACATGAAAGTTACTCAGTGCTTTTCCTGTGTTACATGTGAAGTCATGCCTAGTGCTGCTTTTGTTTTGCTTACTCAAAAATCTAAATGAATAACCCATAAGTTATCACTACAAAAGGGACTTGAACACAGCACTAGTTTCACTCCAGAGCAATGTACTGTGAACCAAAAGATCTATATTATGTTTTGTGTATGGGTCTCCTGACATTTGCTCTGAATACAGAAAGTAGATTTCAGAAAAAAACACATTTTTAATATGTTAGATGTAGAGTATAAATAGAATTTTATGCTTGCAGTAATGTGCTTGTGTATATGTATGCCGGAGCACAGAGGGGATTTGTTCTTGAGAAGGGCTATATGGCTCATGAAACTTTCATAAAGCCTCAGTGCTGAAGTATAAGCCTGTGATTAATCGTTTTGTCGCTCTGTCACAGGGAGCTTTAGTCCATTGAAACTCACTGGTTTCTGCATAAACTCCTGAAGTCTTGAACGCTCCTTCCTTTCTATGTTTTTATAGAAATCCCTCCAGGCTATCCGTACCAATCAATAACTGCCCCATTTGGCAGCCACTACCCCTACCTCCTTCAGCCAGCTGCTGCTTCCGAGGCTGACAGGCTGGCTCCCGATGTACCTCTGCCTGCAGAGACCTCGGAACACCTGGCTACCTCAGCCGATGTCAAGCCCCTGCATTTGCACTCCCCAGCTGTGGTGGAGCCTCTGCAGGCCTCTTTGGAGGAAGAGCCAATGGAGGACCGGACAGCACTCAGGGAAGAGCCAGGCCTGGAAGACTGCAAAGAGGGCCTGAGCCACCCAAGCCACGGCGAGCTCCACAGCAGTGTGGACCTGCCCGAAAACACCAGCCAAGACCTAGATTTGTGTGCTGAGCAGGAGGGCCACTCCACTGGCATGGCAGCACAGGAGGGAGAGGAGGAGGCCGAGAAGAGCGCAGAGGTGGAACAAGAAGAAGAGTCCCTCCAAAGGCAGCAGCCTTCGTACCAGGTGCCAGAATCCACAACTGAGCCTGGGCCCAAAGCAGAGCTGGAGGAGAAGCCAGCCTGCTCCTTGAACGCAGATTTCAACAGCTCCACGTCGTACTACGAGACAAAAGAAGAGCTTGAACACCAAAGCCAGAGCTTTTTACAGCCTGACAACGCGAATCTTGAACCCGTTGCGAAGGAGAGCTTTTCCGAGCCTCCGGATGCGATGGAAGCTCCTTTCGAGGATACGCCGTTCAAGAAGGATTCCTTACCTCCATACCTGACTCCAGAGGTTACTCTGGACATCACGCCTGAAGATCCAATGGCAGGAATGATTGCCTTGGTGGCAGCAACCGAGCTGCCCCAGGCGAGTTCTCTCCCAGCCCTGAGCGACCCCCTGACCGCTGTCCTGGAGGGCACCTCGGGCTTCACCCGCCTGGAGTCCACTGCTCTCCAGGGGATCGCCCTGTTGAGCGAGATAGCCGAGCTGGAACTGGAGAGGCGCAAGACCGAGATGCACTGTAAGTTCTGTTGCTGTTTTAAAAAGAGGTGATCCTGGGGGTGTGTGGTCTTTTATCTTCTGAAACACAATAGGTCCTTCCTTGCCATTTCAGTTCCTAGTGCTTCACTGTTAGGCGTGATGGATTACGTTAAAATGGCTTGGTTGAAATGTTGAAGCTGACTATAAATTGGTGGGAAGGCATTAATAAGATGGAGAATTGTAAGGACAGAAGACACCCTTACTTCTTTTCTGAACTTGCTCGTCTAATTTGAACCACAGTGCCTCCTCCTTGTGTACTGTTCGACAAATTAGGAAGTGATGCTCCGTTGCTTCTCTTTTAGATATTATCCAAAGAGAAAGGGTAGCATTTTCTAATGTGCATTTTCATCAAGCTTTTTGTACATTTGCAGGTATGATGCAAGGTGGCTTGGAGAGCCTTCTGGTTGCTGGCAGGCAGGTGTTAATGGAGGCATTGGAGTGTAAGCCTGCAGTTACCATTCGTCTCCCTAGAGAGCTCAACCCCAACAAGAAGTATAGCTGGATGCAGAAGAAGGATGAGCCTGTAAGCAGTTTGATTTTGTGGTGCAGCATATGTTATTCAGAAGATTTTTTTTTAGCGTTTGCATATATGTATGGATGCAAGCTGCTGGTTGTCAAAGTTGATTTCTTGTGAAGGATTTGCAGATGCATTTCCAAATCTTTTTTGTCAAGGGCCTTCAGCTGCACGGCTGATTGGCGCAGACGTCTCTTCAAGCAGACTGTCTTATGCGTTTTGTAACCGTGGAGTGTTTTAAGCGTGTAATTAGAACAATTTAATTTGCATGCTTTCCAGGGTGGCAGAGGTGGTCCATTAAAACTTTAATGTTTCTCTTTTGAATTCTGACACTGCAGATAAAATGATTTTAGTTATTTTAATTAAAGTTTAAAGGGTGATACGCAACAAATGTGGCATAGTGGATTAAACTAGATGGTTACTAAAGGTTAGTGCTTCATGTTAACAGTTCCTGCATTTGTACCACTGGAAAATTAGGCTTTTTTTGGGAAGAAAATCTAACAGTGATCTAAATACCTTTTAAATGTATATATACCAAGCACGTATGCTTCCCTTTTTAAAGTTTTTCAAAGTACACTTTGTTCTGAATTTCATTGTTGGGCACACCAGGATAAATAGTGACCCGTTGTCTCTGTCAGTTGCTCTTGCCCATCATTGAAAGATTGAGGCGTGTTATTGAGGACGTGGCAGTTTGGGTCAAGTAAATGTTTTATTTTTCCTTTCTCGATTCCCATTTGACTACAGCTGTTCTCCATCAAATCAGCAATGGAAGGGATGGATGCCATGGAGCTGGATTACCGGATGAGACTAGCAGAGCTGCAGAAGAGATACAAGGACAAGCAGAGGGAGCTGGTCAAGCTGCAGAAACGCAGGGATTCAGAGTGAGTATCCCCCGCTGGCTGCTTGCAATTTTGGGGTTGTTTGTTTTTTTACGTAGAAGATGAGCTTTTATTGCCCTTTCAGAATCAACATGTTTATTGAAGAGCTGCTTCTTTCATATTTATTTCACCAGTTTTTATTAATTCTTCTGGATAGAATACATGAAAGGTTAGCGCTTAGGTACATTAATAGTTTGAGTTATTCATCTGCTTGTTAACTGTTGTATGAATTAAAATAATCTTTATTGTTAAGGATTATCACATGAAAGGCACTATGTATGATTTTTATTAAAGTTCATCTAGTGGTGTCATTGATTTTGTGCCCGTTTCTTTCAAGACGGCTTCATCTTGTATCATTAGGCAGAACATGGTAGAAGATACTCCAACAACACAGTGAATTTTATTTGCACTGATCTTTGTCAGTAGAACAAATGTGAGGAAGTGGCACATTGCTAAGTAAAAAGATGCAACACTCTTTGGTTTATTGAAGTTGTCCAACATGGTGTAAATCCTGTGGTTTGTTCTCACTGCAGGGAGAAGCATGACGAGAAGAACCGCAGTCTGGCCAAGAGAGGCCCGGGAAGGCCCAGGAAGAGGAAACACGGTCTCTGTGCTCTTTCCCCGCCTGCTGGAAGACTGGACACTAAGTGTGGAAAGTATGTGCTCACTCATTGCTGACCCAATAAAGACCAGCTACTTTTTAAGTTGGTGTGAAGTTAGCCGTTTTGTGGCAAGGCATGAAAGGAGAGAGAGTCGTCTGGGATAATCTGATTTACTAAGTTCACCTTGCCAAGTAAATATTGACAGGAGCAATCTGAGGGATTCGTAAGGAAGTATTTTATTTTTACTAAATGTTCCATAAGATGAGCTCAGCTGGTTCCAATTCCTTTGAGCTGTAGTCCTTTTGCAGCTACTATGCTCAGCATACGTAGTGCATTTCTTTATTATTCCAAGTATTTGAACCCCCAAATAGAATGCCACATTTATAAAAATGTACACATCACCAGCAGCCATATCGCCCAGCAACTCACAACTGGCAACCCACTGAAGCTAAGCAGGTGTGAGCCTGGTCAGTACCTGGATGGGAGAACTCCTGGGAAAAACTGAGGTCGCTGCTGGAAGAGGTGTTACTGGGGCCAGCAGGGGGTCTTCACCCTGCGGTCCATGTGGGTCCTAATGCTCCCAGTATTGTGACGGGACACTATACTGTAAACAGGCTCTGTCCTTCGGATGAGACGTAAAACCGAGGTCCTGACTCTCTGTGGTCATTAAAAATCCCAGGGCGTTTCGTGGAAAGAGTAGGGGTGTAACACCGGCGTCCTGGCCAAATTTCCCATTGGCCCTTACCGATCTTGGCTTCCAAATAATCCCCATATCTGAATTGGCTTCATTACTCTGCTCTCCTCCCACTGATAGCTGATGTGTGGTTCTGGCGCACTATGGCTGCCGTCGCATCATCCAGGTGGATGCTGCACACTGGTGGTGGTGGTGGAGGGGAGTCCCCATTACCTGTAAAGCGCTTTGAGTGGAGTGTCCAGAAAAGTGCTATATAAGTGTAAACAATTATTAATTATTATTATTTGAATCATTCTTTTTGAAGAACAAAAAGACCATCCTACTTTTTCAATGCTCGTTTTGCAACGAATGCTGGAGAATGGCTGGAAATGGCTGTTTCACTCTTCCTCGCAGGCTTGGGAGGAGTCTTCTGTTGTCCGAAGACTCGGAGACGGGTGAAGGAGGGAGGAAACGATTTCGTGGAACAAACGCTGAGGATGACGAGGATGTGGATAGTAGAATTGGGACATTCAAAAGGAGAAGCAAGAGCTGGAATGACCAGGAGGTGTCCTCGAGCTGCTCTCAAGAGGTTAGCCTTTTAGCCTGGGTTTGTGAATGCTTGGTGGTTTCATTACTTTTGAAGGGAGTGTGGTTTTCAATTAATACTTTTTTCTACTTCTGTTTACTAGAAGTGTGAAAAGCAAGGCTGCAATGTGCTTGTTTTGCTGTTGTCGCATTCCAGTCATCCAAATGTTTTTTTCTTTTTGCAATCTAATGAATGTAATGTAATCGTTCCCCCAACAGGTGCAGTTAAAAAGTAAGAAAAAGAAGAGAGTGAGTGAACAGGAGCAGTTAGCAACCAAACTGGACAAAGCCTTGTCTCTGACCAAACTCAATAAACTGAACAAGTCCCCTTTTAAGTTTGTAGATGGCTCCTCAGGAAAATTGAAAAGCAGCTCGGGGAGCTGCAACAAGCACATGATGTTCCACAAGATGGAGATGAAAGGCAAGGAAGGCAAGAAAAACCTCTCCAAAGGTCTTAGCCTCTTGCAGAAACCATCCAGAGGTAAAAACAAAATGGCCGCCAAAACAAAGAACATGGACCCTGAGATAAAGGTTAAAGGTCAGCTGAAAGCATCGTATTCTCCTGCTCGATCCGAAGTCAGCAGTTACTCATACAGTAAGTTTAAGCTCTTTGAGAGGTTTTCTTTTTTTAATCTATAGAAGGTTTTCCTTTGGTTCGTTTGCACAAGACCTAAAGATTTATGTGTTACAGGAATAAGAACGCACAATTTTCTTCGGTTCAAAGAATGAAGTTATAAGAAAATGGAGGTTAATGCATGACTGCACATTCCCGATTTCTGGTCATGTGCCTTCTGACAAATTTTTTGAAAGATGTATGATTTTATCCTTTATCACCGTGCAAGTGGTATCGCAGTGCACTTTTAAATCTTTGCTGCTGCTGCACTGTTTAATCATTTACTCTGAGATAAATACATTTTATTTTATTCTATGTAGTCATATGTAGTTGTCTTCTACTTCAGTATCTCTGATTGTTCTTATTTTTCCATGATCTAGATACAATATTGATGAACATGACTGAATTTGGTGTGGTATAGCATACTTTCAGACTTTGGAGTACATACTAATTTAATGAAATACTCAAAATAAATGTAGTACTGATAACCCAAATTAAACCACAAAGTAGAGAGGTGTCCATGTTGGTCTCAGTTGGTCAAAGTGCTTGCTCCAGTTATCCAATTGGTGGTAACCTGCTTGTACTTCGCTGCAGAGCATAAACAGCTCTCTAAGCGGGCAGCCAGGAGGAAGCTACATATTCCTATACTCATAGCCTACGAGTTAAACTGTAAAAATTCATGGTTTCCAAATGTGTAATAGAGCAAAGCTCTTGGTTCAGTCTTTTTGACATATCTAGCTGGATTGGAAGGTGAAGTTTGTGTATTTGTTTTAGCTCTAATGTGTGAAATGTGCTACTTTGTCGCTCTTGTTCATTCTGCTTGTACTGTTGTAAAGAAAGGATGCATTTTTAGTATATAGTTGATGTGTTTTATCTTAAGGGGATATCCGGCATCACTGCACAAATAGTGATAGAAGCAGAAGGGTCATGATGTATAACTAGGGGAGAATTGCTGTACTGTCCATTTGATACGATGCCTGTCTTTGAAAACAGATACCGACTCGGAAGAGGAGGATGAATCGATGAAGGAGGGATGGCCACTGCACTCCATGCTGAGTATCCCAGCAGGCAAGGCCCGAAGGCCTGGCTTGTACAGTTCTGTGTCCAAGAAGAGCCGACAATCGTGCAAGAGAGGCTTGCCATCAGGAACTCTCAAATCAAAACAGGCGGTCAGCAAGAAAAAACACAAGCACTTTGCTTTGCTGCTTCAGGAGGCAGAGGCCCGGTCTTCCTTCAGTGACTCTTCGGAAGACTCGTTTGACCAAGGTTACTAGACCAAAACCTCGATACGTAAAGAAAAAAAAAAGATGGTAGCCCCGATTTTACTCCTTCCACCCCCAACAATGGTTGTGGCCATCATTGGTGGTGACCTCAATCTAAGGCGGCCATCTTTAATGTTGGCAGCATAGCCTGCCATTTTCTCTACCTGTATCACTGTGATTTATAATATTGGCTCTTTTTAGAGTCCCCCTTATGATTTCTTTTATTTGATTTTTCTTTTTTTTGTTCCTGTTTTTGCTTGGCCTTGTTCAGAGGCGTCAGTGGAATTGTAAATTGGAAAATGTTGTGTGGGTGTGTGAATAGCTTGTTCTTTGTACTGCGGTTTGGTATCAAGCTTTATTAAACATGTTGATTTCATTTTTAACTAAAAGAAAACAGTGTGCTTTGTCTCTCTTGCTGTGTCTCCTGTTAGGTTATTAGGTTGCTTCACTTCATTCCCAAATGCAGTTTACTGCTCTGTTATTCAAATATCCCTTTTTGTTAGACATTTGATAATCCTATAAAATTCCAAGCTGAAACTGCAACACTGTTTCAGTATTGGTCAAAGCAAATTGATATATTGTGTGTCCAATCAGAAGATGACCTGTTGTATTGTAAAAAAAAATGGTCAAAAAGAAAAACTAAAACTGAAAGCAAATTCTTACAATAATGAACACCAGTGATAAGACAACTAGCACTGGTAGTAGGCAAGAGTTAAATTTGATTATTTTCTTGATGTTCTGGACACCCTTGCTTGCTGAACACTAATACATTTAACAACTTTTTTTTTTACTAAATTCACTACAGTAGTAGCACATTCTTCTTTTCATTTAAAAGGGGAGGAACATGTGAGGAAAAGCCGCGTTAATGAGTACTTTGCCCTTTTGCCCACGTGTTACAAAACCCAGATTATGCAGATCAGCATGTAGCATGGTGCTAGTTATCTCAGCTGCTTTGGGGCCATCATCTTCTAGTGCAAAATATCGTAAGAGTAAGGTCAAAGTAACCATATTTTAAATCATGAAGATAATTGTTTTTAGAGAAGGGTGCAAGAGTAATGAGGGCAATATGAAGCCTATCAGCATGTTTTATAGTTGACATAATGGGTGTTTGTGATCCTGTGGTGAGCTCCCCTACAGTAGAGGTGCTTGGTACAGCAACTGGTCGCAGCTTGGAATGACTCCAGCAAAGTTTTTTACTTGGATTGTCGGACTGCTCCTCTTTGGTCATCATGAAGGGATATTTGGACAATAGGGTACCTAATGGCTTTCCCTGTTTACTAAACAATGAATAACCTAGCTTTTCTAGATTGCTTGCTTTCTCCCTGCAGCTGCTTGGCCACCCCTCCACCTCTGACCCCCTCCTCCTACCCATGATGCTTTTGAATGTCTGTATTGGTCTATGCATTTGCTCATCCCTCTGCAAACAAAAAAGAGGCAAAGTGATTGGCTGGGAGTAGGGCAGACAGCTGCGCAGCACGAGGTCACTTTCCATGTCACCTGAGCCATGACCATTGCTCTGTAGGTAGGAGCATCACCCTTTTCTTGATGTAAGCTTTTGAATTTTAACATTTTACTAATCCCGCCTCCCCCAATGTGCGCACATTTTACATCGCAGAAGAAAAGCTGAAACCTGACTTTTAATATTCCGTGGAGCCTATGAATGAGATGTTTGCACAAATCCTCTTGAATTTGTTTAATTTTTCAAATTTAACCTTGCCAAAGTTGTCAAAATGCCATGGTTATTTCTTTGAATAAGCATTCATCAAAACTGATCTCTTTGGTATTCGAGAGGGCTTCTATGAGTCCTTAAATCCGGTTTTAGGCAGGGATTGGAAATTGTCTTTCTACCATGGCCAGGCACAAGAGCCCGAAGTTTACACCCATCTTTGAGATCTTATCCTTTACTAATCCCTTTCTAATTAAAATAGAGACCTGAAGTGAGTTATAAAGAGCAGACAGGAACGTGGTGCAGAGACTGAACACTCGGCATGAGGAAACGTGCTTTTTATTCCCTCTGTAAAGAATCTAAAAAGTGCCGTCCTTAAAGATGAATAGGAATAAACACTTAAAAATAGCGAATGTTTTGGTGAAATCCCTGGGGTATTTCCTTGTTCAAGAAGATGCTATATTGAAGAAATGGCAAAGTGAATGGGAGGATTTAGGATCTCTTTTGTATATTGTTTTTCTGGGTTGCGGCCTTAAAAGTGCTAGCTAGTCATTTATTTAATGAAGGTGAAATATGAATTTCTAATTGAGAAGATGGCTTATACCTTAACTGTTTTTAAACTAAAAGGTCTGTGAAGTTATGCTCAATTTGCCTTATTTCACATCATAATCTTCCCCATAATGGCTCTGTGCATCTTCATACACAGTGTGAAAAACTTCATCACTAATTCCTAAATGCATCATCCTGCGTCCTACTGCCAGCAGACCAATACAATTTTAATTTGATGCTGTCAATGAAGATCCTAAAGAACTGGGTTAGGAGTCATGGGTGCTGGACAAAGATGGGGAATGCTCTGTCAAATAAAGGGAGCCTGTGGTTTTCTCCTGTAAACGGGTTGTGGTTTCCATGACTGAGGTTAAAGAAGGCTTTACTGTTTGCGCAGATTTTGTCTTCTCAAATGGACGTTTGAAACGCTGCTGGTTGGGGTTGCAATTCTCCGAAAAAGAGCATTCATCTTGGGGAAAAAAAATGTTTTTATATTTAGATTTTAAGTAAAAACACAGTGGATTTCCAGCAGCACGACCTCAAACGTTTAGAAGCATTTATAATTATATGACTTGAAATGATTGAGTTTCAGCGTTTTGTTTTATAACAGTAATTTACAAAAGTAGATGTGGGGGTGTGTTCCTCCATGTGTTGTGAGATCAGCTATGTGCAAAAGCAGATAGAGACCTGCATATCGCAACCTTTTTTGGAAAGGAGTTATTTGGTTCAATATCCTAATGCAGGCAAAGTCCATCAGCATGAAAATTGGGGAAACAACCACTTTAGAGTGTGATACGATTAAGGTGATGCAATGTTTCTTCTCTGGAAGCTAGAAGGATACTTTCTCCAGTTCCAGCTCTTTAACACTTCCAGTGTATCAGTTGATGCAGAGGCCCATCAGTGGCTACAAGCTAGTCATTCTTGTAGGTTCATCCCCATTTGAAGTTTAAACAGTACAAAGGACACTAAACCTCCATATTGACCATAGCACTGGTTTTGAGTTGATATAATATTTTAATCTATTCATGATGCTTGAAATAATGCACTGCCATAAATATCAATGTAAATCAGTCTCGTAGTCTGTATAACTTATTTTCTGGACTGAATTCCTTTGTCCTTCTCGAACACAAATTCCCCCCACTCACTATGACAGTATTAGACTGTGAAGCATGATACATTTTTACAGGGGCAACTGTTTTAAAGAAATAACCATGGCTAAAAAGGCCAGAACTCCAAAACAACTCTCAGATGTACAGTACTCTTCAACTGTTCCATTAGTTTGCATTTGAAAGGCACTAGGAATGATAACTAACAAAGACCCCAGAAGCTGTGAAGGTCTGCCTGCACACAGCCTGCTTTGTTTGCTGTAGGCCTGCTTGAATTTCCTTAACCATATATATTTTAATTGTTTTTATGTTTAAGAAGAATGTGCTCTGTCAAAATCATGGTGCTTCAACTTAATTGGTTTTTTTTTTATTCCAAACGTCTCCTGCTTTTAAATCCTCTGTTTACTTCTCACATTAACCTGTACACCTTCTGCTTATTAAATGCTCTTACCAGCATCTGGCTGCCAATAACCTTGAATGTCGTGTTCTAAGATGTTTTTTTGTCTATGTCTATTAATGTGTTTTTCATTAGCTAATGAAGCTAAATGTGTGGGATCTTGGGTTAGTGCTACTTATTGTTTGTAGCATCCAGTCCTTGAAAATGCTCGACAGCTCTCTCCCCCTCCCCACTTGTGACAAGCTTCTCTTAGAATTAACTGTTAATAATTTATGTCTCCTTTAGTAAGGATTTCTGCTTGCAGCAGATATGTTTTTCTTTTTTTTACCCCATTGTTGTGTTCATTCAGCTAAATCAGCAAAGAGTAGCACCAGCCTTTCTTGTCAGGTCTTGCTTTATTTGTAGCTTTGCATCACAAGCCTTTTACTTTACAAAGATGCTGAATAGCATGCACAATAAAATCCTGCTTTAATTCCCCTTAATTCTGTTGTATCTACTAGATGCTGCCCACCCTGCTTGTCACACTGTTTCAGCATTGAACTAAGCTTAGTTCTTGTACTTTAATCATTTTTATTGGCAAGATAAACGCCTGTATAAATACAGGAACACTTTATCCGGGCTAAATTTAGCTTCTTCGGCACCAGATTACTTTGACAGATGAGAACCATGTTGACATATTCAGTGAGCAAGTAGCCTTAAAATGTCTGTGGTAGTATGACAGAAAATGCATGTGTGTTACATTATTGTAGGCGACATTGTGTTTCAGTGTACATCTGTTCTGCATGACTGTATGTGTTTGCATGCTTCTTTTTTTCCAAGAATACTCTTTAAGCAAATCCAATAACACTCATGGCAAATAGTAATCTGATCAGTCAAAACCAGTTTAAGATTGGATAGAGCTACATGCTGCATGAGTTGGTTTAAAACAGAATTTTTTTCTGAGGCAAATCTCAGCTGTCAAGAAGTCTTTCAAAATGCCAGTCTTAACTACTGTTAATTTTTTCCTCAAATGTTTTATTTTTGTGAATAGTGATTCAGGGGAAATATAACGATCCCCACTGATCCTTTTTACACGTAGGTGTCAAATTGTAAAGCTCTTTTGTGGCATTTTTACGCTTCTCTCTCAAAGTTTAAAATATAATCTGTCTTAAGCCGACTCGTGTACGTTTTGCATGGACCAGCCCCCTTCTGTCAAGAGTGCCTTGTGTGAATTTTTTTTCTCTTCTCTGTTGGCAGATTACACCTCTGAGAAAGAGGAGGATGACGACGAAGAGTATGACTACGAGATAGAGAGAAGTGATGGCCTCTGCTCTCCCTCTCTGGATGAGAGTGGGTTAGGGCTGCTCGCTCGGTTTGCCGCCAGTGCCATGCCCTCCCCAATCATCTCTACTCCTCTCTCCGTCGTTCAGTTAGAGGCCAAACAGAAAGCTAAGAAGAAGGAAGAGAGACAAAGCCTTCTGGGTAATTAACAACTCGCATGCCAATGAGAATGTGCTCTTCATGACATGTAAACCCTTCTCTTTTTGCCTTGGTGATCAGATTTCCTTTGCTCGTTCCATACAGCCAAGCCATTTGATTTCTGTGGCCTTTGGCATGCATTTCAAAACGCTGGCTTTCATTTTCATCTGCGTCCTGCAGTCTTTTCACATTATTGTTTCCATTTGGAGTGGGCAATTTTTGTGTTTTACCAAATGTTGAAAGCAAAGTGGGGTGGCGAGGGGGGGTCTACAAATTTCAGAGAATTCTGTACTTCTGTGTGGCACATCCTCATAGAGAGAGAAGCTCAAAGACAGCAGTTTGGTGAGAGAGAGTAATGAGCGTGTGATGGTGCCAAACATTTGATCAAGTCTGATGCAGACGTGCCTCACATTAGCAACCGAGTGGATGTTTTTTTTCTCTCAAGCTCCATACCAGAATGATAGCACATTCATTCTAAGTAAAATGAATGAGCTAAGGAAATAAACCTGTACCAGATTGCACATCTGGCTGATGAATCTTGAATAATTTCTTCTGACAGGGGGGAGAAAGTACACAGTTTATTGAAGGGCCAGTAAGGGATCTAAAAGCTCTATGGTTCCTGAACAGTGCAGCTTGTGCCGATCAAATAATGCCTGGGAGCCAATACGCTGACCTTTCCAAACAGATGGTCCATCAGTGAAGTCACTCTCCAAAACAAGGTTCTTATGTGTTCATTGCAGAACAGCTATTTTCTGAAGCGGGCTGTCGCTTTTTGCCTTGGTTCTTCAGCATGCAGGAGGCAGTGTATAACAAAAAAAAAATCAGTGCGCATTTCTTGTACCATTCATGTCTAGGGAAAAAAAACACGTTTATTCTCTTTTCTTTAGCTGAAGCGGCACTTCCACTACATAAAAAAGCAAATTCTGATGGTGGTGCACAGAGCCCATTGTTACAGCTATGGCTGGCTTGCACTGCGCCCTTTGCAGTAGCATTGAGTTGGCACACACTCACAGTTTGCAGGGACGCCTACAGGGTGATGGTCAGTCTTATATGAGCTCATTTGGCTTACAGCGATCTAACACAGTCAGAGCTGTAGTCACCAGAAGGCG
The DNA here is from genome assembly GCF_059453375.1 of Lepisosteus platostomus. NCBI lineage: Eukaryota > Metazoa > Chordata > Actinopteri > Semionotiformes > Lepisosteidae > Lepisosteus > Lepisosteus platostomus. The sequence continues at coordinate 7,222,077 of NC_142629.1, forward strand.
CACAAGACAGCCTCAGAAGAGAACAAACCCGACTCAAAAGTGAATCTGCCTTTCTGTTTATTGCCCCCAAGAACATATGGAAAATGCAAATTCCAGAAAGTTCCAAGCAGCACGTTTTTGTTCATTGAAAAAGGAAAGGTGAAAAGTGGCAAAACAATTTGCGTGAACTTCTCTCCCCAACTGGTTTGGACTCTTAAAGCAGTCGTGATAGCTAATCTGTTTGTCTTTAGCTAATGAATGAAACCCAATTCCCAACCAACAGGCAAAGGGGATTTCTGGGCTTCGTTTGAAAAAGCCGTCAGGTGGAACGGCTGTGCGTCTGCCTTTGTCTCGGTAGCAGATGTGCACGAAAAGATCGTTGCCACTCATTTTGTACATGAACAGATTGTTTGCCTTTTTTAATTTCTGAAGTAAAAAAAAAATCAAGAAAACTCTTTGGCGGTGGGCTGTCTACATGTTGAGACAGTTTGCCACCTTTGTTTTTCCTTTTTCAGTCAGGGTGCTATTGGAAGCACCCTATTCGTGACACCTTTACTTCTTCCCTCCCGCAGGAACGGAGTTTGAATACACGGACTCGGAGAGCGACATCAAAATCAAGTCCCCTTCTCTGCTGCATGGCAAGAAGGCCGGGCCAGAGCCGTCACTGCCCTCGACGGGAGATGTGCTAGAGGAGGCAGGCCCCAACAAGCTCAAGATGGCCGAGAAGGGCAGGAAGCCAAAGAAGGTGAAGTCTCCCAGGGAGTTCAGCTTCGACTTCGGGGCTGAGGGCAGTGACGAGGACCGCTGGACACGCCGGAGGAGCGAGAGGATCTTCCTCCATGACGCTACTGTTGCCACCCCTGTCTCGCCATCAGGCAGGAGCCCTACGGCCCCCCTGCCCCCCAAACCTTCTCGCTTCCCCAGGACTGTGCCGCACAGCCCCAAGAAAGAAGCCGGCAAAGTAAAGGAGGGAAAAGATGCTCCTAAGGTAAGCTTGCTCTCCGAGTGTCGTTCACTCTTACAATGCGTTTTTGCTCTTCACATACCACCACCCGCTGCCTCCAAAACAACTGCTGAGCCTGGGCTTACATTGCATATTTCACAGCAGGTGTCCTACAAGGCTTCATAGTACAACAGGCGTCCAACTGAGCATAGCTTGCAGCAAAAAAGAAATTGGAATTTGGAATGATCCAGGCTGAGATTTGCCAGTGATAATTTTTTTTATGTTCCGCCTCCTACCTCTCACTCTCTTTCCTCATCCCCATCTCACCTGGGACGCAGTAGAAGTGACTTCACACCATTACAGAACTAGGTTTAAGTTGTTTGTGCCACCTTGCCCACAAGGTTTTATTTTGAATCCGTTTACTATTAGACCAAGCATGCCAACATGAAGAAAATATGTTTGCCCCAGCCAGACCTATATAGTGATATGAAATGACCAAGATCTGTGCATTTGAAACCAAGTGGGGAAAGGAATTTTAAAGAGTGTTACCAGTTTTTGTCTTTCGTTATATCCCTGTGGCTTATTAATAAAAATACATTTGCACGCAGTTTGTCTGGAAGCAGTGAGTGACAATCTTCCCTGTGGATCCTCACTTGAGCCTGTGCCGTTAGCTTTCCTTTTATATTTTTCAGAAGAAGAAAGGTAAAGAGAGTCCTCTGTGTTTGTCACCCCCCCAGCTCTCCAGCACCCCCTCAGAAGGGCGGGCGTGCTTGCCCTGCCCCCCTTCAAGCCCCGGGAGGAGGAGCAAGGGGAAGACCAAGGCCAGAGAGGTTAAAAAAGAGGTAAAGTGCAAGAGGTGGGCCGTGCAACACACACAACCCCAGACAACAGACAGCCCCCGTGCTGCTTTTGTATTACACAAAGCATTGATGTTAAAATCGAGGTTTGTTTGAACTGATATCCAAAGACGAGATTCCCCTTCTGGAGTCCTGCACAAAACGTAATGTCCAAATAAAATGTAAAGCTGCAAGCCCATAAATATGTGGTACACCTAATCGACAGCACAGTCAAAGCGCAGAATGGTAGACACCAAACCTTCTTCTGATCTTGAAAAATAATGCGTCCTGACCTATCCTTTGCTAGGGCAGTGGGTGTTTGAATGAGCACTAAACAGAGCTGTCGTCTCACATGAGCCCTATCAAGAATCCACAGTTATTTCAGAGAGTTTTGCCAATGTGCAAAGTTAATATACTGAAAAGACTTGCGGCTGCAATTGCTGACAAAGGTCAGCTTCTGCCAATTATCGTGTCTAAGGGTCTCACCATATTTGAGTTTTTTCCCTTTGGTGGTTGCTGACATTTACCATACCTTATCTTACCCTTGGAAGTTTTAGTTAGGAACGGTCTGAATACTTTTGCAAGGCACTGTTAAGTATTTTGTCCATTAATATTTTTAACAAGACGTGCACTGTGGAAAATGAGGAGAGAAATGAGGGAATGGGGTCTTTATATAGATTTTTAGCACTTTTGGGTTTATTTAAATATCATGTACCTTCCTCTCATGAGTTTCTGATGCATGCCAGAAATCCGCCCCCTTAAAAAAAGAAGAAAAACGAACATGCATAGTGACTTGTTACCACATGCCAACTACAGAACCTTCCTTTGACTTCGCAGGAGAAAATGGTCCTTTAAAAATGATTTCCTGAACTTGAGTGTTCCTGATGTGCGGCAGGCCGAATTAAATGCGTCTATATCCAGCGCCTTGTGTTTGGCAGATCTGGACCCAGTGTGTTCTGGTGTATCTTCTGTCCAGCAGGCCCGGGGGAAAGGAGGGGCAGTGAGCAAACTGATGGAGAGCATGGCAGCCGATGAGGACTTTGAGCCCAGCCAGGACAGCAGCTTCTCCGAGGATGAGAACGTCCCACCAAGCGCTCTCACAGACCGGCCCAGCACCCCTGGTGAGCCTGAGTCTCCTGTGCTGCTCCTCTGAATGCCAGCCACACTGAAACCCCATTACACATCATTGACATTCCGAGCCTCACATAGAGTGGTGCTGCAGTTGTCTTGTCTCCTTTTGTTCTATTATTTTACACTGCTTGCATTCCAAGGAGTGTTAGAAAACTGTTCGTGCATTAGCTACAGCTAGGGAGAATGCCTGTGTTTCATATCAATTCAAAATCAATGGACCAGTGTTTATTTTGTGCATGTATGGTAAAAATACATTGACACAAGCTCATGAAGAACCCCTCATTAATAAACCAACAAATCCCCATACTAACATGAGCGTCCAGGCGTAGATTCGGTACCACTGGAATGTTAATCGCAGACGGCTGTCAAATTTGGATTTAATTTTAAGGCGCCTGAAATAACTGACCTGCCAGGGAAGTCCGTTTTACAAGTTCATAAAAAAGCAAGAGGGGCAGAGTTCAGAATACAGAGGCCCTGGGGGAACAGGGAGAGCAGCCTTTTGAAAGTGGATTGGAGATGCCCCCTAGAGGGCTTAAGGTTTCTTTACACACCAGGACATCCAGGCTGTGGCGCTGTAATTTGTTGGTCTTGGTGCTTCGGGACAGACGGGCCCTGCAGGCCCAGAGGTCAGTTCGGGAAACAAGATCCCCTTTGTACAGTCAGACCATTCGCAAGACATTTGTCCGCTTCTCAGCCTGAGTTTCCCCCCTGTCTTGCAGCCCCTCGCAACTGTGTCATCGACAAGGACGAGCTGAAGGATGGCCTGAGGGTTCTCATTCCCATGGACGACAAGTTGCTCTACGCCGGCCACGTCAAAACCGTTCACTCGCCAGACATGTAAGCTGAAGGAGATCCCCCCCACAATGCCCCATCAGGTTGACTGCATCTGGGCTGCGTTTGGCTGCCCGTTTCTGCAAGCGAGCTCTTCCTGCTTCTGTACCCGGGAGCAATTAGGATGAGGGGAAACGCTGAAGCGAAATGGCTTACAGGCGTAAGCAGGAAAGGGCAGAACCTGCTTTAATTGTTGGCAGTGCAAGCTGGAGAGTTCATTAGCTGTTCAGAAAACTTGTCGAGAGCTGTGTAACAAACCCGCTTCCAATTCCACACGTCCGGATCCAAACGGAACAGTTGTGCCTCCGATCTGCCGCATTTTTGGGATATTGCGTAGCCCGGTCCGAAGGGATGTCTGAAATTTTTCTTTTGTGTCTAATAATGGGCAGTTCTTTTCAAGACGCTTCATAGTTCTTGTTGTAAGACATGAAATTGAGGCTTGTGTATTATATCCTGAAAATGCATGAGCAGAGAGAAGGAGGATGAGCAGCCTTTGATTGCTCCTCTAAAAAGTGCTGGAACATAGAATGTGGAACTAATACAATAATGCAGATCTCTCACTGGACAAGGGATGTTTCTTAATTCATTTCTTAAACCAGGGATGGGCAATGCTGGTCCTGGGAGGCTGGTGTATCTACAGGTCTTGTAGGTATCTTCAAAGCAGCAGCACCTGAAAAGCTGGGCGAAGCTGTTAAACTGGTCCCATTAAGCCAGTAACGAGCTGATTGGAGTCCTCAAAAGCGGAGCTCGAAAGAAAACCTGCAGACACGCCAACTCTGCACAATAAGCATTTGCCATCCCTTTCTTTGAGCAGTCAGCCTGTTCCAAAGTTCCTGCATACCTCAAATCTCCTGTCCCGCACCCCATAAAACACCAGGTTCTCCTTGTGAACTGTGCAGGAGTTTACCTTGCCCTCTAGGCAGCCCCCTAATAAAAGAGGCTTCACACCTGGAATACAGTGCTTCTCTTGGCACACTTTAAGTAGCAGATGTAATTGTGAAAATTTTAAGAGCTGTGACTTGGCTAGAATCTGGCCATTATAAAAAGGAGCATGTGAGCAGTCCTTAGATTAGTCTTTTCCACTAGGCTGTAGAGTAAGTAGAACCGGGATTGTACCACATTTGTATTTTGAGCTTGTTTTAATAATGGTGTTTCTCCCAGTCCCAATATTCATTTAATGGATATTTGGATTTTCATTATATATCTCATGAAGATGGTGGAGGCTAGATTCCACCTTATTAGAACACGAAAATCATATTCCATTGATTGAGTGCTCCACCAGAATCATTGAACAAGTTAGTCTTAACTTTATCTACGAAGGCTAAGGGACTAGGATTACTTTAAAAAGGAGGTTTGACAAGGTCATAGGTGATTTGAGGCAACACACTGTGATAGCTTAATATGCTATCAAATGAGGACAGTGACCTGTGGTTTAATTTAACAAGGTGTGAAATTTCTCTGAAAGAGGCAATTGGAGCATGAATATAAGATGAAAATTTTGAAAGATATTCAACTGCATTTTCACTAAGACTTCCACCCCGTCATTTCCTTGTACCTTTAAAACCTTGTGTTTGCAGCCAAAATTTGATTTTACTGCTTTCTTTTATTTACAATATAATTCTTATATTTGATAAGTTTATCCTCCACTTCTTGGGCTTATCTGTTTGGTAATCATCCATTTTGTGTTTTTGAGTCAGACTCTGTGAATCTTCACGTTATCCAATCCACCCAATATCTTATGCCTCAAAGAGTTCGTTTGTATGTCATTTGTATTTTCCACCTCACATGTTTTCTGTGACTGCTAAAACGGTTCTGAAAAGATTACATATCCCTACGGAAGACTGAGGCAGACTGTACTCAAAAGAATATTGAATGTTACAGTTCTGCTACAATCCTGCTGCACATTTATATATCACATTCTGCTATTCATAAAAACACTAGGTGTGGGAAGGATTAAAAAGTAATTTAAAGCATTGAAAGACCAAGTGGGTACATTTTTAGTTGAGATGACATCCATGTGAATCCGTGTTTTTATATATGTGTGTAGTGTCTTTATTAGTTTGTCTCTTGCTTAGTAGATGAATGCATTAGACCCCTGTCTCAGGGAGAAGATCGATAAATCTGCAGGCATCAAAAAGGAAATATCTACAAACTGTTGTTCCCTTTTTGGAGTCCTTAATGAGCTGGCATTAAAAAGATCAATACTGAATTAAAACTCAGAACTCCGTGGAACAAAAGCCCTCCCTTATCTCTGCCTGAGCCTATCCTATCATAAGCGCCCAATTGAAAGTTCACAAGGGGAGCCATTGCCAGGGGCTTTATTGTGTGTCTGATATCCGGTGCTTGCTGATGACCGTTAATTCTGGGTAGTAGTAAACTAATTTCAGTTTCTCTTCCCATTTCATGAACTTCCGTTTGTATCTCATTTTAAGAATAGAAAGTTGTTTTACTGTATAGGAGTTACCTTCACATCAGAAATAATAATAATAATAATAATTATTATTATTATTATTATTATTATTATTATTATTATTATTATTATTATTATTATTGCTTACACTTATATAGCGCTTTTCTGGACACTCCACTCAAAGCGCTTTACAGGTAATGGGGACTCCCCTCCACCACCACCAGTGTGCAGCCCCACCTGGATGATGCGATAGCAGCCATAGTGCGCCAGAACGCTCCCCACACATCAGCTATCAGTGGGGAGGAGAGCAGAGTGATGAGGCCAGTTCATAGATGGGGATTATTAGGAGGCCATGATTGGTAAGGGCCAATGGGAAATTTGGCCAGGTTACACCCTTTTCAAGAAACACCCTGGGATTTTTAATGACCACAGAGAGTCAGGACCTCGGTTTTACGTCTCATCCTAAGGACGGGTGATATCTGTATCATTGATATCTGTAAAGTTTGAAGTTCAGTATTTCGAGAACTAGCACAGAAGTGACGAAGTTAGCATGCGTTGTCCTTATCCTAGCAGGATGGATCCCGTATGGAGATTTATATTCGTTGTGGATTAGTCTCTCATTGTGAAGCACCTCGCGCAACTGCTTCCAAATCATACCATCTGGAAATCCCAATTTGTTTCCCACATATATAGTTTGCAAAGCAAACAGCTTGCTTTTAACTCCCATGAGTGTTGCACCTCCAATCGATGTATTAAAACAAAATCAACATTTAATGTATAATATTTCATATAATAAACTTATAGCCACTGTTGATAACAGAGTATAATTTCATTATTAATAGTGACATGCATAGTCCTTGCTTAATTAAATGAGAATCTGGGTAATTTTCTGGTGCTTTAGCTCTGCATGTACTGGCCTGGTTCAGACTGTAGCTTCAGTAATGATTCTCAAAGGAAAACTCCCCATTCCTATTGAAGTTTCTTTCAGTATTCCATGCACAGAGGCACAGTTTTGCTCAGCTTACTGAGCATCTTACTGCAGATGGGAATTTTTGCAAACCCTTTTCTGGAATGGAAATGTTTTGACGATTTTGGTGCTTTTCTCCATGATGTGCATGAAGGTCGTGATGACCTACTTTTCCATGGAATGGAGAATTTGAATGCATTATTAATAATCGCAGTTACTAGCATTTGTGCTGACCTGCTGTGTTGTTATTTTATCTAACGTCTTTGTTACTGCTGCTTTAAATTCTGAAGATGAATCAGTCTTGAGAGTTTTTTTTTTGCCTGAAGCTACGTTTAACTTTTTGCTTCAATGATCGTTACGGCTCACATCTAAAACAAGGATTCCTGGCTAGCTCAGTGCTGCTGCTTCTGGGTGTGATTGGAATATTACATAACCCTGCCCATCCTGTTAATCATTGTACTTCATTTGTTTATGTCACAGATCAATATTCTGGATAACAGATTCTTGTGATAGACCTGCCACATGCATTCATCATGTCAGTAAGGTATTTAGACTCTGGAATTGTGCCTATTTTAGAAAACGTGCTTTAAGACAAAAACCACCTGAATATACATTGATTATAGAAATTATACTATCTATACTGTCTTAAACATACTTCACATTTTGCTGTACTTTGCGCCATTATTTCCCCTTGTATCCTGACAAGGGTCCCTGTCGTGAATAACATCCCCATGACACGATGGTGCTACCATTATACATTGCAGTGGGCATGGTGTTCTTTGGATGATGTTGTGTGCTGGGTTTGTGCTAAACATAATTCATTGTATTTAAGCCAAATAGTTCCATTTTAGTTTTGTCAGGCCACAGTAGATTTTGTCATATGTTTACAGTTTTACTGTTAATGCTTGGTTAGTGTTTTTCATCAGTAATGGCTTCCTTATTGCCTTAAATTTGTGGAGTGCTTGGGATGTTGTCATATGCGCTTTGACCAGTCTAGGCCACAAAAACCTGTAGCTCTTCCAAAGTTGCCATATTCCTCTTGGTAGCCATTCTGATCAGTGTCCTGCTTGCTCGGTTATCCAGTTTGGAGGGGTGGTCTGATCTAGGCAGGGTCTTTGTGGTGTTTAACACCTTTCATTTCTAAACAATCATCTTGTTCATGTTCCGAGGGATATCAAGGCCTTTGAAATTTTGTATACCCATTCCCTAATCTGTGCTTTTCCACAACTTTTTTCTGTTTTTTTTTCCTTGGTGCTCACAGCTTGAGTCTTTGCTTTGAAGTGCACTACCCAGAAAAGAGAAATTACCAGAACGGTTGAATTTATCCTTAAATCATGTGATTCAGTACAGTCTAACACTGGAGGAGGCAAATTAACGTGGTGTGTGGTTTTGAAGTCAATTTGTTACACCTGAGCTAATTCAGGATTGCTATTACAAGGAGGGCACTTATCCAACCATGCTATTTCAGTTTTATTATTAATTTTCTAAATTTGTAAACAGAAATGAAAAAACATTTTTAATTCCAGGTGGTATACACTTTCTGTCCACACTTAGTTGGCTTACAAAGATCTGCTGTGTGTCATGGCCCAGTCACTTTCTAAACTGAAGGGAGACAGAGGTCACTAATCACTAACTAAATGAGTCTGATGGTCTAAAGCAAGACCCTAGTAAGCATAGATCAGAAGCACACAACCAGCAGACTGTGTTTGTGTATCTGAGCTCACAGAGTGAAATGGCCCAGGATGATGGACAACTCTAGAATTCTCAAGAGCTGTTAGATCCCCAGTGTCAGGAAAGCAGTATTCTGGATTTACCAGTTTAAAAAGTTGAGACATTTCTCCTAAGGTGCAGGTTTGGATCTGGGATGTGTCCACATAAGCAACAGTGGATCCATGGCATGGATCTAGTCGACTAGTGCTGTTGAATAGAAAAGTCAAAAGAGACTAATTGTGCATTGTGAAGCCCTTAGACTGATGACACTCCCATCGGTACTATGATTTTCAAGTTCCCTGTGTCAGGAGCATTAGTCTCTTAGTGCAGCCAGTCTGACTTTTATTCAAAAGCGTTCCTAAAACGGTGGCTTGGATCCAGGATTCAACCGCATGCAGCCCTCAACTAGAGTGAGATACATGGCACAGATTTAATGGGCATAGAATTTCTCTTTATGGGACCACCCACAGATGGATGGCCTGGCTGCATTGTGGATTAAATGGGGATAATTTCCTCCTCAACCTTGTGATTGACTTACATTGAGCTAATTTGCGCAACAGTCTTAAATTTAAGCACTTGAGGGAAAAGCTAAGGGAGATTTTAATTTAAGGTGTTTTCGATAACGTGCTGCAGGACTATGACATGCATGAAAGTGAACAGACATAAAGAATGTTGACTGTTTTATCACTGGATAGAGACGTTTCAGAAGGTTTGGTAATTGTGTCTGACAAGCCATTGAAAAAAAAATTGGGATTATGAGGCTCAGTACCAAACTGATGGGCTGCTAGTCATTCAAATCCTAACTCACACACAGACAGATGCTGGGTAAGCAAGGCCTCAATCTTCTTGATAAGGTTCATTTTTCCTTTGGGAAAAGTGATCCAAGTTAAAACCCTTCTGACAAAGTGAGCTCCTGGAAACCTGTAGGCCCAGCGTTCCCTTGGTGACGGTACAAGACGACTGTTTCATCGGACGTCCAATCCATTTCATTTTCATGGGAAACGAAGGGTTGTGAAGAACTGTAGCCAGACAGAAGACAACTACTCTTGTAAAATGAAGACGTTTGTGTATCTATCATTATATTTATAATATAAATATTATCATTAATAATTTTAATGATTATAGAAGAGGTAAAAATAAAACAGGAGACTGCAATCCAGTATAAATGTTGGTTTTCAAACACATTGAAAACAAGCAGGAGCTTAAAGATGCATGTCATCCAATTTGGAATATGCGCTAGCTCTTGTTCGATTTTTTTTTTCTAATTTTTGTCATGTAAAAAGTGGGGTTTCTGAATGTGGAATACATGCTCGGCAGTGGGTTCTGCTAATGAAAAACCACAAGATGTGCTGTTGATCTGATCTGCACTGCGGAATAACAGAGCTCCCTGTTGAGTTGCATCAGTGCCTTAAAAGAACATGATAGTGGCAAGCCGTTCATCTCCCAGAGCTGTAAGATCTTAAATTACCCAAACCCCTAAGACATAACTGATACTCAGTACCTAACAATTCCTCCAGCTTTCAGAACTGCAATCCAAAGAGCCAACAGTCATGGGCCATGTGGACTGATGCCTGTGGTGTATAAGCTTAAGGAAGCCACTATCAACATAAAACTCTAAATCAAAGTAATGGAGCTGTCACTGACTGACAGATGTCTCCTTAGACTGGTGTTTGACATCTACAAATCAGAGAAGCTCCCTAGCCATGTCCTTCTGATGTACCTTGTTCTGTGAGAATTAGGAAACCTGCCAGAAATAAGACTTTATGATGAAGTTCTTCATCCCTTTAGCTTCCAGCAAGGTTTTTTCTTTGTCTCCCAGAAAATCTTGCGATATAATGCAAATTGACAACTGATTGGCTTCAGACGAGGGAAAGTTATGCTTTCAGAGCCCAGTCAATATTCCCCCAGCTTTGCTCACGAGACAGATGTATTCCTTGGCCTGATTTCCTGTAAAAGAAAATGTTTGTTTTGGATGTAATTCTCCTCACAGCATTGTCAGTGGAAGCAAATATCTCTTTTAAAAGGAAAGTCTAAAATGTTTAAAATGTCTTTAAAACAAAATCTCGTCTTACCGTACAAGAAATCTGATGTTTCTGGGGGGGAAAATGAATCGGGTGAAAACAGTAATATCAGTGAGTGATACCAAAACATAACAGGTCCCTGAGGGAAGAGTTAGGCAAGGATAATTCAGCCTGTAAATTTATGCTCTAAGTTTTGAAATAAAACCAAAAATAACCTCACCTGCAAAATGATGACAACTCTCACATTTTTCCCTGTGATTTATGTGTATTTATAAATATTTCTGATGACTCTTCAGTTTTTCATTTGTTAAAAAAAAAGTAGTGTCAGGGGTTTTTGAGAGAAAACAGTTGTCTTAAGTTTCTTTTTTTACTTCTCCTACCCAATCCGTAATCTTCTGAAGGTGGTTAACAAAGAAATAACCATCAGTCTTGGGGATGAACTTATCAGGCAACTCAGTGTTTCAGTAAATCTCCGAGTCTCCCCCTAATACCCAGTAAGATCTTGCCCTCTCGGGGAACGGCTGTACGTGAACAAGTTGCCAGCACAAGTGAACTGCTCTGGGGTATTCTGCCTTAACGTTTCAGCTCAAAGGAGTGTTTGTTCCTTTATAGAGCTCTGGCTTAGCATTAAACCTGTGCTGGAACCTTCTAGCTCTGCCCTTGTTTAAAATTTAACTCTTCCTATCCCTAATTTAAAACAGAACGGAGGGGGAATGAATGGCTTTTCTGGTACAGTGGTTGGAAGTGTAGCACTCTGTTCTCAGTCCTGTATGAAGGACCATCATAACCAAAAACATCTTGGCCTTTGCGTGAGCTGTGATTTTTTGTTTGTTCACCTCATAACTCATTAATGTCTGGTTTTTCATATCCCAGCCAGGCACGTTGGTGTTGTCGGTGCGTTGCGCCGTCTGAAATGAATCTGGGATTTGTGTTTTTTCAGTTATAGGGTCGTAGTAGAGGGGGAGCGAGGAAACAGGCCTCACATCTACTGCCTGGAGCAACTGCTGCAAGAAGCAGTAAGTAACCCCCTTTTCTGAGCACATAGGCGGGAGAGGTGGATTTGTCCATTTCAGAACCCTGCTTAGCTACTTTCCATCACGGGGCGGGGGGGGGGGTGATTTTCTAGTATGGGTGTGATCTAAACAAAAAGATTCCTAACAGTCTATGGAATTAAAAAAAAACATTAAATTTCAACTCGGTAACCTACATTTCTTAGACAATTTACCTCATCAATGTCACTGGCCTTTTTTGTTGGGCACCCAATATTGTGTTCGTGACAAAGATTAGTAACATGGAGATTTATGGGTAACCTGCCATCCTAAAACTGAACAGCTGTTCATTGAAATGCCAGTATAGTAAATATATAGTCTATTTAATTATATTAGTATTATGAAAAGAAATTCTAGTTTGCTGCTTTTGTACATACATCACATGGGAATTTAAAATGTCCCTGCCAAATTGAGGTACAAAAGGTGCTTATTTAATACAGACATTATTGGATAGTGAAACCAAGATGTTGAGATGTTCTTTCAGTCATCTATGATTTTTGTTTATTTATGTTACCCTTCTCTGTTTAGCCATATTTATGAGGAAATGCCCTGTCTCAGAGCTTGTTGATCGGATCAGAGCATTATTAAACTTCAAAGTGAGTCATCCCTAATAACACGTAAAGGACAAATCGCAGCCTCGCTAGGGTCTGATTCCGTATTCTGTGCTGTAAGCCTTTGAATAATTCTGTGGGCTTCATCAAAATCTCAAGTTCATTTATGCGGGAGCTGCAGCCTATTAAGTTTACAAAAGCTGTGCGCCTGTGACCCTTTGCTAATTTAAAATAATGCATTCCGACAACCTTCCCCAGATTATTGATGTGAAGCCTCCTTCTGTGAGATACCTTCCTGAAGGGACCAGAATTGCTGCTTACTGGAGCCAGCAGTACCGCTGCCTGTACCCAGGAACAGTCGTTAGAGGTAATGGCAAGTTTCTGAACGTAAAAAAAAAGCATGCTCTTATTTTTATAATTATTTGTCCGTTTTCAGTATGTGTCTTCCAGTGCCCTTTACAGGTCTTTATGGGATGTATACAAGTGTTGAGAGTATATGTAGATATATTTTTAATATGGGCTTACACTTGAGGTGAGTACAAGGGTTTTATTCTGATCTTTGTCTTTAATACATTCTATGTTTTCTTATTGGGAAGTTATCCTCTTCATAAAATACTTCTTGGAAATGGTTGCTTGACGGACATTCCATATTTTTAAGTGTTTTTTCTTGCCAAAGATTTCCACCCCCCCCCACCCCCCCAACCGAGCTGGACTCCCGAAACTTTCACCATTTTTTCAAAAAAGAAAAGGTATGCTAACAACCTCATTAAACACCCAGCCAGCCAGAGGCACAGTGACATGGGGTTAAGGACTGTGTGGTGTGCACAGTGTGGGCCTGGCTCTGCAGAGACTGCTCGGATTCTTTTACCTGGGGTGGAAGGGTTTTGGAAAATGGTCAAAAAACCTTTTTAGAGCTCAGGTGGTGGATGGGCCTGAGAGAAAAATAAAACTTGTGTAGTGCCTCCCTTCATACAGCGGCCTCTGTATTTCTCATTCGTACTCGGCAAAATGTTCTTTTCATGCTTCTGGGAGAGAGAAACTGGAATTGCGGCCCACAAAGAGAATCCATTCATCATAGTCAGGCCGAGATGGGAATACCGAGCTGTTACTGCGGTTCTGATTGAACATGTATTGCATGGGATAAGGGGGAATGCTGGAAGGCAAAAACGACTTTTTAAATCAGCTTTGCCTAATTTTCCCCATGGGGGGATCTTTAGACGGTGAAAGAGCTTTTGTAGAGGTTCATCCATGTACCAAGTTTCAATACATCTCAATTCAAGCTGTATACTCATAAAGCTCAGAGGGACTGCAGATTGGATGGTGATTAATTTATTTTGCATCTGCTACCTGAAGTTCCTGACTGAAGTTCCAGTCCGTCAGTGTAGCCCAGCAGTTTTAGGGCATGACTCGGGAACCCTGCTCCTCGAGAGTCACAATACCACACCATTATGGGAATCAAAATCAGCAATTTTTGAAGGTTTGTGAGAGATCAATTGAAATGAATCGTTAGCTCTCTAGGACCAGAGTTTTTTTTTGTATTTGATCAGTAATCTCCCAATTGTGAAGGTATTCCCAATCTTCAGAAAGTGCTGATTTAGGATGATTTGTTTTAAGGTTTTCCCACAGCAAAGGGAACTTTTGCTGTCTTGGGTGGAACTAAATTCAGGCTATAGGGACTGGATGTAGGTAATGGGTTTAATATCATTTGCTGTGGCAGCCAGGTTTTATTAATGTTTGTAATGTAATTCAAAAAATGTAGTTTAAGCAGGTTGTGCACACCACATAATTATTTAAAATATAATATCTGGGATTATGTACACTACGTAGAACTCTGCGTAGATCTCTGTCCTGTTCAAAAGAATATTGTAGGGACAGTCATACATTAACTGGCAAAAAGAAATGAGCGACTATATACTGAAATACTGTACATCTGTCCCTTTCTATATGAACACTCGATTCTTCTGACTTTTGCAAGCATCTTAAAACCCGTTTTTTGCAGACAACAAAGCCGTTTTTGCTACAACGAATGTGCTTCCCTGGTGATCTAGCTAATCATCCTCCTTATTTTTAACATCCAGTCTGCTAAACATGTTGCCAGTGCTTGAGGTGTTACAGGGAAAAAAAGGGAAGTATTCCCCTGGTTGGAACACATGAAATGATGGAGAGGTTTGAAAAAGGCGAGTGGTTGATAAGATTTCAAGGCAATGCAAATCGTAGCTGCACTGGGTATATGTTCAGCAGCTCTCTTTTTTTTTTTACATATTCGGTCTCGTCAACTACTGCACTAGTTAAATGAACTCATTATCATAAACATGCAATAGTATTCTAAATTTGACAGTTCGGTACTCTTAAGATCACACTGAGTAATATCAGGCAATCTCAAGAATGAGTTGTAAGCTCCTACATGCAAAGTAATAGTAATTTTTGTTGTATGAAATTTCACATATAGTTTTTGAGATGCTTCGATGAGTTGCTTTCATGAAGTGAGGAAAAGTTATCAGTATATATGTATCAACTGGTAAACTGCAGGCCCAAAATGCCAGTTTTACAGGTTTTGGGATTAATGATGAGAATCTCCTGTAAGCTCTGCTTGAGGGACTGTGATGATAAATGAGAAGCAGTTTGCCTTGTTTTGTATTTAGCAGAGCTTTAAGCTGGGAAACCGAATCTGCAAAACATTAAAGAGGCGTTGCGTGACCAAAAATGCAGAACACTTTGCTAGATACTAGTTATATAGAAACAGAAAAAAATCATTACTGCAATTATTGCCTTTTCTCTTTGGCAATAGATACCTGTTCAAATCAAGTATCTCAGCTATTCTATTATTTCTAAAAAACAGCATGAATTTATCTGCTTCTTGTGAACCAGTAACATAAATATGTGGCCCTTACTTACTCTACCATTGCCATGTCCAGAAATCTCCTTTTGAGATCATAAACATCAGAGTTTGGAGGAAGGTCTGTGACATCATCAAACGGGGACGCTGTAGTTGGATAGAGGTTGAGAACCACAGGGAGCCTACAGTGACATCACCAAGGGTGCCTGCTTCATACAGTATGTGGGCTTTCCATGACTCTGACCGCAGCTTCTACATGTGCCAAGAAAGTGCCAATGGGTCGCATGCTTTACACTCCTAGTCTAGAGAGTGTGATTTGTTGAGTATTTAGTGACTCTAGGAGTTTAAACCTTATAAAGCCTAAAGAAATGCTACAGGCTGGGCTGTATATTTGCCACCTCCTAAAGGCTTTTCCCCTTTCCTGTGGTGTTAGGAAGCCCAGATGTGGACGAGGATGATGATTTGATAACGGTGGAGTTTGATGATGGAGACACTGGGAGGATACCCCTCTCTCACATCCGCCTGCTGCCTCCAGACTACAAGATCCAGTGTAGGTGTTCCGTCAGTTGGTTGAAGACAAATGTTTATAACCCAATTCTGGTAATCAATGCGCAGTTTCTAAGAAACAGGATTTATTCCTGGTGCTTAGTCTGTTTTACTTGGCTTTTGATTTGTCATGATGAATGCTGCAAATGTAATTTGTTTTCCAAAACTGGTACTAAAGTGATGTTGGTTGCTGTGGCTTTGCTTGTTAGATCTGTAGGGTGAATGCTCTGACAAAAGTTAAAACAGTTGGAGAGAAGTTCTCTGCTGATAGTCTTCACAGAAAATACTTAGAAGATACGTAGAATATTAATTTATTCCTTTGGCTCACTTGTGCCTTAAAGTATAAGGATACAGAGGCACCTAAAGAAGTATGCAAATTTCGATTAAATTGGAAATGCAAAGACAAGTACATTATAGCTGAATCAACAAGGTAAACAAATGCAGGCTGTTCTCGATTTACCTGCTTTTAATATGAACATTAAAACAAACATGCATCAGGACTATTCTCATTTTAACATTCTTGGGTGCAGCTAGAAACTGTCAACTTGGAGGTGTATTCACCAAGATGAATGGGCAGTTTTTGCCTTTGTATTCTTTCAGACACTGTTCATCTCCCATTCTCTCACAATTTACTAAGTACATGTATTATGTTGTTGTTGTCTTAGTCTGTAACCTATGGTTATAATGTCTAAAATCTAAAAATCAATCAAACCCTAAAACTATGAGCTACTGTGTGAAAGAAATCTTAAGGAAATTCAATGCAAAGAATTTGAAGCCAGGGTTTAAAATAATCAGCCTTAAAATTTTTAAAATCAAACTATTAAATAAAGAGCTCAACAGTTAATAATCAATTAAAAACCTATGTAAAGAAAGAATGATTTGTAGTGTTACTTTAATTTAAATTGTCCAGGAACACGTCTGCCATGTAAATCTAGAATTGTCTGTACTTTCTGTTCTGTACTCACACTTATAAGATCCCTCACTTTAACTGGGTGTAAAGTAAAGCACATACATTTTTCAAACGAGTGGGGGCCATTTGGGCTTATTCGATTTTTGCCATCTAATTGATCTGAGAATCTCATCCCACTGTGTTGTGAAAGAAGTGACAAAGTGGGCTCCAGTGGTACGGTTCAGCAGCTTGTTCCTAACTCCAACAGCCCTTTGTGTAAAGAAGTACGTCTTGCTTCCAGTTCTAAATGCGGTTTCCTTGTTTTCCATTTGTGTCCTCTGTTGTGTGTTTCGATGTTGATAAAAAGTATTGTGGAGCTGCTGCTTCAATGCGCTGTGGTTAGCCATTTCCTGTGTGGGGGTACTACTTTATGTGGATAAGACGACAGCTGTTTAAGTGCAGACCTGGCTAAGCTCTGGCGTGTACTGTTAAAATATCCTTCTAAGAGTCTGAACTGGCTGTTGTGAAACAGGTGCAGAGCCCTCTCCTGCGCTCCTGTTACCCAGTACTAAAAGGCGCAACAGGAAGTCCAGCAAGGATGTCGGGGAAAACAAAGAGCCCAACCCTCCACCGTCAGGGGAGGCTGCTCCAAAGAGTCGAGGCCGCGGGAGGAGGCCCAAGCCCAAACCTGGTAATTGTCTTTCCGAACAGAAGAAGCAAAACGACTAAAATCAGCCACGCTTTATGAATACCATCAACACTGCTGACGTGCTCAGCTTTTTTTCGTTTTGCTTCACGTAAATTTACAAGGGACTAGTAAATAACTGTTTAAAATAACTGTAGTTAAAACTCAAATCCAAGAAGAGTTAAGAGCCGATGCCAGACTTAATAAAAAAATACATAATGAATGGTATCTTTTTTCAGATGGAAACTCGGCTACACTGTCTAATCTCTCATCTTTGTAAAAAAATTGGAGTTCGGGGACTCTGTTGTATAATGAATTTTTTATTCATGATAACAAAAGGAAACAGTGTCCGACTTTGAAATGTTTTATTTGGCAGAAAAAAAGTTAAAGACGGTACAGTGAGAACTCTGGAGTGAGAAAAAACAGGGATTGTTCTTTTGAGCTCACTAATTCATTAGTGTCTTTCTAATAGCCCAGTTATTATAATACATATAATGAGACATGCAAAGTAATTAATATTTTTGAGAAAAGCCACAATTAAGACTACGAAAAGCTTTTGTTCTCTGCGTTTTGAGATATTTATTGGGGAAAATGAAATATCTCTATCTAAAAATCAGTTAATAGGCACGAAATATTAAAACCTTCATGTTGGTTTTTCTTCCCTTGTTGCTGAAGAGCCCGAGGCAGTTCCAAGTGATCTTGAACAGGGAGAAGTGTCTGCTTCCATAGGCACCCCAGAGAGGTCTTTCTCCTCCGGGAGACCCGGGCCCAGACCAGGGAGGAAATGCCAGCAGAGCAACAGCGCCAGCTCCTCAGCTCCTCTCTCGAACGAGACCCAGAAGAAAACCGCAAAGGTGAAGGCTCCATCCAAAGTCAACACTCAGCTGCAGACATCGTACACATCCCCTGCCTATGGAAAAGTCCTTTCGGTGGATACCTACAGTGACCTGTCGGGTTCCTTGGGTTCATTCATATCCAGCGAAAACAGCAGCTCAGGGAAAATCAAGCCCAAGAAAGGTCGGAAAACTGATGAGCATCAGGACGTGGGGGTGGCCACCAAGGGCCAACGAAAGCAGCCCGAGTCGGAAATTCTGATCAAGCTTGATCACGAGGGGGTGATGTCCCCGAAAACCAAGAAGACAAAAGCCCTGATGATGATGGAAGATCAGGGCCTCACGGGCAAGAAGGACAATAAAACAGTGATGGGCATGGCCTACTCACCAGTCCTGCCAGCTGACACCAAACAGAAGTCTCCCAAGCCCAAGGTTGGGGAGAAGCAAAGTCCAAAGCCCAGCACAGTCTCCACCTACAGCATTGGGAAGCTGGGGAGCAGCGGGGATGGGCTGGTCAAAGTGAAAGAACCAGAAGTGAATGAAGAAGAGGAAACGGACAGCAGCAGCAGTACCACCACCACCACCACCACCACCTCCACCAGCAGCAGCAGCAGTAGCAGCAGCAGCAGCAGCTCGGAGTCTGAAGGGGAGGAGGATGAACAACGCCAGGAGGCGGGAGCACAAGAAGACACAAGCTCCTCCAGCTCCAGGGCATCCAGTCCCGCATCCTCCAACTCCTCCAGTTCCTCCACCAGTAGCTCCTCATCTTCATCCTCCTCTTCCAGCTCTAGCTCGTCCTCTTCCTCATCCACCACAGATGAAGATTCCTCTTGCAGCTCAGATGAGGAGACTTCAGCCTCGCCCCAGTCGGTCTCTACCACCCAGCAGGCCCACCCTCAAGCGGACGACAAACTCTCTGGCCAGATCCCGGCTCCCTCCCAGTCCCGTGCCAGGAGCCAGAAGCAGCAGCAGCAGAAACAGCAGCAGGGCAAGAACCGCCCAAAGAAACGAGAGGGTATCCACCTGCCCACCACCAAGGAACTGGCCAAGCGTCAGAGACTGCCTTCGGTGGAAAACAGGCCCAAAATTGCTGCCTTCCTGCCTGCCCGACAGCTGTGGAAGTGGTTCGGCAAACCCACACAGGTAGGCTTCTTAACGACTGACAGGTTTTTATTATTGCTTTGCCTCCAGGTAGTATAAAACCATAAAAAAACTTTCTCTCAAACGTGCTTATTAAATTCCCTCCTAAGGCATTGATTCCTGTCCATTGCCAGAACGGTGTTTTCCTCGTTTATTGGGATTAACAGCTCACAACGAGGACAATAGCCTCTTGTCATTTCCTGTCTTCTTATAAAAAAAAAAGATCTGCTGGTGACGTTTGATGCTTTCTGCTTTGCAGAGACGAGGAATGAAGGGGAAGGCTAAGAAATTGTTCTACAAGGCGATCATGCGGGGCAAGGAGATGATCCGCATCGGGGACTGCGCCGTGTTCCTGTCTGCGGGCCGACCCAATCTGCCCTACATCGGACGGATCCAGAGCATGTGGGAGTCCTGGGGGAACAACATGGTGGTCCGAGTGAAGTGGTTTTACCACCCAGAGGAGACCAACCCAGGGAAGAAACTGCACGATGGGAAGGTCAGTTCGGTTTCTAAATTTAGCTTGAAAGTTTCCAGCAGATAGAAATTCTCAATTGGAATGTATGTGGAAAAATCGAAAGGATAAAAAAAATTTATTGGATAAAGAAACACAAAAAGTTAATTTAATCTTGAATAAATATACTCTTTTTTTCACTGCTGGGCTTGTGCTGATGACTTCTCATTAGCAGTTGTGAATAAATCTATGAATTTTATCTCCTCGGTTTAAATGGAGACCTGTATAATCCTATTTCCGTCTCGTTGCCAGAACTGGGATCAGAAATCTGGTAGGGGTCTCCCAGCAGCCCTCCAGGCATCAAATAAGAGAAAGGACTTCATGGAGGTGAGAGTCGTTGTAGTCCTTTACAATGGCAGCTCTGCATATCGTAACTTATTAAGATCTGGGAAGTTTTCTTGCTTAATTCGAGTTGTCAAGCAGGGTCAAGGACTTCTTGGAATCATTAGCAAAGGATAAAGTTTTCTGCAGCTTCTTTAATTATGTAAAACCAAAGCGAAAACTTGTTAATTTCAAAGCTCGGCATGTGCCAGATATTTATTTTTCACATGTTTTAGTCAAACACATTCCCTTTAGCTGTGAAAGCAGAGTTGACTAAGTGTCAGCGATGCATTTCACAGCAAACAAATCTGTTCTCCTCTCCGGTCCATGGATCGGTAAGATTGGCTGTCCAGTCATGAATCAGTGGCATTGGTGCATAACTGTGTGCAGGAAAAGTTCAAACTGTCTTTTCTTTTCTCCCCTGTTCAGCGTGCTCTGTACCAGTCCTCCCACATTGATGAGAACGATGTGCAAACCGTCTCTCACAAGTGTCTGGTGGTCAGCCTAGAGCAATACGAACAGATGATTAAAACCAAGAAGTACCAGGACAGTGAGGATCTTTACTATTTGGCAGGGACCTATGAGCCCACAACTGGCATGATCTTCAACACCGATGGCGTTCCGGTTATATGCTGAACTGTCTTCTGTCAGTCTTAGGGCCCCTTGGCCCCCAGCATGTCCAACATCTAAAAGATGTATGCATGGTTTCAGGAGAGAAAAATACATTGGCATCTCCTTTGGTGAAAAGAGCTTTGAAGACGAGCAGTGTTAACCTATTTGAGAACTTCAGTGACCTTCAAGGCTTACCGGTTTAACGAGCTGATTTGTCAAACACAACCGGCGGACAGCATTGCAACCATGAATGCATGCATCCTTCAACAGGAAAGTGAGTCATGGCCGTTGGCTCTGGTGGGAATGATCTGACGCCTCAAGAAGAGCTTGCCGTCAGTGCAAAATAACACAATCAACTCGAGATGTAGAATTGGTGTGACTCTGAATAAAAATCAAGCCTATGGCAGCTCAAAGCATATCTATTTTGAAGTAAGAGCCCACAGAGGCATGATGACATTAAAATATGGAAGCTCTCCTTCTGAGAGGCCTGTTGCCTGACTTTTCAAAGAATAATGACAGACCACAAAAGAAAGTTTTTAACCAGATCCCAGAGCTGCAAACCTGACCTTTGGGAAAAGAGAGTTTTGCGCTTACATGACATGTGCGTACAAAAGCTGGGAAGGCAGAACAGAATCAAGGTCATACATTCGCTGTCTGCAGAGCTCTAACTGTGGCGTGAGGGCAAAAGGGGGACATCGCTGGAGAAAGTGTCGAAAACCGTCTGTGAGGCAAAGTGATCTCTGTTCAGCCGACTGCTTGCTTTTATTTCATCGAATATGCCCACACCCGCTGCACACACCACTACCAGCAAAAGTTCAATTAAAGATGACACCGTTCATAAGGGAAACGGTGCAACTCAGAGGCCATAAGGTTTGCTTGTAATAATCCTCAGGCGTTCCTAGTACCATGCTTCTAAAGCAACTAATTAAGGATGACAATACACATTAAGACGGAGAAAACAAGCCCACCAGGAAAGATGACATCATCATCCTGCAACCCTCTAAAAAAAATCTATCATGGTGCTTTAAGTCAGAATGGTTTCTGTAGAGTAGTGACAGATTTGGCCTTGTCATATCTAGCACTTGTCTTTCTGCCACTGGAATATACCATCACCATTGCCTGTCAAAACACTAATTTGAGATTTTGGGGCAGTGGAGGAGAAGCTCTTCAAGCACTATAAAAGGAGTGAAACCAGGACGTTTTCCACAAGCTCCAGTGCAGACAATTGGTCGACAAGCTGGACTGTTCTTTATTTTATTTGGTTTGCTTCTTCCCAGCAAAGTAAGAGCTTTTCGATATTCACATGGACATGGCTGAAGGAACCACATCTAATGGCAAAAACAGTGGTATTTCATTTTTTTTTAAATGCTACAGAGAGCAAAAAAAAACACCCTTTGCATGACTCAAGTTGAACTGGAGTTTTAAGGGATCCCAATATTTTGTGTACATTACATATACATATAAATATATATATCTGAAATGATTCTTTTACGTTCATGTACTATATCTTTAAGTAAAATTCATTTTTTTTAAAAAAAAAGAAAAAAGCTTTATAAAACTGTGAAATAAAATGTTTAAAAAGTCAGGAAACTTAAGGTCAAGGTTCTATTGTTTATTCTTGTTGCCGGATCTTACTTAAGCAGCAAGTCGATGTGCATGATTAATAGTTTTAAAGATTTAGAATACGGGGGGGGGGGGGTGTTAAAATCCTAACAGCATTTTAGTTGCTATGGTGGATGATGAGGAAATGCTGTTAACCGAGAGCACTTATCCACTGCCCATTGCCTTGTGTAGAAGAGAATGATTTAGACAATCGAGCAGGAGAAATGTTATGCTGTTCCATTACCTGTATCCACGAGATACAGGGCTCTGTGT
Organism: Lepisosteus platostomus; assembly: GCF_059453375.1. Classification (NCBI taxonomy): domain Eukaryota; kingdom Metazoa; phylum Chordata; class Actinopteri; order Semionotiformes; family Lepisosteidae; genus Lepisosteus; species Lepisosteus platostomus. The sequence goes on from NC_142629.1 coordinate 7,244,753, forward strand.
GATGGGATTCAATCTGTTTGTGCTTTTCTACCGGTCTTTCACCACTGTGCCATGTATGGTTCATTCCACAGCAGTATAGAAGTGACAAGAGGGTTTTGTAAACGCAACTTGTGTTTTTCCACTGAAAGGTTTCACAGTGGCACCCAGCCATTTCTTTTTCTTTTTGTGTTATTGCGGAAGCACTTTTCATAAATAATTTTAGAGTAAAAAGAGCCAATGAGTGGTGGAAACACAAGTCAATGGAATGGAACAGTTATAAAATGGGGATGAATTCCCACCTATTTGCTGATTTTTTTTTGTTAATTGCGCATTATATATAGCACTTAAAAAAGGTATGTCTCAAATTTACCACAGTATTCCAAGCAAAGATGATTGTAAGACCAGTTTCTTCATTCACACCAGTTGATCCTTGTTAACTGTATTTTAAGCAAAGGCTTCGCTGTTGTTCTCTGAAAGTCTTGTCATTTCGTATTACTGTGGGAACCAGTTTCTGTAATTGCTGCTCTACCCAGGACGATCAAATCTACTTGACTCTTAAGCCTAACCCACTACACATTTGTCCTTAAGTGACTGAACAGTCTTCTTGGCTTTATGTATGTCCAACCTTCAATCACCCAGCAATGTGTTGATTGTGACTTGTTGCAGTTGCTTTCAAATACAGGTTTCTGTTCTTTTGGTTCTAAAGCAATTTTAATGTATAGAAAGGCTGTGATGACAAAAAAAAAAGCTGGAGATTTCAAAAGGTGAAGGACCGCCATGCAGCGCAATGGAGAAATCATTATAACTGCAGTCGCACTAATCAGGCATTCAGACCAGAAAGGCAGTTCTTAGCACTGGACGTTGTGATTGAAATGACAAGGCAAGTCAGGGCATGCGTGTCCTTTATCAGTTTCAGTAAATGTCATTTGCATCAAGTTAAACAATGTCACCACATCAGATTTTTAGAAGTGTTTTCTAAAATGTGTGCTCATCTGTCACGTTTGTTCGAAAAATATTTTCCAGCTCGCTTAATACCGAATTCAACTTTGCCTCGCTCTATTATTTGAACTCCAGCTTTCTGGTAAAGAGTCATTAACGTACATAGTGTTGAATCTCAAGGTTGTTCACTGCTTCAAATGTTTACCTCTGAAGACAAGCCTTTCCTTGCACTTGTTTGTGGTTATCTTGTGAAGTTCAGATTGCCAGTGTCCTTAAATTTGATGCCATGTGTATTCCCAGTAAAATGCATGTTAATTGAAGCAATTAATCTTAATTAAGGAAATAGACAGTCCAGGATTGTAAGACCAAGTTGTATTTTCAGCTCCATGAAATTGTAGGGGTGCTCCCCAGTTTGGACATTTAATCATCTCTAACATGTATCCACAAGCTCATTCCCCTAGGTCTTTGTCTTTTCTGGCTGGTAATCAGATGTAGAAACACTAATGGAGACATTCTCGCATGTGAACATTTCTTCTGTTTTACCAAGCCCTTGTCTTAGCAGCACGGACAGTGAACTGTACCTGAAAAACTTAATTAGGGTTTAACCCTTAACTAGGGTTCTGCTTCACCTACAGATCTTTCTTTTAAAAAAGATCATAATCTCAGTGAGAATTCCCTGGTTAAATCAAGGTAAGATAACGGGGTTAATAATAAAATGTCTTTATTTACCCATATTCAGTTTAAATCACATTATGTATTCTGCTGTAATGCGCCCTGAGTTATTCTTCTTTGTGGCTATGTAAAAGTATTGTGCTTCCCAACTGTTTATGCAGAAATACCCCTTGAAACGTCCAGGAAAGGCATGAGGGAAGCAGATTAGTGTCGTACCAAACCCAACCATGAAAACGGTGAAGTGTTACACAACAAGGTGTGGAATGCTGATATTTCCGGCCGTTTCTCACGACCAGGCTTTCCGGAAACACTTTTATTGGACTGAAACTGTTAGTTACACTGGCAAATGACAATGCAGAAATGAGGAGGACCATGCGGAAATCACAACGGTTATTTAATGAAAGCAAAATAAAACGGCATGCCAAAATGGCCCCCAAAAAATGACTGCTTCTCCTCTGGCATCATGCACAGAAGCTAACAGTTATAGCCACTCTTTGTTGCTGACTCCCGAGTCTTTAAAATGGACCCAAAGAAACTTGTAAAGGTGCCAAATTATGTCGATTTATGGTATGAAATATGGATTTGGATTCTTGATGTGACTAAAAGCCTTACAGGACCTAAACGGTAACTTTTCATCTACCACTGAAAAGTTTTCATGCTTGTATCTGATTCATTCTTCACTTTTATGGTTTGGGTTTTTAGCTGCAGATCTGAAAAACATAGTCTAATGTTCACTACAAAAGCATAGCTGCAGACTATACAAGAAAAATGCTTTGCTAAAACAGAACTACAGGTAGATTGGATGTGTAACAGCCTTTGATAGTTTTCACTGGAAAAGCTAAGATGTCAAACAAGAACCTAATGCAAGCAAGGCTAATAGTTCATTACTTATAATTATTTGATCATACATTTGTGCAGCACAGCAAAGTGGGTTATGAATTGCTCACTATTTTATTTTATTTACCCCACCCCCCAAGCTACAGAAGAGGTGGTCGTTGTCTAAACTGGTAAGCGTTGTTTGAAAACGTTGAGTTAAAAGTCGTCCACCAAGCACTTAGATCAGTCCCAAAACCTTTCTTTCCTTTTCCAGTAGGTCATTTTCAGTTGTCTGGAAATGCAGGCTACAGTTGCTCTGTGGTACGGCTTATCGGTTTCCTGTTTTACGCTGTAAGTCACACTGTCACTTCCTCTGGCCTGGCAGGGCAACAGGTCAGACAGTGCAAATACATTTCAACTGTCACACTCGGTATCACCCAAATTAAACCTCTGGGCAGAACCGGAGAATTTGAGGCCCCTTCATGAGCTGCTGCCTGTATTGGGTGGATACACAGCAAGAGACAGCTGGAAAAATGCTCTTGATTTTCAAAGAACTGAAGGAAACAAAGACAATCATATAGTGGATTTGTCTGCCAGTAGCCTTGTTCTGCTGGTTACGCCAGTTTCGCTTGGCCAAAATACATTTTTGAATGTGTTTTGTTGTTTTCCCCAAATGGAAGGCTACACTATCCTCCCGTAAGTGGGGAAAGAGAGGGGTCCGCTATAACCTAAGATTAGAAACTTCACGTTGAAGAATTTGATGTCCCATTACCAAACCCAGAGTCTGGGTACGGTCCCATTCTGGCACAGTGCCGATTCAACACATTTGGCCGTTGTGCTGCTTGCCAGTGTTGGGTGTGCGCATTGAAACGCATTGCTGATCTGAAGCAATGAACCAGGGATGTGCTTGATGAATATTTCCAGGGTTAGTGTGAACAGCTGGTGGGCCTCAGACTCTCCACACGTAACTGCTCCCTTCACAAGGTGCGAGTGCAGTTACTGCCCTTGGGAGAGTCTGAACTGTGACATAATGTAAAGCACGGAATCTGTGTTTAATACATATGTATGTCTGTGTGTATGTTCATTCTCAAGTCTATTGTATTAAGATATTGGATTTTTGTTCTTTTTGTACGCTGTTTCCTCTTTGTTTGTACCCGTCCCCTCCTCCCACCCAAACAGAACAATCTTTCTCCATTTTTGATGTGCAATACTGCTGATTGGGTCCTCAGAGGTAGCTGCTAGTGGGCAGACAACTGCTTGTAAGATGAAAAGAGTTAAAAAAAAAGGAAGAATTTTCTAAAGGGTTCAGACGGGAGGCTGGTCCTCCTTCGTCTTTGCTCTGTTGTTCCTTCAGCATCCGAAAGGTCCTGTATGAAAAAGTGTTACAAAATACTAAACAATTAAAAAAAGAGCTTATTTTGGAAATTTAAAAGTCGAGATTTTGTAAATGATTCTATTTGAGGGGAATATCTGCTATGAATATTTTACTTTGTATAAACATTTAATCGTGTAAAAATAATGAACACAAAAAAGACCTTGAGAAAAAGCCCACAACAAGAAACATTAAAGTGGGGTTATGTGGCTCATGTATAAAACTCACATGTGGAACTTTTTTATTGATACTACAAAGTTTTACAAAGTGTTCCTTTTAAAGCATTTTAGTAACTCGAGATTTTATAGTTTATTCATCAATAAACTGAGATAAAATGAACTGTTTGTGGAGTGTGTTTTTTCCCTTCTTGTCTTGAGAAGGCTTTGCCCCCATGTTGAATGTAAAATTTGATGTCTCTTTTGGCCTCAGAAGGTACAGCTGTGATGTAGTAATGCTTTGTAATTCTTAAGCGCTTTTCCAAAAAAAAACTAAAAAAGAACTGTATGACAGGGTGTGTAGTATGAAAAAGAAAAAAAAGAGGGCGTTCATCCAATCAAAATGAGAGTAGAACTAAATTATACAGTAAAAGCTCTAGTGAAAAGATAAGCCTTTAAGTGAGTTTTACGAATGTCGACAGTCGCTGTCTCTCGGATGGATTTGGGCCGTGAGTTCCACTGAGGTGGTGCTGCACAACGAGAAAGCTTTATCTTCATTGTTAGGAGCCTTGCCTTCAACTGAGCAAGAAAGACCTGAATAGGCAGATCTCGGATTAAATGTTGGGCTGTACTTGTGCAATAAACCCTTAAGAAAATGTGGAGCTAGACCTTGCAGTGCTTTATATGTGAGCTTACATGTAACATTCTAAAATCCTGGGTGAGCAGACAAGCACTCCTTTTCTTTCCCCCCACACACATTGTTGCAGGAACACACGGCAGATTCGTCTCGACTGTCTCAAGCTTGCTAGCAGGAAGGCTTTGTAAAGTCCAGATGCGGTTTACTTGTATTATACACGACACCCTATTGAAAGCCTTTCTCACAAAATTGTCTTTAACAGAAGCAAGGATACACAGTATGACTTTCTAGTATGATAGAGCGAAGCAATTTTCTTTTGCAGTGACAAAACAAGCCTTCACAAAAGTGCTTTGAAATCTGGAGTCTCATATGGTGACTTCTTTCTATGAAGTTCAATTATGTTTGACACTTCTGATTGCAGATTATCATATTGTTTTGAATTACTGTCTGAGGGGCAGTATTGTCTTGTTTTTTTTTACACTGGTAACTGAGGAGGTGTCCTTGGTGTACAATGTGAAAGGAAAATAATCCTTCAGAGATCAGGTCTGGATTTCAGCTTTAGTTAGAAGCACACACACATCCCTTTCACCTGACTGTGCCATAAGAGAACACTGTGGGAGGAAGTTAACTTTGGTGCCCAAAGGGTGTAGTTCTTGTTGGGTAAAGTTATCCATACCTTTCTTTGTACATTCTGTGGTAAGTATATTAAGAAGAAAAAAAAATGTGAAAACTATGTTAATTATTTTTTTTAATTAACAGCAATTGGGTGCTCATGCTAGTTTTTTTTCTAGATGAGTGTCCAGACAATCCGTGGAATACAAAGGGGGTCCCAAATGGAAAAAATATTACAGAATGCCTACCCGTTTGGATTGAAACATTTCAATAACATTTGTACATACATCACCCGAAAGACGCTCAACTGTCAGGGGTTGCAAGGCAAGACAAACACCCTGGTTAGGATGGCAGTTTGTCACAGGGCCCACACACACACACACTACATTTAATGTTCAGCTCTTTCATAACTCCTTTTGACATTATAGTGAGATATTGTGATGTTACACTTCAAAACTAAATCCACTGGTGTGTGTGTGTGCGGGGGGGGGGTCACGTCGGTGTTACTTTCTAACGTACAGCTCTACATTCTGGCATGTACAGGCTACTCAGGCAAATGGAGCACTAAAAAGACAAGTCTCGCTTCATGCTCCGCTATCAAAAGCCATGTGCTGGCCCAAATCGCATTACCTGCATTAGTCAGATTGAAAAGCAAAAAAGCATTACAATCAAATCACCTAAACTCATCGTGGGGGAATCAGTTGTGCACAGATAACCCGATTCCTACTGAAAATATTATTTGTGGTGGCTCACTGGAGCCATACATTAAGCTTCTAAACCTGCAGCTGAAAAAGGACTGTTGGCTGTTAATCCTTGTGTTCGTTACGACTGTACTGTGGAAAAACCAAAGCACTGTCTTGATTTCAACGGTCTTTACTCAGGGCAAGACTGCCTGCTTGACCACACCACAAAAGTAAAAGGAAGTATCCTGACTTTGTTAGATGCTGTGCCCGTTTCCTTATGAAGTGCAGCTCATTTGAAAAATATAAAGGAGGTTTTAGCTCCAACAGTATCGAAATGTGGCTGGGACATATTTCAGATCAGTAGGGGTATGAAGACAATTCTCATTTTCAATTAAATCCCTGTTCCACTTACTCATCCCCTTATCCTGGAGCTGTTATACTTGATATTAAAGGATGATGAAGTGTCTTCACAGGAGGGGAAATTTTCCCATCATGTATTAAGAATGCTTCCACTTTGCTTAACCGTGTTCTGGCTGAAGAAGCAGCTCGGCAATGCCTGTGTGCATCCCAGAAGAAAGGGAGTTACTGGTAAGTAGTCGATACCAGGAGAAAAGCTTTCCTTTCCTACCCGACTCTACTCAAACGCCAAAGGGTAAACAATTCAGTATGATTTGGCCGGGAAAAAGGAAAAAAAAAGTTTATTAATGGCGTAAAGTGCTTTAGATTTAATGAAATGGGTATAGGCAACTATGGCAGAGTATAAATGATTGTGTAGTTAGGTCCTGAGGGAAATCAAATGGGACCAAGTGACAGGTTGAGGCAGAACTTCTGCATCTACCGCTTCTGTAACCCGTACAGCTTCCCTATGCTGTTTCCCACTGCGCCTGCTGTTGATATTCCCCATTACTGTCATCATTCAGTTTCATTTCTTAACTATTTCATGGCCGTAACTCTTGGGTATAACCAGCTGAATATGTTAAAAAGGAGGAAATATGAATGTTGAAATCACAAGGTCATTTAATTCTTGAATGCTGCTTCAGATTCCTCATTTACCGATACCTGCTGTATTAATCTAGTAGGTTAACTGACCACTGGTTGATAATTCCTAGGATGAGGTTAGTGATTACCATCAAACCACAATTAGTTCTTAATTTTTCATATATCCTCAGTCAAGTAAATACAACTTAGTGGGCCTAAGCAATTAGACGTCTGTAGGACATACAGTAGAGTTGCTTTTTTTTCAATGAGAGCCTTTGGAGCATTAAAAACAGTTACAAGCCAAAATGGTTCATTTGTCCCAGCTGGCTCATGTGTCTTCTTGAGTAGCTAATTGGTCTCAAGATCTCATCCCGCCATTTCTTGAAGAAGAAATGGTTTTAACAATATGGCTGAAAAATTTGTTCTCACCTTTGTATTAAAAGTGCCCTTTTCTCAGTTTTACTGTATATGTAGTGTATGTAGTCAATAGATTCTACTGATATCCTGTGATCACTGTTGAATCTGTCCATTGGTTTAACTTTCCAAACTTAAAAAAAAACAACCAAATGTGAAAAAAATTTGAATACTTGAATTGGGTATCCCTGTAGTCTTCTCTGTTAAAAAATGTTCATTTTAGCCAGTCATTCATTTCAGTATGTTAATATTTCAAATATATTAATATATTTTAATATCACCACAAAAAAAGCTTAGGGTACAACATGCTTTATAAAATAGAAAGCATAATTTTTGTTTTTCAAAACAGCAGAATAATTAGCAATTTCTTGAGCAATTTGTGCAACTGCAGATACATTTATGGTCTGTCTACAAACTTAACCTTGTAAACTGTCAAGTCTAAAGCAATTATTTTTCTTCTCTCTGTTTTATGGTATCAATTAGTTAAAGTAGCTGACTAAGTACAACTAAACTGCAAGTACAACTGCATGATGTCCTGGTGTGAAAGTCATTCTGCACATTTGATTGAAAGCTGAAAACTTAAAGCACTAAATTACTATATTTTTGTTAGTATAGATCCACTAGGCCTAGAACCTTCAAAGTAACACTGCACAGCCAGGGACAATATCACTAATAATTAAACAGAAAATAATTGTCATACATAGTATATATTATTTTAATTATATTTATATATTATATATAAAACACAACTCTGGCAGTGTTCTCTTTGGAATGAGATACTTCTGTTCAAGTCAGGGAAGAAATCATTGCCTTAATATGTATACCACTTTTCATCTGTAAGGATACCAAGGCACTTTATAAATAAGAAGGATCCACTTCATCTACGAATGAAGTGCAGCCCCACCTCGTTGACAGCAGCCATTGTGCCCCAGCAGCCCAACTGCACAGCAGATCAGGTGGAGAGGGGAAACGCTGCTTCTCCAGCTGAATTAAGGGGGAACTTTTGGAAAGGTGGCTTGTACAAGCTCATAGTGGAATTTAAGCATGACACCAGGGTTAACACCCCTACAATAATGAACAGAGTCATGGGAAAGGAGGAACTGATTAATTTTGTCTGTGCGGATAGCTGAAGGTCCTTAACGTCACTTTATTGACCTGACCTTTTACACAGAACTATTTACAAACACAGCAAGTCGCATTTATGCTCCCTCCACCCCCAAACTCGGCTAGATTCCAGTCAAACAGGTTCACACGTAACAGCAACATTGGGCCCCTTTTGAGTTCACTACCTTCAATCCAGCCTGCCGTCCGGCTCCAGTACAACCATACGTCTGCATGGCTCGTCGTGAAACCTGTCTAGTGATTTGTGCAGCGGTAGTTTGACAAATTGATCCGGTGCTTTGCGCTCTTCCCTCCGCTCCTACAGATGTAATTGCACTGTAATTTAGAGCCCTCTTTCCACATGACTCTGAAACTTTTACACGGCTTTGAAATTGTGGGCTATTACTGTAAAAAAATGTAAATTCAAACATCACTCTCTTGTGGTTCTCACGACAAGGGCAGCCTCTGTGCTTCACATGTAGTGTTCCGAGAAGCATAATACACAATCTACTCTAATCAAGGACTATTATCTTACAAGAGGTAACTGAAAAATAAAGGACATGTTTTGGCAGTTCCCAAGGCAACCAGATTTAAAAGAGTAAAACATTCGATATCGGTAACTTGTTGTTTACAAGCGACATCCAGGCAGGAGAGAGAAAAAGGAACACTAACACCTTCAGCATAATGGTAAAAGCACGGTGTCGGGTTTCTTACTGTTGAAAAAAGCAAGGCAAAGTTGAAGGGTTTTTTTCTTCCGATGTGGCCTTGAACCTAGCGAATAAAGACACACTTTCAAAATGTATTCCTACTTGCACAGTCACTGGTAGAAAAAACATACAGCGGCTGACAGCGATTCAAAGTTCCAACCCATAATGAAAAGGCTTTGGAGAAGCTATAAAAATCATCAGCATCTGGAATACGTGAGTCTAGCACACCGCTCACACCTTCAAAGACCCAGTTCTAAGAACTGTTTCACAGTGTCTTGATTAAAAAAACACTGCGTCAGCATCTGACAATATCCTTTTTAACTGGCAGTGCACATTTCGTTTAATATACCTTTTATAGATCATACCATCTCAGATTTTATATCTGAATGATAACAATATGGCTTCAAGCTGGGCTTTGATGAACCTTAGAAATGGTTAGAACAAGAGTGGTTAGGTGGAGGGAGTTAGACCTATCAATGAACTGCAAAGGTAAATGAACTGCAAAGAAGTAGCTGTACAAAAAAAACATGGTTAATAGTGATATAAGATGTATGCTTGATTCACAAAACAATACTGCATTTCTAGCAGAAAGCATCTGAGTTCCACATGCCTGTAACCTTAGGCCTTTAAAGATTTACATAGAGCACACAGTGAGCCATTTTTTAAACAAATTTTTGTTGTTCCCTGTGCCAATCGAGATGATTAACAAACAGCAGCCTTTTTTTTTCCCTACAAGCTCAGAGCTGCAGAGCTATCAAGTATCATGCACCTTTTGTTTGTTGTTTAATTTACTATTCAGGAGAGCTTTCATTTTCAGATGATTACAAGTCAGGAAAATCAGAATGCATGAGGTCAGCATGCATACAGGGCATCACGTTACTCCGATGTGCAACTTGAAACCTCACACACACCCTCCCACCTAGTGCAGCGAGGGGTCAGCTCTCACTAAAATGAAAGCCACTCGTATGAAAAGAAACCCGATAGAGGGTCTGTGAAGCTGAAGGACATCACAGCTTCTGGCTGCCAGAGCTAAATTTGAAGAGGTTGCTTGTATAAATGGTTTAGGTGCAGTGGGCAACTTTAATAACAGGCATTCCAAGCTAGACAACATGTTAATACACTGCATAAGAATACAGAAACACAGTTTAAAGTCCTTAACAATAAGAGTTTATCTGCTTTCACCAGCTATGTATAAAACAAGTGCTTTGACATAATGACAGGGGGGTCCCCTAAATTAACATACAAAATTAACATCAAAATGAACGTCATAGGAATTAAATTCAAATACATCATGTTACCCAACATATAGGGAAAATGTAAGAAGCTGTGAGAGCAAGAGACCTGTCTTTATAGTGGTGATGCTGATGTGGTTCTAAGGTAGACAGCTCTCATATTCCCCCCATAATTCCATCACACCAGTACATTTATATGGCTGCAAACACAGATGGTCTTGTAACCTTGAATCCTCATATGTTCTTGTCTTACCAGCTGGACTCATGGGAGAGAGGCCTACTCATCTTGGAGCAACCTGTATCCTTTACTTGCTGTGCTACATGGTGTGTGCTCATCACACAACCACAGATTTTTGCTTTCGGAACTCTGTAATTTTAGAAGTCCAATTCACCTTAAAATTAGTTCTATTGACATTACTTATCACTTCTCACAAACTGCTTCATGTGAAATATTATGACAATGTGAAAGAATAAAGAACCGTTTAACAACTCTGCACTAATTGTGACAATAACAGCTTGAAGCTTCATTTTGTCAGATCTCAGTAGCTAAGCAACACTGGACACTGGTCAGGATGGGAGACATCTAAGGAAAATCATGTTGCTGCTGGAAAACATCATTCTGATTTTGTTGGACATCCAACTAACAAAGTACCTCAGAGTCTAGAAATTTCTAAATAAACGCTTATTTGAGATGGCAGCAAGATTATTCACTTTTCTCTCTCATCTATTGAGCACACCTAGTGTAAAATAACTATACTGTTCCATCTCATAGGTGTAGTCTGTTCCCTCCTCCCTGCCATGTGCTTTGCAATCTTTCAGGATTAAACGCTGCAAAGCTGTATACCAATGTATTAATATAATTATATTTATAATTATAATAAAAATGAAAAGGAGAATTCAACATTTTCTTATAATGAGACAGCTTTGTTATTTTTTTTATTCTTGTAGAAATAACGGTCTTGTCACAGTCTTGGAATCTTTATATTCTTAGTGCAGTCCTTTTAGACTGAAAATACATTTTATTCACATTTACTACAAAGCATTTCTTTATAGCAAACTATCTAACTTCGATTTAAAAGTGATGCCGTGAGCTTGTAGAGTTTGTGGCTGCTCTGTTGCTATGAAGATGACCTTCAGTGTAAAATTCTTCAATTTACCAGACTTTGGATTTCACAGAGAGTATCTACTAAAGGGGAATTGAAAAAATATTGAAATCTCCCCATAATAATAGGGAAATACACAAATAATAAAACAAAGTAAAAATAAATAATACATAGGTTTAAAATTCAGGAATATCAATGGCACCCTGTGGGGGTAGATCGACCGCTTATGATGGGTGTATTTTGGGTTTCATATGCATTTGAAAAATGTATATGGTACGTTTAAGGCACATTAACCAAATAGCTTGTACTGTATCTGTATGATAAAAACGCACAGCAACAATTTTCATCGTCTGTGTTGATTGTAATTGTTACAAAAATATTTCAAAAGATCCCTGAAACACATATATCTATATGGAAATCTAGTACATATTTTTTTCACATATAATAAATAATATGTGCCCAAAAAAGTCATTTGTGATTTGATGGATATTTGGCAATAAAGGACACTCCTATTAGCCCATTAAGCCAAGTGTTTACTGTAATTGAAAACATTGAGCATAGTATGACAAAAAGCACCTTAGACCATTAATAAACTTTTATGTTCCAGCACATTCTAAATAGAAAAGACAGAGAAAATGCAGAGAAAAACAACAGGGATTTTTTATGTTTATGGAAGGCTTAAGTATTTTAAGAGATTGGCATAAAAGAAAGGAAAGCAATCTTACAGGTTCACATCAAATACTTTATCTGGTGCACTAGGAATGCAAAGTCCCTTCCAATTTGTGAAAAGCATATAAACAATAATTTGTTTTTAAAAAAACCTGAGTGATGTCAAGGAAAGTCTCCACAGGGTATTCTTTTATGATGTCTTCATTATAAACCACAGAAAATTGCAAACACATGCATAACTAAATTGTTTTTCTTGACTATTTTTATTGCATCGCCACTCATCTGAAGTTAAATGAGGTTGGCTTATGTGGTACCATACTTAAGTGGTTTACTTCATATCTAACTAATCGTTTTTGTTATGTTCAAATATCTAATAATTGTACTGCTTCATCAATGTCACCAGTTCAATTTGGGGTACCACAGGGATCAGTGCTGGGACCAATACTGTTCTCTCTGTACATGCTACCACTAGGTAGGATAATACGAAAACATAATATTAACTTCCATTCATATGCTGATGACACTCAAATATACATTTTGTTTACACCAAACGACAACTCATCTATTATCACTTTAGTTAATTGCATTAATGAAGTAAAGATCTGGATGTGTGAAAACCTTTTGTTACTCAACTCTGATAAAACTGAGGTTCTGTTGTTTGGAGGCAACAATACTGATAGGACTACTATAACTTCAGCACTTAACTCAGAGGACTTAAAAATTTGCCTCAAAGCATGTAAACTAGGCATCATATTAGACACAAGGCTCTCGTTTAACTCTCATGTTAAAACAGTATCAAAAACATGCTTCCTACAGTTAATATTGCAACACTAAGGCACTTTCTCTCCACACAGAGAAATTAATACATGCTGTTGTATACAGCTGGTTAGACTACTGCAATGCCCTACTATCAGGGAGCACCCATCACTCTTTCAACACGTTACAGCGAATTCAGAATGCAGCAGTTAGAATTGTTACTAGGAGCAGAAAGTACGACCATATAACCCCCTATACTTAGCTCTCTTCATTGGCTTCCTGTCAGGTACAGGGCGGACTTCAAAATTCTTCTACTAAGTATAAGCCTTATAAGGCTCTCAGAGGTCAGGGACCTGTCTATCTAGTGGAACTTATTAATGTATACATCCAAGTCACTCGCTTAGATCACAGAATTCAGGTCTTGCATTAATACAAAAACAGTTGGCGGTAAAGCCTTTAGTTAAAAGGCCACTAGCTTATGTCTCCCACCCCATATTCGGGATGCCGAGTCAATTTCAGTATTCAAATCCAGACTGAAAACCTATTACTTCAGCCTAGCCTAATCACACCTTACATTATAGCCTGATGCTGGTGCTGCTGTACATGCCATTGTGTGTCTCTGTGTTGGCCAACAGGTAGATACATCTGTTCTGACCAAACTATCCTATTCTCCTCCCCACATGTCAGAGTAAATGGATTTTACTTGAATATATGGGCGACGGTCAAACTGTATCACAATCTAGGACATCCACTCGAGAATTATGATTTAACATGATATCACTCTGTGGTCGCAAGAGTCAGACCTTGCCACACACTTCCCTGTGGTTCCCAATTTCTTCCACCTGCTGGAAGGAAACCAAAGACCTTGTGATACAACAAGCCACAGAACTCTAGCCCACATTGGGAACCAGATTTTTTCCTGGAACTCAGTCGTTGCCTGAGAGCCTTGACGGATTGCACCCCACCTCTGGCTGAGCTCAGCCAACTGCGCATCTCCACTCTGGGAATCCTGGTCACAGTCGGCTAGTGACATGACTCAGGCCTCACACTTGTGAGCACAGAGATCAACATACACCCAAAACCGGGAGGTAGCCATTAATACTGAGGTAAATCTCAGTAAATGTTCCATGTAATTAAGTTTGCTGCAAAAATAGTGTTTGCACTACTGACCTTGCATAAATCATTCTTAAAAAATCAATTTCCTTCCTTCAAAATGAGGAAAACAAGTTTGCTGTTGCCATACACATGTACACAAATGAATGCATCCAACAGACACAATTCAACATAAAGAGCTGAAATGTACGTCCATAAAATACAGCCCGTTATTGCTCTGCTCCAGCTGCATTTTGACTGCTACTTAAAAGCATTCCAAAAGATGTTTTAAGGTTTAATAGATTAGATCTAGTTTTCACCATATCGTGGTGAATTCCTGGGGATTCCTGAACTATAAAAGTAATATTTTTTTATTTACAATGAGCTGTCAGCTTTATCATTTTTAATTAATGATGCATCAAAGAATTGCATAATTTTTACAACTGGTTTCATACAGAAGAAAGAAAGAAAAGCATTTTATTGGTCATACTGAGTATTTACTCTTGAATGCAACGTCTTACCATTTAGCTTCTGGTCATATTACTATGAGATATGTGTCTACTTTGCCTCTAATTGCAGACAAACAGACTAAGCAGAGAATTCAGTGTAAACTACGGCATTAAGACCACCAACATTTTCCTCTTCATATAAATAAAATGTCAGAAGCATTGCCTAACCTTTTAAGATAAATCAAAATAGGTAGGATGGTACTGTTGGGCCAAAAAGATTGTGATTGCATATTTTCAGCTGTATACTGAAGCTCCTCACTTTTTAAGCACTACAATTTTCATTATTAAAAGAACATCAGCTGAGCATTAAGTATTAAACTAGTCCACTGCTGTTCAGTGTACAAGAACCAACCTATAAATCCACAGAGAGTTGTCACGTGTTTGAGAATTTCTATTCTGCAGGACAGCAAGACTAATACTAATACTTATACTAATACTGGCAAAGGCCAGACTGAAATTGTTTCTTACCTAGCTAGCTGTTCCAGAGCTGTATATCGGTATTGATTGAGTACCACCAGTCTTTTTGTAATCTTGGTTGACAAAACAAAATCGAAGCCAATACTATCTGAAAAAGTAAAAATGTCCTAAATCCAAGTATAAGTATTGTTTGGAGTGCTTTGTTACAGCCGTGCACTGCATCTCAATATATTCTGTCATCCTTTCTAAGGCTGGCTTTAATTTGAAAAGTTTATGAAAGATTTTCCACATCATCGTCATTCTGCAAACATTAAGACGTCTCAAGGGTAAAACCAAAACAAGCACAGCGCTGCAAGTAAAATGAGATACGTTTTGGTGCCTTGCCTTAATGTACTTTGAAGCCAGAGAAGCATCTGCATGTATTACCATTCTCAAATCTGATGCTATACTTTGAAATAAATGCTAATTTGTTCTGCTAAGATTTACATCTACAAATCCACTGAAGAGATCTATTTACAATTTTTACTTCCTGTGCGCACGCCAGATGACACTTCTCCATGCAAAGTGGCTGCTGGTTCTGTGTTCTACTTGATTTCCAGGGTGATGAGCTAATGAAAAGCAAGTGGACTTTAAGTGTGGCAAATCAAGTCCAAACAAACTCAGGATAATCATCAAAGCATCATGGATAGTTGATTACTCTGATAAACAGCACCTGTCTAAAAAAGCTTCTGTTCATCTCCATTGAGCATTCTTTGCTACAATATTTACATTATAATTAGTTTTAACAAGAAACAGCTACAGTACATTGTCTAAGCAAAGAGGGGCAGTATGAATCCAGTTTGATCTTGCTGTACAAAACAGTCAGAACACACTGCAATGATATGACACCCTAGTACCTGAAACACCTTATAGTATTTTTTATCAAGTAGCAAAACTTCATTATTGTGACGGGTTCTGCAAAAATCTCAATCCTTATTTTTTTCCTTCTCCAAGCAGTGACAGGCTGTTTCTCTTCCTGAATTTGCTTTGACCTTCAGACATCCTAACATTTACAGGCGATACATTAATGGGAGTTTCTCTCTGAAAGTACTGGAAGAAAACTGAGGCTCGAAGCCAAAAGCATACTCATGAAAATCTGCTACTGGAGAGCAATGCACCCACGCAGACGGAATATCCAAAGGGGCACCTGGGCTGCAGGAAAATCATTTTTATAGGCTACCATAAGTTTAACCTGCAAAGATAAACAGATCACACAGAACAAAAGAAAAAAAAAACTGGGCTTTCTGTTTAGCTTGGGCAGTATATTGAAACCGAGTTGCACAGCGACAAGGAATTCGTGCCGTTTTGCAGTAAAAAAAATCATTTTAAACCAATCAATCCCTCTAGCAGCTTTGCTAAATGTCACATTTGGTGTCTCTGCTTACCAGTCAGGGGATGTAATCTAACACAAGTTGGATAAGTTACAGGACAGAAGAATCATTATCCAAACAAAATAAAAAAAGGCCCGTTATCTTTATAGTTTCAAAATGGATCATGTCCTAAAATTGACTAATTTCTAAGCATACTGCAGAGAAAAGGTAACATTTCCATTCTCATCATTTCAGTACCAACAGTCTGCTGTTAATATTGTAACTACATTTTCTTAGAATTTACAGTTGTCTTTTGAAAAGAGTGTGCCCTTTTTTAGTAGAGGTTAAGGCCAGTCAAATTCTAGCTTGCTACAGTATGTAATGGAGAACCATGCTAGGGACTGAGTCTGTGCAGACTGTTCTAACCTCTCATTTCCTATAGATACTGTCAGATAAGCCCGCCTTCAATGGCATGAGATATTGACATCTAGATTCAGCGTAATTACAGGTAAGTCGGACTCAATTTTGTCTTCCAGTCAGCTGAATCTGTTGAGTATTAGTGTTCAATTTGGTAATGGCTTCCATACTTAAGCGCATGTTTTTCTGAAAGCTAAAAAAACCATTAAAACTGGTTACCATGGAAATAAAAAGGATGACATTGCCTCAATGTGAGCTCTTCTTATGCCATGTTTATATAACAGCAAGGCATTGTAGCATCAAATGGATATCCATCAACAATTCAATCTCTTTGCTTCCCTGTAAGCCAGCAAAGAGCACGTTGTGTTATTACTGGAACATCTCACAAAATTAGAAACAAACAAGTCTCGCTTTTCTTAGATTCACGTTGTCTTTACAATTCAGCATTTTAAACAAAGACCCTGTTTCAGTGTGTGATAATCAGAACTCTTGTGATCCAGACCCCAATGTCCACAGAGACACCCTTTTTCAACACGTTCCAACCAGAACTAACATATAACACACATTTTATTTACAGTTATATGTATCTGCTGTAACCATACAAAATAAAAAAAAAAACACATCAAATCCATTCCAGTATTTGCTGGGTCTGAACTGCTACTTCATCAGTGTTGAGAGCAGTGTTTAAAAGTGTCGAAAACATAAAGTTGTGCTGTATTTGCTCCAGAAAATGTGTGATATTTTAAGATATCCCATTTAGTAAACCACTACCCCTACTAAAATAACAGTAATAATAATGCAATAAATGATCTGCTCCCTGGTGTATAATTGTAATGTAAACAGAAAAAGGGTAGGATACTTGCACTTATCAACAATACCATTTCTCAATTAGAGGTCTTCTAGGCTGTTGAAGTAATGATGATCTGTTGATGTAGTGGTTGAAGTTGGAGGGAACAAGTTCTCCTTGTGTTCAACATTTACGTATTTAAATCAAACTTTAAAATCTTTCCTTTATTGTTGATGCTGCTGACAGAATAACATCAAACGTGGTGTAGCCTGTAAGGCCACTTTCATTTGTAGTGATTCATAGCCGTTTCAGGGACGCCAAATATGTAATCATAGTGGCTCTCTGAAGGCACCAGTTCTGTAGGGTTTGGGCATTTACTGAGACAATTATTAATTGTAGCAGTAAATCACAAAGTTGATTCTTTTGGTGGCTTTAGAATCCAACCATGCGATATAACTCAAACAACGCACACCCACAGGTACTAATACACGAGGATACATTTATTAATACATAGAATATGCATATAAACCTAACAGATCTTATCGAGAGGGTTATCAGAATACAAAAGGTATATTCGGTCAGTTACAAAGAGTTACACATCAAGAGGACATACGTTCAGTATATCATTCATTAAGACCGTTTCGTAAAGTGAACTTGGTTACAACTTCTACATTAGATACTCAAACAAGTACATAACTCTTAGGAATTAAATTGATATCAACTGGTTGGGATAACAATTGAATTCTCGAGCTGTAATGCATTGAAGTTGAATACTCATCCAATCTCTGGGGATTCAGATCTCCTGCGGGCACAAAGAAACAGTTGCAGGCTTGTTGCTGTCCAATCCGCGCTCTCTGGCTCCGTGCCAGGCTGTGCTGTGCGGCTTGCGACGGTGCGCTGCAGATGCTCACTGACCGGCTAGTTAGTGTTGGCTTTAACTAGCAAAGTTTGTGCACAGGAGAAAAGATGACTGTGGGTCCCAGCAAGTCAGGAAGAGGACCGGTTCGTTCCTGATGAAGAGATTGTTCTGAATAGTGATTCAGCTGTCCACAGTTCCGACCTGTTCACGAGGCCTGCTGCTGGTTACTCTCTGGCAACCTCCACTCTAGACTCTTAGAACAAAGGAAAGTTCTGGCACTCGGACACACTGGCCGTTCCGTGGTTGTCCGGGCTGAGTCTCAGGATGGTCAGGAGGCGCGCTGCGAGAATGTCCTGCCCTTGGGATTCTCCTTCTGAATCTTGTCTGAATCTCCCTTTCTGAATCTCTCAGGCTCTCTGTGTTGCCTGTTTTTACCTGGAGGAACTTCAGCTCATTGATTGGCTGAAAGTTCCATGGGCATCAGAGTCCCACGTGGGTTACTCGGCCCTACCAGTCCCTGATTGGTTGATCAGGGTGAGATATGAGTCACTTAGTCCTGACACTTAGTAATGCAGTCCAGATGTCCAACTGGCACTCCCTAGACAGATAGGCGCCAATGGGTGACCATTGATCATGATAGCCAGGCTTAGCTAAGTGCATCCCCCTTTGGGAGCTGGTTTCTTATCACAAGAAAACATCTTAAATCAGCTTGCATGAATTCTTTCTCTGTGGCTGCACCACAGAGATGGAGGGTGAGATGGGGCCTCTTTTGGGAAGGCTCAGAACACTTAATTCTTTCTTATTATTAAGCCTCGCCGCTACATATCCCCCCTTTTTGAAGGTCACGAGGTCCTGAGGCATTGTTGCCTTCAAAACAAAACAGAGTTAAGTGATGTCCCTTGCCATTAGAACATTAATCTTAAATGTCCACATTACTCCTCGAGAATTCATACCGGAACCAGCATTGGATACAAACAGGATGAATAACATCTGGAGTATGTATAAACACGGTAGGAGACATTATCTAAGTCTAGGAATTACACATCAGGAAGTTCACTGTCAATATCTGATACCTCTGTAGTAGATATTTGGGAAGAAGTAACTTCCTTTCTTTTGGCATGCTACCTTTGACTCATTCATGCTACCCAGAGTACATCTTGATGTGAGAGTACATCATTCAGAGTACACTGTCAGTCATGATCCAGCTACCTGGCAGTAGTGTTACAATAACAACAGTTCCTGTTCCCAGCCCCCGATAAACCACAACACCTGTGTTGGGTATCTGCTAGGGTGGTTTGGAGGTTTGTTCCATTAAAGCAAACTAACTACCTGTACCTCTTCAGGGCTTACTGTTTCTTGGATTTCTATCCAATTCAATAGTGTGGCACCTGAAAGCATCCAAGACCTCAAGTTTGGTCTTATATCGTCTGGTTCCAGACCGTACAGTGTTAAGTTACCATGCTGTACTATGGCCTCCTCGGGAACTTACAGGAAAACTGTTTGATTAGGTAGCTGCATTGCGGTAGCTGTATCATGCCCGTCACAAGTCATAGTGTCAGTTAAATGTGGTGTGTTGACCAGCCATTTACTTCCCACCTGCTCTTCATGGGGTCCATTAACCTCCCTCTGCTCGTTAGTAGCTTTACACCCTTCATTGGTGAATCGTTTAGACACAGCCAATGGATAGCTTTGGTAGCCATACCCATCTCAAGACTTGGAACCGAATTCAATCTTGGATTGCCTTCTGGGTGAGCTATGAGCGATGGGGTTAATGTCACATACTCCTCTACTGAGAAGAGTGGAATCAAGTGGGTTGGGAATTGTGCCATGGCTAGACTGGCCACAGTGGCACTAAACTCCCTTAACAGGTCTTGTGTCAACATTCTGGCCTGTTGCACACAAGCATAAACCCACTGTATAACACCAACAATCATGTCCACTGTTTGGGGAATAAGGTTTAACCCTGTTGCATAGGAAGTTGCCTGTAGGGTTTTCCCTAAGCTTTCCAACTTTTGCTGCTGTCGATACAGTCTGTCACTACCCTCTGGCCTCTCTGACACCTGCCTTCTTGGGGCAGTCAGGGTGAGAGTGCCAGTAGCACACAAACCTACCAGAAAAAGCAAACGTGCAACAGTGGCGGCAGCAATCAGTCCTCCCAAAAGTCTTTTCGGGTGGCTGATCCCAGTCATCTCCTTCTGAGTGACTGTTGCCTTTCTAAGCTGGTGCAGCGTGTTCATGGTGTCTTTCTCAGTATGCCATGTGGCATCTTGGGCACCAACATCCTGGAAATCTGGGGAGATCTGACGCAGCTGCTGATGCTGCTCCTCCTTTTCCAGGGCATTTGCTTTTTCGATTTGTTCATGCCTGTGCTCTAGGAACCCTGCAGGGGGTGGTGCAGTGGTGGAGCATGCCTGACCCTCGGCTGAGTGGTCATCTGGAGCACCTGAGTGATCTGGGATTGTTATCCTATTCTCACTGTTCAGGTCCACCCTGCACACTTCCTGATTGAGGAATCCCTCTATCGGCATGTTTCCAATCGTTTGCTGGGGGTAGGTGTAGGACACCTGCTCGCTCCCCCCTTCCCTCGCTAGGGGTTCAGGGAGCTGCCCCAGCACTGGGATAGCTAGTTCACTGTCTTTGAACTTACTATCACTCACCAGGCCCATGTCAGTGCAGGCGGGGATTCTGACACCTCTCTTTGCGATGTCCTGCACTGGCAGGCGGGTGACTTGACCATCCAGCTCCAGTCTGGCTGAACCACTGTTGGTCAGACTCAGACTGACAGACTGAGCTGGTGGCTGTAAGAAAACCGGCTCGGCTTTCATTCCCTGTCCCTTCTGGGGGACTGGGTGTGTTGGAAACCCTGCCGTTGAGGCAGGAACAATCAGGTCAGTCTCACTCACTACCTGGTAGTCGTGAGAAATAATGTTACCTGACTGCAGGTTCCCTGGGTCAAAGCAGAGGGAATCAGCATCTGGGATCAGGTGTGTCCACAGCGCAGTAGTCTCAGCGTCCAGCTGGACCTCCTGTCTAACCTGTGAATGTTGCACCAGGGGCACCTGGCGGTGGCCCTGTGACAGCTGCTCAAGCAGATCCTCACTAATAGAGGACCTCTCAGGGCTAAGGGTGAGGGCTACATCACCAACCTGCTCTCCTGCCATCTGGATCCCTTCCACCACTGCAGGGTGGTGGTCCTGACCCCTCTTGGGTGCCAGGGTGTACAGGGAAAGCTCCTTTTCATCGCCAGGTGGGGAGATCTGCTCCTCTTTAGGGATGTAAAAGGTGTGTGCTTTACCTGGTGGATCAGGCGGCTGCTTGGAGCACCGCTCCTGTGGCAGGGAGGCTGTTGAGACCTCGGCCGGGACACGACTTCCCTGTATATTCGGGGAACAAGAAAATATTTTTATTTCTTGTCCAGAGGGAACAGAAGGAATCTCCGCATGGGCTTCTGTGTTCGGTGGGCACTGTGTGAGCACAGTCTGCCTCTTGGCCCCCCTTTCCTTCTGTACAGAAGACTTAGGAGCCTTGACCTGTTTCCACACTTTGCCTTTCTGGTGATCCACCAAAGGTTCCTCTCTGAGTCGCATGCCCTTTTCTTTTTCTACCCGTTTGAGCTTGCCGTGTGACATCAAACACCTTTCAACCTCAGTGTCAATCAGTGTCTCACTGGGTAAGACATCTCCCATGGCAGCCTTGAGGTAAAAGCTTCCTGCTTTTCCTCTCTGTTTTACTGCCTGCTCTGTGACTTCAGGGGTGGAGTCAGCACTCACTTGGGAGTGGCTGACCTTATCCAGGCAGGAACCCTTCCGCTCAATCAGATAGACTGAGGGAGGGAGAGGGGGCGGGTCTCCGCCTCCTCCAGTGGAGAGTATCAGCTCATTCACGCTTCCGGCAGCCTTGGGGAGCGGTTGTCCCTGTCCTAATAAAGCTTGTTCCAGCCTGGCCAGGCGGGCGGCTACTGAATCCTTTTGTTCAGCCTTTTCTAGCCCTTTCCCTCCCCCGGTGTTCTCATGGCACTTAGGACGCTGGGTGCGGTCCTGTGTGAGTGCTTTGGAACGGGGCTTAGCCAGCTCAGGAGCCTGTGCTCCTTCGAGCAGGGGGGAATTAACCCTCCTGGCTCTGACGGCGAACGCAGTCGCTTTAGCAACTTTTTGCTCAGAGCGACTTTGGACATCATACTCCCAGGCTTTCTGCACGAATCTCTTAATATCAGTCATTTTCATGGTCTGTGCATCTGTATGCATTAAGATCATCTTTCTGACTGACGGGTGGAGATTCGCAATGAATAAACCCTTGAAATGTGTGTTCTCTTCGCAACCCTCATCATTTCGCCCTGCAAAATAAGTTCGTCTAAGTCTCTCGTAATATTCGCGAGGGGACTCTGCTCTCTCGTGCTTAATGTTAAGAGCGGCGGCTATCGCAGCAGTCGGGTCAATAAACGCACTGTATTCTTCGATAAGTGCTTGACAAAGCTGCTCAAAGTCATTACAGACTTCTTTCATCTGCCTAGCCATCCACTCATGTACAGCTCTGCTGGTAGTTTTCCTGACCAGAAACACTTTCTCCTGTTCTGTGGCGTTTGGCAGGTACTGCAGGTTATACCTGAGGTCCTGAATATAACTCTCGATATTATTCTCTGACACTGCCGGGTCAAATCTCTCTATGTCCTTCGCTAGCTCTCTCAGAGAATGGAGATTTATCCTTCTAGCTTCTCCGCTGACGGAGATATGGAAGAGATCGTGGTCAGACCTGTCGCTGCTAGAGAGAGTGCTTAATAGCGACTCGAACTCAGACCTTTTAGCAACCATCGTTAAACTTAAAGAGTATTACTTTTAAGTACGAAATCACAGTTTTACCACAGAAAACCACAAGATCAAGTATGCAATCAACCCGGTAGATTGCAAAAGATCACAAAACAATCAAGCACTGCTTAAAGAGCAAGGGGAACTTTTTTCCTTTCGGCTTTCAGCACACTGTATTGTCGTGTATGAAACCCGCGGCGTTTTATATTGAATTATTCCGCTTGGTTGACTCATTTCAGTCTTGCCACGCCCACCCAGGGACGCCAAATAAATGTAGTGATTCATAGCCGTTTCAGGGACGCCAAATATGTAATCATAGTGGCTCTCTGAAGGCACCAGTTCTGTAGGGTTTGGGCATTTACTGAGACAATTATTAATTGTAGCAGTAAATCACAAAGTTGATTCTTTTGGTGGCTTTAGAATCCAACCATGCGATATAACTCAAACAACGCACACCCACAGGTACTAATACACGAGGATACATTTATTAATACATAGAATATGCATATAAACCTAACAGATCTTATCGAGAGGGTTATCAGAATACAAAAGGTATATTCGGTCAGTTACAAAGAGTTACACATCAAGAGGACATACGTTCAGTATATCATTCATTAAGACCGTTTCGTAAAGTGAACTTGGTTACAACTTCTACATTAGATACTCAAACAAGTACATAACTCTTAGGAATTAAATTGATATCAACTGGTTGGGATAACAATTGAATTCTCGAGCTGTAATGCATTGAAGTTGAATACTCATCCAATCTCTGGGGATTCAGATCTCCTGCGGGCACAAAGAAACAGTTGCAGGCTTGTTGCTGTCCAATCCGCGCTCTCTGGCTCCGTGCCAGGCTGTGCTGTGCGGCTTGCGACGGTGCGCTGCAGATGCTCACTGACCGGCTAGTTAGTGTTGGCTTTAACTAGCAAAGTTTGTGCACAGGAGAAAAGATGACTGTGGGTCCCAGCAAGTCAGGAAGAGGACCGGTTCGTTCCTGATGAAGAGATTGTTCTGAATAGTGATTCAGCTGTCCACAGTTCCGACCTGTTCACGAGGCCTGCTGCTGGTTACTCTCTGGCAACCTCCACTCTAGACTCTTAGAACAAAGGAAAGTTCTGGCACTCGGACACACTGGCCGTTCCGTGGTTGTCCGGGCTGAGTCTCAGGATGGTCAGGAGGCGCGCTGCGAGAATGTCCTGCCCTTGGGATTCTCCTTCTGAATCTTGTCTGAATCTCCCTTTCTGAATCTCTCAGGCTCTCTGTGTTGCCTGTTTTTACCTGGAGGAACTTCAGCTCATTGATTGGCTGAAAGTTCCATGGGCATCAGAGTCCCACGTGGGTTACTCGGCCCTACCAGTCCCTGATTGGTTGATCAGGGTGAGATATGAGTCACTTAGTCCTGACACTTAGTAATGCAGTCCAGATGTCCAACTGGCACTCCCTAGACAGATAGGCGCCAATGGGTGACCATTGATCATGATAGCCAGGCTTAGCTAAGTGCATCCCCCTTTGGGAGCTGGTTTCTTATCACAAGAAAACATCTTAAATCAGCTTGCATGAATTCTTTCTCTGTGGCTGCACCACAGAGATGGAGGGTGAGATGGGGCCTCTTTTGGGAAGGCTCAGAACACTTAATTCTTTCTTATTATTAAGCCTCGCCGCTACACATTTTAAATGATTCTCACGTGAGCAATTAACTAGCCATGTTTGCAGCTTGGTGGAGCTTTGGAACAGGATACAGCACAGTTTTATGCACCACACAGCTGCAGAAAAACAGGTCTTTCTTTGGCTTTATCAAACTGATTGGTGCAGCTGAGAAAGAAATTCAGCACTAGGGATTTTAAAGCTTCTTTGCACTAACCAGTAATGTCATGAGCATGTATTTCTCTCCATGTCAGGCACACTTTCAATAGAAAACTCCATTTATTTTCTGTAAAAGACAACATTACTGATCAAAGCTCAGGCTGTTAGCTTTGTGGGCTAAAGCCCTTGACATTAACTTCCAGAGCTCTCCATCCAAACCTGGAAAAATTACTGTCTCAACCCCATTAGGAGAGCAGTCTGTGAAAATCTCCACATGCAGTGTTGTGTTAAAGGTGTTTTTCCCCCCTTATTCTCCCCCTTTGTCAAATGAGAATGATTTAGCCTGTTGCTTCACGATCCTGCACCACAGTGTATAGTTCAGATGCATTAGGTACCAGGTCCTGAATCACAGCTGTCACTGATTCTCATTGCTGCTATTCAGCAATAAAAAGGGAACTCAACACTGAGAGGGATTTGCCTCTTAGAGAGAAAATCTATTAGTTTAGTCTATTTAAAATAAGATTTCCATTGTATTGTGCATGGAATGGAGAGTGTTCCCATTTTCTCTATTTCGGAGTAAACCATTTCAAGTAATTTCAGTGAAGTAGATCACCCTGTTTTATTAAAGCACAAAATAGAGGTCCAGATTATGCATTATCAGAACATGTCTACTATGCAAGAGTGTTGATTCTAAACAATATTGGACTTCGGCTGAAGTTTTACCCATCATTCCTGCCCATTAAAACCTTTTTCCCTCTGAGAGTACCCATGACTTTCCTCAATTACTGGCTGAAAACTCCTCTCTGCCATAAAAGACATAAGCAGTCATTCTTCTATACAATACACAGTACAAAATCATTTAGGAGGGTATTGCATATTGTGGAGGAATAAGTAAAGGTTTATTCCATGCTGAAAAGAGATGAAAGAAACATTACATTTCAGCTGTGGAGCCTTCTTCGGGTATGAAGGCTCCACAGCTGAAACATTGTTTCTTTTTATCTCTTTTCAGTATGGAATTGACTTGCTCCTACACATACTGTATTTCAGGTAGGTACTGTAGCTGCGTCAGTATGTGTAGACTGCAAAGGAACAAGTCAATTCCATGCTGAAACAAGTTTATTCCATGCTGAAAAGAGAGCCTGGAATGGTCTAAGAACATCGAGGCCATTTACAAGAAGGGTCAGAGCCGACTTTACTTCTTGAGGAGGCTCAGGTCCTTCAATGTGTGTAGTAAGATACTACATATGTTCTATCAGTCGGTTGTGCCAAGCGCCATTTTCTACGCGGTGGTATGCTGGGGCTCTGGGATTAGAGCAGGGGAACAGGCTGAACAAGCTCATCAGAACAGCAAGCTCTGTCATTGGGTCTGGCCTGGACCCCCTGGAGGTAGTGGCCGAGAGGAGAATGGTGTCCAAACTAGAGGCCATCATGGACAACGTCTCCCATCCCCTCTATGACAGGCTTGTAGAAATGAAAGCACGTTCAGCAATAGACTGATCCATCCACGGTGCGACAGGAAGCGCTACAGGAGGTCATTCTTGCCTTCTGCCATAAGACTGTACAACGCATCCACTTGTGTCTGGGCAGAAGCAACATTGACAGTGACCTGTTTCTGGACTGAACAGTAAACTGCTACATCTGTTCTTTTTCTTTTTCCCGTTTACAACCGTTTTTGTGCAATACATGCCAGGGACTTGTGCAATACATTTATATTTCTATTTATATTGTGCAATACAACTTTTTGTGTACTGTTCTGTTCTGGTTTGTTCTTTGTGTGTTCTGGACTGTGAGTAACTCTTCTCACTCTTCTTCTCACTGTACTGATTGTATTGTATGTATTGTATTATTATTATTTTATCATTCGTTACACTGTTGCTGTGTTGTCTGTGTTAAGCTGCTGTTGCACTGCAATTTCCCGCACGGGGTCAATAAAGTATCTATCTATATTTTGGATTTGAACTGAGGAACAGTGGTCAGGTAAGCCAACAAGTGGGTATTTATAAGTCTCACTGAACCTGGCTGTGAAGCTCAATTTCAGAAATCACGAATTAAGATATGAACCTTGAATTTTAACAATTACATTCTGTATTCAGCATGCTGCTAAAGCAGACTTTGGATGAATTACACTGGTTTCCACTGGTGTTATAGTGTTTTTTTGCTCCTAGAACACCCTAGCATGTAATGGTAACCACTGTGATGAGTCACATGACTGATCCTTGTCACTCCACACTTCCTCACAATCTCCCAGAAGAGACCGTTTCAGCAAAGAAGAAATGAACTCTTGAATTCATCATACAGCTATTCTCCGGGCTTTCACTCTCAATATGTCAATGTCCTGCATGGAAAATGAACAGATCTGCTTCTGGGCCAGTTAAAATCTCCGTAATGAAAATGCAAATGACACGCAGGGAAGATCCTGTCAAGGTAACTTTGTGTAAACAGCCTTAAATCATGAGATGACAAGGGAGCTGTGCCCAGAAAAACTGGTGCAACTGCTTTGGATTGTTTTCAGATTTCCTTTTAGGGTAGGCAAGGACACAAAAAGACCACTTAATTCCCCTGTTGAGGTTTCCTATTCAGCGTACAAAAGCTGATAAATGATAAAGCACAGACCACGTTCTGTGCTTTGCTGTTAACTGTTTTTTGTAGACTTAAATAGTAGATGACGAAATACTTCTGAGAACAGTTTTGCCCTAGAAGTCAGGTAGTGGTCGGTGTTGTGGTTTGTCAGCAGGGAATTGCTCTTCAGCTCTTGTTAATGTTACCAGCATTAAGCTGTATCAGAATTGCAGCAGTTGTGCTCCCTTTGAAAAAAGAAAGCACTCCTATTACAAAAGGTGCTTCCAGCAGCATTTTACTATTCTAAATTCTTTTTCTGTGCTGGTGCTCATTCTTTCCACAAGGACCAAAATCAGATACTAAAAATCTAACTTCACTTTCTTCTGCTATCCTCCTGTTGGTTTAGAAATGATGCTCTTTTCTGTATCAGTGCAAGTCTGCTCAGTATTGTGTGTTTACACAGGCTGTGGAGAGCACTCACAGAACCACATCTACAAAAATCTTCCCAAAGCCTATAACCCTCAACTTTAGGTACACCTTTACCATTACTGCCCATTAACTAGCATTCAGACTGCATTACAAGTCTTGAAGTGTTTTAGGCCATTTGTTATTCACTGATCGAAAGTCTTAGATTTCTACAAATGTAACAACGTTGTCACTAATACAGATTTGTTTGGGTGTGAAAAAACAAGCCTGGCATTTAACAATCTTTAATTCACATTGATTCGCATTTTCAAAACTCGATCTCACAAAAGATCAACTAAACATAAACAGCCGATGTGAAGTGTTATAGTAGCTCATCCATCACATTTACTAATCAACCCTAAATGACTCATGTTTATCAGATGTTCCACTTTACACATCCATAAAGAGAAAAGGCTACTTTTTCGAACTGCAAAATAGAGAATCTATCAGGATTAAATGTCAGCTGTAAACAAACAGCTAGAATGTTATTAGGTTGCATTTATGCATGAAAACCAACTGGCTTTGATATTTTTTAATATCAGGAAAACGTTTTTAAAACAATAGTGCATGTACTGTATGCAAAGTCTCCAGATATTTTTCTCAAATAAGTATGTCAGTCACTTACACCTATCTCCATCTATCATCTTTCACAGAGAAGTGAACCTCTAATTTTTGTGACTGCAGTGAAAGAATATTTCAACACTGCAGCAATTCAGTAAACTTTCTTTATAGGACATTTCACTGACAAAATCTGCTAAAAGGGATTTTTTTCAGAAATACTGGACCTTTCCCACCATAATGGGGAAATGCACAATTAACACAACAAGGTAAAATTAAATACTACACAGGTTTCAAATTCAGGAATATCAAAAGTGCCGTATAGGGTGAGGTCAATGGTCAAGTTTATCGAGTAGTTTTTAAATATTTTATAAAGTTTATTGTATATTTATGATGAAAAGGGCACAGGAACAATTTTTTATTGACTGTGTTGACTGCAATTATTTAAAAATACATCAAAGGATCCAGGAGGTATGTATATAATATATATTGTGTAGTACATATATTTTACTCATATAATAGTGTTTTCGGGCTGGAAAAAAACGTCACTCATGATTTAATGGACATTTTGGCTTAACGAACACACCCTTCCACACTATTTGTCTATTAAACTAACTGCACTATAGTGTCCGTTTGAAGTGTTGGATTTATCAATGTCACTAGACAGCAGTGCTTCAGTAATGAGACTGTCTAAAAAAAACCAAACGCACAAATCAAAACCGCAAGTCATTTTAATATACTATTTTGGCAAATGTTTTACAGTGTAGCATCTGTACATTCAAATAATATGTTTAGAAACTAAACTCCACGCCATTAACAGGAGAACACAAATTCAAAATGAAATTTTTTCCAAGTGCACCGAGAAAGAAAATAGCACAAACCTTATATCCAAACACTTTCATGCTGAAATACAGAGTTCTAAAATTTGGGAGATCTAAACAATACATAAAGCTGTAAACAATAAAGACCATTTCCCATACAACTGCTATACAAGCCATTCCTATATGATTGCAACACTTTAGCTGCAGTGCACAAAACGTTTCGTGGTGTGTGAAACACTGTATTTTGGCACTTTGACTTAAAGTTCTTAGATTACACGGAAGCAGTATGTTCAACAGATGTAACAGTCAAAATGTGAATTCACAGCAAATTTAGAAGCATATTGTCATTTCACCTCCCAGGATGTCCTTGTAGGCTGTCTGGCACAATGTGTGCACATTTATAAACACACAATACACGTACATTGAAATACAGTACAAATGAAGAAGAAGGTACTTCAAACAGCAATTATAAACAATCACTGGACCACTTAATCAAAAGGCTACACAGTGGGCACAATGTTACATAAGATTATGCTCTTTTAGCTCTTGTTCTAAGCCTTCAGAAAGCAACTCCCACAAGCTCACACTGGAAAAGAGGTATGCAGGTTTACTTCCATGCATTTAAGCAAAGGGTATAAAGAAAAAACTTGCCCACTGCATGACACACTCAGTCGCACTATAGATGCTAATATCTCATTCCACCAGCAGGTCTATCAATTAAATTAAACTACAGTATAACTTGTTGTTCAAAAGCCTCACTTTGTTCGAGAAACAGTTCAGCTTTTTCATGCATGAACAGAAGTGTGATTTGTTTCTAATTAATAAAATAATTAGATTGTTTAAAGCAATGAGGACAGGGGTGTACTAAGAGCCCTGCAGCCCTCCAGAAACTCATGTAAGTCATTGGTGCAGTGAGAACTAGCTTTAATGCCCCCCCAAAAAGCATGAATTTCTAGCTGCGAATGGCCTGGAATGGATTAGATACAAATCGAAGACGTATCTGACACGGCAAACAACAGCACAGTACTTGTGGCTTATTACAACAACAAATAAAGTGATGAACATCCAAAGGCCTGCATGAGGTGAAGATAACTGGCAGGAAATCCCCCCAAAAATGAAAAGTGTTCAGAATGGCACAGTGATTGCAATGGTTTGATCAGTGGCTATTACAGCCTTGAAAAAGAACATTTTAAACTTCCAGCCCCTCTTCCCTGGTGATTGTAAAAGTGTGCCAGCTGAGAGAAAGGACGAGACGAGAACACAGAACTCATATTGCTTTTCGTCTCCCCCTCTCCGCTCCC
Source organism: Lepisosteus platostomus (assembly GCF_059453375.1). Taxonomy (NCBI): domain Eukaryota; kingdom Metazoa; phylum Chordata; class Actinopteri; order Semionotiformes; family Lepisosteidae; genus Lepisosteus; species Lepisosteus platostomus. The sequence continues at coordinate 7,275,317 of NC_142629.1, forward strand.
CGTCACGTTTCAGATGGCACTGTTAACAAATTACTGGCGATCAATACAAAATTAGCAATCAGTTCCATTCACAGCACCGCAACCTTCCAACCCTACCAGACAGCGGTGTTAATAAAGGCTATGCACTTTGCCACGTGTTCACATCTGTCACAGGGGAGCCAGACTAGAGTGGTGTCAGCAGTGCAGGCTGAAAAGTAATCAGACAGTAATAATCCACCTCTACAGAGACCTGCCTGGCACTGCAAATTTCGCACCAGCAGGAGAGCTCTATTTAGACAACAAGAAATACAACAGGGGCAAACACTTCTGGAAGTGGGTCATTTAAGTGTGATTCAGGATCTGAAGTACAGTAAATGATGTGACAACAACAGAGACAAGAATATAAAGGCATTACAGTTTGCTTTGAAACTTTAAAGACAGACATCTAAAGAGAAATACTTTTTTTTTTGAAAAAGTAAAAGCTTCCAACTCCAGGTGAAGCACATAGAGTAAGATGCTGGGACTCTTTCTTGGGTTGAGAGCATCACGGGCACAGAGTCCACTTCCACAGGAAATGAAACCTCGACTGGATTCTGCTTCTGAAGGGTGTTTACAGCACGTCTCGTTTCCAGAATGGTTTTGCGGTTCCTAACATCTTACCACCACAGATGGGGAGGATCCTCGGCCACGCGGCTCTTGAAGAGGGTGATCTCATCCAGGTGGACCACAGGCACGTCTCTGATGATATGAGCCAGGCCCTCGTGCAGCAGAGGGTAGATGACCACATTCAGAGCAGGACGTTCCGCAAGAAAGCTGGGCATTGGCAGAGGAACGAAGAAGAAAGTGAGGTTTTGAAACAAGGATATGAGCACAAATAAGACTGAGAGGGTCCTCATATAACACCTTAGGGTTTCTGGATCTCTCCCTGTACGGTACATCACCCACCTCTCTGCCAAGGGTAGGTAGTTGTGGTGCTTTCATTTCATTCCTTTTGGAGCCTTAGTTCCAGTTCTTTCATTACTGAAGTGCTCTTCAGCCACAGGATCAGTTAAGGAATTAATGGACAGTCAAGAAAAGTACTGGTTAGATCTAATCCAAAACTGCCTTTGGCCACTCTATATTTAGCTTGTGATTCCCATCCATTCAAACCAGGTAAAGATAAACTAAATACTAATCAGGTCAAGTCATCTTTCAGTGAAGAGAAGTAACACACCAAGGCCTGGAAACTGTGAGGACAGAAGGAAAGCATTCTATCCAAACCGAGATGGATTTAGAAGTGGCTGTTGTCACTGTGCCAGCTAACAGCAGTCAATGTAACATATATATATCTAAAAAAGTGAACTGATTTCATTTTGTTCTTTAGTCTTTTAATTTCTGTGACTTCCTGTGAACTATCATGCACACATTTAGAAGGCAGGTGTGGCTGGTGCGCATCAAGTAATTGACCCTGTAAACACTAAAAGCTGAAATTCGAGTACTACACAGCCAGGTAAATAATGTTGCATGTTGAACAAAGAGCATGAAAACAGCCAGTCCATTTATCTGCAAACTTGTCACTTTCATGTCAATAACAAAACAACAATGAAAGAGCAGTAAAAACATAGCTACATTTTTAAATTGGGGATTAAAACAACAAAGCATGGTATTAGTGCACAGAAGAGATATTTGGTCATTACTGTGTTTAGTACTAGCCCTTTAAGGCATTTGGGTACCAGAATCTGTTCTTCACAAGATAAATATTTACAGAAACTGGCTACCGTAATGTCTGTTCCTTTTGACTTGAAAGGGACCAAAATATTTTAACATCTTATTTCTAACTGGCGCTTGAGGTTAAATTATAATCTTGGAAATATATACAGGTTTAGCTCTACTTCCTGATCAAAAACATTTCTTCATATTTTCATGGAGAGCAAACACCCCTATAAACACAGTGCAAAACTTTACAAAAAATGCGCAGCTCATTTTCTGACAGACAGCTACGATGACCTCTGTGTCATCATACTTTCATGCCAAAAGAAACCAACAAGTGCCAAGCTGAGAAATATAGAATGAATATTTCACCTGAGTAAGCATGGATAGTGTCTTAAAAGGCTTAAAGCCCACTTCAGAAAGTAATACACATGTAGTTCGATGGATTACATATTATGAAATCAGAATGAAAGAAAATTCAGGCATTATCCCTACTTTATTGGAACAAGAAAAATAGTTGAAGGATAAACAGATACATTATGTAGCCTAGACAGACACACATTATATAAAATAATGTATCCAATTATCCGAAACATGGCTATTCACTAATTAATATTGCTTGTTAAACTACTATAACTGCTTTTCAATGCTACCTCATTTTCGTTTACTGAATATTCATCCATTCTAAAAAGTCGTACTTAAGGTGGTCTAGTAATTAACCAATCAAGGTACTAATTAACCAATTTAGGAATCCAAAGCTTAAGTCTCCAGCCCTGGAATTGAAGAGGGTGCCTGTCCCTAAAAACCCAAGAGGAGTAAAATAATTAGATGGTGATGGCAAACATTCACAGACCGACCGAGCACGGCCCTGTAAAAGTGACTAGCCTCTCTAACGTCCTCTTTATATCCAGGAAGAAAGAGTGGCCTTGCGCTGGCGGATCTGCATGTTGAAAGCGTTAACCAAGGATGCAGTGACTCATGTGGTAGAGGAGAGCAAACCCTTTGATCACAGTCGGTGTGAGGAGTATAAAGGCCTTTCTGTGTTCTCCACACCTGGGCAGGTGGTTTCAATTCAAAGTGGATGACGGATGGGTTGTTACAGCTTTAATGCCCTTATCCCTCTCTGAAACCAGGCATGCAGGACTTAAAGCAACCACAAACTGTGTGCATTTTAATTAAAAATTGATACTAGGGAACCAAGTTTTAGGGGTCAGTGGTTTTTTACTGGTTAACTTTTAATTAACACGAATAAACCACATCGGTCAGAAATAAAAGCACAACAATTGGTACATGTAGAGATATTTGTTCACATACTTGTTACATATTCATAAGACCCTTATGATGATAATTTTCCTTACTTCTTTCTTACATGCTTTTCTGGTATTTTTTTATAGGGTCTGACCAACACATCTGAAGAGGGACAATTTTTATCACCTGACATGTTTTTGAAAGTGTTAAAAGACATATTGAAACTTTCTCAGTTTGTGTTTTGTGTGTTACTTTATCTATGCTATGTAGACTGCAGTGTACTGTAGATGCTCTACTTAAAATGGAGCACCTCATCAGAACCCAACACAAATGGAAAATATGTGATTCATATTAAGGATCACTTAACTACAGAACCTTAATTTAGAAATCATAACAGCATAAAGTCATTACATACACTAAAAAGGTTTTGCTTATTCACAAGGTCCACAAAAATAATTAGATACATTAAAAATCACAGAGAATATTGTAGTCAGTCTGAACTCATTAGATGGAATCCCTGTACATTTTTATTTCCCTAACAGGCTCTAGTATATGATCGGGATCTATTCTAAGAAAAACAAATGGCATATATCAAGCTCTGTAGTTGCCTATTGGGCTATCCTTTCCCAGTTCCTCATTAGACAACTACCAACTGCCTTTAGGGTAGTTTCTGTTAATGAAACTAACATTAATAACAAATTGCCCTGGCTTTAAGGTATCTGGCAATGAGGAACAATGCCAAAAATCGGAAACACAATTATTCTGAAAACACTGCATTATTTTGGAAGACATGAGGCTGATGATGGGTATATGGGTTGGTAGGCAGATTAATGGCGGCCTAACTGTGTGGAAACTGAGTCTCACTGGACAGTGATCCATCAACGAAAATAAAAGAAAAATCAATCTCACCAGTGCTAAATGCAGCACATTTTAAAATCCTAGCTTTAAAATGTTGCAATTCATGCTTAACAATGGTAATTGCCAGGATCAGAATTGTTTGACTGAGGAAGGCACTTAAGTCCTGCTGACCACAATATTGATGGAGTCTCTCTGTAGGGTCATGTTACCAGATGTCTTAGCTATTATATATTGTATATTTAAGTCGGGATCTCTCAGCCCACTGATACCATGAGTCTGACCAACCTCTCTGCTGCACATTCTCATTCAGATGCCGATCTTGGTGGTCAGCTCCAGTCATTACAAGGAGATGCCTTGGCCTGCAGCAATCTAAACAGTTCGATACGCTGCACTCTGCAGCATAAACACATTTCGCTGCTTTGCTTGGCAACAAACAAACAGAAAAATAAAATGACAGCTGGAGAAGAACAAGTCGAGGTTAACTCCACGCTGAATTAACCTCTACTTGTTTCTTTGCAGATCGCAAGCTGACAAAGCTCCCCATTCGAAAGCTCTCAAAATAACAGCTGTACACATATCTCACAAAGCCTTGCTCTGTTAGCTGTGTGACGGACTTTTATTATGAGGGATCTAATGACTCCTTTTTAGGTTAAGCAATCCAAGTGCAGTTGGGCTCAAAATGTCAAAACAAAAAGCATCACAGATGACTGAGGCCCCACAAAATCCTGATACTGACTACCCTTGAGTAACTGTCCTACAGATACGTGCAACATAAAGAGACTTCAGACTAGCAGAAACAGACCAAGTGCTGTACTTTGTCATGACCACCATGGAACCGTGCACTGAGACAGGACGCCCTAAACTCTGAAGAGAAGCTCTTCTGTTCCGTTAAGGCAGCGCAGCCTCTCAAACCAAGTTATCACAGGTTAGCAAACTTTTTTCTTTAAACAAATGATGAACAAGCAGCTGAAACAGTTGAGTTTAAATTTGAAACTGGAGCTCCTGGCCGCAAATTATAGCCAAAAAAGGAAATTCTTTTCGAATGGGGGAAGAAAACGCAGCAGAACGACATTAAGATTTTGGTTCATATTGCTTGATGCATTCAGAACTGGTTGCTGTAAATTGGCCACCAATTATCCACCTATTATCAAAAAGATGCTTATTCCTGGGAAGGGTGTCAGGCAGGAGATTGCATGCATACAGTAAGTGAGCGCAGGAACAATTAAGAGACACCAATTAACCTAACCTGCATGTTTAAAGGAAATGACTGGACTAGAGCACCCTAAGAAATCCTACACGAACACAGGGAGAACATGCAAACCTGCCCCTAAGAGCTGCCCTGGCCTGGACTTGAACCCGTGAGGCAGCTATGCTCCTGCTTGATACCCTGCCGCCCAACGACCCATTAAATACGAGAGAAAAAGAGGCGTTGTGCTATCACCATCATCCTTCCCCCTCCCACTGCTCCCACCTCCCCCTGCTCCCTCATTTCTTTCTGAAAAGAATTTGTGCCGCACGTTTACACCAGAGCAAGGGTGCCACAGGAGCTGGGAGGAAAATACCACACCATTTGCTGCAGTGTTCTGCTCCGCTACGCCCATCTCGTCCCTGTGCTGTTGATGAGTTAGTTAGCTGTGACGCTCCCTAGCAGAACAAAGAGGGGATTATTTGCCTGATGGCTCCTGTCTTGTCATCTCCTGTATAGCTGACAGGCACCAGGAGGAGGGGGAGAAGAGAGATTAAGGGCAAGTAAGAGTGAGGAAAAGAATGAACATTTTAAAAAAGGATAAAATGCAGGTGAGAGAGAATTAAGGGAAGGATGCATCAGTTCTAAAGACGGATGATCTTGAGACAGCAAAAAAAACACGAAGGCCACACTGCCTCTATTCAGCATCGTGTTGATTCCAAGTTTTCGACTGAGTCACTTTCATAATATTTGGACTAAACCTAACAGAGTTATTATTTCTGCTTCGTAGCCACTCAAAGTGCCAGACTGACTGCTGTTCTTGTACGTGTTCATAACATGATATGAAATCCAACCGCTGCTCTCTGAGACCCATTCAGGACTGGTTACAATATTTTTTTAAAAATATTTCAACATCTAGACATGATTTGCTTTCTGGAACGTAAACACCACAACATCAACGTTCAAACAGTGATGAAGAGACCGAGTGGAGGGAATCTGAGATCATGTAAAACCAGTGTTTGAAGCAGGAAACATGTACAGTATGTGCAGCAACAGACCTGCACTTGAGCTACACTGTTATTGTTTCACTGAATACTTAATGAGTAACAACACACCCACCAGGCACAAGCGCACAAAGTTTTATTTCCTTAAGTATTAACCTAAGCACAAGGCAATGCAAAAATAAACAAATAATTGTCTCAAATGTCAGAGTGAAGTGTTTCTTAGGCAAATTGTTCCCTTAACAAAGCAACACAGCTCCAAACAGGGCTGGAGTGATGGGTGTACATTTCTGCCACTACCAGTCAGTTAGTCATGGGCACAACTGACTGGTTCGATGAGCAGTTAAGAGACAATAACGAGAAATACAAAAGCGGACGTAATTTCCATTTTGGGACCCCACGGAACGCGTAACATACTGTCAAGTTCATACATAATGTAAACATTAAGATCATTGATGGTACCAGAGAATTAAAATTCACTTGGTAGTGGTGGGTGCCATGTAGGACTCTGCTGTACAAGATGAACAGAAAGAAAATTAACATCTGAGGTAAGGAGCACAGCAACAATCACGCATGGGCCTTTGTCATGGAGATTAGTGAATAACGACAACAACAGCACCTTGGCTACAGAGTATACAACTGGCATCCTTACTAAGTGAAGTGCAAGTCTATGCAAGTTCCAGGTTCAAGGTGCTCTTTAATGAGTAAAGAACCAGAGAAAAGCAACTGGAAATCAACCATCTGGGATCAGTAGCTCAGCAATACACAATATTCTTGGCCCCAGTTAAAAGTGGATTCTGTGGGGAATCCAAAGTAGCTCAAGTGGTAAAGGTGCTTCCTCTGGGTTGAGTGTTGTGACCCTGACATTGTGAGCTAAGGCCCGGGTTCCAACAGCTGCTAACAGACCGTGGCTTGCATTTCCCAAGCACAACAACACACGCTTGGATCAGCACTGCCCAGGGCGGACTTGAGTTTAGTCGGTCAGGCCTCTCTTGTCTCACAGAGGAAGGGCAAGCCCTTTGACAACACGGGCACAGGCCCGCAGTGACGTCAGGGAGGGGGCCTCCTCACCAACGGGCACTGACCCTCCTGAGTGTGGCTGCAGATCTGGAGACGTTATTGAAAGATGCATGGCTCAGCGGGAGGCAGCCTGCCGGCACGCCCTAATTCTCCCAGGGTGGTCACTGTGCGGCGACACACAAAGACATGATCGCCAATTACACATTCGGTAGGCGAGATCAGAGCAGCCAGAACTGTCTGCGAGAAGCACTGGGAAGGTGAATTGTGAGATCTGAGTTGGAAACCCCAAAAGAAGAAGGCTGAGTCTGGGGGGGAGTAACCAGTGTTTTTGCACATCGGACTTTCACACAAAACACAGGAGACTTCAAAACTCAATCAAGTTCTAGGTCTACTAGTGGTGATCTCATGTCAATGAGACACATAATACCGTGGCCCCCATAGCACAGTATGCATTTTCACCAAAAGATAAGAGCAGAGACGAATTTTAAGTTCTTTCAAGAGGGGTCTGCCAGGCCTCTCAGGATCTGAGTCGGATGCCGATATGTTTGAAGTATTTGAAGTAGGAGCTAAGGATTAAAAAAAGAAAAAGAAAAAGGAAAAAAAAACAAAGACAGATGGAACAGTAGAATGGACAGTTTGTCACTGTGCTAAATGATAGGCAGTCAGGACGAGTGGAGACACTTTAGTCGGCCTTAATGAGATATACTGATCCACTACAAGCTGTTCGCACAGAAACTGGCACCACGGCTCATCACATCTGATGATGGGAATCAAGAGTTTCACTTTTTTTTTTTTCCCCAAAACATCCAGTGTGCTGTGCACACTGAATAAAATCACTGGAAGTTAATGTAACTACTTATTGGATGTGAAGCTGCTTTTGCTCGGATTTAAATATAACCTGACCTTTTGTCAATGGGCGGCATGCACAGAGAAAGATTGAAGTCAACAGTTTCTGCTTGGATTTCCAAGTGCGTTTCACAATGTAAAAAAAAAGGACGTGGCAAACATGGCGACTCATTTCAAAGATTTGCGCCGCCTCGGCTGATCTACAGACGTTAGCTCCACTTTGACCGTTACAACATGCTGACATGTACGGCCACGCCACGCCCACAGCAGCCAATAGAGGAACGAAGAGCAAGCTGAAGGAACTTGTTCCATTTATACAGTACATGAATGGGAATGGGGTAATGTTTCTTTTTCATACCAAACCTAATGGAAGCAAGGCATCTTCGTGCTCCATTTCACGCAAGAAACTACAGAAGCAGGATTAATTGCCAAAGTTGGGTGTGATAGATTCCCTCTGAGGTAAACGATATATTTAAGAAAAAAGGCATGGAATTGAGCTTTACCTTTAGAAATTCAGTGTATAATTAAGTTTCTGTATCTACACAGAAACAAAGTACTACAGTCCCTTTGTAACTGGAATGGCTAAACTCTCCGATACTTGGAGGACTGGACAGTCTGACTCATTTAATAAACTGAAATGCAATGAATTCCTGTGTAATGCCTCAATGATTGTTTGAGTTTTTTATGGTTTTCTAAGCCAGTTCTGTCTTGAAAGAGAGTCACGACAGTCAAGTTCAATAAGTCAGTCAACCTAAATACGAAATAAAGGTGGACTATAAATAAACAAGTTAATCACACATTAATGGTAGCGATTAGGCAATGGCTTGCAACCAGGCCTTGCCTCAGACATTACTGACCAGGGTCATAAATAACAAATAACAGTGAGAAGGGCTGGCAGCCCAGTCTAAGAACAGTGGCCCATTCTGAACTGAAAGGCCAGTGGAATGTTTAATTGCTGCCTGCTTCTGCCCACGAGACTGGGCAGTGCCGTGTGCGAGCTGTGCTTTGGTCTACCTCTTCCAGTGAAGTCAGAGCGAAAATAAGTCGGTTTGCACACCAAGCAGGAGAGCCAGCAAAGCACACACAAGGCCTGGCTTAATAAACCCCGGGAGGCAGAGGGAGGAAAGCAGGCAAGAGCAAGTCAGAGAGAACCTCTCTCGGCATCTTCAACACCTCAGCGCCAAAGAAGAGCAATAAGGAGGAGTATTTAGGCGTTTTTTTTCCCCCTCATGTCACAACCTGCACGGCTACTTTCAATCTCCAGTTCGCCGCGTGCGGAGCGAACTCTCTTAGCTCGCACACTAAACGAGAGATGAAGTGGAAAAAAAAAACAGAGCGAAAGGAATCGCACACACTCTGCTAAAGGCTAGCTATAAACAGCATGTTACAAAGCTATCGCCTGTTGCGGAAGGAAATGGGAAATGTTGCAGAGATCAGTTAGAGGTTGTTTTGAGACCAGGAGATCTTGAAAGAGAGGCTGCTTCGTTTTACCTCAGGCCTACACAGTACTCAGGGACACTGCCGATTTCTAAAGGCACTATTTTGAAGTCTAAACCCACAGACGATTTCAGGCTTAAACCACCAACATTTTTTTAGCATCCAAATGAAAAATGATGTTTAATTCATGACACGTAATACATAACAAACCAAACAATGTTACATTCAGACCTCCTGAGTAAGGTAAACCTCATACAGTGTTAGAAAAGACCTTTTGTCATGAGTTTGACTCATGCAGGGCTAACGTTACATGTAACACAGGGACCAAGATAAAAAAAGGCAGGGTGAAGTCTTTAAAGAAGGTTTCATGGTGAGCTATAATCTGGGCAATGCCAGAATAATTCCATTTCAACAGCTTATATTTCAGAACGTAATTAAAAACGAACAACTTGCAAATTCTGTAGATTCTCTTTAATTGCTGAGGCGTTAAGTAATTTGTTATCCTTTCTTTGAAAAGCAGCAAAACTGCTGCCATATTAGAGGATTTATTCTTAGCTTAGGTTTAATTCAGGTATTAAATTCATCATTAAAAATCATTAGGAAAGCATATTTAAACCTACACTGCTCAAAACATTTTGAAGAACTGCTGCTTTTCTAAAATGCTGAAATACCAATTTTGAACTGGTAGTGTCTACCTCACTGCACCCAAACCCATTAGCACCTGGAATCAGGCTGGTAGATGGACAAGGATGAATTGCTCTGATTGCAAGACACAGAGAAGCCATTGACAGATTCCTGCCTCATTGTCAAGCTAATCCTGAAGGCAGGAGACGTTCTCGGCCTATCTCCAACTCTATCTTAAGAACAAATTAAGCCTATCTGCTATAAAAGATATATTTCACTGACAGCTAGACTGCTATGACCCATGGATACAGACAAGGAAAAAACAGAGATGGACTGTAACGCCAAAAGAGGCAGGCAGGAGTCACTACTGGTCTATATTATAACAAATATTTGAACATCAAGTAAAGAGTTGGCGAATTCGGTCCAGAATTTTTATTTCATTAGTAAGACCAGGGACACTATCTTACATAGTGCTCTGTTGCTTGTTAAAATAAACACACAGGAACAGCAGACATTTCCCCAGCATTAACAGTACTTTAATATCTTATCCTTTGGAAGCATAATCACTTCCCAGGGCTGTAACACAAACACTTAACCAGCTGTTGGACAGCAGAGTTTTGCTTGTGCTTGAGAAAACAGTGCTTTAAATCTACTTAGACTTCAGACAGGTAATATTCACATCACACTCCATAAGTACCACTCTTCTCTCTGCTGAGTATGCATGCACTGGAGCCAGGAAGAGACAGCAGTAAGATCCATGCTACCTTCATAACATTAAACCTGCACATTCATATGAACTTATCCCCCAGCCTTTCTATTCTGAAATCAAACACGTAAAAGTAGTAATCAATTTTTCGATCACGTCAGAAAGGTACAGATAGCCTTTGTTTTCAGTTATGAAAGGACTTGACTGAGTACAGGCGAAAGTAAAAATATTGGACATATAAGGACATAGATCCGTTAAGACACTAGACTGCAATAAAGTTCAATGTTATTTCTAATGCTTTAACTTCCCATGACATAATCAGTCTATATAAGCAGCATTTATTAACCCTGTGCTGTAATTATATTAAGTAAAAAAATAATCTTAATTTTAATAATAAAGTTACAAATACATAAACATTACATAACAAACATTTAAAAAAGGGTTCAATTTCTTCTGTAAAATCTTCCTTAAGACCTCTAAAGTAATAACATTTACAAAAGATCCCAAAAGCCTTTCTTCTAAGTATCAGAGTATCAATATTCTTTTGCTCAATCCTGACTAGAGTTCCAGATTAGTACACTCTCAATAAGTATTTTTTTCCCCAAAACACCATTATGTTCAGCTTTCAAAAAATGAGCACCTACTGGATCTCTGATCATGAATTTGGATATCATTATATTAATCTCTAATTCTTGTCTTTAAATATCTCTGTTATGATGTTGTTCCAACATAATTTAAAATTTAATTAAAAGGACACAGAATGATACAGATAACGTTTTGAGAAGTACATGTAACTATAATTCAAAGTTTTGTAACCGTCACTGGATCACAAGATCCTGCATGTTGATGGAATGCAGCTCCCCACTCAACACTGCATCTCCAATGCCTTGTAAACATATTCAGACCCTTCCTATGATGTCCCATTTTGTGATTTTACAAATTGCGTACACATTTTTGCAAGTTAATATTTTAGAACATTTCAGAACATGGCTCCTCAAAATAAAGACTTATTTGGGTAAAATCTGTTACAATAAATCTCAGCAAAAACTAAAAATAAAAAATGAAACATGTGGACTGCATAAATATTTAGAACTTTATGCAGTTCTGTGAACTCTTTTTATAGTGGAAATCCCATAATTGCAGCTGGAAGTTTTTTAAAGCGAGTCTCTACCAACCTTCCACCCTGGCTTGGTGCAGTTTTTGTCTATTCTTCCCGGCAGATTTGCTTGAGCCCTCTCAGGTTGCTTATGGACAGCTGTCCTCAAGTCTTTCCACAGATTCTCAACAGGATCGAAGTCAGAATCTCAAGAATGAGCCTCACTTTCCTATTCTTAAGCCGCTCCAGTGTAGCTTTGGCCCTGTCCTGCGAAAAGGTGAATTTTTGCCCCTTTAGAAGAATCTTTAGAAGACTAAATCAGATTTTCCTTTAGCGTTCGCCTGTATTTTGCTCTGCCTATGTTTCTTGAGCAGTAGCAGAGTATGATGCCGCAGTCATCAGGATTGACTGTGATGGGGATGAGGTCGACTGGATCTGTTGCCAAAGTACCATTTGGGCTATTGAGACCAAAAGGCTTAACTTTGGTCTTATCTGACCTCCTCTAGAATCACGTATTTGCTGTATTGTAAGCTGTGTGATGGCTTGTTTTAAGAAATGGTTTCCTTCTGGCCATCCCGCCTATAGGCTAGTTTTGTGAAATGTCCTGGATATTGCTGACTGCAGGACATTTTCTCCCATCACAGCCATTGTAGCCCTTTCAAACCTGTCACTGGCTTCTTGGTGGCATCTCGTACCAGATTCCTCCTTGCTGGCTGCTCAGCTTGTACGGTCAGGCTGATCTAGGCAGTGTCTGGGTGGTATAGAACTTCCAGCTCTTGATGACTCAGTAGACTGTGCTCACAGGGCTATACAGAGACTTTTGATACCCTTCTCCTGATCCATGCCTTTCTGTGCCTTTATCCCTGACTTTCTTTGAAACTCTTCACAGCTGAGTCTTTGCTTGAAATTTCCTACCTGACCAAAGGAACCTCACACAGGCAGGTACTTTTATTCTGAAATCATGAGAACCACTAATATTGCAGACAGAGGTCAGTCCACTAATTGCGTGGCTCATTAAGGTAATTCCGCACACCTAAATTAGTTTAATTTAGTTTGTCACAGCAAAAGGCTTGCATTTGTAAGCAATCGTGACTTTTTGATTATTCTTTTACATTAATTAGCTATTTATTTTGTTTTCTTTTGCATTCGATGTGTAGATAAGGTTGTAAGATAGAGTGGTACTGCAAAGCTTTAAAGCAACAAATGTGGAAGCTGTGAATACTTTTTCAAGGTGCTGTACAGGAAAAAGCACACTGTGCGCAATGTCCTCCCTGAAATTTACAATCAGGAATCACACTGAAAAAGGAGATTCTGTTATTAGAAATAGAGCAAAGATCTGATCTAACAGACTTAGCTAAGATTTCATGGTCTACTAAAGATCAGTCGAGGAGGTTCCTTAAAAATTCAACACAGCGATGGATTTAAACGGAAAATAAAGCAGTGTTTTTCAAGTAATAATGTTGAATTGTATATCTTATATTGAACACTGAGTAATGCACCACATGCGTTGGTCAGTAGAATTGTTTTTGACTATATTAAACTTATCGGTGGCGAAGGAGACTTACATTGATTCTAAGTGTTAGATTAGATTTCAAGCACACTGGTGGTCACATCGCCCTCTGCAACTATGCCTCTCTCTCCTCTGGTGTGTCAGCTCTGCAGCCAGCGAAAGTCTGCAGCACCGGTCATGCTACTTTCCTAACATTCGCTCTATGTGAAATTGCTGTGAGACCTGGAGAAATTGCTCTGAGACCTCCAGAACTCATTTCAGAAGGGCCCAGAAGCATTTCTTTAATACAATGGACTTTATGTCACATCAGTCCAAGCCAGACATATAAAGCCCATCTTTCTAAAGTATTTTAAAAACACCTCCCCCACCAGTAGCCCTTTAATTTAATATCACTCCTCTGTAGTTCTTTATATAAACCTATTTATGCGTGAAGCCTATTCATTTCAAGGAATGTTAATAAGAAAACAAGATATTAAGTAAACAAATGCATGCAGGGGACATGATGGAAGAGACTCCTTGAATATACTAATTATTGGAATATACAGGTGCACATACATCTTTCAAAACAAGAATGGGGGAAAAAATTGCATTATCAAACAGAAGATGTGTACTCAGACAGAGCTTGAATAGTTCCCTGTGAAAACAGCAAGCCCATATCTGAACAGCAACCTATAGAATGCAAAACAGCCTGTAAATTGCAGTCGTTTAATGTTTCCTGACAGGGACTCTAAATTAGACTGCGCCGAACGGAGTGTTATTTTTTTTAAAGCTCATTTTCCATTGGTGTGTTAATCAGTTTCTTCTTATATTTATTTATTTTCGGAATTAGTGCTTTAGCATGCTGGCCCACAGTCCGAAACCCCAAACGTTAGCTTAGAAAGTGCTCCCTAGGGAGAAGGGGGGGCCTTTAAAAGGTTACAGCACGTTGAATGCATTTGAATGAATAAAAATGCATTATGTATTGGGCAGTTTAATGAAGCAGGCATGTGACTCGCTTTCGATTGCCATGCTAGTGACTGATGTTTCAGGGAAACAGCCCTTACGGACACCACAGAATCTGGAGATACAGTTGTTTTAGCACTTGCGTAATAAAAAAGGTGGCTCTTCTGGCTTCATATCAAAATCAAATAACTACTCTATATCTAGATTTGTAAAAATTCCAAAAACACAAATTACATGACATTTTGTCTCGGTGTGTGAGTGTTCACATGAAGATTAACGTTTAGAGACTGGCAATAATAAAGATTTTGCCGTCCTACAGCAGGGCCGATATGTCCATCACCTTGTGCTGTTCCGTCCTTTGAGGTAGAGGGTGTAATTTAATTTCTAAGCTACTTTATAACTCTCTTTTTCTTTTCTGTATGAAATTGCCTAGAGCAGGTAAAGGAGAGAGAGAGAGATCGAGGGAGAGATGGCAGAAAATAGTTCTTTGGATTTAAAATCCTCCCAGAGAATTGTAGCGCTAACTATCTCTTGATCATATTTCATCAAGCCTTGTCAGCACACATTGATGTGTGCTGTAAATCATATGCAACTGGGGCACCAATCTGTTGTTTAGAAACCCAAGGCTTGGAAAACCACAAAGGCACTGTTTACAGAGCTTTAAAGAACACCCCCTAAAAGCCCATTATCAGCACACACTGTTTGAAGAAGGCAATTTAGTTTTCTTTTTTTTTTGTTGTTTTGTTGTTGGGTAGTTTTGCGTCGTTTTCTTTCAGATGTGTTCAATTTCGTTTTTTTTTGTTTTTTTTCCCTCTTTACAATCAAAATCTTGGCTGTTATCCAGCATCAAGGAGCTTATTACCACAGGCAAATCTCAATTCTTGCTTGTTTGCCATGCAACGGCTTGTCTATGGAGGGATCTATCAAGTAAAAATAGCCGGGCGCGTCAAACGAAGCCCACTAAACGCAAACAGCGATCACTGGCGCCATCTCGTGGTCAATACCATAGAGGCCAATTTTTTTTTTTGCTCACTGAAAAAGAAAGAACCGAAACCTTGTTAAGCTCCTATTTGATTCACCTCAGGGTTTCCGTCTTTTAATTACTGCGGGTTTTGTTTTTTCAATGTTCTTTATTGATTTAAGCTGATAGAGATCTACTGAATCATTTACAGATTTGCAGGACTGGTATGGAATAGATGTGGGGAACTGTTGTTCCCTAACTCTCAATAAGCACAACCTAATGAGAAGAGGACTCCAACGTAAAGAGGAGATAGATCATTTGACTTTTGATAGATGTGACCATTATGGTTGTACCCACCAATTCCCAAGTGAAGGTCACAGAGGTTAATACATCTCCTTGTCCCCTAAATAATTAAGAAAAGCTTTCAATCTTAGGGCTTTCAAAGGGCAGTTTTGGCAAAATTTCTGTTTCAGAAAAGCTCATTTGAAAGAACTGCAGTTATACGTTCGTGGCTTTCACCGACTGCCAAAACAATTTAGTTCAATAATCAGGACAGGCAGCAGCAAAGCTTCATTAAACCAACACTACAAGCCTGTAACGTCTTATCTCCCATTCACTTTTTTCCTACTGAGCATGTATTTCATACAGAACTCATTTACCACACAAAATAATTCAGAAACTTAAGAACAACTAAGAAACAATGGATGTGTCTCTGAATACTGCAATAATGAAATCATATAACCTGATATTACGACCAGCTTTTCATCTCTGGCTTGAAAGAAAAATATTAAATTCTTACCCTAAAAGCCTTCATATGAGAGAAAAAATGGGTACGCAGGGTTTCTTGAAAATTGCGGTAATATATATAGTAGAAACCTCAGGGCCATACATCTAGCTGTTTAGAAGTTATTTATAGTCCGAGAGCTTAAGAAAAACAGGCTTTTGTAGCTTTTGTGCATGGCTGACCTACACCACAATTAGAAGGCGTGGCACACTAATACGTTTCTTCATCTCTGCAGTCGTCTGAGTGCTTAGGTACAGATTTGTGTGATTAGTGAATTTTCTAGGTGTTGGTTTTGCTTTTTGTTGGATAAAAAAATAATCCCATAGGTGGGGCTCGATGGGTGCCACCTCAGCCAATGAATTCAACACCTTGTTTGATTCAGCAGCAACTGGTAATAACCATTGGGACATTAATTGAAGTTGCAGAGATGGAGGTGATCTGAAAATGAACCTGAAACCACTGCTATCATCAAGAGTCAAGCTGAAAATATGTGTGGTAATAAAATAAAAGCAATACAAAGCTGACCTATGAGATCTTTAAAAATGGTGAATCACATACTGTACCTCTCTTAAAAGTAAAGGCTGGTCCTCAATTCTACAATGATTCTTATGCTACTTTGGCACAAATGCACTATCTGACACATGGAGAAACTATATAGTACAGGTTTTTGAGGGTCCAGGTGTAAGTGAAAGACTTGGAGACCACTTTCAAGCAAAAAGAAAAGCAAGTATTATTAAAAGGGAAGAGTCGGACTATTTTGAATTAACAGGGTGGAGGAAAATCAGACTTGATTTCAGTTTGCAATTTCAACTAGACAAAAAAGGAAGACATTCTCCATCAATAGCACTCTGGTGTCTGCGTCTCAGCTGTAAAGCCTTTTTATCTGACATGACTAGGCTAGTAATGTGTCCAGCCCAATCGATAGCTATCTGCTCCAGGATAAATAACGCCTTCTTTAAAAAAAAAATACTCAATACCGCGGTCTCAGAATAAACCATTTAAAAATATGATGACAGGCAGACTGATCATTGTTCTAACATGATGAGAGTTGATCAATTGGAGCTCAACCTTCAAACCACACCGAGATTCACCCTATAGTTACAAGGCGAGGCAAGATAATAACACTAGCATTCAAATTCTCATTTAAACAACATTACTATTTTTCTCCCCCTTTGAAAGAGACTCTATATTCATGAACAAGGATGAGGTATTGGGAATTTGCCGTGAGTCACTCGCTTCCAGCTACAAATTGGGTCATTCGTTGCTTCTCTGGAGTAAAGCGATAGTTATAAACACACTGTCACTGCTGCCTGTGCCATAATAAAATCCCATCTCTAATCTGCAGTCTAACCACAAAATTAATAATGAAGATGCTGAGCCTTTCACAAATGCGTTATATGACTAATATTTCTTGAGCTGCAGTGTTTCTAGACCTCCTGGAGGCAGTGTTTTTGGGAAGGAGGCATCCTGAATCTAAGTAGTCTAAGTAATTCACATGTTTCAGAACTGTCAAGGCAAGTCTGGCTGAAACAACTGGAATTTTTTACGGACGTTTCAAGATTTTTTTCGCTGAAATAATGCCAGGGCTTCTGCTTCGAAACAAGAGAACCATTTTTTCTCCTCAAAAATGTAAAACTACACAAAATATAATAAGCGGTTTAAAAGATTTCGGTTAATCAGTAATGCAGATGAATTCTGTGATGTGGTCATGTTTCAGCAGAACTGTTACAAGTGCTGTATGTCCATTTGTTATGTAATTATTTGTTCTGTTTCCTGTTGTATGACGTTATTATTCAGAGCAGCCTCATGTTTAAGTAGGACAAACACTCTTGAAGAACAAGTAACACGGTTCTGAAAAACACAACTCACAAATTCCCCTTGAGTCTCTAGTGCAGTTCAAACAATGTCGACCTTTTTCCTTTCCACTGTTCACACTCTTACTTCATTTGCCTTTTTAAAATAGTGAACAGTAAAATTCGTTAAAAAATTAATACTGTTTTTAAAGAAAAATTAAAAAGATCTTTTTTAAATGAGCTACAGCCTGTCCTTTTCCAGGTACTGTTTTCTTTTCTACGTTTGTCCCCAGCTGGTAATGACACGTTGTGATATTCTGACATTATGGGGTGGGTGTAACGATGATCTACCAAACCTTGTCCAGTAGCATCTTAATACATTTTCAATTTTTTTCTATTCAACACAAATCTTCAGCCATGTTACCTCAAAAAAAGTTTGTTGAAAGTTCATTAAATGCCCCAGTGCCAATAACTGCCTGAGAAAGGACATGTTTCTGAATCTCGAGAGAGGCGGAATTGAAAGACATTGGGTGTTTAGGACTTCACTACTAGTCACTACTATGCTAGCAGCCCACTGAAGCCCAGCAGGTGTGAGCCTGGCCAGTACCTGGATGGGAGACCTCCTGGGAAAAATTGAGGCTGCTGCTGCTGAAAGAGGTTAGTGGGGTCAGTAGGGGGCGCTCACCCTGTGGTCTGTGTGGGTCCTATACTGTGACGGGGACACTATACTGTAAAAAGGCACCGTCCTTCCGATCAGACATAAAACTGAGGTCCTGACATTCTGTGGTCACTAAAAATCCCAGGGATGTTTCTCGAAAAGAGTAGGGGTGTAACCCCGTAGTCTTGGCCGAATTTCCCATTGGCCCTTACCAGTCATGGACTCCTAATAATCCCCATCTATGAACTGGCCTCATTACTCTGTTCTCCTCCCGTCTGAGAGCTGGTGTATGGGGAGCATTCTGGTGCACTATGGCTGCCGTCCAGGTGGGGCTGCACACTGGTGGTGGAGGGGAGTCCCCATTACCCGTAAAGCGCTTTGAGTGGAGTGCCCAGAAAAGTGCTATATAAGTGTAAGGAATGATTATCAATCATCATCATCATCATTATTATTATTATTATAATAAGATGTCTCACCTCTGCAAAAGAGCTTGCTGCAGGTTCTTGCAGGCCACCAGGGTCTCCCCCATGAACATGTGGCACATGATGACGTCCCGACAGCTGGACATGAAGTGCAGCACCCCGTCCGGCTGGAAGGTCCCGTTGCGAGAGATGATGCAGAGGCGACGCAGGGAGTGGCAGTGACCCAGGGCCTGGAAAAACTGTGCGTTGGCGCTGATGTACGGCTGCTCCAGCCTACGGGCAGAGCGGGCAAGGGAGCGCGGAGCCAGGGTTCGGCCCCGGCATCAGGGAGCAAGCGAGAAAAACGGATAATGAGATCATCCTTGACCATGTTGGAATTTTGGGATAAAAAAAAAAACGAATGAAAAAATACCACAGGAATTTCCCCCAAAGCTTTAGAAGCTTCAAACCATCGCTTGTTACAAATGACGAAGGCAAATACATAGGCATCCTATTGGGTTGCCAAAACAATTAACTCTTGATTAGCTATACAAAATAAAAGGTAAAGAAATTCTGTCTAAAACGTTTTCATTCTGATTTTCTTTCACCTGGAGGAATGGTATAATGGTTCATCACAAAGATAAGCACACTGGTGACTATTCCATGCAGAAAAGAGAAGAAAAGAAACACAACGTTTCAGATGTGGAGCCTTCTTCGGGTGTCACCTTGTTCCTTTGCAGCCTACCCATGCTGACACAGCTACCTACTTGAACTACATTGGTGACTATGCATAGTTACTGGCGACTGTGTATTGTAGAAGGGACAAATCCATAATTGTAAGCCTTAAGACGTCACTATTTACCAAAAATGACAGCAAAGGATAGAGCACAGCACACAGAAAGACAAACACAGAATGATGTTTAAGGTAAAAAAAACTGAAGTGTGATTCATAAGTGTGGTGTGTTTTAAGAGCAAGTGAATTATGGGAATGAACATTAATCAGCCCTCAATTCTCTACAATAAGCATGTGGTTTGTAGCTGTCACTTTTCCCTAGTACAGCAGAACACACTAAGCCTAATTGATCATGTTATGCAACAGAAACCCCACCTTTTTCAAAACAGATGTTTTCCCATTTAATAAGTTTCAGAACGGTCTCAAAAACAGGCAATTTGAAATCTGAAAGGATATAAATCTCCTGCCTCTTTCCCTCCAAAAACCTATCACAATTCCAACATTTTAATCTATTAAAATGACGGAGTTAAGCTGACTTGAACCAGTACTGTAGTGTGTTTGGAAAGCCACACTGTACATAGGAAATGACTAATTTTACCAGTCAATGTTAATAACTCTAAAACTGAGTTAAACCATTAAAAAGATCTTTGCTGCTTCAGAACAGGGAAGCTGTGCCCTCTGCTGGCAACTTTAAATCATGCCACGCTTTCTGAAATCCCCTGGCTACAGGTCAGTGGAGCAAAGATGTCAAATATTGTTACAAGACAGTGACTGGTGCTCACTTGTGTTCAAATTTAACAATATTTCCAGGGGAATATGTTTCAAAACATGCATCTCGCTCAAGGTACAATGGTTTGAAATTGTTTCCATCCCTGAACAAAGGGGAGTGCTTTTTCTCCTGTTGTTTATTGAATATACCAATTTATTGAAATTTCAAGAGTGGATTCAACATCCCTCTTGTCAAGTAACAAAAAAAATCAGAATGACCAATTCTAACTGCAAATACTAATTCCAAGACCACAATTTAAAACCTTATTCAACCTGATGGCAATTTTAATAAGGTAGGATTCTCATCTTTCAGTATGTACAGTAGAAAGATGTTTTTTGGCCAGGCAGATTTTCTATAACATCTGTCCATCTACCTATTTTCCCATAAGTCAATTATCCAACCAGTATGTCTTTGGGCTGTCTGAGGCAACACATGCAAACATGGGGAGAACATACAAACTCCACTCAGATAGCAGCCCAAGATCTGGAATTGAACCCAGGACTGCTACCTCTGCGTCACTGTGCCACCTATATATAACACAAAACGAAAAATGAAGAAGTTCTTCTCGACTATACTTTACTCAAGTTGCTAAACTGAACATTTAATGTGAGCTATAGAGATTTTGTATTCCTCAGAAATACAAACAGACTCCCTGATTATCTTAATCTGGTTCACAATGCTAAACAAGCAGCATATCTCAAATCCAGATGCCAGAAAAGGGCAGACTCTGGCCTTCAGACCTGCATTCTTCCAAGATGCTAACAATCTGCATGTTTCATAATACAAGAATAACAGCCCTTTCAGTTTTGTGTGGTATTCATTCACGGTGCACAAATTTAAAAACATCTGAGTTTTTGAAAAAGTTATCAAACCTTGTTGTTTCACATAACAATTCCTAATTTCTTTTGCTTCATTAAACGAAATTAGGATAAAATATTGCTGACCCCGAAATCACTCCTTTATTTCAGCGTATTATAGTGCTATGCTATGTTTAAGCCTTTTGTAAAAATACGTTAAATTTATCAACTTTGAAGTTGTACTTGGTGAGTTGAGTGTTGTTGTTCAGAGTGCTGAAATCAAACACTTAAAAAAAAAGTCACAAACGTTAGTATTACTTTGACCTTGTGGTGTCATTTGAAGCAAATATCAAGAACATCCCATATTTATCCTTCTTCCACCTGCATTATCACAGCTGAGTTAAGATCCTTCCTCTGCCTATGTATTGCTTAAGTATTGATACATGACTATATGTCATTAAGATTAGGCTAACATACTGGAATACCTCCCAAGATACTACGTAGAATGATGTAGTTCATTTCTTATTTTAAAAAAAAACTGGCTACCTTAGTACTTCAATGTTTTCCTGCTCATGTACAAGACACTGACTAGTCCAGGTTATCTTTGGGATGAACAAGGATACAGTGAAATAAACCTGGGATCTGCTGACTCGATGAGCGACAGAACCTTCTTCCAGAGCAGAAGCACCTCTTCTGTGGAGCTTATTCCCCATATCCATTAGAGACATCTTAAATCTCACTTAAACACTTGGAAGATCTTTTCAATTCAGCTTTGAAAGCTGAATTTAGTTGCATTCTTAGTTTCACGAAGTCAGACTGCTGGGCTTTTTGTTTTTTTCTCCCTTCACATATATAACTGCACTGTGCCTTGTGAAAAACACACATAAACAAAAATGTAGCATGAAAGGAGGCGTCTTAAATACCTGCCATTTCATTTGTACAGTATGAAAGAATCACGTAGAAGCACGAAGTTTGATGAGTGAAATGAATACTATAATAAATCAACGATATTGAACTGGAACTTGCCATTTGGTAAAAGACTGCACTAACTCCAGCTGATGGAGTCGATAGTATGAGGCCAAAAAATTCGCATCCTCACCTGAGGTCCTGCAGCTGCTTACAGTGAACCAACGCTTCCATAAGAGCTGGCATGTAGGTGATTTTCTTGAGCATGCCCAGGTTGGCCAGCGAGAGCACCTGCAAGTCTCGGCAGCTCATGGCAACCTGCAATAGCCCAGCCCCATTGAGAATCCCAGGCAGCTGTGCCAAAGTCAAGCGCCTCAGGAACCTCAGTTTCCTCAGCCTGGCCACCTCCTCATCCCCGATGTGCCGCGCCCGGGAGCATGGCGCCTGCTCTTTGCGGATGGCGGGCTCATTGCGGGGCATGGCTGAGGAGAAGTTGGAGCCGATCAGTTCCAGCTCTTCTAAGAAAGGGTTGCCCTCTACCAGGACTTTAAAGCTGGAGTGAGCTGTTTCGCTGCCGGCTTTGGGATTGTAGGCTGGGACCCCAATGCGGACGCTCTTTTTGATGCCCAACATCACCGAGTTCGAAGCCGGTAGCAGGTTATTGCTCGACGACTGCTCCGACCCCTTCCCTTCATCGGCGACAGCACACACGGGCAGCGCCAAAGAGCGCAGGCTTTTGAGCTTAGCTAGGACCGTGCACAGGTGCTTCTCTGTGCCCGCGGGGCTGTGGTGGTGCGCTGCGGACAGGTTAAGATGCCTGATGTAGGGGCAAGTCCTGACAAGAGTCTCCAGAACCTGGCAGTCTATATCATCTTCGGCTTTCCGCGTGCACTCCGTGGCCAGGCTGTGGACACAGCCACTGAGGTTCAGGCTTACTAGGTGCTTGAGGTCTTTGCCATCGTTCAGCACACAGTGGATAAGGTGGCTCCCAAACACTGCACAGCGGCTGAAATTCAAGTAACGAGGGGTGCTGAGCTTTAGGATGTGCAAAAGGGAGGAGCTGTCCAACCAGGTTTTGGGAAGCTGCAAGGCCTCCACGGCACCGTTTTTGGCCATGCCATCCATGAGGTTCTTAGCAGCTGGCCCGCTCTCTGGAAAATTCCCCGGAATCGAGATGACGAAAGTCCTGAGGTGGTCTGGCACACGCACGCTGAACACAGCTAGGTAAAGGCTCAGGATCGTCTGATTGACATAGCCAGGGGCGTGCCTGGCGTAAAACACGTGGAGGTTCTGGTAATGAGGGACGCTGCTCTGCCCGACCATCAGCTGGCAGGGCACCGTGGTCCCTTCCCTGGTGAAGTCGTGAATTTCGAAGTACAAGAGCAGCCTCTCCAGATTGGTGCAGCAGGGCACCACCCCGTAGGAGGGCGTGAAGAGAGTCTGCTTGAGCTCCGTGACGCGGCTCAGGGTGGCCTTGCTCTCGCTGCTCAGCTGGTTGGAGTCGAAGCCGTGGTTGATGTCGATGGCCAAGGAGCGCAGGTCCCGCAGAGAGGACAGGATCTTGGAGAGGCGCAGCGAGGTCAGGCGGCAGCCCGACAGGTCCAGCTTGACCAGGTTCCTGCACTTGTACAGCTGGTCGATGACCGACCCAGACAGCCAGTAGCAGCCACTCAGGCTGAGGGTGCGGATTTCAGCAGCCAGTTCTTTCACCACTTGCTTCACAGTCTCATCGTTTACCTAAAAGATAAGAAGACACCCAGACGCATTATTTTGATATGTCCTCGTGTTCTTTATTTCAGGCGTCATCTAATTAAAGGGGAGTGGCGACGCTATTATTTTTGAGGGGTTAGAAATAATCAAAATTGACGAGTGCATTTCAAACCATAATAAAAGAAAAAATGTACACAGTAACTTGTAAAACCTCCAATTTACATCACAAAATAGACAAAATGTACAGGTATTCACAACGCCGCGTTCTGCAATTCAGAACAAGGCAACAAACCGTCCAGTGACGTATTGCGGCCCTATTATATTGTAAACAAGCAGGCTTGTGAATACATCTCTTTTAATCCAAAAGAAATATTGCTCTCAATTTCGAGACAGTTTTGCCGATCAATACTACTTATTTGTTAACTCTGCCTGCAGATCACGTTGGACCATTCCTGCGGTGAGATGTCTGCTGCACCACCTCTATTTATTCGCTTGTACATCAAATTACATCACAGTGACTAAGGAGCAGGAAGGGCCGCATCGTGCTGCAATTTGCGCAAACTCTCGCTCTTGCCTGTAGTTCACGATTTTGTGCTTAATTAGAAATTTGTCAAATTTAACTACACTGTCAATGAATTTATTTTGTTACCAAGATTCAAGAAACTGGGACTGCAGTTCCCCTTTAAGAACTAGAACCACAAAAATCAGCTTTCACTGTCACATCGGGAAGGGATGAAACTTGGATTCAAAATGGTCGGCCTCGCTACATCTTAATCCCCAGGAATACTTCTCTGTGTCACCCAAGGAAAAACACACCCCACCGTTGTGCCTGTGGTCAAAGTCTCAAATAACAGAGCTCTTTTCTGCAACCACAACACTAGGCGGATGTTATCACATGGGAAATTAGTAATAATAAAAAGACCTGGGATTTTTTTTTCAAATCAATAAAATAGCAAAGAAACGATTATTATTAGTAATCAGTCACAAAGTATTGTCTTACTTGATAATCCCTGGAAACTTGCACGTAGTTGGTGAGGCTCTTGTCCAGACACAAAGTGGCAAACTTTTTACACACTCTCCTGACGCTGAGAGCCAGGTCATGGGTGGGCACGTGTTTCAGAATGTTCAGCAAGATCTCATCTGAGAATTCGGACATGTTGATGCCATTTCGCTCTATGGAAGCCTCGCTGGCCACCTCCTGAAAGAGGAAGGAGAACAGATCCACAGACACATGAAAAGCTAAAGCTCTCAGACCAGCTTCAAGCTGACACAGCGAGTGATAGATTGTTCTTCCGACAAGGCAAACGTTCGGCACAAAATTTGGCACTTTATTTCTCTATAAACAGAAATGTATAGAGGAATAAGTATACTTTAAAAAGCAATATTAATAAATGAGAGAATCAATTTAGAAACAAGTTCCTGACAATTATGTCTGCAACCACTCTTTTATAGTATATCTATAAGAGTGATACAGTCTCTGCCAGCTGTACAGTGACATTTTGAAACGTTGATCGAAAATTAAAGGAATTTCACAGCTTTCATAAAAATGACAAAAACGTGGAAATACATTTTCAAAGAAGCGTAATCTTATCAGCATTTCCTAAAATTAATCTAAATCCACGCCTTTTTCTCATCTGTTCTATGCAAGCTTGTTTGCAGCGCTGAGTAAGTAATAATAACTGGTTCAACTGGTGTCACTGGAATAAACCGGAGTTACACCAACTTCCCTGATGAGGCACTCCTCAGAGTTTACAAAGCAAATAGATCTTGAGAATTGATTTGTTCATCTTAATCGTGTAGCACTGAAACATAAACCCCACCTTATGACATCAATTCATGAAGTCCGGTAGTCCGTTTTTCCAATATGTAATGCAAGTATTTTAAAACAAAGATATTAAGAAAACATTTAAATGCGGTTATTAATCTCATCCTTTTTTGTACAAAGCGTAATCAGAACAAGCTCATCAGGAGAGCAAGCTCTGTCATTGGGTCTGACCTGGACCCCTTGGAGGTAGTGGCTGAGAGGAGAATGATGTCCAAACTAGAGGCCATCATGGACAACTTCTCCCATCCCCTCTATGAAAGGCTTGCAGAAATGAAGAGCACGTTCAGCAATAGACTGATTCATCCACGGTGCGACAGGGAGCGCTACAGGAGGTCATTCTTGCCTTCTGCCCTAAGACTGTACAACGCATCCACCTTGCGTCTGGGCAGAGGCAACATCGACAGTGACCTGTTTCTGGACTGAACGCATCTACTGCTACATCTGTTCTCTTTCTTTTTCTTTTTCCCGTTTACAACCGTTTTATGTGCAATATATGCCAGGGACCTGTGCAATACATTTATATCTATATTTATATCTATATCTATATTTACATCTATATTTATATTCATATGTGTGATACGATTTTTCTGTGTACTGTTCTGTTCTAGTTTGTTCTTTGTGTGTCCGGACTGTGAGTAACTTTTGTATTGTATTGTATTGCATGTATTGTACTATTATTAAATAATTCGTTACACTGTGGCTGTGTTGTCTGTTAAGCTGCTGTTGCACTGCAATTTCCCTCACGGGATCAATAAAGTATCTATCATCTATCTATCTAATAATCACCACCACTTGTAAGCCTTACATCTGTTCTACTCTCCTACATAATCGTTGAAAATTAAGACAAACTTCACTGTTCTTTTACTTTCGCCAACCCAGACCTGAACACCATTGGTTACACTGTTTTGCAATATGGTTTCTTATTCAAGACATGTTTTTTAATTATAGTAATATACAAACTGGCTAACATATTGCCTACGATTTACTCACTACGGAGTGGATAGTTAGAGACATTACCTCTGCTGTTTGATTGTCCATTTCTAATTCCGAAGTCTTCTTTCTGAACACATACATAATATGAAATGACAATCAACTATACCAATCTGAATTGTCTTTTAAAAACGTTTCAGATGGCATAACGTCCTATTACACCTTTCTGCAGCTCAGAAACATCTACACCGGAGCACCTTTGCGAACGGACCTTCTTTTCCGGAAACATAAACTGCCACGCTTCCGGTAGGACCTTCCCACATGTTGGTAAGGTCGGCGGGCGCTAAATGTCGCAGCTTTTGAGTTTATCGTCTTTTAATCCCAAGGTTTATGTGTCGTGCAATTTACTTTGCATAACGTAATGAAAAGAATATGTTTGAAATTAAAATAATTCAGAATTTCTCTCATTTCCTATTTAAGCGCAGAATACTTCGAATAATATTTCTAAGATTTTGACCACCGGTATTTGGTTTCTAGTGCTCTACGTTTAATTCAGTTAACGTCTTATCTATATCGATTTTATTCGATTGCGAATCTCACAGATGAAATGAACAACTTAAATGTGCGAGGTTATAAGCCTGAGATATAATACAGTGAAGCAGATTTATCTCCATATACATAATATTGGAATTATGAAGACAGTGTATTTCATACCAGGTGTGTAAAGTAGAATTATGTGTTTTGAGTACAAATTAGGTGTTGCCTAAAAAAGCTACATGTATCAAACTAGTGCAGGGCCTTTGTAACTTGTGAACACTGGCTCCTGGGAAAGCAATCACGCAAAACAACCTTTTAGGTGACTCCGTGTGATGTATGAGATCCTGTTGTGCCATCAAAACTGAAATAAATGTCCCAAGAGTGAAAAAACAGGTTTGTGGGACGACAGGCGTCAGGGACTATGCTGACTTGATGCTTGTATTGTATGGCCAGTATCTCCCTAAGGTTTGCTGTTTTTCTACCCTTGATCTTTGAGCTTATTGCCGGTAATCAAAGATCATCTTTGGGCCGACACTGATTAATTGCCACAGAGGTGATATGTGGGATTTCAACACATGTCCAACTGGGTCCCAGATCGAGAGGAGGGGTGGCTTCGGAACAGGTTAAGAATAGACAGGGCATGTTAGACCTGGCCATGTGCCTACAGCCAGTTCATGCTCTGCCCACAGCCAAGACATCAAAAGGACACGCCCGCCCCCCCCAGAGAGCAAGTCTGACTCGGGAGCGGATTTGAGATGGAAGATCTGAGGGGGACACAGATTTCTGTGCTGGATCCAGGAGAGACCTCAGACACCAGGGACTCTGCGGAGGAGGAAGATCCTGACATAGTCTTTCTTCCTTCGCCCCTACCTGGAGATCGGCTTGGAGAAAAACAGGGTGGGGGCATAAGAAACCACATTGTTCAGGACAACCGGGACTGAAGACCACCAAAGTACTGCACTGAGTTTCATCCCTTCCTTTGGAGTGGCGGGAGGTGGCAGACCAGGTCACCGACTGGAGCTGCTTTTGGGGGAATAATGCTGCGATCAAGTGAATGATGGACTTTTCCTTTGGGACATTCGTTTTGGAAACTCGGGTCTCCTTGGGGTTCCTGTACTGTTCTGTAAGTTGTCATGTGCGCAGGTTAGGCAGTTATAGAAATTTTGTGTTGTGTGATGGGTCTTGTGTGATGGGTAGATTGATGTACTGTAATAAACAGTGTAATTATGTAGGATGACTGGTCTGTGGGTGCACTGTTGGGTCTGGGAGGTAATAATAATCCTGTTGCAGACACAAAGGGTCCTAGCAAAAATGCTTCGGGGGAGTAGTTGGCTACAAAGCCAAAAGATTCCCTCATTTAGAGGTCATCCGCCATGATATAATGTTCTTTGGAGTAATGGCTCTTTGTGGCAACAATCCAGTAGATATCTTCTAATTGACCTTACTGCAAGTACAGGCGTTGTACATTTCTTTAGGAATAGAAAAACACTTTAGTGCAGAATGGGATCTATGGGCATGTAGCTGTTTGCAGAGAAAGCTGGCTGCCAACAGGTACAGACAGGAGTGGGTCTCACTGGGCGTATAACCAGTATAGTGGAAATGTATCTGGAATGCAATGAAGCTTATTGAACGGTAACAATGTTGTCATTAACAAACCCCTTCCTGCAGTCTTCAGGGACAAAGGTAATTCTCATTGGAAAATTGTTTAATATAGCACCCAACCATAACAAGAGAAAACTGAACCAAGTAATTATAGACAATCCATCTATTTTCTAACTTCTTTATCCAATACAGGGAATTATAGGCCAATACATCATATTTCTACTATATGTAAGGTTAGAGAAATAATTGGAATTAAAGGATAGGCTGCACTGTATGTCCATATGGATTTATATAAAGTTCTCAATTTGCAGGAGTAATCTGGATAATAGTATGAGGTACAAACCAAGAACATATTGTGTATGTAGATTTTCAGAAGGCTATTGATAAATTTCCTCATAGAATGTAATTATCAAATTGTAGGCTGCCGACATTCACTGAAGTGCATGTCCTTGGACTGTGAATTGGTTCATGGACATAGTCCAGGAAATGGTACCGATAGGTGGTGATGGCACTGATTAAATTGGGGTTATGCAATTAGTGAAACAGGGATCTGCATCACAACCACAGCTCTAATTTCTATTACTGATCTAGACTCCAACACAGCTAACAGCATAGTCAAGTGTGCAATTACCAAACTCTGAGGATTAGACACTGTAGCAGACAAAAAATAAAACACGAAATGTGCTATCCTCTCCTGGGCTGGAATCCATTAACCTTTATAAAAGCAGGAAAATAAAACTGTTCAACACACCAGCCCTCAACTATGTGCATAGGCTCGATCTTCGATCCTCATTTATAAATTACATTTTAATCTTGGTTTCAAAATACCTGGAACAAGTTAATTACTTAACCAGGCAATTTGTGCAATTGAAATAAATACCAGTTTTGTCTGTTGCTCAAGGACAATTGATAAATACCAATTTAATTGAATCAATATTCTAAAGGTTAAAAATTATAGGCTTCTAAAATGGGATTTAAGCATGATCTATGACATTTGCTGGATTGGAGCTCTCAAGGACCAGGATTGTCCAACATTGAACATACTAAGTCAAGTTCACTTAACAGGCCCATAAGGGTATATTGACTTGCATCAGTTTTTCTGGTACTAGAATTTGTGACCGACAGCCTTAAAACACTTCCATAGTGTTCAGTTGGTAATAACTCGTATAAATAGGTTATTTGAAATGTATTAATTTGGGCACAGACCAATAAAAAACATCTGCTTAAAACTTAAGTGGATGGCCAACATAAGGGTCATCACCTTTGCCTGAAATGAATGCAATGGAAATTTTAGGAATTCCAGAAAAACCCAGAAATTTGCCCATTAAACACTGCACTACTTTGAATCTAGGTAGAATACTAATCCCCATATTAAGTCAACTACAAAAGAGCAGTTAGTCCCTTTACCATTTTAGGTATGAGATGTTGCCACTATGGTAAATTTTGCAAAATGTAAGCCATTTTAGTTATCATGCAGGTTCCCCCCCATACAAGGCACTGGTTTTGACTTACCCTCCAATACACCTGTTTTGAAGTCTCCAGGTAGTAGTTTGCTCAGGATCCAACCTTTCCAAATAAGCACACTAACATTTTCTGCTGATCATTGGGAGATTAAACATTTCCATGAGTCCAAGTCGACTGAAGTGTATTGCAGGTGGCTATATTACATGCTCACATGAGGCAAATTTGCAGTCCTTTAGATCCTTGACTTAAAGTACTTCCAGAAGTCAAGAAGAATAAGCAAAGGGAGAATGTAAACTACTCTTCCTCTAGCAGCACTAAATTTGTGGTGGGAAGGGATCTGACAGTTCAGCATCTAGAACAATCAGCCCCTGCATTGGATTACACTAAATGTATACCTAAAATTTCATACTGAATGTGGCAATCAAACTCCCAAGAGGTGCATGCAGCAAGAGTGAATTTAAATAAAACCTTAACACAAATATGAAGTACTATCCCCATTAACTCCTAAGAAATTGATTCTTGAGTAGTTGAACACCAGAAAAGATTTACCACCTCCAGTAAGACACTTCCCTCTAGCACCCAAACCAGTTTTAGAAGTTGCAGAAAAAGCTCAAGTCACATGAAAGAACACAAACTTCAGCACGTCTTAGACATGTGCACTTTATTGGATTTGTATTAGTCAGTGTACAGGTAGGCTCCACCATAGGTCTGGCACCGCCACTTTCCATACGGCTTGTAACATATGCCTGGGGGGGATGTAAACCTTTGTTTTTATAAAGGTTGCTTTTGCATAACAAAAATCAAAAATACAGGACCAAGAATTTAAGGCTGAAAGTACAAAAACCCAGACATTGGTATCGGTTACATAATTTACATATAAGCAATACTACAACAAGGTTTTTTTAAGTGTGCTCCCAATTGCTGGGCAGCCTTCATAGAGGCAAATAAGTTTCTGAACAATGCATTTAACATTAAACATTGGAATGACTAAAAAAAGAAATGTACATTTTAAGTCCTCAGATGCATTGTAGAACTTCGGGGATGCTTATTTGCCAAAAAACATTGCCGTCACCTTCACCGTTCCAGTTTTTAAATCCTGAGTCAAGCGCCAAAAATAACAAAAGCCATGCCAATTTGTTGTTTCTGGTTTTCTCTGCGCAGTTAAAGTCGGCGTGTGAAGTGGTAACAGTCCGTTTAGAAGCATTTGCGGTGGACGATGGAAGGTCCGGACTCATCGTACTCCTGCTTGCTGATCCACATCTGCTGGAAGGTGGACAGGGAAGCCAGGATGGAGCCTCCAATCCAGACGGAGTACTTGCGCTCAGGTGGGGCAATGATCTATAAAAGACGAAGAAGTTGAATACCATGTATACTTACCCCATAATGTAGTCAAGTGCTTCCGAAAGCTAGTGCACAAGTTGCTAGATGGAGAAAACCTTACCTTGATTTTCATTGTGCTAGGAGCCAAGGATGTAATCTCCTTCTGCATTCTGTCTGCAATGCCAGGGTACATGGTGGTACCACCAGACAGTACAGTGTTGGCATACAGGTCCTTACGGATGTCGACATCACACTTCATGATGGAATTGAAGGTGGTCTCATGAATGCCACAGGATTCCATACCTAAGAACACATAATTAGACCTTGTAAAGTTAACCTCAATTTCCCCCAAATAGATGGAAAACCTTTATCCTTTTGTAAGCATGTGGGCTCTAGTGGCAAATCCCAGATACCTACCCAGGAAAGAGGGCTGGAACAGGGCCTCGGGGCATCTGAACCTCTCATTGCCAATGGTGATGACCTGCCCATCAGGCAGCTCATAGCTCTTCTCCAGGGAGGAGGAGGAAGCAGCAGTGCCCATCTCCTGCTCAAAGTCAAGAGCAACATAGCACAGCTTCTCCTTGATGTCACGGACAATTTCTCTTTCGGCTGTGGTGGTGAAGCTGTAGCCTCTCTCGGTCAGGATCTTCATGAGGTAGTCAGTCAGGTCACGACCAGCCAAATCCAGACGGAGGATGGCATGGGGCAGGGCGTAACCCTCATAGATGGGCACGGTGTGGGTAACACCATCACCAGAGTCCATCACGATACCAGTGGTACGACCAGAGGCATACAGAGACAGCACAGCCTGGATGGCAACATACATGGCTGGGGTGTTGAAGGTCTCAAACATGATCTGTGAAAAAGAGGACAAGTTAGTTCAAGCTGCTACAGTCTGGAAACCAGACGTTATTTCAGGTTAGTGCATGCTGATGTACCATTTCAACACAATTAGTGAAGTTTCAGTGCAGTTGAAAGCAAAAGTCATTCACTAGTCTAGGAGACTGGAAAAAGTGCAGTGAAAAAACTGCAAACAGAAGAACAGCAAAGGAAATAAACCTGTAGCTCCAGCAAAAGAGATGAAAGTCAGGTCTGAAGGTCCCTGAAAAGAGTCAGGAAAATAATGAATAGGAAGAAAGGAAGGAAAGAATGTACACCCTGATCATTTATGACAGAAGGGAAAGAGGAGGGGGGGGGGGGGGGGTGAGGAATCCTGTAAAACTAACCTGTGTCATCTTTTCTCTGTTGGCTTTGGGGTTCAGGGGGGCCTCAGTGAGCAGAACGGGGTGCTCCTCAGGGGCAACTCTCAGCTCATTGTAGAAAGTGTGATGCCAGATCTTCTCCATATCATCCCAGTTGGTGACAATGCCGTGTTCAATGGGGTACTTCAGGGTCAGGATACCTCTCTTGCTCTGGGCCTCATCACCGACATAGCTGTCCTTCTGTCCCATACCAACCATCACACCCTACAAAACAAGCATTCAGTGCAACGTGAGCCATCAAATTAACATTAATTTGTATCCCAATTCCAAATTGCATGAACCACAGTTTAACAGCCTAGCACCTCTTATTAAAATTCATACCTGGTGTCTTGGGCGACCGACAATGGATGGGAAGACAGCACGAGGAGCATCATCTCCAGCGAATCCGGCCTTGCACATACCGGATCCGTTATCAACAACCAGTGCGGCAATTTCATCTTCCATGGCTGATCTGGAAATTGATTAAAAAGAATTGGTACAAAAATTAAAAAACAGACAAAGTGCTAAAAGGCAGCTTTAATCCATAACCGCTGTAAAACTACAATGAGGATGCCCCAAAGTAGGGAACTCATTTCCCACTTCCGATTCCGGGTGCAATTCCGCCTTCGAGCCTCTAGGTGGAGCTCTGGCGCCGAACAATTCAAATCTACAGATTCGAGACAAAGGAAGTCCGCTCTATTCTCTCTTTATTACCATAAAAGGCAATGGTTTGAGCAGCTTTGCGACTGCCGGCGGCGTGGCACTCTGCCAGCCTGGGAAGGTTCAACTCAAAGGAACCTATTTCAACATACGAGAAGCATGGCCGTGACCACTCCCAAATCTTACCCCTCGAGTTCAGCACTTCCCCTTTTCAAAAGAAGGGGGCATTGCTCAAGACTTAACAGCCTGCCGGGGGGGAGGGAGGGGGGTTCAGAGATTGCTCTGCGTCACATTTCGCTAAGCATTTAATGAATTATCCGTTCATCTCCCCACTCCAGCTAGACCTCCTCCCTTTTCATACCCCCGCCACAAAACCACCGCCAGCACCCACCACTTTTTTTTAAACCAAGACACTTGCAGTCGAAGCCGGGCTAACGACTACGGAACCGGCTCGCCGAGACCGCTTCCTCACAGCTGCACCCTGATCACGACAGCCATTATCCACCCCCACAACTACCGGGCACCGGGTGCATTTCTTGCAGGAAACCGGCCGGACCAGCAGCCCCAGCCAGTAGCCATCGGCAAGTTACATAACCGGCGGATGGAGCCGCCAAGCGAGCGCGCAACAGCCCGCCCGCAGCCCAGCCACGCCTTGCAACCCAGAATCCTCCGTTCACAACCGACCCCCCCCCCCTCAGAACCAACGCCCGAACTGGATCCGCTAAAACACGAACCACACAAAAGAAAAAAAAAATCAAGCACCTAACAAAAAGGTGCGCACGCCTAAACCGGTTCTGAACGCGCCCGCTCAACCGTCACGTTTTAAAGACGCAGCAAATGTGAAAAGCCGGCTCGTCACGCCGGGAAACGAAGCCTCTTAACTAGGTCACACCCAACTGCACTGAAAGACCTGGAGAGAGGGGACGAAAAGTCCCGCTATTTCCCTCCCCCAACCGTTAGGCGCATTAAAATTTAAACTTGAAATTAGGGTCTAAAGGGGGGCTCGTACCCAACCAGCACCAACGGTTCGACAAAAGCCAGCTAAAAGAAAAACCGCCTGTCCTCTAGTTTCGCTCGTTACAATGAAACGTTCTAAAAAGCAGGCTGCAAATTATTGTTAAGAAAGCATTTACGCCTTAATTCCCATTAAAATCCCCAACATTAAGCAGAAGAACAAAGAACCTCGTGACTCCAGAACAAGCGACTAATTCCTTCATTCATTAAAAAAAAACAAAATATCCAACCCTTTATAAACTGCTACAAGCCTAATGGTCATCGGTGTACAAGTACAACAATAGATACCTTCCTTCTTTCAAAAAAAAAAGAGCATAAAACTTTTGTTTCCTTACCTTGGGTGTGGGGCTTTTTAACAGCTTAAAGAAAGAAAGACAGGCTGGCGATTCCCGCACTAGCTGCGTGTGGAGGAGCTCAAAGTGAGTCGATGCCGGCTGGGAGCTCTGTTATATCCTCAGCCTGGTGCCCGGCTCTCGCCATAAAAGGTAAACTTTCGGAACTCGGCGATCTGATTGGCCGGCGTCACGCACTCTTGTGTGTCGCGTGCACATTGCTGCACTCCACAGTGTTTGTTGCAACTTGAGAGCTGGTGAGGGAGAGGGAGAGAAAGGAAAAAAAAGGGGGAAAAAAAAGAAAAGAGAAGAAAAAATTCGGTGCGACTTAATACGAGATATGCACGAGTATTTTTAAGAGCCCTGCAGTTGTTTTATTTTGGGTTTTCTTTAACCTTACTTTGGAAATTGCTTTTAAATCGTAATGGCACCTTCATTTAATAATTACCTCAATTTTGGTGCACTATAAAATTTGTACGACTGTACGTCGTATAATTCATTTAGCTGTAATAAGTGTATGTGTATGATTTGTGATGTTATCTCTGCTGTATATTAGAAATCTATTATTCCGATTTGTTTTCCCATTGTCTCATCCCTTATGAATCCTTTAATTCGTCGTTGTTGTGTATAATGTCACATTTCGGTGATAATATGCAACTTTATACTCATACACGCAAATACCCGTAAAAGTGTCCTAATTAACGAGACGACAGTGTGCTGTTTGTTACTAGTTCATGATTATTTCTAATAAAAGTGTAGTTTTAATTCAGATAATATTTTTCCTTAGTATATTTCCTAATTCTGTTGCACTCGATGGGGGAAAAAACGTCCGTAAAAGGTTTCGGAGTAATATAGGACTTTGAATTAAAGGTTGAATCATTACAATATTTTTTATATATTTAAATTAAGGAAGACCCCTTATGTCTGATTTCGGGGGCCTGTGTCTGGCTCCATCTTTCCGTACAGCAGCAGCTTAATAATGTCTCATTTTAATAATAATAAAGTTCCAAACCGGGGCATTTGATGTTTCTTTGGCATTTTTAATTTGTAAAAATCTGACGGCACTTGCACTATTAACAACTGCAAATTCATTGAGTGCTTCAGTGCTAAACGGGATGTAGTGTACAGGCCTACTTCCTTTTCTGTGGATTATGCTGTAGCTGCTTGGAAAATGGCCTGAAGGTTTCAAAGCTACACATGATAATTCTAAATGGGCTCTATGAACAGAGCCCGTCGAATCAGCGTTCTGAATGTCAAGGTTTATTTTCATCGGCATTTTTAATACATAAGCATGGGCTTTTTTGCCCATTTTCATCACACAAAGGGAAAAGCAGGAAACAGCACTTTCTCTCAAGGATGACAAAGTTTACCCCCTGACAGAAATTGCTTACTCTTTATTTTTTTGTGTGTGTTAAAGTCTATTGCCCTGTAATGAGTATGCTTTTAAACAAAAGGCACCAGAGACGAGCTTCCTTAGGCAAACTGTACTGGGTGGGCGTGGCACCTATGACAAGAGGTTCCTCTGAGCCAGACACCAGCTCTCTCCCCGCCGACTGCTGAGAGCTCCTTTCTTTGCATTGGTGAGCCCAATAGATGTTAAAGGCTCTGTGGACTTTAGACTTCTGTGCTAAAACATGTGGTCTTGCTTATTGTTTGAATGTCTCATTAAAGGAGAATAACCTGCACTTCAGAGGCATATGCACAAGACTATCTTAGAATCAAGTAATACAGAATTTCAGTCTGCCAATGTTTGTACACAGTGACAAAGGTAAGACTGGAGCAGATAAAAGGTTTTAATTTTACGATCGTGGATTACTTGTTATCTGTATAGGAGTAAATCTGCAAAAAGTCACCTTTTGTTATTGTCCTGTTGCTAAAATGCATACAGTGACCTATACAAAATCCAGTTCCTCACCTCAGTTTCAAAAGTAACAGAGTTGAATATTGCCTGAATTCACCTTTGTTTTTCCATTTTCGGTGTTCATGTTAAACCATGAGCAGCACAGGGGTGCTGGGGTCCCTGGGTTCGGTTCCTGGGGTGCTGTCTGCGTGGAGTTTGTACATCCTCTCTGGGTTTCCATGGGTTTCCTCTATGTGCTCCGGTTTCCTCCCACAGTTTAATGTACTGGTAGATTAATACTGCATACTGGTACTGTAGATTCATTGGCTTCTGGGACAACTGGCCCTAGTATTAGTGTGTGTGTCTGTGTGTGCTCTGCAATGGACTGGTATCTGAACCAGGGTGTACCTGCCTTGCTCCCATTGCTTGCTGGGATGGGCTCTCGCTCCCCAGCAAGCCTGAATTGGGTGAAGTAGTTGGAAAATGGATAATAATAATAATAATAATTGCTTACACTTATATAGCGCTTTTCTGGACACTCCACTCAAAGCGCTTTACAGGTAATGGGGACTCCCCTCCACCAATGTGCAGCCCCACCTGGATGATGCGACGGCAGCCATAGTGCGCCAGAACGCTCACCACACATCAGCTATCAGTGGGGAGGAGAGCAGTGTAATGAAGCCAATTCATAGATGAGGATTATTAGGAGGCCATGATTGGTAAGGGCCAATGGGAAATTTGGCCAGGACGCCGGGGTTATACCACTACTCTTTTCGAGAAACGCCCTGGGATTTTTAATGCCCACAGAAAGTCAGGACCTCGGTTTTACGTCTCATCCGAAGGACGGCGCCTGTTTACAGTATAGTGTCCCCGTCACCATACTTTGGCATTAGGACCCACATGGACCACAGGGTGAGCACCCCCTGCTGGCCCCACTAACACCTCTTCCAGCAGCAACCTTAGTTTTTCCCAGGAGGTCTCACATCCAGGTACTGACCAGGCTCACACCTGTTTAGCTTCAGTGGGTTGCCAGTTGTGAGTTGCAGGGTGATATGGCTGCGATAGATGGATAGATGGGTGTGATACTATTCAAGCCTGTGTTAAAGCTGGACGATTGTGACCACTAACAAACGCTAAAAGGAGGCAGTCAAAGGTAAGATTTCCTTCACGGTTTCCAAAATAAGGGTTTTCTAAGTCCCACTGTGAAGCCTGTTTTGCATTACTTCAGGAAATGAAAAACACCCTTTTCTATTAGCATGTGTTAAACTGATTTTTTCCATCAGTCGCACCAAAATGAAATCTGTGTTTGCTCGAAATATACCTAACAAGAAGCTCGAAATATACCCAACAAGAATGTGTCTCTCCTTTTTGTTTGCCCAACCTGTCTCCTGTGCCTGGGATATTTTGTCTCTTTGCTGGGAGAAAAAGTGACTTATGTCTCTTATGTGTTTTTAGTCCTTTATTTTGCCAGGTAAGTCAATAAAGAACAAACTGTCATTTAACAATGGCGACTTGGAGACCCGATTAAACAATGGGACACTTACTGGAGCAATCTGAGCAATGTGCCTTGCTAAAATCCTCTAACCTTTAGTGCATGCCTGCCACTGGTCTGGAAAGTCACCACTGCCTATCCATCTGACATATAACCCTAACCCATTACCCACATGGGATGTGCTTGTTTCCTGCTAGCCATGTCTTGCATACATTTGTGTGAACCTATGCATCCTTTTGGTCTGTACACTTCCTGTAGCTGGGGTTCCCTCGCTGTACATGACTGGACAATACTCTGTTGTTCTGTTCATCTCTGGATTTTAATGTAGATTTATGAATGGAACAAAGGCTGTCAATATTTTGTGGCCCATTTTGGTTCATTTTTCATTCCAGATTATTTAAATATAGTTTGTTGCCCAATATTTATTTGGGAGACGGGCATAAGACTTTTTTTTCCTCCTAATTTTATTTTAGAGATGAATGTCAATCATGGGAGTTTCAATAACAAAATCAATACATCAGACATTTGTACTAGTTCATACGCTGATTTCTGATCCTGTGTTCTGTGGATACAGAAGAATAACGGAGTCAGCAGGATTACTGTTAGGCCAGTGTAATAAACATGCCTGGCATGATGAGTGTGACAAAGACATTTTATCTTCACTACAGCCCCATCTCACATTACA
The DNA here is from genome assembly GCF_059453375.1 of Lepisosteus platostomus. Classification (NCBI taxonomy): domain Eukaryota; kingdom Metazoa; phylum Chordata; class Actinopteri; order Semionotiformes; family Lepisosteidae; genus Lepisosteus; species Lepisosteus platostomus. The sequence continues at coordinate 7,313,913 of NC_142629.1, forward strand.
TAACAGCTATTGTAGACTGTAGGTGTTTATACTCTATATAAATGTCTGTGCTTCATTTAAAGGTGTGGCTTCTGCTTTAAATGTATATCATTTACATCTTCCTAGATTTTAAGCACACTGAACTATTTTCAACGTAATAATAAGGATGTATTTCAGTATTTCCAGCAACTCCAGGCTCCAGCACAGCAAACATGAAAAGCATCACACAAAGCCACAGCCTTTTTGTATGATTTTCCTAGATAAATACATCTGCATATTATTCATTTCATTGTTGATGTTTAGATAACAAATACACTGACACTGGGAATTTTTAATGAAAAGAATAAGCATAAGAATTATCTGGTACTAGTTGTAGAAATAAAAGGCATTCAGTGTTCTAAAGAAAAGTACAACTTACGATCAAACCAAACATCTTTTCTGAGTCATTCAAAACAGCCCTTTTCTATAGCAGTTTTCATGTTTGTTTTTAAACACAAACTTTTACACACATTGCACTCTTACAAGAAACGTGTTAGATAATAAAGACCTACTTTCAATTACCAAATACTTTGTACTGTACATTAAATTCAGTGCTGTGTAATTCTTGTTCAGAGACACCTATTGTGCAAAGTGTTTCCCTGGGCATTGCGTATTTGAAGCTTAATGTGTGTGATGGCTGAGTTATGACTTCTAGATTGTTGGAGGGCAGATTTGTTTTGGTTTGATGTGCGTGCTGTTTGTTTAACATTGGCGTTGTTGGCAGGAAAACACGATGACATCTGTTTTCTTGGTTCGCTTGCCCCTGTTCCCATGCCTGTACCGTATTCGCTACAATAACTGTAGATGGAGTAGCAGGTGCAAAAACATATATATTGCATTTTTAGTTGTCAGTACCTTTCAAGAAGACTAAGGTTGTATCCAAAGGACCTATGTAGCAAGATTTCAGCATGTAGTTAATATGAAAAAAAAAACATTACCAGGGACAACTTCAACACCAATGGAAAGAAAATATTGTTATAGTACATAATTCTTGTTAATAGATTGTTATAGCTGGCTTTTCCCTTCTGTTATAGCTTTATTTGACACTGTGTACGTAGGTAAAATTACTCTGTTTTGTTTTTTAGACCATTATTTAATGTTAGCCTTGTTTTAGAAGTGAACACTCTAAACATTTGGAACTCCTAATGATAATATTCACCTGTGGTAACCTATTGTGTTGCATTTGTTTTTTGGAGCCGAAGAAACCAGAAAGTAAACACTGTCTTAATAATAAATGAGTGTTTACAAATAAAACCAATGTTCAGTCCATTTATGAATATGAGAAACAGCTGATCTCATTAAGTGATTAAATCACTTGCCAAAGGACGATGTAATGAAAGTAAGCTTTGATCCTACTTAAAGATGCGACAGTCAGACTCCAATAAGTCTCTCCAGTTCATTCCCGCTGCAAACATTTCTGAATATTCAGCAAACCATATTTTACGGGAATTTAGTATTTAATGTTTTAAAGTCATCGCTTGGAAAATATTGTGTACTAGGACATCTTACATTATACATATACTGTATTCTGTCAAGCATTAAAGTTGTCAGACCTCACTGAAGTTTCCTTTTGCTCTGTTTGGTGATTTCCAGATTATTCGAGTAAAAGCAGTTCACAGCCCTTCTTGGTAAAATAAAGTTTATTTATCTGCATTTGGCGTAGTATTCAGTGTTAAACATTTAGGTAATTCCTTTGGGGAATTACAGCTCAGGGGTTTTGTTTAAAGTGATACTCTCTGAAAAGTACCTTCACTGGAACCAGGCATTTTTTTTAGCTGTGATTAACATATGTAACGCATGTTCTTTGTATCAAAGTCCATGATAGATACTTTATTGTCCAAAACATGGGAGTCACCTAAAATCACATGAAATCACAACAACAGTATGCGAAACATAAATATAAAAAGTAGGTAGTGGGGAGACTACATTTACATACCTTTATTGGGTAGTTTTATTGCAGAGGGGATAAAGGACTTCTTATAAATGTTTTTATTTTAATTTGGTACCCTAAACAGTCTTCCTGAGAATGGAATGGGTGTGTGAGTTCCATTTTGAGAACTGCATTATGATATAAATCGCAGAGCTGGGGCTGCTGTTTCCCAATTATTTTTCCTGCTATTTTCACAATTCTGGACAGTTTACTTTTGCTTTTCAACCCCAGGTTTCCATACCAAACTGTCGCGTTTAATGCCATGCTGCTTTATGATATTTCATTGTCTTTGTCTTTACTATGTCTCACACTAATGTTGTTGTTATCGTTATCATCATCATCAGGTGGGGAATTTGTTTTTGTTTACTTGACCGCTGTTGGTTGCTTACTTTACGGCTGCAGCAGATTTCTTTTTGTCATTCTGTGCTTCTGGGCCAAAGGTCAAAGCTAATCCTTTGTGATCATGCTGATGGGCAGATATTGTACATCGCTGAAATGCAGAACAGTTGATCCCGCTTTCTGTCTCTCTGTGGGTGATTGTCACTGCTAAACATCAAAACAATCCTTTTTCTCGCATTTAAAGACAATGTTAAGACCGACTCTCAAACAAACCTTCATTGTTTTAAGACAGGCATAAGAACAAAATATGCAATACAGTCGTCCCCAAGATGCACTAGCTGCCAATCAGAACATTGTGGGCTCCTGTGTTGCTAATATATATGATACATATAAAATATAATGACTTTTGTCAGCTTTTGTCATACCCATTATTGTTTCTTTCTCTAATCGGTGGACATGCTCTGATTTTGTTGCTCTTGCGTTCTCTCCAGCTGGAATCGAGTGTCTTGTCTCCAGACTGGAGTTGTCATGACCCACCAGTTCTGCCGCTCTTCTGCGGTAATTTTTGCCAGCGTGGCGTTTCCAGAAACACCCAGGAGACAGCCTTGATGGACATGCCGCTCCGTGTGGACGCTGTGCTGGGGGATGAGACAAGTGACACAGACACCTGCTCCCTCATCCTCGCTGAAGCCAGTCAGATGTCTGCTGTCTCCCTTTCCATCACTGTAGCCAGGCCCGTGCCAGCAATTCATTAAGGGGCTGACCTGGCAAATGATAATAACAGCCTAGGTTACCATGATTCTCTTCTTTTTCATTAGAACCATTAGAAGGATTACAAATGAGCGGAGGCCATCTAGATCATCTGGTTTGGATTTTGATCTGAGGATCTTACCCAGGCTTCGTTCAAGAAATGACTAGGTTAGATGTAGTCGTAGATACCACTGTAGTCGTATGCATCCCACTCCATTGTGAAAAAAGGGCACTCCTTAGACTTTGATTTTGTGTTAAGATAAATGTGTCTGCTTCAAAAGAATTTTTCTTACTGGATGGGCTGATTGCTCTAAGAGATCTGCCCTGTTGTATTTGCATTTTTGTCAGTAGCCACAAAGCAGTATCACTTCAACAAAAACATAATGGAAGGAATCTTTCCAGGCATTTAATTTTCCCCGGCTCTTTTCAATTGCTGTATATGATTTTATTTGTGTTACAGATTAATCATTGTGATCTTACCAGTCTTTCTAAATAAAATCATCATCACTTGAGATGTCAAGATAGGGGTATCTTTCCTTCAAGCAGTGCATTTAAAGCTCTTTTAAACATTGGGAAAAAAGACCTGTATCATGTATCAAAGGTGTGGGTGGCGGGTTTCTTCCAGCAGAAATTTCAAATGAAAAATTAAATTACCTGGAAATATGTTTTATACAGGTACTGTCATATAATGTTTAATCCTATACATCTACTATTGATATATACTTCTATTGTAGATTGCTGTGTCTTGACATGAACTGCTTTGTTAAATGTTTTATTATTATTAATCAAAGTTTAAAATATGGCATTAATCAATAAAATCTACAGCAATACTAAAGAGTTGTCATAAAAGAAACAGAACAAAATGGCATGCAAAGTACTCATTGTAACCATTCATGAATATGAAAGAAGAAGCTAGTCATCCTGTTAAAATACAGTTACATACACAACTGCAAAAACTGCTCCTCCCTCTTTTTCTAGAGAATTTCTGAAGATTCCCCTCCTACGGTCCCAACTTCACCACAATATGCGTGAGCAGTAACATTTCAATGAGTGTGCTGTGCACTGTATTGTTAAAGGAACTGAAAGTCACTATATAATAATAATAATAATAATAATAATAATAATAATAATAATAATAATAATAATAATAATAATAAACTTTATTTTATATAGCGCCTTTAAAGGTGGCTTCTCAAAGCCCTTTACAGGATGACAATAACAATAAATAAGAAGACTACAACAATAAATAAGAAGAATACACAAGATAAGACACAATTACAATTACAACATTAACAATAGAGGAGAACATGGATGGTGGTACTAAGAAGAACAGAGGGGTGAAGAATGGAACCAGTTAAGTAAAGGCTTTTCTGAAGAAGGTTTTGAGTCTGGATTTGAAGGAGTTTAGAGAAGGTGACTCTCTGATATCCTTGGGCAAAGAGTTCCAGAGCTTGGGGGCATAGCAGGAGAAAGCCCTGTCACCCATACAATGTAGACGGGCTTGGGGGACAGCAAGGAGGGCAGAATTTGAAGAGCGGATTCTTCAAATTCGCTTTATTATTTGATTCTTCAAATAATAAGATATTATTGTTTTCTCTGCTACAGTGATCCCACTGCAGCAGGTGTGAGTGGTCAGCGAGTCCCTAGAGACCTGGCTACTCTTAATGATGGCATCTGTGGGGGTCTGGAACCACACTTTTTTAGCACTCTTATTTAGCAGAGTGTATTGTTCTGATGACTCGTGTGTGACCAAAGGCTGAGATTCTGAAAACCTTTAATAGTTAAACTTGTGAATTCATACCACCCTAACAGTACACCATATTCATCCAAGTGTTGTGTTTCAGGGAGTTCCAAACCTGTATACATTTTGTTCCACTAATGTTGTTCTTCTACTCACACATGGCATTTAATCAAAAAGTGCACAAATTATTTCCAATTATTGTTCTCATGCCATTAAAAAAATCTACTGAAGAGTTCTCAAAACCTTGAGGTTTAAGGAGAAGTATTTTGCAGAAAAATACGACGGAATAAATCACACGTTGAAAGCTCAGGGAATGTTTGCCTGCATTTTCACTGCTGCTTTGTATTTACATTTTTTATGCCTTAGACGTCAACTGCTAGGCTTCTGCTGAGAAGATGAGGTGTATCTGCCTTTTTGGAATTGCTTAAATTCCTCTGAAAAGGTTGATATTCAACAGGCCAGGGGTGGCTCAGAGATAACTGAGATAATATCTCTGATTCCCTGGAGGTTAAAGGCTGAGGTTTTTCTTTGTGACAGTCGAATAGGTCTTGCCCAAGCAACGAAGGGTTAACATTCTTGTGCTAATCTGTCGCGTCTGCCTCTCTGGTGAGCTTGCAGAAAGCAAATGGTTTTGAATTTGGCTCTCAGTTTTATACCATTTAGAAGAGATTTCATTGTCTGATTGTTAAGCAGGCGCAAGGGAGGAGCTATCCCAATTTATACTGCTTCTGAGTGTGAGAGAGGCAGCTCTCTAAAGTGTACTTCCTCTTCTGCCTCTCAGAAAATGTGAACTTTATTGAAACATCCAACTGTGTGTCAACTGTGTTCACTGGACTTGGGGGGTTGGGAGGGCTTGAGGGGTAGTTTTAAAGAACCGCTTAGTAAAATCAGACATCTCTTTTCAAATGCCTAAGGCACTGTCCCCCACTTGCTGTTATTTTTTTCTTTTAATGACGAGCACTGCCTGTCACACTCCTGACACTATCCGCAAGCTGTGGAATATGACAGGACGTCAGCCACTGCCCAGAAAGCTCAGTCCGTGGCCCCTTCCTGACGTCCGTTTCCCTTGTCCGCATCGCAGAGGAAAAAGCCACAGTTACAGATCCCCACCACCCCACCCCCACTTCCACCCCCACTCTTTGTAAGTGTCCTAGCAGTGCAGGGCACGGACAAGCGAGCACTTTTGTAGCTGCATATGGGTCATTGATTATAAGTCAGCTGGAGGAGAAGATTGATCTGAGAGCAACTCTGGCCGTGTGTTAGGGAAGTGCTCACTCTGTGCTCTCCAGCCAGGCCTCTCGAAAAGGAGAGAGAGGAGGAAGTCCCAGTTAATCTATCTACCAGCTGGCTTCTTAGCACACAGATTGGATTAGAGAGCAATTTACTGCCTAAATGGATTCATATCCTTTCCCCCATTCACCCCCTTCCATCAACACCACCCCCAAGACCATAGCCAGCAGCCCCCTCCTCTGAGTGAAACAGACAATTAGAAACAGCCATAACCTTCCATCGCTGTGTTTAGCTTTTTTCTAACCATACTTATAGCACTGGATTTTTCCTGGGTGTTTTCCTGGGTTCCTGGGGTGCTAAAGGCGTTCTTTCAATATCTAGAATGTTTTTTTTTAAAAATAAAATAGCTGAATTAAAAAAAAAAGATTTAGAAACTGGGAATCATCTAGACGTTTGGTTATATGTCTGAAATCAGTGCACATTAAGTGATGAGGCATCTCAAGAATATCGGTTCTGTGAACGTTACATTTAGTTGTCAGTGAGCTGCGATTTAAGCAGTGTTAAATAATTAAAGAATGGGAGCTACAAAACAAAGTTAAATTGGCCAGAGAAAATCCCTATAATGTGTCATGGTACTTTTTTAAGACCCATGGCACACATTAAATAACCTGAAAAACACAGGAATGTAGCGGATTTTTACACACCAGTAGGGTATTTTTTCTGAAGATTTGTTGACTCGGTCATTTCTGAAGAGTCGACCTCATGTGTTTGTTGCTCGGTCCATGTCTCTCTGTGCTTGGTGGTGTTTGGTGGAGCCCAGGAGTTTCCAAAAACATCCATTCAATTGCAGTTGACCACATCCTGCTTTGATGCTTTTCTTTTCTCCTGCCTTTACAGAAGGATTAAAATATTACAAGGGAAAAACCATTAGTGTCCTTGTAGAGGTCTGTAATATTGTGTGGCGGAATGGATTGAATTTTCTTTGGATGTGCTTTGCGGAGGAAGATCACTTAAACAAATGTATCATGGTTGTCCAGTAATTACCAGACTGATGATGGGTTTCAATATGGGCATTAGTCCACACGCTGTAAAATTCATGCCATCCCAGCCCCCTCGCTGGCTTTGAAAATATGGTACAGGCGGAGATGTAGGGAAATAATAGCCCATTGATATTTGCCCTCTTTATTAATAAGCAAGGCAACATGACAGGTTTAAACCAAGGTCTGGGCCATTTGGAAGGGCAAAGCCCTCCAAAGAGGCTTTGACACTAATAAGTTTAAATTCTGCCTAATTATTTAATGTCTGTGGGATGCTGGTGGTGATTATGAGGTAATGAAGATGATTAGGAAACTGTTTATGGTGCTGTGAGTTTACAGTAAACACCCTTCCTGAAACACAGCTAAAAGTGATCGGCAAAAGAGTTATTTAATATGTCTGAATGTTAAATTGTCTTTTACAGTTTAGCTGTACTTTGAACCCGAATAAAGAAGGAATGAATTCCAGAAGTCCAGGACTCGGGGCCTAGGACAAATGAAATAGCACACAATATAAATCATTCAGTATTGCACGTATAGCACATGTATATAGAAGTGGCCCTACAAAATAAAAGTCTCAGTTTGTGGTTGTGTGTCTTTTGCTGATCTCCAACTGTTGTGATTTCTGGACATTCTCTGTTCTGGGTATATTACAAGTGTGGCACTGCTGTAAAGGCAGACGAGGATGACTGTATTAAGTGGCAGATAAGCAGAGAAAATTAAGACATTACAAGAAAGATATTGCTGCGTTAAAATCAGTCCAGAGATAAGATACATTCCCAAGCTGAGCTTTTTAAGTTTTGAACAGAAAAGACTACAAGAGGATATTATTCAAGTATTCGGTATCCTCAGAGTCACGGACAAAGTCACTGGATTTCTTAAGAATGAACAGGGAAATACAAAACAGAGGACACCAGTGGACACAATGGGGGAGTACATATGAAAGTGCTTCTCTACTCAAAGGGTTGCAGGAGTATGGACCAAGTTACCATTACCCTAGCTTCTTTCAGGAAACAGCTGGATGAGTCAAGTTAGATGGGCCAAATGGCTTCCTCTTGTTTCTGACCTTTCTTAAGTTGTACTGCATTTTAGTCCTTTGCAGGACTGTGGTCCCAAAGTGGCCAAAGTAACAATCCAGATACAGTCATCAGAAAGGATAGTAAAGCCATTGAATGATCAGATTTGGATTATATGTAGTACTTTCTGTTATCTACATTATTTTACATGAAGGTTTCCTGCCTTAAACAGTTTCCCTTAAACATGCACAACCTAACAACATCCTTCCACATGGCCCTGTCATTTGCGCTCACTGTTCTTGTCCTCCAATGGGGTGACACTTCATGCTCTTTCAGTATTGCCTTCAAAAGCACTGAAGCAAGACCCATGTGGGTTACTGTACTTCAAACAGAAAGTGTTGTTGATTTCAGCTGTCACACTACACTTTATGAACAGATAATTTACAAACAGTACATTGTGCCATGTTCTTTAATCTATGGGTCCCTAGAGGTAGACATGATAAAATCTCCCCAGAGAGTCAGGAATTGGATGAACAGGGGACGGGTTCTCTCTCAACATCTCAACTCTGTTATCCTTTACTTTAATTCCTGGTGTTTGTAAGCATGATTTATATGCAGTTAGAGTAGATTTTTCATTAAAGTGTGAGACTCTGACAAAAGACGATCCATTAAAAAACAATAAAGAACCAAAAATCTGACTTATTCTACGCCAGTGCATTATTGATTCCATGTGAAGTGGATAAGAGACTAAAATGCACTTTCTACACAAGAGGAGACAAAGCAGACACCTATTTGCCAAGTGGTTTCACATTTAATAGGGATGTCTTGTGTTGTTTTATTTTTCTAGCAATTCAAATTCAAATTCTTTGCCAGCTGATTGATTTTCACCCACACTGCCTTTGAAAGAAATTTGGCTATAGGACAGGACTGATATGAATGCATCCACAAAGAAACCTGGCTTGTTCTTCTGTTTTAAAGACTGCAGTTTTGACAGGCAAGAGCGATAGGTCTGGGGGGAAAAAAACGTTATCTGAGGTGAAAACACATTGGTGTTTGAAAAACGGTCAGCTAAAGTACATCCTGCCTCATCTTAGTAGCAAGAGGAAACCAGCACTAAGTATTAGAGATCCATGTTGTTTTTTTTAAAAAAAAACAACCCCTTTTTGTTTGCTTTTTTAACATGAACTTGTAATCTCCAGAGTTTGGAGGCTCCAGCTGGGCAGGTTTAATTTCCTCTGTGAAGAGACTACAGCATCCAGATATGCTCTCTGGCAGCAGTGTGGAAGTCTCGTGTACAGTCCACAGCACAGAAGAGTTGAAGCTGTGACTCAAAATTGGTTTCATCAACATAATCACTTATCATTTCAAAGCCCTAAAAACAGGACGAAAAGATCTGAAAAGCTCCGGGACTCTGTGTTTTGACAAAGCTGCTGTTCCTCGTTTGCACTCTTGGCACAACACACGTGACCTGGCCCCTAGCCTCTCTTTGTCACAGTTTTACTGCTGTAGACTCTACTTCCTCTTTAGAGTCTAACACACTTGCTGTTAAACATCCCCTCTGCCATATTTGGATGTTTGCTTTTAAATGTGCTCTGAGCAACTGCTGTCAACACCATCATTTCCCAGTATCTTATGACAGTCCATGTGCCAAACATTTTAGTTCAGTTTAGTGTGCTGTTTTCAACACCAGAGGTCTGACATGGTCCTGCTTCATAAAATACAGCCAAAGCACAGCCTGGGAAGTGTATTCCATCATCAATCATGAGGGGATCCATTGAGATCAGTGGCTGACGGGTGACATAAACTCTGTCTCAGCTTTCTGTAATAGAGCAGCCAGGGAGCAGAATCCAAAGCGAACTGGACTTGTTTTCAAATCGTATTTCATATAATGATTTTTTTTTTCAAGCAAGATTGAAACTATGATTTACAGAAAATGGCTTGTCTTTTTCACACTTACTGTATAAAGCATTTCCTCAACAGTATTTACCGTCACTGTCTAGGATACCTTAAGAAGGAAGACCATATAAGATAAAATCAGCTTTGCAGAGACAGGAGTATCATCATTTCTGGAAACACAGACTACAGAAGGGATCAAGAAAGGCTTTGGGATCAAATTTAACTTGGTATCAAAACAGTGTATGAAGAAGGAATTTCAAAAATTTTGAATCCACTACAGTCAGTTCTTCTTCTATAGATCTTTGTTTACATTGACATAATATGGGATATTTGGATAAGAAGACCATGTAATGTTTTAAAATTAATCTATGTTCACAGTGAATACAGAGCAGAACAGTCTTCAATATAGTGATATCATTTTTCTACAACTTGGAGAAGAATTAACAGAAAGTGTATGGCCCACAGGCAGAGTATAACCATAGCCAGGATGCTGTATAAAACAGCTACTGTACAAAGTATTAATATTGAAGTTCAGAAATGCCTTTTCAGACTTTAACCCTTGTAGGAGTTTCTCACTTTCCAGTCTCTCCCATGACTCAAGTTTGTTCCATTGTCAGTCCCCCTTTGAAATATCGATTTGACACTGTGGTTGTAAATAATGTTATTTTTTATTTCCAGTCGCTGGGTAAATGGCATTTTGCCTGTAGAAGTCCTGTTTCTTCCTTTCAGCTCTGCTGTCTAGGCTGCCCCATGATTTCTCTCTAAAGAGCACGCCTTAGTTTCGGGGTAAGCTTATTTAACATGCAGCTCAGCCTATGTGCTCCATTGGAGGGCTTTTAAAAACTCGGCTCTGTCCTTATTTAATTACACCGAGAAAAAAAACAGTGGAAGAGGAGTTAGTCAGACTCAGCAATTCTGCCCTAGCTGATGTGAATACAAAAGGCCTATGCCCAATTCCTATATCCCAGACCAGTTTACCTTTCCTGTATTTTGATGAGGTTGCAACCTTACTACCAATCAGTCTAGCTAAGTTGCATAAGTCCTGCATGCTAACCCCAAAACTGTACAACTGTAGTCAATTTCATACATCTCCCAGAGGTGTGTCTGTTTGTTAGACACAGTACATGTTTGACTCAGCTGTGATGTCATAGAGATGAGTCATTAAAATTAAGGGATAGGTTTTATTGTCAATATTTGTAATACAGTTGTGTTTGTGTGTACAGAGCCAGTCTTGCCCCATCTTCATGCATGCCTTACTTGATTTCTAATCACAAGACAGCACTTACATTACATTGTCATTAAGAAGGGCCTTCATATAATTCCATTGAGCACATGCTATCTATTACTGTAGATAGCATCCAGTAATGAGAGATTCTAGAGCAAAACAACATGTAATTAAAGTCCAAATAAAACCAGATTAGCTCCTGAACAGCTAAACCACAGTATAACATACATTGTCACATTTTTAGCAATAATAGCAAATTTTCTAATATTTATCATTGTGTTTTAACTGGACTTCATTACTGATCTTAAGCTGGTACAGAATAAAACTTTGACTAATAAGAGGGAAATCATTGAAGTTTAAGGTAGCTTTCCACATAAGACAAATTGTAAATGAGGGAGATATTTGTTCATACTGAGTATCACACCACTTTTAATGAATTAAAGGATCAATATTTGGGAAGAAAGTAAAACAATAAGAATAAAAAAAAAGTGGAAAATGAAGGTGATTTCTGGCTTTTTATAACATGTTTAAGCTGGAAGGTAACAACATTCCAATTAACCTAAAGCAAACTGCTTCCCAGTTACTTCTCCCTTAATAGTGAAATCAGCATTGACACATATTTAACAGTGAGAGAACTTGCCACAAACAAAAACTCTATCCCAGCAGCCAAATAAGGGCATTTTCAGTGAGACACAGGCTTTCTAACAGGAACTGCATTTCTTAGGTCTGACATTTCTAAGCCGAGTCAACACAGGAAGTTGCATACAGATATTTTAGCCCTGGAGAAAGCCTGAGCCAAAATAGGAAGGTGCAGTTCTGCTGTATGTATTGATCGTCTCGCTTCTTCTGACATGAATATTGGTCAGGCACACTCAGATATTGCATAAACTGTATATGCAGAATTTCAATGAGAGACAAAGCATTTCAGTGGTAGGTTAGTTAATCTTCATGATGAACAAGGCTAATGTCAAAAGTGCTTTCTTGTTAACGCTTAAAGGAATGTCCTGTTCTGACAGGCTAAAAAACGAATCTGCTTCATTTTGATCTAGAGCCTGAGTATTCAAACTCCTCAGAAGGCCCGGACCATGCTGACCCAACCTAGCTCTTCGAAATCAACGTGAATAACAACCCAGATATGGAAAATAGGGGGAAGTGCGTTTAAAATGGAGAACAGGAGGTATTTCTTTATCCAAAGAGCTATGGGACTCTTGTTCATGAAATAATTATCTGTTAGCAACCAAATGAGCCAAAAAGGGCCAAATGGCCTCCTCTCATTTGCAATCTATCGTATATTGTACACAATTATTCTCTCTCTGCTGAAATTGTCTAGACAATGGTTTCAACTTGGCCTACGCATATTTTATTGTATTTAAATCTGCTTGTAGTAAGCTTTACTTAAAACAAAACGAAAAGCATTAAAGGTCTGGTTGTCATGTAAGAACGAGGTGGGCGGGGCGACACAAGATTTCTTTATACTTTTATGGGTGAGAGCTTCCTTTAAATCGCAACTTCTCCAAACTTCATGGTGATTGTGTATTACAGTCAGTTTCCTGCCACAGCCCAGAATCTCTCAAATGTATGGTTTCATTTGGCAGTAAACGTTCTCACCTTCTGTGGAATTATGCAATTAATTCTGGAACTCAGAATTAAAATATTCCCTTGTGCAAGCACAGTATCTCTATTTGGATCTTCTGAGGGCCTCTGGAATTTAGTTTTCTCATTGCAGACAACTGGCTGGTGTCCTGACTGACATGTAGTAAATCAAGTGGATTTGCCAGTTTTTTGATTCTGGGAGCTTCAGTGTGAAGGCAGTTCAGGTCAGAGGTGAAATGGGTTTGGTGGCCTCAGGATAGATCCAGTGCGTATTAGTCCACACCACAAATCCAGCACACAATCTGTCACTGATTGCCTCTACAAGTATGCAGGGGGCTTCTTAATGGATGCCAGTGTGTGTTTAGGTCAGCAATGTAGTGTGGTATAAGAACCCATGCAGGCCATTGCTATCTGCTCTAATGGTGAACAACTCAGCTTTGTCATGACCACTGTGTCACATCTCTCAGCCCCTGTAAAGTGGGGTTCACAAAGGTGACAAGCCCTCAGTCCTCAGAGTGGAGTGTGCTTTGGGCTTTATCACTCCAGGGTGGCCACAACTCATCACATCTTTGATCGTACCACATTCAGGCATCTGAGCTCAAGCAGGTCCCCAGGATTTCCATGCACTTCAAGGGAGAGCCGATGAAAGGGCGCTGGCCAGCTGTGATTCCTGGACTGCTCTATGTCAGTGAAAAAGACTCCGAGACATGGACGAGTTTCAGCCTGCAGATCAGTTCCGATCTGTCCTCGTGTGATGTGCTGGTCTTTACCTGCTGCTGGAATGCCAAACTGATGATGCAACAACAGTTGAATACTTTGCCTTAACTTACAAGACAAACGCAAACAAATAGCAACATATTGCACTTAGTGTAAAAGTATTATGCCTAATGTATACAGAATAAGCACCCAGTATTTTATTCCTTACTAATGCGTCTATTCCAGGGTTATGCATTACGACTGTCAGATAAAATACAAAAGAGGGCTAGGCTGGGAAAGCTAGTGGTATCTGTTATAGCACAAATCAGAGTGGAAACAGCAGGAAATGCTTTTTTAGAGTCTGTAGCTTTTCTGTGAATCAAACAAACAAATCGGTTTGAGATAGTACTTTGCCTTTTAATCTGCAAGAGTCATGTTTCACCCCAGAAATAAATCCAAAACTTTGAATTATTGGATGCTTGTTTCTGTTTTATAGTCATTTCCATAGCTTCGTATTTATTTCCCTAGATGAGAGAAGCCTCGCCCTCTAGGAGATGTAAGAGTAACCACCATAAAAGGCAATCTTTAAGTGTGTCACATGGTAACAATGTTAAGAATGCAAGGCCTCTGTCACATGGGACTTTCACAAGGAAATCAGATTGAAACCACTGGGCCAAATGAATGAAATGGTTATATGCAAAAAGCAGGGGGAATTTGCTGCAAAGAAGATTTTCACTTCTGTTTTGCTAAACAGGAACGTTTAAACTATTTCAGCTTATTTGCTCCTTCAAGTTAATTTCCTTTTCTTTTTTTTTTCTGCTTCGCAAAGCCTCCCTCTCTGTGCACGATAGAGCTTTCTGCAGGAAAGATTTTTTTTTTAAAAGCCCTGATGTGTGCATGTGTATTTGAGTGGGCTGGCCATTACAGTTCCAGCACATAGATGTTCGAACAAAGTAGGTGATCTTAATATTTTTCTCGCTTTTATCTTAAATTAGTTAGCCGATGGGCATGTCTTAGTGAGTGATCACTTGTAAGGATAATTACTCTTTAGAGAATTTGGATGAAACACTGACAAAATGTGATTTTAATACACAATATTATACTTTATAAACAGGTGTTTAAGATATATGGTACTCAAGCTGTTAGCTTCTGTACTCTTTCTGTCATATCATATTTTAACTGCTTTAGTTATTTATCTGTATGCATGCCTCTTATTTATTTATGCATTACGTGCTTTCATATCTATGCAGGCTGTCATGGATGTGCAGTTTATTCGTCAGCAAGCCAAAATACAGTATTTTACATGTGAAAATGTTACATGGTGCAAAATATATATACATGTACACAAAAGAAAACTCTTACTTTTTTCCTGTTAGTGTACTGCAATCAGGGCCTAGTCCCTTATTATATTTCTTCATACAAGGCACTGAAACTTAATCAGATGCTTTCAGTGCATGTATGTGCCCCAGGTATAAGCTACAGGGCACTGAAACAGCACAAAAAAACAGAAACGAGGAAGCAGTTTTAAACTAGGGCACAGAAATTGCCTTAAATAGCAGGTCTTGGCTGAAACGCTGGTGACGAGTGGCTCTTTGTCACATCCACTCGTTCTGACTTTTTACAGCTTTGCGTCCATCTTGTTGTGCCCTGTGTCATCGCGACTGTGGGCAGCTCTCTCTCCCTCCTGTCCACACCAGCACGGAGTCACTCTCTCACACACATGGAATTCTTTAGCATTCCTGTCCAACTCCCTGACTGCCTCACCACACGCACACACATGCGCACACTCCTGCACTATCAGTCCTGGGCTGCCCTCTCCTCCTTGCGCTGTTTAGACTGCAAACAATCATTAGAGCAAGGTCTGTAGGGTGGAGCCCTGCCTCATTCTCAATGAGGCTTTCTTTTCTCAAAAGCTCCATATATGGGAAAAACTAGCAGGTAGTGATTGCCAAACTTAGTCATCAAAGCCTGCAGTCCACTCAGTGCGCAGTCAGCATCTGGTTTCCTCTCATTTTAGGGGCGTAATTTTTTCATAAGCTCTGTGAGTATTGTGACAAAGCATTTACTGTCAGTGCTATTTACGGGTTTATTAACCGTTTTGAGTTCTTTTTATACAGTGTTAATTTTTAACGCTTAATTCTTTCTAAGCAAGTTATTCCTCCGGGATAGCTGAGCTGGGAAGAAACATACAGTTCCTGTGTCTGCTGGTCCTCAATAGCTAGTGGTTTTCAGAATCCGGTTTGCTATAAGAAGAGGCATTGTGATGTGAAATCTATGCAGCAGAGCAGGCTGACAATTTGTGTTTGACAGCACTAACGATACCTCACGAAGGACGGCTCTGCAGCTCACCTTCAATTTAAAAGGGTCTTTCTTGGCATTCTTAGATGCCTGCTTTCTAGCAGAATTCCATTCACTGAACTGTTCTGTACTCAGACAGTGCTAATGTATGTGCTGTCAGCCTGAGAGAGGCCCTCTACTATTCAATTCCTGAGCTCCACATCGTGAGAAAATATTAAGTAAAGATCTGTACCACTTCAATGTCCATACTGGGCCGTTTTTGTTCGAAGGCAGAAGAATGAGAGACTTGTCTGTGCATGTTTGTGTTTCACAGGAATCTTAATTGTTCTGACACATCAATGCGATGAAGGGAAAAAACTATCATGAGTACACACAGGATGATAGATCTCCTTTTTATGGTGATGCTTCTTTGGCTTTAAAAGAGAGTCGCTATGACTGCTTTATGGTCATTATCAGAGAACTCAGGTTGTAACCTATGTGAAAAGCAACAGTACGGTGTTTGGAAAATTCCATTTTTTATCCGTTCTGTTCTAATTTAATTTTAAAGATGATTTTGAAGAAGCAGTTGTTTTTTTCTCTGTAACACCAAGGACTTCAAATCTGTAGAGAAGTCAAGCACATACTGAGCTCAGTGTGAAAGTCAGTAACTAATGCAGTTGATTCAGCACAAACGTGGATGCCTTTTAGGGAACATTATAGCTTTTATCTATTTTACACTCTGACACCGATAAAGACGTAAGCTACTCCCTTTTATGTGCACTGGAAAAGGAACATAAATTTCAATTGATCCAGAGAATTCTCAGATTATGGCTCCTGAAGAGGATTTTCAGAAGCCACGGCAACACTCAAAGCTAGGAGGTAACGAGAAATGTGAACATTATTACACAGACTGAAGTGCCGTTCGCTTTGGCCACATTACCTGTCTGTCACTTTAAAACTGCTCTCCAGTGTGGAGATTTCCGCACAGAGCAAGACTTCCTCTTTTCTAGTACCCATCAAAGCTGCTATTTTTACCCTGATTAAAAACACGCTCTGGTGCCGTGCTTTGAAGGCCAGAAGCAAGCGTGCTACACGCAGCAGTGTTTGTGTAGCTCTTACATCACACAAATAATTCGAAATATATTCTTAACACAGAAACACAACACAAAATAATGGTAAGAACTGGGCGAAGCTGCTTTGTTAAATCAGTGGAGCTGACAGCGCTCTCCAACTGTCGAGCGGCTGCACCCTTCCCTCGTCTAAAACCCTGCCCCAGTTTTTGCATTGCCTGAAGCTGCAGAAAAAGAAAGCAGGGCTGTTATTCAGTCGTAAGGTACTGTGCATTTGTGTGTGCAATGATCACAGCTGCCAGCGAGTGCTGAAGCAACAGGAACTGCAGTGTGTACAACAGCAAGTGTGGGCATGAATGAAAGCTGGTTTAATGGTCACTGAATCACTTCTCGAGGTAATGAATTCTACCACTTGATATGCAAAGCCCCCTCTTTCCGGGCCCTCCCAGCTTCCTGCGCAGCTCCCATTCTCAGGGATCATCCTCGCTGGACCCCCAGCTCTTTCAGCGGTAATTTATTTTCTTTCTCCCATCGACGCTACAGGGAAAGATGCCTCACAAGGTCAGCAAGAGGCCTTCATGGAAAGCTGGGGAGGTTCTGCGGCGCTGTTTCTGCAGAGCTGGGGAGGACTCCCACAGCAGATGCTGAACAGGCATGTCTAGATCACAGCGAAGCTTCCAACCGCTGAGCTTCTGGGATTATTCTACTTTCCTCACTAGCTACTCCCAAATCAAACTCCCACACTCATTATAACACTGTATTGATGTCGCCTGGCCCGTCAGAATTTAAAGCAAAATGAAATCCATTTTCATTTTGGATTGATTCATTGAAGCCTATCTGATCATCGTAGAATATAAATCATTTGTTACATGTTTTTCAATTTGTTTCAACCATTCTAGGGTGAAGTGAAGCAATAATGACGAGGGTCAGAACTATCCTAAACTGATATATGTAACTATAATTCTACTCATTTTCCCACACTTAGACAGATAATTTTATTTCTTAATTGTTCAGAGAGTAACCTGTGGGAAGTGAAATGTAATCACAGTGTGGATAAGGCTTTCAGGAGGTCTCTTTCCACTCATTGTACTGCAGACTTGTTGCTCAGAGGTCTTCGAAAATTTGCCTGTCTGACGCAAAACACAGCATGCCACATGCTTTGAATATATATTTGAATGTGTCTATTGAAATCCTCCCCGTTTCATTTAATAAAAACAGAGTGTATTAAAACAGGGCCACAGTGAAGTATAATCTATAGTAAATTTGTTGTTATTTCAACACAAATCATACAGTACCATCAAAATAAACCCTGAACACTTCTAGATATTGTACATTTCTTGTTTTCAGACATTTGTGCCCTAAAGAAATGCTTTTGAAACCAACACCATACCCTAGTGTATTGATCAAATTACACTGTTATTCTCAGACAAAAGGAAATGCCTATACAAAAGCTGCCAAAACAGCAAACACAATCCTGGGCATAAGGAAATCACTGGAACACAGGCATTTCTGGCTCTCCTGTAGAAAAAAAGAAAAGAATGCTGAAGATACATGACAATGATGCCCTAAAAAGGCAATCTGATTGCTAACAGCAGGTAGAGGTGGAGTAATGATTCACTGCAGAAATTTTAGTTCAGGTAACACAGCAGGTATATGCTGCATATAAGTGCCATCACGAACCAGTTCCATTCTGTTACTTAGTTTCATGGAAACTACAATAATGATAAAGATATGAATTGAATTTTAATGAAGAATCTGCTAAGGTATCACGCTGTACAATACAAAGCTTTCAACAGGTAAACTTGGCCCTACCCTTCCTGACCAAAATCTCAGCTATTGACTAAATAAGGCAAGGCTGAAGGGCTTTCACGTGTCTGCAATCCAAAGAATGCCAGTGTGTCACAGCCTGAGTTTTACAAGGATTTTTTTTCTCTCCTGTACCCACCAATGCGAGGAGGAGAAAACGTTAGCTGAGATAACCCTGAAAATAAACTGTAACTGCCTGGACAACAAACACACCCTCTACATAAGCCGCAAATGAGTAAGCTGATAACCAAAAACGTCAGTATGAAGCTGCTGCATAACTGAAACTAGTCAATGATACAGAGAAGTTTGTCAGGGAGAAATCCAACTCTGTCTGTCAGGGAGAACTACAAATCTATGTTTGTCAGGGAGAAATCCAACTCTTTGGAGATTTGGTGTCCATATTAAACTGTTTCTTGTTATGCTGTGTTGCTGAGCTGTGCTTCTGTTGCAAGGACTAAGGTACATAGTATGTGTGTCTCATACAGACTTAGTAACCCTATGTTATAGGGTGAACAAAATGCAGCACCTACTGTGAGAAAAAGATTGTGAGGCAAAAACAGAAGTAGCTCCAAGATAATTCAAAAGATCCGAAAGCTGAAATGTGTTTTAAGTGGAAATAAAATATGCATGCTTGGGGCAGTGTTTTTAAGATTCAGAAATGGCATCCACTGGAGTCCCCAGCTTTGACAGCAGAGGAACAATTCAACTGCAGCAGAACAGTGCTTCAGGTCTGTGAAAATGGGGCTCACTCAGGGGGGGCTGAACATTTTCTGTCGCCCTTGAGCGAAAACCCCAAACAACAGGGCATTTCAGCATCACCGGGATACTGTTGCTAGGAAAGATCTGCACAAGACCACAAAAAAGCTAAGTGTTTTTGAGCTGCATCTTCATGAAGAGCAACACACTTGAGCTGATGAGGGCAAAAAATGAGAACCTCTGTAATGAATTGTCTCTTTCGCGCAAATTAGAAAATACTGTCAACCTTCTTTTTTATAGTTAGACTGACGTTAAGGTAACTTGTTGAACACAATACATGGGCTAACAATCCAAGGTAACTTGTTAATAATCTCACAATCAGTTTCTAAAAGGAGCTACAGTACTGTAAGTGACCTGGTTGGTGAGCTCAGGCAATATGGTCATATTTTCACATGTGCAGACATGTATCAATGAAATTAATAAATAATTGTATCCAATGTGTGATATGGTCTTCAAAATAAAACTACTTTATCACACTGTCTCTGCCACTCAATTTTGCATTGTGTTTTATTTTTAAAACAATTTAATGCCAGTTAATGTGTCCTGTGGATCCCTTTCTCTCTCAGTGAGGATATTTCTTCAGAACACCTATTATGTTTAAAAGAGGTTCTTTCATTTACCCAACAGGGGGCAGGGTTGAGTTTGAAAACCTGTCATAATCACTGTGCTGTTGCCAGAGGGAGTGTCCATGTACGATTGCTAGTGCATTCATCTGTTCCAATGACAGGGCATTTCCTGTCTGGGAATTTTTCTCTGCTGCAGAAATCATGTAGTCAGATGTGTAGTGTTGTTTAGCCATAACACACACACACAAGATAAAGACATACATTTTTAAGATGAAGTCTCGTTTATATATTAATGTTTTTTTTTTTTCTAGGTTGCTCAGTGGAGACACCTGCCATGGTTTTAATGCCCTTTGGGCCAGGTGTATGTGGAGACTTTGCATGTAGAAAAGATTTCATCTGAAGTTCTTTGCAAACAATTAGGTACTTGAAGACCTCTGTGATGCTGTGCGTTTTTAGCATACAATGATCTGAGTACAGCTCAGTATATCCCAATATTGCTCATGTGTCCCAGCCAGATGGGCAGAAAGCGGGCAGGGTGTGGAGACTGTGGCCCAGCTGAGTGTATTGAAGACGGAGGCTTGTGGAGCCCCAGGGAACTCCCCCTCTGAGAGCTCAGTGTTTGTGGTGTGTGCCGGCCACCTGTGCCAGCTGTTAATGAACCATTATTGCCAACAGATGGTGTCTGTCCTGGGCTGTAAGTGTACAGAAAGCCCCATGCTGCTGAATCCCATCGTCCCCACTCACAAAATCCACTTTAATGGGTATATGATTGCATTAAACCAAATTGAAAATTAAAAATATCCAGTTCACAATGGGATGCAACCTCAGTCCACAAATGTTAAGGGAAGCAGGTTTAACTACAAAGAGTAAAAAGATGGGGAGAATTCAGGACTCATGGGGTCATGTTGCATTATACTATACATCTATTCAACATTAGGTAAAGTCTGTAATAAAGTGGTTGCTATTTCAACACAAATTGTACAGTACACTTAAAATAACCCCCCCAAAATTCTAGATATTGTACATTTATTTTCTTAGGCATTTTCCCCCCTTGATGGAAGTTGAGAACCTTTTTTATTCTTCTTCTGATCTCTCTTCTTTGCAAAACTTTACATTATTATTTTTGATATTATTATAATGATAATAATGACTTAGCTAACTGCCTTATCAAGGCTAACCTGCAATACAGATATATAATGTGCATTAGGTAAATGTCAATCAAGCGTATACAGCAAGTTTTTTGACTGATTTTGAGCAGGTAAAATTATATATTATATCCTAGACACAAAAAAGCACTCTGGTTTGAAACATACAGTACATGTCCTGTGTTTATGTTTGAAACAAGTGTCAGTCATTTGTAAGGGACACTGATACAGGCTGTGAATTTTCTCTCCTTCAAACAAAGATTTTCTTTCACAGTCTTTTTTGATTTTGCCAAAACAGGCCTGATTTTCAATTGCTGCATTAAAAAATCCGCACCAGTATATCTACAAAAAAAGCATGCCGCAGAAGGGTGGGCAAGTTTCATAGTAATCGGTTTGATGCACTTTATAAAATATTCAAGAGACTTCTGAAATTTGATGCAATGTGTCCTCCTTAGAGAGGGTGGTAAATAATGTTTTAATGGGTGCACTCACAAGTGGTCCTGTGCTGATGTACAGTACCAAACAAATCCCATCAGTTCAGCTGCATCAATGGGGACTGGGCAAGGAACATTTAAACTCACACGATTCCAGATGAAGTTTATCAAACAGAATGCACTGTGTATGAATTATGCATATTAAGAAATACAATAAAAACGAATGTCATACAGTAAAGCCTTGGAATCAACAAATGACTGCAATTAGGAATCAAGTTGAGGTGATCAGAAGAAAATTTCCTATGAGAAGAAAAATTCAGTGAATTTAATGGCTCATTACTATAAGCTCTTTGCTTGGTTCGGGTCACTACATGTCTCATGCAAGTAAACTGTAGTCTTTACAAGCATTTAGCATACCTAAAGTTCACCGAGAAGGTCTGTTTCAGGCTTTTTCTGAAAGTGCATTTAACAATATCAGTTATTAGCCAATTACTGAAATCAATACACATTCTGAAATGGAAAAGCGATGAACCTAGTTTTCCAATTGATCATTAGTATCTACATTTATAAGGGTTTTTTGAAGACACACAAAGTGCTGCACAATAACATATGCAGAATCAAAAAGACAAATAAGGAAAGCAAAGCTAATTGACATTATAGAGTGAAAGCTATAGCAGAATGGGTCATTTTTATTATGTAGATTGTGACAGAGAACCTTAATTCATTTCAAAATGTATATGGGGTGCAATATAAATATAGGGAAGCAGTGCATTACAGAAAACAGGAGTTATGTGCTGATGCAGAACACGTTTAATTAGCACACAAGATACAGAATCGTGGACAATCTGAATGGGGCACAGAGAATTATCGTTATTAAAGCTAAGTGAAATAGCACATTCCATATTGTATGTGGCAATAAACATAACTGACTGTAAATGGTTTAAGTTGTGAGTTGTGGGCTGTAGGATGACAAATAGAACAATTTGTTATAGACAGCTGTTTCCAGCTGCTGTTCATTTCCTCTGAGCGGTGCTGCTGCAGGCTGAAATAAATCACTCCAGGGGGGATTCTAATGCATTGTTCAGGGAACGTATTTCATTTGCATCTAAAATACCTGATGGATCACAGGACATCTGGGTCTGCTTTTTAAAGTCACTCATGCCATAATGGGGTGCGTTAGCTGAGCCCCATGTGCAAATCTCTGCCTTGTCAGGCAAATGTCCAGGAGGGTTTCATGGCACTGACTGCAGGGATCGAAAAGACACGCCACCCACATGACCAGTATCACCAAACTTCAGTGCACAGGGAGAGAGAGGGCTGATGTCATTATCTTCAAACCGTTTAAGGACCGTTAATACTGCTAGTGATACATTTCACACGCAGCCAACTTTCACTCTTCAGATTTAATAGCTGTTATACCTAAAAAAAATGAAATTGTACATTTTTGGACAGGTGATATTTCAAATTTCTCAGAGTCTTCCAATGTAATATAAGTTATTCCTTGCACTGCGAGAGAAAGCCATTGATTATCTTAATACTGATGTCCTGGTTTTTAATGTCTCATTCATTTACTCAATAGCATCTGATGCAGACAACAAAGTAACCAATAAAGCCAAAACAGAAAAAATTATGTGATCATGCTGAGTAATTCACATCTGACGCCCAGCTTTGCTGAGTATTTGATATTCTGAATGCATATCAGGTAGAGCCTGTGAGAGAATATTTTTTTCCTATCAATTTTTAGCTGTGCTCAGTAATATTATGCTTTTCAGGTGTGTCACATCCCATGCGAAGACGAACAGCTTATACTGGACATCGAGTCAAGGTAGTATTATTAAATGGCATCCTAATGTTAAATTAAGTGTCTTTGTGTCTCTTTGCTTTAAAGTGCTGCGATTTAGGCTTTCAGATAGCTATGCTGTTGATGAATCTGAAGGTATTAAATTATTTAACTGAAAAGGCAAAGGTTCAGTAAAGCCCCCCTTACAACTGCGTTACCATGGTATTTCTGTGAAGCACAGGGCATGGAAGGTTTCTAAGAAGCTGCCTTTCCTGCATGAAGCCCACTGTTCACCGTGCTTTGTTTTTAAACTGTACCTGCTCAGCAGAAGGCCCTGGTTATTGTGCTCAGCGTCCCCATCGCCCTTGGCAAGCAGGCCATGACTGTGCGTCTCCGCAGCCTTGAGATATACATGACAAGGCAGAGTGGGCGTGTGTAAACCGAGCCCAGTCATCACCCCCCAGCAAGATGAACATTAGACTGAGTAATGCAGGGCTTTCGGGCAGAAACACATGAGATCTGAACACAGCCATAAGTGGCAGCAGACATGCAGCACATTGCAGTAACACACCTTTTCTATGCTGATCAAGTGGCATTGGCTATATTGCATGTATCTTAAATAAAATGCGAGTTTGGAATTGCTTCTTTACCTACATTATACAGTCTACATTTTAAGTAACCTATATACCTTTTTGACAAAGGTTTGCAAAAATAGATAAGTAGTTAAAAGAAAAAAAATATCACATTTCACCAGTCTATTGCAATGACTTGGGATGAGCAGTTACAATGACTGTGATCAGCCAGTGGGTGGAGATGGAGAACTCCATGAAACCTTAGCCTATATCATAAATCAAATAAGAGATATTGCTCTACAAAGAAATGCTTTTTCATTTAAGTTAACATATTGATGCCACCGGTTATCCAACAAATTCACTGTACAATCATAGCTCTGATTTGGTCACCTGCAATGTAATTGACACCCTTGATAAAGAGGCGCAAACAGGCTGTAGTAAACGGTAAAATAAAAAGATAATGCGTTATATTTTATGCTCAAAAAGTGAAAAAAAAATCGTATTAATTCTAATGCAATGGCTCAGAGAAAAAGATTTTTGTCAGCACGTAGTAATTTTACTTCTGAAAAAGATGCTTATAAATAAAATTAAATCTGTAGCCAATATTTTGAGTAGAAATAATCTTGTTAATCTTCCAATCAGGTGACTTGTTAGCTCCGCTGAGGGTTCTGTTAGGAAATTAAGCTCAACTGGAATGAAAACACGCAGGTGTGCAGTCCTCCAGGACCAAGATTAGGAACCTCTACTCGTGGAGACATTGCACATCACTTTGGCCACAGTGGATCAGAAATGCAAAAAGAACAATCTCTGGCTACATGGGTCTGTAAAGTCTACCCATTTATTTTCATATCCTGGCCTTGCCAGCCAAAATATTGTTTCTTGATGTCATGTTATTGTGCTGAAATGCCGTTTCCAGGATATGCATTTTTATCTTCATTCTTCCTGTCCCCTATTAATGTTTCCTACATATGGTAACACTTTACACAGATGTACAAGACAGTTAATTATAACAAACCACTGGTCCTACATTGCTGGCCTTAGCAGTTAAACAGAACTCACTTTGCAACAGTTAAAGATGCAGCTAAAGACATTATTAGGCATTTGTAAACCACAACTCACGTGTTACACAACTTGCAAATTGCTCATCATTCTTAACAAATCTTGACGATATAAAAAAAACAAAAACAAAAAACAAAACAAACAATACAAAAAATGACGATATAATGAAAATCATCTTATTATTCAATGGAATTAAAATATTGTCAGTGTGTGAGTCGCAAAGGAACATGCAGGGGTTAGTTCTGAAAACCTTAATGCAGAAAAGTAGAAGGATAAAAAACTGTTTCAACTGTGGAGCTTTCTTTAGCAGTGTGAAATAATGAAGAGTATATACAGTCAGAAGGAACAACAATCCTCAGTGATTAGATACTACTTAGAGACTGTGTTGTGCAGGAATCCAACAGGCTCACCCTGTCCAGATCACTATGTGAATATTGTTTTAAGATGAGTCATTTTCTGTTTTGACCACATTGTGCTCCAGACGTCTAAACAGTAGCTGATCCGGGTTGGCTTGTTTGAAGATTGTTTGTCTCATTGATGTGACTTGGAGTTTAATCCAAATCCTTGGTGAGCTAGCTTTTTAATTGTATTGCGCACTGTAGCTTTATTAAAAGAAAGAAGTCGGCATTTACATTAGTTGCAATATAAATTAGTTTACATCACCTTTCAAGTTAAATTCCTCTCTGCAAGCAGAGTGATTTTTTTAATTTTCAAGCAGAATATTTACCCTGTATTCCCGGCGGAGAGGTGGCACTGTGGCTAAGGATCTGCCCCTGTGGCTGGAAGGTTGCTGCTTCAAATCCCACAACTGGCAGAGAAATCCTACTCCGTTGGGCCCCTAAGCAAGGCCCTTAACCCCACCTGCTCCAGGGGTGCCGTATAAATGGCTGACCCTGCACTCTGACCCCAAGCTTCTCTCTCCCCCTTTGTGTGTCTCATGGTGACAAGCTGGGGAATGTGAAAAGACATATTCTTAATGCAAGAAATTGTATATGGCTAATGAAGTGATTTTATCTTATCTTATATGATGGACAGAAACAAGGGACTCACAAACGTAAAAAAAAATGGAATTGACTGACTTCAGCAATCTCACATTAAAAGGAACTGTGCGCATACATCCTATTATTCACCAATTAACCAGAAAATTAAGAAGTTTCTTTAGCTTAAATCGGAACACAAAAGTTCTTAACAACAGTGGCATGTTTTCTTTTGCTTAATGAAAGATGAAATAAGTTAAAGTGAGAATATTCAGGAATGCACAGGAATTAGTTTAAGGAATTGTTTAAGTTGTGTTTTTGATGAGCACAAATGATGTTTGTGCTCATTGTAATTACATTTTAAAAATGCAAATAACCGGAGTAATAACAGACAGTCTTTTTATAAAAATGCAAATGGAGAGAAGCAGCACCTCTCTGTAAAGCAGACAGTGCTGTGCTTGTTGATGGTATGATAGCATCGGCAGGCTGTTGGAGGAGCCTCACTCTTGGGGACTCACCTGTAGCATTTTCTGTCAGTTTGATCTCCTGAGCAAAACTTTTTATGAAATATTCTTAATCATAACCTTCATAAATGCTCCTCATAGCATTTAGTACAGACAGACCCCACAAAAATAGTACCCAAGGAATTGAACCCAAGCCCCCAGTTCACTTCCAACCACTGTGCCAACATGGTGCCCCTAATAGGGTTAATAGAAACCAAATTCATGTCTCTTGGAGTGAGTTTTGTTTTTCACCATACAGGTATGTAGGAACAAGTCATGCCATCTAAGGAAATCTCCAAATCTCCAATCTCCAATAAAAAAAATATTTTATTAAATTAAATGATGAGATTGATGAGAGTAACAAAACCATTCCTCAGGGTCTCCTGCTCCACCAATCGACCGTCAGACTGATAGTCTACAGATGGAGAAAGATCAAGACCACAGTCACTCTACCCAGGAGCAGTCATCCTACCAATATCTCTACAAGAACAAACTGGAAACTCATCAAGGAAATTACAAAGAACCTTATAGTAACATCCAAGGAACTGCAGGCAAGGAACTTGCCTTGGCAAATGTGACTATTCATGAATCAGCTATCAGAAAACGACAGAACAAGAATGGTAGGATAGCAAGGTGAAAACTGCTGCTCTCCAAAAAAGAACGTTGCAATCTGTACAGTATGTAGTTCCCCAAACAACTAATGAATGGTCTTGCAAGTCTTCTGTACAGACGAGTCAAAAGGTAGAACTCTTTGGCCTCACATTGTTTTCAAAGTGAAGAACCTCACCCTAGATGTCAGGCATTATAGTGAAATTGTGAGGCATTAGGACCTGCACAGGTTGTCTCACTGAAACATCCTGCATTTATCAGAGGATTCTAGAGGAGAATGTCAGGGCATCCATGCGTAACCTGAAAACGAACCAAAACTGGGTCTTGTAGCAACGCAATGATCCTAAACATACAAGCAGATCTGCAAAACAATTACCGCAAAAGAAATTCTCCATTATACAATGGCCTAGTCAAAATTTGGACCTAAACCTCATCATAGTGTTGTGGGAGGACATGAGGCAAGCTATCCATGCAAGGCAGCCCTCAAATGTCACAGGGTTGAAGGAGTTCTGTAAGGAGGAATGGAACAAAAGTTCTCACAACCGAAGTGAAAGACTAATCCATGGTTTCAGGATTAATTTAATTACAGACCTTGCAGCTCAAGGAAGCACCACCTGTTACTGAATGTAAAGATTCCCATACTTTGTCACACATGGAGATTGAATGTTGCGTTATTTAAGGATAAATAAATGTTGAAAGAATATTGTCTAATTAGTTTAATCTCTTTCTAGGACATACAGTAGATTAAGATCCAATAACATTTTATATCTCAATTACATGAAATATGTGAAGATTTAAAGGGGTTTACAAACT
The DNA here is from genome assembly GCF_059453375.1 of Lepisosteus platostomus. NCBI lineage: Eukaryota > Metazoa > Chordata > Actinopteri > Semionotiformes > Lepisosteidae > Lepisosteus > Lepisosteus platostomus. The sequence continues at coordinate 7,341,748 of NC_142629.1, forward strand.
GTTTCTTGACATTTTATAAACAAATAAACAAATACATGCTCTCTGTGCCCTTTGGCAGACAAACAGTGCCCCAACCCACCCCCCACACATGAACATCAGCAATGTATGCTTTACAGCTAATTACATCACATTTTTACATAACTACATCTAAGGTTATTTTCAGTCTTAAATTATTGACAGTGTGGATAAGAGTATTAATGCAGCGAAGTTATCCCACATCAACACACCTTTCACACTCTGAGTTTAAATAGACAACGGTGTTGGACCAGTGCTCAGAGTAATGTTGCCTAACTTTACTGTCAGCAAAAGTGAACTGGTTTAATGAAAAACATCTGAGGCACACTTTAAACTGTCCAATGACTGCAAAGCTTTTAGGTTAGAAATATTATTTGTTTTCACCTTTATGCGTTCTGCTAGTACCTCAGATTAATCATGTCCATTGTCCACATTAGTACATGTGTCTCTCAGGTCAATCTCTCGGAGTTGACAGGGCATGGATATGCTTGACGTCGCACTATTTTGGAACATTGAAGCTTGTTCACACTCTGTGGGAGACAGGGCTTTCTCTTGCTACACTATGAAGCTCTGGAATTCAATCCCCAAGGATATCCGAGGGTCATCTGCCCCGAGTACATCCAAAATCTTGACTCAGGTCTTCAGAGAGGTTATTATGAAATTTGACATCTGTGTCTGCACCATGCATCTTCTCCTAAATTTCTAATCCTTTGTGTTTCTTTGTTCTAATTTTATCATCTCCTATTGTTACTGTTTTCAAAACTTACTGTTTACTGTTACTGTTTTTTTTTTTACTTTCCTTTAAAGTGCTATGAAAAGATATTTTAAAGGCGCTTTATAAATTAAGTTATTTGTAGTAGTAGTAGTAGTTGGCATCTTTGCAGTTAAAGGATTAGGGCAGTCACAGATGTCAGAACTTGTTTAAATTAAATGATGATATACGCTTCACATCCTGAAATTTTCATTAATATCTCCCTGCACCATGAATGCTCCAGTAGAGAGGTCAGTATGTAGGTGTTGTATTTTTTAAAAACTCAGCTCAGCACTAATAGCACAGAAAATCAAATCCAGTTTTATTTTAAATATGATGAAAATGTTTTCAGTCAATTAAAGACAAAAAATACATTTTATTGGAAAATTAAAAGTGAACAAGTAGCCCATCTGACAGGGACTTGGCGTGTGCCAAATTTTACTGATGCCTAATATTCAGCCTGCATGTGCTGTTAAAAAAATGTTTAATTTATTTGATTACAAGCAGGAAGTAAGCCCTGGACTGGTTTAAAAACTCATTAGTCTGCTTGGCTCTGTAGTCTTTCTTTTATAAATCTTGGAATAGGTAAACATTTTAACAGTATTTAAATGTAATCACATTTAGCCCAGTTATTTTTGCCTCATAGTTGCTAATATACTTATCCATAAAATCTGGACATTTTTCCTTAGTTTTTATGCATTTGTATTTTCTGTTTTTCAACAGTAATAAATTGTTTGTCACAAGGCAAAACTAACGCAGATCGTCTGCCTGTATTGATCTTTCTCTAAAGGGAAAAAATATTTGAAATATTTTATTAATATTGGCTAATGAAAACTCCAGCAGGTGACCTGTCCAGCACACACACACTGTCGTGTTGAGCATTCTGTCTTTGACAGTGTGTTAGATTTGTTAGGCCTCACAGTGCTCATCTATATAGTATCAATCCATAGCTTATTTGAAAAAACAACACATGAAGTAGATTATAACTGCTGTTGTTCTTTTTCTTATGGGCTACAAAAATGCAGAATATGCAGGAAAAGATACACCTGGCTTTTGACAAGTATTGCTAACCTTATTCCTGAAACTGTCTGACTTCTAGTTTAACCAGCTAGAACAGAAAGCCAACATGTACAGTATTGTGACAGAGTGCTTGTTATTTTTTTCTTTCTGAATGTGAAATACTCCAATACTTCCCCCTACCCTTCTGGTATGTTTGAGAGACTGTATGTGATACGAATGAAGTGTGAACGATACTTACCCTTTTTGTTGTTTCCCTAAAAGCACTGCAGTGTTTTCCCCATTTGGAGTATTGTATTGTATTGTGTTGTGTTGATCAAGATGGCCACCAGTCACCTTTCCTGTTTGTAGTATCACACAAATGATCTTAAAGGGAAAGGTTACTGGTGAGCCATCTATAAATAACCGATGTAAGGTTAGGTGTTTTGTTTAAGTGAATATATCATGGTTGCATGACTCTGTTAAAATTTATAAAATTAAAACCCCATGAGGGTTTTTTTTTTGTTATCCCTATTTTTTTTGGCAATAAATTTTCAGTTTTGTTTGCATTTGAAGACTGCTTGTGGGAGTTTCTTTTCTTTTGAGCCAAGCCTGGTCACTTGGCCGGTGACAAGTATGTAAATATTATATTTTAATTTAAAATATTTCACTTCATAAGATATTTTATTCCTCCACTTCATGAGAAAATTATAGTTTATAGTAGTTTATAAAATAAAATTCTCTGAAAGCAAGAAGAGATTTTGTTTTCTGGGCCTTTCCAGCTTCCAGCTCCAGTTTTCTCTAGGAAGTCATCTATCAAAATTGTAGGAATGATATATGAAAAGAAAAACAGAGGCTTAGCTGAAGAACAGATTGCAGAAATAGTTTTACCAGCAATGGCCACATTTAGTTGTGATCAAAAGCCAAAGCAAACATGAAGAATAATGTAGTGATAGCAGCTGAGTCTTAATGACAGAAACACACATCACACCGACAAATATAACCATGTATCTTTTGGGACCTTTAGAAAATAAGGTTTATCTGAGGTGCCTTGTTCGCAAAATCAGACGCATATTTGCAGTCTTTCCAAATGTGTAGATGATGCTTCCATAAAACAGGCCAACAAGGAAGCAAATGCAGGTTATATGAAAAACCCACAAAATTATGGTTATTTCTGGTATGCCTGCAAGTCTAGATAATGAGATAAATATCCGACAGAAGATCTTTGTCCTACAGATAAATAGGGTAACAGTAGCTGTTGTGTCCATACGCTTTTTGTGGTAAGTTGGCCGGGAACCAGTACCTTGCTTCTTCAAATTCAGGTCAGCATAATATTTGTAACATTTTCATTCAGAAGGATTTCGCTCACATAAGCTTCAGCCTGATAGCCTCACTCGAGTTCTCTGCTGGGATGTGATGTCAGCAAGGTTTGACCAATTGAATAAAATAACATTGTATTGCTTCTTCATTCATTAGGATTTAGGGTTTATATCCTAATGAAAGTCCTGTTTCTGCTGAGCAAAGTTGGCTGAATCCCAGGTGCAGAATAACTGAGCTAATGAGCACCCCCTGTCTACTCGTTACAGGCCTTATAAGCTCAGCAAAGAACATTGTGGGAGGTCCATTGTTTCTGTGCGTGCAAAATTGAAACTACAGTTGAATAATCATAGCTACATAGAAGAAATAATTCTGTGCTTACACATGCAAAAATCATTGCAGGTAGCTCAGTAAAGACTGACATGTGGAAGCATAATGTCCCTGAACTTAGGATCATACTATATGTAACTGAAAGTAAGTTTCCTTTCAATTTTGTAAAGACTTTTCCAGCTATAATTCCATGGCTGTAATTCACTGCTATGAAAGAAAGCATGATGGGACACAGTCCCTGCTTACCCATGTGCTCCATACGTGCACTCATTGGTAAGGGCTCAGGACTGCTCTTAATAACCTTAATAGAAAGTACTGGTGTTGCTGTAGTGGCAGTAGACCTCATCGTTCTGTCTAGTCTGAACCCAATAAAAGGCCTGATGAAAACAGCAGAAGCTCTTTGTTATCCCAAATGTGGTTCATCCAGGGGGGCCCATGTTGGGCTTAGAGAACCATCGTTTTCAAAGCAGAAGCACACTTGCAGCAGAAAACCTCCAGAGGCAGGAGGAATCCATCATGTCTTCAGGCCTTCCTGGATGAGTGCATGAAGAGTGAGCCCAGAGCTCTGCTAGGTAGAGAGAGCAACTGGTCATGTCATCCCAGGTGGTGTGCTTTCCAACCACCACCCACTGACAGCACCTTCTGTGTCCTTAAGTGACATGAACTAGTGCAAGACTACACAACTGCAGAAAAAAGCCAGTCTAGAAAAGTGCTGTATAAGTGTATAAGTCTTATTCATTATATTAATTTGAATATTTATTTATTGTAAACGTATGTACTTACGTGGCGTCCAAGGAAGCGGCTTGATGGTTGCGATCTTCTCAGAGACCAGATGGAGAGTGCAGAGGAGTGACCACGAGCCAGCCGGTCAGCCAGATATTCAAGACCCAGGGTGGGAAGGCCAGGTGGCACAACTTGTACGCCTTGATTCCTGCTGGGCATCAGGTGGAAGCCTGGATGGCGATAACCATCAACCCAGTTTCTAACACTGACATGACACCTGGCATGGCACTTCATCTATGCAGATGGGAAATAGTGCTCCAGAGTCAGTGACTTATGAATAGCAGAGAGGATACTCAGTACGGGGTTAGACTGCCTCTCATTGGGGCTGCCTGAGGGACTCACAGCGGCTGAGGGCTCTGTATGGGACTCTGTATAGGATAATGTAAGCAGGAGGTTTGTCTGGCAGGTGTACTGGCCTCTGCGGCAGGCTGCATCTGAGGGGTGTGGAGTGCCCTCACTGAAGACCTCTTCAACCTCAAGTGTCTTCTGAATTGCAGCTTCCAGGCTGCCTGGTGTTCTTGCTGTCTCAGGCCATAAATGAAGCTGTGAGGTTTTAGCTCTTTTTGGGCCTCCCTGGGAAACCAGAGGTCTATCATGTGTCCCAGGCAGTGGAGGTCTGCTAAAAACACCCAGATCTTATCACCTAAAGGAGGTCAAACTGCCATTTAAAATCCCCTTGCTCACAGTAATACACTCAGCAACATTCCAATTTGAACAGGGTAGCAAATCACTTGAGTTGAGTCCCCGAGCTTCAATCCTGCCACATATCTTCCATATCGGAGTTCGTCTGTCTTCTTCTTTCATTCCAAGCCATTACTTCTCAGGATATGAGAGTGCCACTGAAGCGAAACCCATGTAGCAGCCTCCATCTTTCCTTTCTGAGAGTGACGGCGGTATTGAGATAGAAGCAGCCAGTGGCAGATAACAATGCCCATGATTGCCTTTAATCTTTAACAGGTGTGTGGCATAGGAAGAAGTAGTGTTTTGTTACCACCCCATCAGATGTAACAAAATCAAAATGGCCATCTCCCCTCTATAAAGGTGAGAGAAGGGGAACAGAGGTGTGTATGTAAGAGAAGGGGGGGGGAGTCAGGAAAGTAGTCCTGGCAGCCGAGCGCCAGGGGCGGAATGATACAATATTGTACAAATTGCCGCTGATGACAACAGGACATGCTGTCCACACTGTACAAAAACCATACCAGAAAGGGTTGTAGTAAGAAATTACTTTTTCTAATGAGGTTTGCTAGATTTTTATAATGGGTTTTGTAAACCTGTCAATACAACTACTAATAAAATCTGTTACATTACAGCAACTGCGGATTTCAAATCGCAAAATTGTCAATAGTGTATAAACCTTGCATAAAGGTTTTGCCTTATCAGTCTTTTTATTCTCTAGATTTCTTTATGTTTGCAGTGTAAAGTGGAGAGCAGGCTTCGTGTTTAATTTAACACAACTTTAAAAATGTATGAAATCTGATGACAAATCCACACCTGGGTGATTTGCATTTAGTGTCATCGAACAACCGATGTATAAAATAGCTTGGCTGATACCTTTACAAGCGTGTATTCTTTGTTCAATGCCAGTTTTTTTGTGCTTTTTATTAATATTTAATATTTGATTATTGTGTGAGTGCTGTGTGTGGGGGTGATCTAAATGGCTGTTGGCCCCCCCCACCACCAAGTCATTTGTGAAACTACATTGTCATTCTATCAGTCTCGTCACTGTTTGATTTCCAGTGTACAGTATTTCATTTAGTCTTTTTCGCAAAGGTGGATTTGGTTCAACAGTATGTCTCGTTAGGTTTTGACACTCATAACCCTTTATGTAAAGAAATACTTCTCCTTCTCAATCCTACATGTACATCCTAATTTCATTTGGCCTCAGGGTCTTGTTCCACTATTGGTCCAGAAGTAATTTCCTGGGGTGATTTTGTCAGCAGATTTTATTTATTTGCGCCCTCACACAATAAGAGGCATTGAAATAGGCACAACTTTAAAAAAAATGATGTGTCGTCTCCGGAAATCTGTGTCAGAATTAGGAGACTTAAGTTGGCAGTGAGCTGTGTGGGCACTTGCTCTCATTTTCTGATGTAGTATCTATGTAATGGATAAATTAATGCAAAACTAATGTAGCATTTACAAAGCTACCTCCTTTTATTCAGTTTCCCTTCATTTAAATAAGTGGTTGGGCTGTACTTGGCTGAACAAAGGAGTGAAACTTCCTAACAATAAGCACCCATTAGGTTATTATGCGTGTGTTGGTTTGTGGTATCTGGTAAATGTAAGGCCATTGCAGTACAGCAGACAATAGCCCATGATTGCTCTGCTCATGATGAAATAGTCATTTGAACAGCTTGAAGTCTTGCACCTGCCAGTCTAGTCTTAGTCTTCTTTTCCTGCCCTTGGTGCTGGATTTTCAAATAATGCGCCCATCCAGGCTTCTGCACAACATCTCAAAGAGGGGATAAGAAAACAGGACAAAGTGAGGTCCTGGACAAGCACTGTTTCATAAGCTGAGAGCGGAGAATGAAGAGCACAGTGCGCTAGCCTATTGTCTAAACACGGACCAGGAACCACTGCAGTGTAAGATGGGAGAATGCCCAGAAAAAAGGAGCATACAGACAATGCCTGCTGACTGAAGAAGCAAAAAGCAAACGTCATACGCTATAATAATTTATTTTTCTTTATCACGATGTTGTGATGGTGCGGCATTTCAAATAGATGCAGAGAAAAATAGGTGTGTCAGGACAAAAAAAAAAGGCTGCTCTGTGGCGATTTAGAAGTTTGAACAATTCAGAATTTTCCCCGCGTATATTATGTAAGGGACATTGCTTAGTCCCTTCGATGGACTTTAATGGACTAAGGATCCTGCCAGTATCGGGCAGTTTTTATCACTTTTAAACCTTCAAGAATAAGAGGATTGTGGGATATTGGAGAAAATAGTTGTTTCACCCTGAATGCTTTAGTCAAACCAGCTGTATAAATAGGTATCAGCAGTCAAATGGTGTCTAATCTGTGATGAACCTTGAAGTCTATCTGGAGTAGCTCTTTGCTTTAATTGGAAAAGTGAAAACAGACTGACTCTTCTATTTTAGACTGATTTTTATACTATTTGCTTGATACTACTACTGCCCTATATGAACTGTTGTTTTTTTAAATAGACAGTAGTCTAACCTAAGAGACCTTGCTGCTGGTGCTTTTTTAAGCAGATAGGAAGGAATTTTATATTACCATATTTAATCTGGCTATATCATGTTACAAAATGAAAAAGAAAAGACGCTCTGAAGCTAGTATGATCTGTGTTTGAGGTATGTACAGTAGGTTGAAAGTGTATCACCCTTGACTGTGAGTGAAATGTGCATGTAGAAGTATAATTACCCAAATCATCTCTTTTTTAATTAAACCCAGTGGTTTTCCCAATGTACTTGTAATTACCCACCAGATTCAGTACTGATATGACTTAATTTAAATTAATCTGGGAAATTCACATGTTTAGAGGCTTGAATGTCATTGACTGGGAAGCCTAGTGGGATCAGATGGGGTGAAGTGAGAGAGAGGGAGGATGTCTTTGAAATCACAAGAGGGATTTCCTTCTGGACCTGCTTCCCCACATTCATACCCATTTCTGAAGCGCCTTCTGAGGAGTCGGCCTGCTTTCGCTTTTCCAATTAAAGCAGAGAGCTACTCCAGATAGACTTCAAGGATTTAATCATGTCAGGAGCTGATATTCATTTTAGAGGCACAAAAAGAATTTGCCTTCTGTATAGTATTACAGTCTCGTGTGTTAACACCCCTTTCACATGGTTTCAGACAGCAGAGATTAATCTCCGCCATTGTGTCTGACTCAACACTCCCAGGTCCCCGCAGTGCTGTTGAGTCAACCTCTGGGCTCTGAAATTTGGGAGGAGTGTATTTAAGCAACTTCAGCATTTCTTTCAAACTCAGTTTATTGTTGAGCGAGCTCAAGCTTCAGCTAGCAACAGCTAAAACTTTACATAATTACAAACTGCGTCCCTTCCCCACTGAGGTATTTTCAAATTTAAGGGCATGAGTCTACCAATATCCTAGTTTCCTAATGTAGGTACAAGGTTTTTTATTTTACCAGGAAGCAGTTAATCTTCTCTGGTCGTTTGTAGACTTCAACGTCAAGCACCAAATTACAAAATGAAAGGTGAAGCCTAAATTAAAGTCTGTGCCGTTTAATAACAGCCCAGAAAGCTATGGATACAAATTAGAACAAGTCAGTAAAATACACGTTCCATTAAAGGAACTGGTATGAAAAAACAGACCTGAGAAACCACAGGGCATATTATGGTTCATTTTCATACTACTGGATTGACGTTTAAAGCACAATGCAGGATTTGAACATCAAACAGGCAGAGCTTTTTCTCAGAGGACTTTCATGTCTCTAATGTGAGTCCTAGTTTACTGGGTCAGCTGTGTGCATTAAAACTTCCCCTGACACAGCATCATCACGCCTCAGTGATTCATGTCTTTCAGCATGACCTATATAAAGTAAGTCTGCATTTCCCTTAATCTAACGCTCTTATCTGCCGAATTGCATTCCCATCAGGGGCTCTGAAGTCATGGATGTCAGCAGCATCATTTCCCGATCAGCTGAATTGTGTTGCATTTTGAAGGCTGTGATTGAGGGCTATTTTGGTGGTGAGGTATGGCTCAAGTGACAATAAACCAACAGAATAAACTGGAACCTATCCAATCTGCTGATTCTCTTGTGCCACAGTACTATACTACAATACAAATTTAAAGCAAAATGGGTACTATTAGTTTTGAATTGCAGGGCTGTTCTGTGGTTAATGTAGAACGTTTTGTTTTAATTCAAAGCAGATTGCTTATAAAAGTATAGGGTTCTTCATCAGATTTAATCCGGTCAGACAATTTGCAGTGTTATCGAGGCTTTCCGAAGGTGTACTTATCCTAAAATCTAATTGAGACAGCCCCCATTTCCCAAGTAGGCTGACAAGTAAAACACTAAAGAGACTTCAGTGGTTCAGTTGTTTAGAGACAATTTGGGGATTTGTATTGGTAGCACTAGACAGATGCATACTTCGTATGTTGGATTTACAGTGTAAATCTGATTTCCCTGAGTAGATTCTGCTCTTGCAGATCAGCACGGGAGCACAGAGGGAAACTGGTCTGAATTATTATTATTCCACCTTGGGATTCAGAAATAGAATAAACACTAGCTGAAAAATAATTTTCCAAGCATGGGGAAGTGAGCTGTTTTGAATGTCTCTTGTCTTAAATCAACAACAGCTATCAGTGTCTGAAAATTCAAAAGCTAAAGGACACTATATTATACTTTCAGACCTTTTTACTAAAATACTGGATCAGACCTTAAGCTTATTTTATAGTCTCTGGGAGGAGGTAATTTTTTTGTTGTTAATCTTGGCCCAGGAGGTACAGATTGTTTTCCTGTCGGCGTGGCAATGATTGGCCCAGAGATCACAGGGTGCAGTGACAGACCTGGGCCCAGCTAAACAAACCTGTGAACTTTGACCTCACCGGCAGACCGGGCCATTTCCCCGGCTATGGGTCCCCTGTGATTTCAGGCATGGCCTTCGTTGAAAAGAAGAGGCCCTCAGAAAGGGTTGCTTTCTGTATGGAGAAAGAGAGAAAAATAATTAGTGTTCATCTATCTGAAAGGCTTTCTTGCAGGCTCCAGTCTTTGAACAATGAAAGAATGTCTATCTCATTCTTGGGGGTTATCTCCTGTGACTTTTCAAAATCTGATTATCTTTGCCAACCACAGTAAGTTAAACGAAACCTTGAAAATATTTAATAATACTTTCTTTCTCTACATCAGACACAAGGCTTTTGTCATAAAGCTTTGACCAGTTTTTTTTCTTATGAAAAAGCAACAGGAAAATATTTCAAGAAACTAAGAGTTGCTAACATTTTATTTTGTAATATTTCTGAATTTCAAAAAACAGCTGGTAAACTGAACGTGCTGTAAACATTTTGTCAATACGACCTGTATTCTCAAATTCACTTTAGACTGTAATTATGAAAAGACACTGATAAGGGGAATCGTATCAAACACACACTTACTGGTTGGAGTTAATTTAAGAAACAACACTCTTTATCCCATTAAATAATTTGGAAGGCCTTTGTGATAGAAAATCTTTAAAAAGTAAAAAAGAAGCATAATCAATCAAACAACAACAACAAGAACCTGAGTGCAGTGGTAGATGAAATTGGCTCGTGGGGATTGGGATGGTGCATGAATCCTTTCAAAGGTTCGCAAGGAGTCAGTAAACCCAAGAATTAAGTGTATTAAAAATGTTTCTTGTGTGTTTTAATCATCATTAATTTGGATGAAATAATACGTCTGAGGCCAACCTCCTGGATACAGGGTGAGGAGGCTGAGCCCCCCTGCAGAGTGGGCAAGAGGGACCTACAGAGGCAACAGAGGGAGCAGAAGATGAATGTGAAGTAGTAAAGGCTTATGTATAGTATTTATAGTGTTTTTAATTGAGGAAATGAAGTCGGGAATGATTACGATACAGAACAGCAAATTGAACTTGGCTACAGCCTGAACTTTCGTTTTATGTTTGACCAGTAGGTTCACCAGCAGTTCCACTGCACACTGTAGCAGGCGCTGAGCAGGCAGCCCGCTCGCTTGGTACTGCTGTGCATCCTTTATTATTATAATCCTTTATAATTATAATTCCTAATGCAAGAAATTGTAAAGGGTTAATAAAGTGATGTTATTATTATTATTGTTATTGCTGCTCTAGACCTCCGTGGCAATCCCTGCCCTACACTCAACGTCTATGACTCTCGCTCTCCTTGACTCTGCTCGGCATCTGGAGGGGTCTTCAGCACCACAGCGCGGAGTTTTCACAGCAAAGGCAGAGGGGTGTTCCTCCTGCCCCTTTTTTTGCGAGCTGGTGTTTTACGAGCTCCACTGAAGACTGGAGGAAAGCTCTCTGAAAGCTGCCATGTTCTAATCCTCGTGCTGTCCCAAGGTCAGGGGGTTGTCTGCTTGTGCAGGAACCCCCTGTAGAGCACTGGCTGCTTGTAAAACCAGGCAAGATTAAGATAATGTGTAGAAAAACTCCACATCCTTAATTACAGTTTGTGAGTCATGAACCTGTAACACGGTAACTACAGATGATTTATTTAACTGGTTTTAAAAAAAGGGAGCCCGCTTGTCTTAACGCTAAAATGTATGTTACATTCTTTCAACGGCTTTATTTTTGAAAACGTCACTATCCTCTTCAGCAGTGTTAGTGACAGTGCACTGGAAATATTGATATAATATTCAACATTGAAACAAAAAACACTTTTGAGTCTTTTCTTACACCAAACAAAAGCTCAAAGCAAAACAACGTTTCTACAAAGCTGAGCTGTCTAGCTATAAATACTCTGCAGCTCATTAGTAAGAGCGCCCGATACTCGGGGGTGTCAGAACTAATTCAGTTCCTGCTTCTTTGCTTCTGAACAGGAAGTCAGAGCAAGCTGAAAGAGTTCTACAGGCAAAGACATCATCCAAAAAAAGATTTTTTCGGCCAGATGTATTTACAATGAACTAGAGCTCTATCCTCAACCACAAAAAGTTCCTACTGCTACTGATTTGGTGACAAAACGTTAAGATTGCATTTGCATCTCTTTAATTAGCTTCTTACTGCTTTCCTTTTTAAGACTTAAGAGATGTTCTTAACATCCGAGACACTTAAGAATTTGTGATAGGTTTCTAAATGCATCTGTTAAGGATGTACAGATACAAATATATTATTAAAGAAGACGGTAGATATTTTATTGTTATTTCTAATTTTTTTTAGTTTTGTAGAGAGCCCAAAACTACTAAAATAATATTGAAGTGGCTGGGCAATTAGTCAGGAACTTAAATGTACTTAAATGTGTTTAATATAACAATATCTTGTTTTATTGTATTCCATTAGAAACAAACACTAGACCAAATACATAAATTACAGGAGCTCTCAGGCATGGGTTTATGTTTTATTTGTTTACCCAGTACACACCATTCATTCTAAAGCAAGAGGCTGAAGACTCCTTGGAAGGCCACTGTGTCTGAGATCAACACTCATTAAAAGTGTCCTTTAATTTATTCCAGTGGCTAAGGAACTTTAATTTAGTGTCATTTTAACTTCAAAAAAGATAGAATACTGTTTGATTGAATGCTTGTCTGCCCATTAATAGAAAATAAATATGTTCCTGATTAGAACAAAAAACCTATTTTGCACTTTCATGAAATAGTAATATAAATGTGCAGATTTTAATGTATCTCTCATTCACTGCATGGAGGTTTTTTGTCTAGGAGCTTGATACAATCTTGTGTGAAATCATTTGTTCCTGATTAGCATGCATCGTTTTCAAGCAGACGGTTGATAACATCTGCCTTTTGTCACGGCCCAAGAGGTGCCTTTCCCAGACAACACCTTCTTCCTTCTTCAGGATATGGCGAGAGAGGACACAGTGGGGAACCTGAGTACTGTAATTGAACTCACTGAAAATAAGCCAAGTACCTGCATTTTAGATAGATGAGAAAAATTGGTGAATCATTGCTTCTCATATTGCAGTGTTTTTTAATATACTGCTCAGGAGGGTGGTCTGGGGACAGTTTAGGATGACCCCCATAACTGTTTTTTTATTAATAATCTCCAGAATCCTTCCATAGCCAATGGAAAATTCCCCAGAGGATACCTGGCTCACAATAGTGGATAAACTGGAAGGTCTGTTCCATGTGAATGTCTTGAGCACAGAGAACAGCAAGGGAGTGTTGCGGCACAGACATGCTTTTCAAAGAGCCAAGGAGACACTGAAATCACAGGACTGGAAACAGTCCTTTAATCTTCAGCAGTGAGAGAAACCTAGGCTACATGATAATAGATGAAGATGCCAGGTTTACAGTGGGAGAAACAGTGGGAGGGAGCAGCCTGACTACCACAGCTAGCGGCAGGATATGATTCATGACAACCTTTACCCATTCGTTTAACCCTGCCAGCCTTTCAGAATTCTGCATTTCACCAGGGTGCAGTGATAAGGACCTGCTGGGAAGGTACATTCCAGTTTTTGCCTTTATATTGAGTGGTAACCCAGGTCTCAGGTACCCTGTTGGCCATGCTATCGTTACTAAAACCAATTGAGCGCTTGTCACCGAAGTGAAAGACGTAATGACGTATACCACACAACTGCCAGAGAGCTCAGTCATTACACAGGCCCAAACAAACCTCCACGGCAGTTTCTCAATCCTATTTATGGATGAATGTTGCCATGTTGCAACATCCCCGTAAGGAAATTTCATTCTCTTGAGAATGTTCTCCTTTCTAACAAGCATTGACTTGTTTTTCTTATAAAACAGTAATACAGCACAAAGCTGTATTTGAAATTTTAACCTTTCATTCAGCCATGCTGCTGTCAGTTGTGAATGGCTTCTTCCTTAAACGAACCAGGCTATGCTGCTAATATTATCGCATGTTTAGCATTGACAAATTGAAGGAACTGATCGTTTTTAGTTTTGGACAGTGAAGGTTATGAAGAAAACTTATAAAAGTATACAAAATCCTTAAGGCATTGACAGAGTCAACGCATGGACTTCTTCAGTGTCAACAATGCAACACCAACCAGAGGACACTAGTGGAAACTCTATCAAGAACAGGAGGCACTTCTTAACATGAAGGCTAAAGGGAGTGTGGAACAAGCCACCCAGCCAATGTTGTTAAAGCCAAAAGTCTGGCTTCTTTCAACAAACAACTGGATGAGATCCTAAAATCAATTAGTCACTAATTACCAAACAAACTAGGTGAACCAAATGGCTGAATTATAACTACAGTACACACCTGCACACACCTGAAAAGGGCTCCACAGCCAAAACATTGTGTCTCATTTCTTCTCCTTTCAGAATGGAATAAACCTTCACCTGTTCCTTTGCAGCCTACGCATGCTGATGCAGCTCCCTATTCGAATGATAAATAGTCGTATGGGAGGATGGATGAAAAAGGTATTGAAATGGAAAATCTTTTTTGTTTCGAGGCAGGATTCTGAAGCCAGCTTTTAACCAGATCTCCTGCAGCAATCTGTACATGTCAGCCTAATATGTCAGCCTCAGACACACTCTTGCTTTGCAGCAGTCCAGGATTTTGATAATTTCTCTCAGTGCACACACAATGAGACAAGAATACATTTCTAGCTACCCTTAAAAACCCAAAATAAGTCTAGGCAGTTCTTTATCTCAAGCATTTCTTTAAGTTTCAAAATTGTTTTTGCACTGTGAAGTATATTCAATAAGATATTAACTGCTGATGCTGGAAGGGTTGCTAAAGCAATACCTCCATTTGCTCCATAGGTTCATCATAATTTAATGCACCTGGTATTTCCTGAGGTCTGCTGCAGTGCTTGCAGCTCTGAGCTCACTCTTGTAAGAAGCCTGTATGGGATCAATTGGCAGCTGTGTGCTTGCCAAGGCAGTGCTGCAGTGCACTATTATCATTCCTGTGATGTGACTCTGAAAAACCCCACCTCTCTGCGTGGCCAGACAGAGTGCTTCCAAAGGGAAATTGCAAAAATAAATGACAGCAGAGAACTCTTAACAAACACACGTGAGATTGTTAAGATGAAAGAAAATCTGCAATTTCTCACTGAAAAGGGATTCAGCAGCTGCAGTCATACTGCAGGCTGGTATGATGTTTCTGAGCATCTGCAATGCAAGCTAAGCAGTCACATGGCCAGAGACTCCACACTCCTCGACAGCAAACACAGCTCAAGGGATTTCTTTCAGAACCACAAGCATGCAGAACTCCAAATGCATCTCTATCTGCATGCACCACTAGCCAGTGCCTGGAAATGACTGTAACATTTTAATGTTCACAGTCATTTATGTAGGCTGAAAAAGCAGCTCTGTGACTTTCTTTTACTATGTCAAAAGTGTGGCTTACACAGCTGTAAAAATACAGAACTTTCAGTGCAAATGACACCTGTACAAATGATTTTTCAAGCTTAATCAATTGGTCAAAGGTTATTATCTGATCTGCATGTTTTGAGATGCATAGGCGCAATGTTAAAGAACAAAGAAAAAAACAATTATCACACAAATGTCCCTTACAATGTTACAGTAATTTGATCTTGAAGTGTAATGACTGATGCCAATAGAGAGTTTTATTTTTTTTTGTTTTCCTTTTAGAAAAGATGTCTAGCACATGGAAAGATGAAAGCCTTCACACTACTGAGCCAGACTGAGTGCTCCCTTTTTTATCTTACCAGGGGCAAAGCTCTGTTTCCATGGTTACCTCCACAGCTTTGAGGCGTGGACAAAGACAGCCACATACACATTTGGAGACCCTTAATGTGAAAATTCTGTATTTTCATGCAGAACGATAGTCTGTACATTTAATACAGTGATCTTCCTGCATACACCAGACAAACATACTGTACAGCTGAGTAGATTATAGTGTTAGTTGTTAATACCCGAAGTTAAAGAAATTGATCTTTCCCTTTTACTTGCATTTTCATTGCTAGAAGGCATTTCAAGAGGATTTTTAAAAATAGATTGCTGAGCTGCCTTCACTCACTATGATTAAAAAGTATTGAGGAGCAGTGTGAGAGGCCTTCTTTCTTCGGCAAACAAATGGGACTTTTTTCATCAGCAACAATGGAGCTAACCATCTGGAATGTGAGATAGCCCCATTGCAGGAGGGGAGGGCTGTATTAGAATAAACTGTGAGACGCTGGCAGAGAGACACCCCCCCAGTTAAGCCCGAACCCTCCCCCACCAGGGGTGAGAGGGAACTGAACTGTCCTGACTCAGGCCGCAAGTGAGAGGTCTGATTGAACGTGGAAAAATTCACATTATATACTGTTCTAGCTCATGAGATGAAATTTGAAAAAGCAACACGCCTGCCTTGAAATGTCCATTGGAATGACTCAATGAGTCAGACCTCCCAATATCCATCTGCCAGCTCCTGATACACCATCAGGAACAGAAATGCCATTCCCAACCAAACCAGGGGATGTTTCCAAAACTTTCCTTAAAGAAATTTTACATGATTCCCTTACTGGCAGAGCTTGCTGTGCAATTCTTGTGTCCTTTACACTTTTAATGTTTACCGCAACAGTATTCATTATCAAGGGGCAGTCCTGCATCAACATGCAATTCTGAAGGCAAAAGTCATGACCAGTAATGCATAAGACACTGTGTTTTTCTAATTACGGATAAAGTAGAACAAACATTACACACTGAGGAGAAATAAAACAGTTCTACTGTTGCAAATGTACACTAAAACAACTTGTAGATTTTATATATTAAACACACTCTTAAGGCAAGAGCTGGACTGGTAAAAACTGCCTGATGGCAATAATTAATGACAGGACAGGAATGAGCTCACTTAAGTAATTAAGACAGAAATTTGATTGGGGACAAGAGAACAATAAAGGACTTCTGAAGAATACCTCACAGAGTATAGCAAGCTGGGAGGTTTACAGCTAAGTCTCTCAGCAGGAGGCCACAGTGGCTGTTTGACACCTTTAGGGTTAAACGTCTAATTTTCCACCAGCTTGGATGATACTCTAGACCCTTTCAGTAGTGTGTGTGTGCTCACACTGAGGCTGACCTGAGTATGTGTACTACTGTTTGTCTCGAACAAGCTTAAGCTGTTTTTGATTCATCACAATGATAGAATATACAGCTTTATTTTTTTTTCCAGTTGCTTCACCAGCAGGAATGCCCACAGTATTTGTTTATGAAAATCCATGAAATCACCTGCACCAGTTATCGTGGGCATTTTCAAGACTGATTTTCTAGAGCAAAAAAATACTTTTACTTCTTCATCTATTTCTAACATATATTTAAACAGCTGTGGCTGTCTTATTTATTTTCAGTTGTGTTGCCTTATATTCATGCACTTTTCCAGTATTTAAAGAAGCTATATACCCACAAACTATAATGCTGCCTCATTCATGTTTAAAGGCTACATAGCACACATGCCTTTTCTGCTTTTCTGTGAGCTTAGCTTGACAAAAAGACAATTTGTGAAGTACCATAACTATCCCACAGAATCATCTCCTGCGAAAACAATAACACCAGCATCTTTTTACACACAGGACTTATGTCTTCATGGGAAAAAAGCTCCTAATGGTGACACTTCTTTTTCTTGATTGTGTTGATAAAGGACTAACAGCCCAGCCATTGAATCAAGTTGATTCATTCTGCACACACCTTCACATTGCATACTCCAAATAGCCCAAGAAATATAGCTAAAACATTCATTCCTTTTCTGCCTGAATTATTGTGAACCGATTTGACATAAGGACTTTCTTTGGAATAAAATTACATAACAATATTTGTACAAGGTGAATGAATATATACAAAACACACTCATTGTTTAAAACTTATTTCCTTTTCGAAATAAAAAAAGTTCTGCCTGTGTAATTTCTATGCACTGTATACAGTACAATGACAAATGCACTGCATGTATTATACTTTTTATCATGCATATTAAACTTTTACAAACTGGAGCCAAACATATAAATACATTTTCAGTGCCTTGGATAAAAGCATGACGGTTGCCAATATTATGTAGACAAGAGCCATTGTTTATTTTGCTGTAGTCTTTACTGAATTGCTTTTTCACAGCGATGAATAGATCATTGTATGAGTGGACACTCTTGAGTTTTGTCTCCTCGTTTTCTCTCTTGCCTGTGTGGGAGATAATGTTTTCCACATGACATATCCAGTTTGATTTGTTCTGCACACGTGATTGTAAACACTGGCTCTGATGCCATGTAAAAACAATTTAGACAGAAGAATTGCTATTTCGGTTTCTCGGTGTCAAACGTTGTTATTACTGGTGATAGCACTGCTTCGGCATCACGACTAATACAAAGCTAAAGAATAAAATGCATGCATTTTTTTGTGTGCTGTATTCCAAATTCACTTTCACTGAAGCATTCCTGAATCTACTTTCCCTGTGTTGTATGGCACGCATTTGTATATAAAAAAAACGCCCTTAACTTATGTTTTGCTACTAAATGGAAACAATGATACCATTCGATGTAAAGGAAAATCTAACTAGTCCTGGTAACCAAGTTATTCATTTTAATTTTGCAGAAAAGCTCCTAACCTGTTTTAAAGTTGTGGGCACGTTGTGCACATGCAGAGAGCTTGGCAAAATTGCACCCCTTCACACACAAACATCGCTACCTTGTTTAATTCTGAATTAAGCAATCGGTTGAATATTCGTATATACACTTCTTGCTGCACGCAATTACTGCCAATATATGTTCATTCTACCCCAAGTCGATATATTGTGTTCCAGGGTGTGAAATGTGGTAGAAGGCTTTTTGGCTAAGGTGTGGTACGGCTCTCTCGCATGCATCTATCTCATTTTGGTGTACCGGCGCTCGATGCAGTTACTGCTTAACATTTTTACCACCCCGCATCTTTGATCACCGTTTTTCTCCAACTGCAAACCTAAAGGCTTTTGCTGCAGTTTTCTCTAAAAAGTCCCCTCGAAACTGGAGGCGTGGCTGCGAGACTGACATCACTCATCTGTATAAAAAGCTGCAGCTGTGGCTGGAGACTCAGGCTGTCTGAGGCTGCAGAACGGGGTGCTCCTGT
Source organism: Lepisosteus platostomus (assembly GCF_059453375.1). Taxonomy (NCBI): domain Eukaryota; kingdom Metazoa; phylum Chordata; class Actinopteri; order Semionotiformes; family Lepisosteidae; genus Lepisosteus; species Lepisosteus platostomus. The sequence goes on from NC_142629.1 coordinate 7,360,539, forward strand.
CTCCGAACAAAGAAACTGAGCAAGCATCATAATCATAGCACAGAATCATCTCTCCTACCAAAACAACAACAACAACACCCTTTTGTAAGCCAGTAACAACAATGACGGCAAACGGTGTCAGCGAGATGCTCCAAATCCAGTTTGGGCTCATCAACTGTGGCAACAAATACCTTACCGCTGAAACGTTCGGGTTTAAGGTCAATGCCTCTGCCACCAGCATGAAGAAAAAACAGATCTGGACCCTGGAGCAGGATGGAGATGACTCCAACATGGTCCTCTTCAAAAGTCACCTGGGCAGGTATCTGGCAGCGGACAAGGACGGCAACATCACCTGTGATAGCGAGACCCCCGGCGTGGATTGCAGATTCATCATCGTCGCTCACGACGATGGGCGCTGGTCTCTGCAGTCTGAGCCCCACAAGCGCTACTTGGGCGGCACGGAGGACCGGATCACCTGCTTTGCACAGACCATCTCGGTGGCGGAGAAATGGAGCGTCCACATCGCCATGCACCCTCAAGTCAATATCTTCAGCCTCACCAGGAAGAGATACGCTCACCTGAGCTCCAAGCAAGACGAGATCGCCATAGACAGGGATGTCCCCTGGGGAGTGGACTCCTTGATCACTTTGGTCTTCCAGGACCAGAAGTATAGCCTTCAGACGTCGGACAACAGGTTTCTGAAGAATGATGGCGCGCTGGCAGAGAAGCCCGACAAGACCACTGGCTACACTCTGGAGTTCAGGTCGGGAAAGGTGGCGTTCAGGGACTGTACGGGGAAGTACCTGGCACCCTCGGGGCCCAGTGGGACCATGAAGTCTGGCAAGAGCACCAAGGTTGGAAAAGACGAGCTGTTTGTAATGGAGCAGAGCCACCCCCAAGTGGTGCTCACCGCTGCCAATGACAGAAACGTGTCCACCCGGCAAGGTAGGGGTTACTCTTCTCTGGTTACCTTAACTCTTCACATCATGGGGCACGTTTTTGAATTTGAAATTGAATAGGCGGGCAGAGGGTTGGTTATTCTTCAGAAATATGCTCATACTTCAGCATAACGGTGGAAGGAACCACAAAACGATTCAGCACTGCCAAAGCTGCTCTTTGATGTTAGTGTAGGATAAACGTTTTTGGGAAAAAAATCTCAAACTGCTTGACTAAAAGCACCCGTGTTCGTAATTCAATAAACAATTTTAAATGAATCTATATGCATAAGCGTATCTGCTTATGTATTGTAAGCGTCACGTTTGCAATGCCTCTTTTATGTACAGTAGCAAAGAAATGGTTAATTAGCCAGTGAATGTATTTAATGCTAGGAGGTATTTTTCTGAATGCTCCATTTAACTGAAATCTTTCATCCGTCTTAAACAGCATGATTTGCTTCATTTTTTACGGTTTGGGAAGGGTCTTTTTTAAGAATGGGAGCGCTGTCTTTTAAAGTATGTGTATTTATGGTTTTGGCTTTGAAGAACGACGAACTCAACTGATAAAGGACTTAATTTGCAAATCAAATTCTCGCCAGCCTTTCTAGCTTCTGAGCAGACTGGGCTTCAAACGAATGCAAAACAAAAAGACATCCTAGAATTTTAAAGTAATGTTGCATTATTTTAACTCTTCGGCTATTAACGGTTTCCATTTTCCAAGGACTCCCCTTCTCACACAAAGGATCCTTACTTTCAATACTAATAAAAATAGTGGATGAACTGTTCATGTATTTAAGCGTTATTTGTTTTTCTTCGTGGGGGTTGGGGAGTCAAACACCCATCTGTACAACTTGCAGTGGTATTCTACCTAATTCCGAGGCTTCGACTTTATTTTAAACTGTTCTTGGAAGGTATGTGCCATGTGTGGATCGGTTTACTCGTTTCTTCGTCCGTCTTTCGCAATGTGCATTTGTTTCGGGTTAATGTTGGATGCACAGAAGACTTCCAGAGATGTGCTTAACCATTTGGCTAACCGACAGCCCGTATGTGTAACAAAACAAAAGATGCGTTCTGCAGAAGGCAAGCCCTCACGCCCGCAGCACGTCTTTTTCCCCTTTATGCTCGAGTCAGGAGCCTGCCAAGGCAGAGCAGCAGGAGTGTATGTGGATTTTCGAACGGAAGCGTGGCTTAAAACTTACTGTGGAGAAGCATGCTAATTTGGTAGCCACTGGGATGCGCTTTAAAGAGGCTTCGAGTCATGGGGTGTAAATTACAACCGGCAGACCTTTCTCTTGTGGGGGGGGGCAGAGTTCTTTTTTTTCCCAAGTTTCCTGGATTCAGATCAGAAACTGGAGTCATGTTTCCTCACTTTTTTTTTTTAATATTGCTGTTATTTATTACCCTGATGGCGTGAGTGCCTACGATCTTGTGAAGCAACCTTCATTCTATTGCGTGGAGAGATTTTAAAACAATAAGTCCTGTGTATTGAGTCTGTAGGAGGTTTAGGGGATGTACCATGTGTTATTTGTACAATATGGAGCTTTGTATCACCTTAGCTCTTATCTCGAATAAGAACTGGGGCAATTTCTTTGTGATTACAAGTTATAATTTAGTTACCTTGCTTAATGCCTCAGATTATGCAAAAGTCTTTATTGCATTTTAATGGGAATCCATATAATATTTTCACATCTTTTCATTCTGAAGAAAATGGTCTACAGTTTTTTTTAGACCCTTCAATGCACATACAGAAAGTATATGACCATCTTTGTTCATCTTTTGTTTTTAGCAAGTATTACTTGAATTGGATTCTCACAGATAATGAAGCAATTAAATTGTCATTAAGTTGAGCAATACAAAGTAGGTGCTGATTTAATCCTGGAAGTCTAACTTTAATCTCCTTATCTATTAGTATAAAGTCCCAAAAGCAAAGCAATAACTGCATTTCTCTGCATGTATAAACACATCTACATTTTAAATCTATTATTTAGTAGTACAAGGAGCTAAAGATTTTGCAACATGAATTTAACGCTGCATGCAGCAGCTTACTGTTGAATATTGCAAAACATGCACATTTGAATCAACTTCACTAGTTAAAACACTGAAGCTTGCCCATGTTTAAAATCTGCATCTTCTGCTTTTGCTGACATAGCATAGTTATTTTCCTAATGTTTGGTTGTGAATTAAGATTATTGTTAATCCAGGTTCACATTTTTAGGTGTCTTTTAAAAAAAAAATGTATTTGTTTTTAAATAGCATGCACTGTCACTCCAAAGGCCAAAAGTCTTCATTTGTCTCCCGTAAACGGGCATATTTTTATTTTCAGGGCTGTCATCTTGGTGTTTTATCTGCCACCCTACAGAAGTTCAGATTGCAGACTCAGGCCATACACGCCAGAGGGTTGATTAGTTGCCAAGAGCAAGCTGCACATGGTTTGAGATGGGCATGTTAAGATGAAAACTGGGCCCTTTTCTACCATCTTCACTGCACAATATGCCCCTTATCTTGAGGAGTTTTTTTTACCAACATAAATTCTGCTGCATCATTCGGCTATGTAACACTTGGTAGAAGTGCAATGTACATGAGTGATGAGCTATACTTATTCATAGGTATATTTCTACATTGTCCAACTGCATATCGCTGACATCCAGTTCCTTTATTGAACTGAGGAACCCGACGGGCTACTACTTAAGTTAAAACAGTCTGACCCATTTGGTAATTGAAAGTTGCCCCTGACATTTTTATTTAAGAGGAGTGTTTAGCCGTTGGAGTAAACTTCTATCATTACATAGAGGAAGGAAGAAGGTGCACAGTTTGAATAGTTCTTTGTTATTGAAGAATAATGTGGCATAATGTTTATGCATTCTTTTGGATGATCTCATGTTTGATAATTAAGGGGTTGTGTTATAGCCAAGGAATGTTAACCTGAGACCAGTTTAGGAAATAACCCTTTATGATTCCCTCGTATACATATGCAGTAGGTATGAGCAGTGTACTTTTCCATTTAGGTGCTGCAGGGTGCAAGACACTTCTGTATTGCAACTAAGTTTTTTTTTTTTCTGCTGATGTCAGGAACCTCTTGACCTTGCAGCAGTTTCGGATATCGAATGCATAGAAATCATAAGTTTTTACATGAAATTGGAGGAGCCTGGAGCCGGCCGGTGTAATTTGAAGAGAACAAAGGCAGTGTGATCTCACCAGGCCTCCTCATCGGCTGCAGCTGCTTGGCCCCATGGCTTGGCTATCCGAACAATAGGGGCTCTGAGAGAGGTTAACTTGAGACCATGTGCGTGAAGCCTGACAAAACTTCATGCAAGGCTCCAATCTGCATTGAACTCTTCAAAGTTTTTACTTTCTTACAAAATGGCCAAATGCAGGGATTAGTAGGAGAAACCATTTTGAAGAAGTCTATATCTTCATACCCCTTTTTCTTAAGAAAATACCAACCGCTGAACATGTAAACTTGGGTATGGATTAAAAGCTCATCTGCCAATAGCGGATGATGATTGGTAACTGAGTTTAATTGCTAGAAGCAATTGTTCCTGGGACTTCAAAAGCTGATTTGTTTGAAAATCAGTTGTCTAGCCAGATGCGCATATTTCTAAATTCACTGAAGACCTTTTCTGAACCATACAGTTTTTAATAGAATGGAAAAAAATCTGATTTAAAGTGTTTTTCATCCTAAAATGGGTTTAGCAGTGCAATTCTGAAGCCATCCCATCCACAATTTGGCAGTTATCCAAAACTTGCCCATCATTATTCTGTATTCCTATGATTTGGGCTATTAAGATCCAGGTATTGCTTCCTATTTTTCTTTTTGTCGAAGTCTGATTATTGATTTTAGTCTTTTGCTTCTCAAAGTTTGTCTGTGTTTTTCTTTCAAAAGTATTTACTTGCCTGTGTACTGAAAATGAGTTGAGAGCTGAGCTACAGTTGTATTTCTCGGCACAGTGACCTGATTTTTTTTTTTCTCCCCACCAATCTAACAATACTGCCTGTCCTCATTTTGACCCTAGCAGTGTTTGATTTAACTTAAATCTCCACTGAAATGCTGACCTGAGCATCCTTTCCTTAAATATTACCATCCTGCCAACACCCTGAGCTGACCGGCTTGTCTTAATATATGTTTCTCAAAAAGGATGGGGCATCTTGCAAAAGCTTTTGAAGTTTTGAACATTATGGGATGTTAATTTAAAAAAATGCTTAATGGTACATTTTGACATTAGATGACTAGGTTAATTTAAAGATGCTTTTTGGTTTTACAACAAAATTGTATCATTGTATTGTGACATATTTTTCAGGGACCTTCTGATCATTTCCCCCCCATCAGAAGATTTCATTTGGTCTGGCAGATTTCACTAGGCTTCTGGATATTCCTGTTCCGTTGCATTTTTCAACAGTTGACAATTTTGTACATCTACCAAACCTCTCTACAATATGTAGTCCTCTAGCCTCAATCTAGGTATAACATTACAACAGGGTTTTTAGTTTTGCCTGTTGTGTAGGTAATTGCCCTGCTTTTAACATAACTTTTTTTTTTTGCTTTGGAGTAACCTGTTAATTTAACACCATCACCTTGAAAAGTGATTGCAATACTTTTGTCCAAGGACATTTTTTCTGAATAGCTTTAAGGAAAAGAGTGCTGTATTAAATATCAGGTTTCTTAAATAGAATATGGCTTTGACCTCCAAGTACAATTTCCTTCCTTATTTTTGCCTTGGTTAAGAGAGAGGAGGCCGATCTAGCCCATTCGGTAGTTCAGTAGTCAATTGAGCCAAAGATCTCATTTGGTTATTTCTTGAAAAAAGCCAGGATGTAGTCTTAAACATGGCTGGGTAGCTTTTTCTGTACTCCCACAACCCAATGAGGATGAAAGTGTCTCCTGTTGTCAGGTTTAAGTGGACTTCCACATAGTTTCCACTTGTGCTCTAGGATTCATGTTTCACCGTTCATTCTAAATCCTCTGGGTTGATTATGAGTGCCTTTGAGGATTTAGAATACTTGTATCTCTGCGTTCTTGTTGTTGTTGTTGTTGTTGTTATTATTGGAGAACAGGAAAGATTCTGAAGAAGCAGAAGGAAGGGTGATTGTGGAGAACAGGTTTGTCGTAGGGAATGAGGATTGCTCCAAATTTTTTCCTTCATAAAGCAAGGCTGCCTGTATTTTATTCACAATGCCTTTCCTAGGTTGAAACTTAGCAGATGCGTTTTTTTGGGGGGGAAATTGCCTCATGTAAAGAATGAGGGCTGTGATCCAAGTAGTGCAGTAAAAGTGCTGAGCGAAGACCTCTTTCTGCCAGTTTTTAAACCATAGACCTTTATTTTGGCCAAGTTCAGTTTTGGGCTTGTCTGAACCCCTCCGTCTTAATCTCCTCCAACCCCCTACTAAACAGCTCTTTATAACCATCTGTTTCTCATCTTTGCTGTTCAAGTTTGGATAATTCTGAGAAATGGATATGCCAACAAAGCGCTTATATTCCTAAGATTACCATCTTACAAGAGTAAGGAATATATTAATAAGGCTAGTAAGTCTTGGAAACGTGCTTCTGTTAAAAATTGAAGTCTAGGGAATATACAGGGGTATTAGTAAATATGCTCTGGCAAAGTCTTAAGGATGAGAATGTAAGATGAAGTACTTGACGTTTATTAATGATTTGGCTATTTTCACAATGTTCTGTTGAGAGTGCATTCACTTGCCGTTTCACATATGGTTCATAGAATTGTTAGTCCCATTATTTCTTGCTCCATGTGATATCTTCAACAGGCCTTGCATTATAAAGAGGTGGTTTAAGAACATATATTCTTGTATTGTGTTGTAAAGAATCTCACCATATACTGTAGGTGCACAATATTCAGGAACAAAATGGACATGTGCAAGTGTGAGTTTTCTAAAGAAGGGAGAACCTTGAATATCCGCAGAAGATGAAGTCTTTCATCTGCGTACTATCTGCACTCAAATACTGGTGGCTTCCATGACTAGGGGAGGCTGATATGTTGTGCTGACCTGCACAGCAGGTTGTGTTTTCCATAAGCCGAGATTTGGCACATAAAAAGGACCAGGGTGACTTGGCAGCTTTCAGTAATGGAACTGCAAGAGAGATGTGTAAAACCCATTCTCTGACCTCGCTGTGTCTAATTCCCATTGAGCACTGTGGATTTAATTTAATGGCAGATATCTCCCTAATACAGCATGTTGTGTAAGGAATTCTATCATTTTTAAAGCCTTCCCATTTAAATTTCTTTGGTTTTTATATATATATTCATAAACGGCAAAAAAAGCACATTTTATGTAAAAAAACTGTGTCCAACTTCCTATGTAATATTTTGATACAATATATGGTGGTAACAACCATTCCATTTGTTAAACCACAATCTTGTCTTTTTCCAATGAATTCTTATGCTGTGAGATATGCCAGAAGGTACAGTGTGTTGCAAATGGAGGCTGATGTAAAATGTTCAAGAGCAGGCGACTGCAAAGTGAACTTCAGGAGACTGTGCAGTTCTGTGTGTCAACCACAAAACTGTACACCTAGAGTAATTCGACATCTGCAGAACTTCAAAAAGGAGCTATTGCTCATGCCAAATTTGTGATTGATCCCATTCACATTGATTGATTGTTGTTCTCTGGTGTTAACTGCAATATCTAGAAACCTGTTGGGATTTCATTAAAATAATAATTCCCCTTGTATACCTTGGCAACACGCAATACCTAAGTGTCTAAACACTAGATTGCATTTTCAGGAATGGACCTCTCTGCTAACCAAGATGAAGAGGGAGACCAGGAGACCTTTCAGATGGAGGTCAGCAAAGACACAAAGAAGTGTGCTTTCAGGACCTGCACTGGGAAATACTGGACCCTGACGGCCAATGGAGGGGTACAGTGTACTGCCTCCACCAAGTGAGTCCAGCCCTTTTTCACAGGGATAGCATGGCCTAGCTTTGCTCTTCACAGCCACAGGCCCCTCCATTCTTCATTGTATATGTTGTTAAGGTTACACACTTCGTATTGGTTGTATACAAACAAATGTCACCCTGCCTTGTGCCCGTTGCTTGCTGAGATAGGCTCTGGCTCTCCCTGTGACCCTGTGTTGGAAGAAGTGGTTAGAAAATGGATGGATGGATAAACTGCTTTCAAAAAAGAGCTCATCAAGCTTTGCCCATGCTGGCATGATACAGGAGCTTGGGGTGTGTGCGTTAGGAGGCTAGCTTGTTGGTTCAGTCATGTCCCATTAATGTGAACATGGGTAGAAGAAAAAATGATGTTGTGGTGTAGAAGGTGTGGGGTTACCCCCTCCCCCCTGCCCCTCTAAAATAAAGCAGATTTGATGGAAGGCATTAACATTTAGGCGTTGTTTTGGTATTTTTGCTTTCTTTACTGCCCCTGTCCATTTTGTTCTTGAAGGACGGCAAGGTTGTGGCTAAAATGAAAGGCCTTCACTGCAGGAATACCTAAAATAATTGACATCAAGATATCTCAGGTTACAAATGAGAGGGATCCATTCAGCCTGTCTAGCTCTTTGGTTATTCTAGAGTTAATCGACCCTCTGTGTCTTTCTTGAAGTTGAAGCCAAGCTCCTGGCTTACAAGTGTGTCCTGTAATATTCTATCCGTTTAACGTGCCCTGAGTGATGTGATCTTCTCTTCACTCAAACCCATGAGCTTCTTTATTCGGATAGTGCACATCCTTGTTCTTTTAAAACATGGACAGTGACTATTGCATCAGTGGGTTTTATGGGCACAAGATTGTTTTGCTAGGCTGTGAGATGTTCTACATTATCGCACTTGTCACGTTAAGTTCACTGTCATAAGGGAATGGTCATTTTAAGGTCAATATGTATGTCTACTAGAGTGACTTGGACTGAAGTATTATCATATGGTAGACACTGGCCAAATGCTCCTTTCAATAAAGGAGGTTCTTGCATGTGCAGCATTAAAACGGTATATATTTCTTAGGCTATCATTTTCTCCACCACAATTCTATATAATAAAAATATAATGAAGTTGAGGTATATGAAATTTGATGCCTTTGTTTTGATTACATTTGGCTCCTGAACATACTAATTTCTCAAAACTGGCTTTCTTTATAGTAGTCTTTTAAATTAATTTAGAAAGCTTTTGGTTCTCTTTGGAAAGAGTGCAATATGTACAGTACAAGAGTACCAAAGAAAGGTTGACTTTGCATTTATAATTTTATTTGGACTTTGTAAATCTGTTTAATTACTCATACAGCTACAACGTTAGTCGAGTCTGTAAGATCTCCTGGAGAACAGTACTTGAATAAAACATTCAGTATAACATCTCCACTACTGCAGTGTCTACTGATAATGGCACAGTAACTCCATTCCATGTTTGTTTACAGTAGTGCTTGGCAATTTGTCTGGAGTTTTAAATGAAGATTCAGGAGATCAGACCCTATCCCTTTTCACTACATAAGGGTATGAAAGTCAGAAACTACCCTTTTTTAGCTGTTGCATTAACACATCATATATGCCATTGTGGCAATCCTCTTTTCACCCTAGCTGTGTCTTCAAGTGAGGAGGAGAGGAGAATTGCAGGCTCACCAGGGTTTACTGTGCTTTAATGCTTAACAGGTGTGTGTGATGGAAAGAGTCGCAGCCAGCAGCCTATCATGGCAAGAAAATTAATTAAAAGTTTTGAAGGCCTAATTAAATCCCAAATTTAGGATACACTTAAGTAAAGAAGCATTGAAGAGAGAATTGCCTTTTCACATATTTGTTTACCAGAACTGAGCAAAAAATTGAGCGCTATAGAACCTTATTTCTTTTAAGAATGGGCTGGATGAGATCCTTGAATCAATTAATTACTATGAAATGGGCTGTTATTCAGCTGTTTGTTTCCTTTCTTCCTCTCGTTCCTATTTGCCAGGAGAACATCTCATTGTGCCTTTGATCCCAGTAACATCTTAAAAACAAAATCCTTTTCTATTCTGCCATCCACTTCTACTGTGCTGTTGGCACCAGCACTGCTACTTCACTCACAGCCTTCAGTGAATATGCAGTTGTCCTTGAACCTTCAGGTATCCTGATCAGTCTTGTTCTTCCATCTCCTCAGAATATCCACTTCACTCCTGCTTCAGTCCTCTTCTCCAGATTCATAAACGCCCAGGATGCTGTCATCCTTCCAGAAATACCCCAACTCCATGTGACCATTTCAGTTCTGTGATGAAAACTATTTCTCTCCCTAACAGATTGCTGAGAAGCACACACTTGTTCTATTTGCTCTTGCCAACCACCTTCAAAATATTTAGCCACGGCTGTTGATAATACTGGAGCTCTGATGCAGGAGACGATATTTTGCAATCTGTAGTTCCATTGCAGCCCAAACATCGCAGTCTGGAGCTTTCTTTTTATTCACTGCAAGCTCTACCTTAGTCTTTCATATTTTAGATGACCGTCTCAGACCTGTGCTCAGGCTCTTTCCACCTTGAGTGTTTCACACTTGGTACCGTTTCATGCGGAGGGAACCATAGGGGCTGTAACATCCACCTGGTTTCTGGGAATTGTTCACCTTCAATGCCAAGCTAAAGGCTAGATATCTTGCTGCCTTCCTCAATACTCATCCTGTCATTCCTTTGTCACCTGACCCTCAAGTGCCCACTAACGCCTCAACAGTGCCTGGAGCAAATAAATGACATCACCTTTTACAAAGTCTACCTATAATCTCTTGTATACTTCCTGTTTACCATGACTGCATCCTCTATAACTTTCAGTTTTAATCGAGGTAAGTGTTTTTCAGCCCCTTGGCCTTGTTGGGGGGGGGGGGGGGGGAAACACTTTTTTTGGATTCCTTATCAACACTTTGCAAACTGTACTCTATTGTTGCCTCACTTCTTTGGGGTTCCTCCTGGAATATTAAGATATCTGTCCTCATCCTCCCAGAATGTCTGTAGTTCACATTATAAATAAAGGCTGATCTTGCTTCCCCATCTTAGGAATGCGAGATGGCATATAAATTGCTAAACGATAGAGCAGGAATTTTCATTTGATATCAATGTTTATTCTTCATCAAAAGCCCTTAAAGCAGAAGCACCTTTGCCACCCCAGTGGGGAAGAGCACTTCTCTCCTTCTAGTGTCAAAATTCAAACCTACAGCACATTTATACTTTGAATGCACTGCTACTCTTTTAATCAATATAAACCCTCTCTGCTCTTTCTGTAGACTTTGGTTCCCTTCTGGGTTCAGAATTCTCAGGTCTTTAATTTTTGATTGTGGGAGGGGGTTTTGATAGTCTTGTCCTTATGGTCATGTTACCATTTTCTCAAGTGGATTTAAGACCATAAACCTACTTGAACCAAGTTTGAATTGGAATTTGATAGACCTACTGAGGCTTTGTAAGAATTGTTTTTTTTTAACCTACACTGAACCATAGTTCTGTTGCGTCGTGTGGTAAACTAATGATATGATGCTGAAAAGGTGGCAAAATCTGACCTCAGTTAGTTAATTTTCAGTAACACTTTTCATTGCTTGTCTTTGTGTTATCAGGACTGCTAATTGTTACTTTGACATTGAGTGGCGTGACCGGAAAATCACCCTGAAAGCTGCCAACGGAAAATATGTTGCAGCCAAAAAGAATGGGCAACTGGCAGCCACTACCGATGCTGCAGGTGAGTCCCTGAGATAAGATCTACTGCCGGTGATCATTTGAGTCCATTTACTTTCACTGATGCAAAACTATGCAAGCTTAGTGCTGATATAGCGAGCTTTTCATGTTAATGTGCTTGACAGTGAAGCAGAGGTGATTTCATTTTGCATTCGATAAAAGCAGTTGTATGTAATGCCTTGCAGAAATATTCACTCCCTTGAAAAGTGTCCATGATTTACTACCATTGAGCTTCCAGTCCATCTTCTATATATCGGTTTTAAACTGAGAAAAGGAAAACAGTGCTGTTTTGATGAAAGAAGGTTCTTAATGGCATAGTTATTCAATTCAGTTAAGATAAAGATAATGGTCTTTGTGCAATCATTTAACCTGACTACAAAATGTACAGGTTTGAAAGTTCCCAATTGAATTTGAAGTTGCATCTTGCATTGCAATACAAAAAATAAATAAATTAAGTTTTTAAAAGATGTAAGGGACAAATTGGTTAAGAAGCACAGACTAGGAGATGATTAGAAAACAATCTCCAAGTTACTACAAGTAGGAATGTGTCCTACTACCCAGAATAGGCTACTCTCTCCAAACCAAGCAGTTGGGTATGAGGGAAATGAGTTAAGGATGACCCTGTGAAGTCAATGGTGACTTTGAAAGAATCTGAGTCGTGGGGGTGGAGGGGGCGGTTCAGTGTTCATTTACCAACAATATCTCACACTTCAGCTGCATGTAGGAACTATGGGTGGGTAGCCAGAAAGTTGAATTGCTTCTACTGTTTGGTAGTTATTGCTGCCAAAGGGACACTTCCACCAAGCACTTACAAGGTGAAATATACGACTACTTCAGTTCCAGGTTGTATATTTTCTTTACAGGTTTTGGAGATATTCATCCTCTGTCACAGTTGTACTAGTTCTGCTCGTTAATTCCCATTTTGAATGAAGTTAATTTGGAAAAAATTCTATATATTTGTAATTCATCACAAATGTTATTCAAGATACCATAGTTTATTCACACCACTGTAGCCATATTTAGATCAAGGCCAACTACCATAAGTCACTTGAAGAAGGCTCCATGGCCAAAACGTTGTGTTTTCTCTCTTCTTTTTTTCAGCATGGAATAAACCTATTACTTGTTCCTTTGCAGCCTATGCATGCTGACGCAGTTACAGACCTGAACTACCATAAGGATTTATATTTACTTTGGCTAACATGGATGGGAGCAGCCTTTCTTGTTTCTTCCTTATGTCACAAGACATTTCGGCGTGTTCTGATCCTCTTTTGTTTTCCCCCCCTTATGTCCTTTTCCTTCAAGGCGAGACTGAAGAGTTCCTCATGAAGCTCATTAACAGGCCCATCATTGTCCTGCGAGGAGAACATGGTTTCATTGCCTGCAGGAAGCTGACTGGTACCTTGGACTCCAACCGTTCCTCTTATGATGTCTTTCAGCTGGAATTCCGCAATGGAGCTTACAGTTTGAAAGGTCAGTCAAGTCCTGGATTTTTGTTTTAGCATGGAATAGTATAGCGATTTCAGTACCCAGGATAATGCTGTGTTGCTGTGTAAGTCATGGGGATGCGATATTTGCCATACTGCAATTGTTCTGATTTGCCAAAAGTTTATGGTATTCAGATTTTTAGCATTCCAACTACCTTCCTCCAATATTAATTCAATTTACAGAAAAATACATAATATATATTGGCATAAAGAATATTTTAAGAACTTAATGAACTTTTTCGAATGGATTGCAAAATAAGTTATAAAAGGCACCAGGGTGCTTTCTACGATACATGTACTACTCTTATTTCAACGGAAAGCACAAGAATTGCAGTGAGTAGTCCTGGACTCTAAAGGTAGAGTCTGGAGAGGTACATAAGTGATCCATTACTACTAAAGTAAAGTTGCATGTGGATTTTTATAAAATCCAAATAAGGTTGGTAGGTAAGAACTTCTGGGATGGAAAAATGAGTGTAAGTTCTTGCTGTCTAAGAGTTGACTCTTGAGGCATCTGTTGACATTTTCTGCATTTTAAAAAGACGCTCTTTAGAGGTTCATCAGGGTTTCCGATTTGCCTTTTCAAAACAAGAGCAGCAGTTAGTGAGTCCATGCCAGCATGCCCTCGCTCTTGTTCTAGGATAGCAGTTCATTTTCCTGGGCTTCTACATGTGGTCCCTGACCTCGACCCCTCTGTCTCCCAGATAGCACAGGTAAATACTGGATGGTTGGCAACGAGTCCTCGGTGGTCAGCAGTAGCGACGCCCCTGTCGATTTCTCCCTGGAGTTCTGCGATTACAACAAGGTGGCAATCAAGGCCTCGAACGGGAAGTACCTGAAGGGAGACCACGCTGGCGTGCTCAAAGCCATCGCCGACGACATCGACAGCTCCTCTCTGTGGGAGTACTAGAAGCACTTTAGCAACCACTGTGGCTTTTTTTTTACATATTATTTTTTTTTTCTTTTAATGATTTCTTTCAGCGTGCATGTGGGGTTTAATGGTTCTAAAGAATGCAGACCTGCCATGGATTGCTAAGCTTGTCAGCCTTCACAGGACAGCATGTCGCTAGCTTTAGGGGAAGTGTACATTCCAGAAACCCCAGTTAGACGGGGCCTGTTCTACACGTAGGACTGATGTACCTCTGTGTTGTTCTTTCTTGTCTAAATGGTGCCTCACAGTTGTGTGAAGAAAATATAAATTGTCAAAATAGATTTTCACTTTAATCACAGCCTCGAGTTCAACTTTGTGAGAAAGTACTAGACTTTGAGACCTTTTCTGATGCACGTTGACCGATTTTGTTATTCTGGTTCTTGGAATAACGTGCTTGCGTGTTAGTTGCTAATGAGTCCTAGCTGAGATGCACAAAAGTTTGATGGGGGAAATCGGCAAAAAACATTTTTTGCTAGACAGGAAGAAATAGGATGCAAACCTCTTGCAAGGGCTTCAAATGAACCCTGCTTTCAAAATAAACACCAGTGGTTTTCTAACCACCGCTATCTGGTCTGTCAAGCACAAGTACACTTTCACAGACTCGTGAAAAGCAGTTTCACACCCCAGAGTTTACTAGCTGAGTTTGTGCGTGGTGGCCTTTTGTGGCACAACTTTTTTTGTTGTTGTTGTTAATGCTAAAGATGGGAGCAAATGACAGGATGGCCTGTTAAATAAAACTACAATTAAAAAGCAGATAAAACTAATGAATGAAAGATGGATACCAAACATGCAAATATCCACCATTTTCAGTCAGATTAGCCAAGTGGTTTTGTTTTTTTAACCATTTTCAACAGTATTTAATGAAAGACCTTTATTTTACAGTATTTTTTGCTCTTGTCTAAAGAAACCTGACTTTCTTGCCATAATTTGATTCAGTATTTATGAAGTATACAGTGAGAAGTTCTATCAAAGGTCAAAATAACCCTGAATGAATAAAAATATGGTCCTCCATACGCATAACTTGTGGTTTCCACTTGATTTAACTGAGACCTTTGTAATGTGAATAACCTAAAGATGTGATGACCAAATACTGTTTGCTCTTTGTGCCATAATATTTTTTTTTCCTTTTGTCTCATGGAAGAAAACTGAACTGGAAATGCTTCAGATTGTTCTGGGCTTAAGTGCAATGTGCACAGTCATCTCAAACAACTGGACCAAGAGAAAAGATGAATGCCAAATGTTGCATGACAATTCCACAGTGGAAAAACTAACATTCTCAAATTTTATAATGGCCACATTTAACCTGTTCACTGCAACGTACAGTACAAGTTCTGTTTCAAAATGTGATGTTTAGATGTAGGTGTTTGTATTGATTACTGATCTGAAGTTGTTGCAGGTTCAACACCGTATATAATTATATAATTGTATAATAAACTAGTCAACTGGACCCTCGTTAATCCATGGCAGGATTGCTTGCTTTCTTCCTCTGTTGCTGTAACACACAAGCTTCAAAGAAACAAATTTATCTGGAATGCACATTGTTTCGAAGGTTTCTGGAATAATTTACGAAACTCTTTACTTTTTGAAGGCACAGTCTTTATCATTGTTTATTTTATTTTTTCCTGTTTTTGCTTAAGCAAATTGCAACAAAGCTGATTCAAAACCCCAAATGCCACACCACAGCCTGTTGATCTATGTCGACACGGATAAACTGTGGCATTTGACTGCTCCAGGCTCAGACTACGGCTCTTTTTGTCAGATTTTTCAGCAAGCAGTGGCAAACATATTCCAGGCAAAATGGATGTTTAGCAACATGAAAATCACATTACAATTCCCTTTACTTAAATAAAATTTGAATATTGCTTTAGTATTAACTAAGGGAGCTGACTAGCTATGAACCTAGACTTGATATTACTGCTTTAAATGTTTCTCTTTCCAATCTAATGTCGGAAGCTCAGATATTCTGGCATGTAAAACCTCTATAGCTCACTTTGGTGCTAAAAGGTAGTGGCTAAAACTATTTAGACAAAAGCTTATAGTAGATTCCAGTTAAACAATTGCACAAAATCATTGTCTTTGTTTTTTCTTCTCCAAGTGACCTCTCAAGAATAGGCAATATCTCATGTCATGAAAAACGAGCAACCATTTAAAAACTGGAAGAGTTTCCTGGTGCTAAAATGTCTTGCAAGCCACACCACACTGAAATTCTGTACATCAGTTCATCTCCTTGGTAGTGGTAGGATTTTAAGGCAGGTCTGTCTTCACTGTAGCAATGCTCAGTGCTCTGGTACTCCATTCCACCTCTGTGGGTGCCAGTTTCTCTAACCAAAGAGCCTACATTAGGCTGGAAAGGGGTGCCATTTCAACTACAGTGGGTGTACAAAGAAAGCCGTAAATGCTTTCTTTAAGTCCTTTTCAAAACAAAGTCAACATGCTACTTGCAACAGGAGACCACATGAATTCCTCATTTGTTTGTTCAATTGCTAATGACTGCTTTTCAACTGAGAGGGACAGTGGGGTTGTCAGCAAACCAGGACAGTAATATTGATAATGGTTGTGCCTTGCTCAGAGTATTGGTTGGGTTATGAAACATTCCTCTTCTGTATCTTGTAAAGGTGGAACTTTATTTTTTATTTGGATAATTGTGGTTACTATTTTTTTTTTTCTGATGTGCCATTTGTATAACTTAAAACCAATGTCAAATAAAAAGTTTCCATATGAACTTTTGAAGTTGGTTTTACTTCAATGCTTTTTAATTGGTCACGGGATGGAAAATACACTTGCAATGTCTTGGTGAGTTTTGTAAATTGTGTTCAGTGTTTTATTAATCAAATTTTGCCTGAAAGCATCTACAAAACATCCACTCAAACCAGTCCTACAAAACACTCCAATATAGTTTAATGGTGTATGTGGGTAGTAAACCAGCTATTCCCAAAAACCTGGCCTTTTCACCAGAAATGTGAGAATTTGTCCTCAGGTATTCATGTGGAATATGAATCTTTTTCTTTCAATAATTGCATCATATTCTGTATTCTTCATGCGCATAAACGACACACCTTTGTCCACATGCAGACTAGTAGAACAGTAATGAAATATTGCCATAATAACGTGGGTTGAAGGTATTTAAGACCTGACATGGCTACAGTATGTATACTGTAGGCTCTTTCCTATGTTTTCATAAATCTTGACCTAAATCATAATCTTTTATACTTATGCAGCACTTTTTTCCCCAAAGAGCTTTACAGTAAATGAGGACTCCCCTCTACCACCACCAATGTGTAGCACCCATCTAGATGATGCAACCTTGTGTATCATTAGTTTTAGAATACAGGGCCGTAGGATTTTCCAAGTAACATTCAAAAACAAATTAGGGTAGCAGATTTGTTTTTGTTTTTTAACCTTAAACTTTTAAACTACACCAATTCCAGTTGCGGTGCCCTTACAGGGCTTGAAACATCTGCTATAATGCCTAGATATTTGTGTGAGTGTGCTACTGGGACCACTCTGCTTTGGAAAGTTGATTTTGGAACCTAATCCACACATTGCACAGAGCAGGAATGTAGTTTTTTTCTGCATTTGATTTGTTCATGAATGTCCTGAATTTGACCTCACTCTCATGTTCCTTACATTGCTTTGTTTATTGAAGATTGGCCTTTCACATACATTTTGTTTGGTTCAGAAATTAAATCTAATTTGATTTTAAAATATTATAAATGTAGCTCTGTAGTAGTTTATTTTTATGCTTCATTTTAAGATAATTCTAAGGAATTTTGTGAATCTTACTGCATTATGGACTGCTGTACTGGTGACCAGGTTAATGAGAGTCTCCAGAGCTAATGATGAAATAGAGCTGACATGGAGATTTAACACCAGGACAGATGTATAGAATTAAAAACTAACTCACAGGTTAGTTCTTGGCTGTAGACTGTAGATTTATGAGTGAAAGGAAACACCCTACCATCTTATATTTGATGCAGATCTTAAAACATATGAGGGATATCAGAGAATGAGTCTGAAATTAAACCCATGTGACATTCTGGGCCTGGTCTGATATTCTTACGTTTAAAGTTCTAGTTAAACACTACCTTGTTTCAGATTTCAACATACAGGGTTGAAGTTTAGCCTACTTTACAATCTTCAATTACCTTGGCAATCGATTATACATAATCATAGCACTTAAAAAAAAAATTCCCTCATGCTTTACGCAGGGCAATAGATCTGAACAGCTTGTTAAATGCGTTTCCTCCATTAATAACAGACTAATTTTAGCAGAGCCCTTGAAATGATTACAGTAAATCATTCTAAGAGGCTCTGAATGATAAACATTTTGAAAGCAGAAGACACAATATTGGATAACCTTGAGCAGTCCCAAAACAGTGTGCAAACACACATGCGTGTGACACATGGAGATGAACTCACACTTCAGAGGAGAGTCTGTGACTGTGCTTAGCCTTCAGTATCAAAGGAAAACTGCTGATATATGGCTTCGGAGTCTAGCTTTGAACATCACTGTCTCAGAATTACCTTGCCCAAGCAGGCTGTCGGGAACATAAGACTGCACTCTTTCTGCTCACTCAACTCAGACATAAGTTGATAAATGTTGATTTGTGGAGCCTGGCCACCTTCCATTCTGACACCTCCATGCTTCCTCTGTGAGAGGTAATGTAATAAGAGGCCTCCGGAGCTCCTCTGTAATCTGCTTTGCTTTATTTACTAAAAACAGGCCTAGACGGTGTCAGATAGGTTAATTGTACCATGTCCCTGAGGCCTGCACACTGCCTACAGATGTCTTCATCTGGTTTCTTTCAAGTCTTGCAAATGACAATCTTCAAATAAATCATAAGAATCTAAGGCCATCAGCTGGCAGAACAAAGCCAACTCCAACATAAAATATTGTGTTATTAGACAGGGCCATTAAAGTAATATACATTATAGTTTAATGCTTTTTTAACAATCTGAGAATCATGCCTTTATTGGAAGGGATAGAATAAACTTTGAAAAAAAGTTTTGGTTTCAAAGACAGTACTAAGTACCAATGAAGCCATTAAAAGGCCAGGCTAGCAGGTTTTGGAAAATATACACAACAATTCAGCTACTGTCAAGAACAAGTACTAGAAAATACAGTTTTAAAAGCTAGGGGAAAATTAAGATCCTATCATTTCACAACAACTATTACAACCCTTTGCTTATGAAGTACACTAGTAAATTCTCCTGTTTTGTGTTAGAGCAATTCCAAAGTGAGGTAAGATAATTCTTAGCTATTTTCAAACCAGCTTTATACTGTATACCTAATTTCATCACACAAAATGACATTTTCCCTTGGCTGTGCAGCATTGATTGAGGCTTATAGAAAATGAATGTATGATTCCTGCACAGGCTCTGTGGGCAAACTTACTCAGCACCACAGACATTTGAGATTCCTGTTGCCATAGAAACCTGGACAGGAAGACGTGTGTTGGAGGGGAGAGACTGAGAGAAAGCAGCGTGTGGGGGTGGGGATGGACCCTAATGTTTTAGAAAGAGCTAGAAAAATTAATTTTTCAAGAAGTGAAGACCCTGTCCCCTGAAAAAATCAAAGGCCATGAATTTCTTTTTATGTCAAACACACTATTTAGACATACTGGGATTTCAAATTTGTATTTAATTTGAAAAGTGTGAGGCGAGCAAGCCTTTAATCAGGAGTTTGTTTATTATCCAGCCACAAAGGTATTTATTTAATGGCTTGGAATGTAACACAGAGATCTATTCTGCATACAATTATGTAACTGGATCTAGAAAACCAGCTGCAATCTGGCTTTGATTTTATTCACTTAATCTGTTTCTGAAATATCTTGAAGTTTGCCTTTAATAATAGAAGATTTATAAAAACATTCAGCTTTTATGTTTGCTGACAGATCTGGTGAATGTATTTATTCACTTAAGTGAAGCAAGCCTTAAAGGGTAATGCAATAGTTAAAAATCAAATGTAGATTTCTCTAGGCGATTGGAAAACAGGTCTTTTCTTGATCAGCATGTTTTTTTTAAGCCTTTGTCCAAACATTACCACTTCATTTTCATGAACAAACCTTAGACATATAATAACTATAAATGTGCACATATTGGTATTAAATATGCAGCCTGCAAGTCCAGTTAATAATAATTTCTAAAGGAGGGTAAAGGTGAATACATAAGCATTCAATGCCATTTTTTGATTTTTGGCATAAAATTTGAAGACCATACCAGTGATTTAACAACTATTGACTTCCCCATTCGGATGGTGGCTGAACTACCCTGGCGGTAGTTTAAAATATAATGTAAATGGTTGGGTTATCATACTGCCCTGAAGGTTTCCTGTGACCAGTCATAACATTCAGTTTTACTCTTGTAAAAACACAAGAATGTCAACAGCATCACTGTTGACAGCAGTTAAATTTGTGGAAGGAGTAGGTGGGGAAGATAAGAAATCAGTACAGTATGTACCTCTGAAATATGAATGATCATTGACTATAATTCTGCCACATTGCAGAATTTGAGATGTATTGTTCACTGTTGATGTAATATAATGTCAAAGTTGAACACCTTTTATGTTCATTTTTAAAGCAAAGCAAATTTTCTTTCTGTAACTCAATAGACATCAACATGCATCATTTCAGGATGTTTATTCTTCATTTCCTTTCAATTGTGTCCATTTTCTTCATTTGTATATATAACACACATGTTGAGTTTTTGGGGATTCTGGTTATGTTCTGCTGTTGAGAGTGGCATACAATTGCTTCATTCATTGTATCAGGAAACAGACAGGCCAGCACAAAAGGTTAGACTTCATATACGAACCACCAGAGACTATGTAAACATTCTGATTGTCAAGATACTAGAGCAAACCAAGGAATGCAAGTTTGATGTTCGTATTAAAAAAAAGGTTTAATTTCATCATCTTTCCTGGAACATCCATCCTCTAAGTACTGTGTTTTTATGAAGCAGGCTTACTGAGATCTAAGATCTTTTGAGACATTCTATTCCCATTAGGCACTGTGTCTTAAAACACAATAACAGGCCACAACTTCCTAATTATTTCAGTAACCTAATGAAGGGTGCAGCTGTCGCCAAGTTGACTTCTGAACCCTGGGATGAGATTAAAGTTAAGACTGAGGATTTGTGCTTTGGTTGAATGGGCAAGAGCTGAGTGACTGGATTAAGAAGTACATTTGGGGGAAAAGGTGGGACCCAGAATGAGTGAATCGCTGTATACCAAACCTCAGTTCTTATATATTAATATAATATATTAAATATTAAGATGTCTCATTATTCGATATCTTAAAAAAACAAAACAGATGTAATTGCCCAAGAACAAACAAAAGTATGATCAAATGAAGAAAGCACATGAGTTGAATTATTAGGGATAATTTCCTTGCAACATGTTTTATGAGACCACAGCTTCAGGAATGGGGAATCTTCTATTCAGGGGCACTTTTAAAGCACAACAACCCTTATTTATAGTCAGGTTCTAAACTGCAGTGTTACCAACTTTAAGCCTTTAAGCCAACTGTTAGCCTGATATCATCAGATCTCAGAAGCTGGGAAAGGCTGGGCCTGGTCAATGTCAAGACCTCTGAAGACAGCTAGGATGGAGCTGTAAGGGATGTTAGTGGACCAGTAGGTGGTGCTCTTTCCTCTGGATCTAAATGTTCAAACCAATATTATTCTAGCATGTTTACTCATCACACCATCCTGTAGTAGAAGACTACTTCAGGTGAGATGTCATACTGCGGTTCTGCCTACTGGGTGATTAAAGATCCAATGACACTGTTTGAAAGGAGATTAAGGCATGAGGTATAGTTGTGTTCTCAGTATTTTAAATTATCTTAAATTTGACTCCAGGCCTGTGCAATCTGTTCTACTTAAAGTACCCCTTGAGTCCATTTTCAATGCAATTTCTCACTTCTTCACCTAAATCTGCCTATCTGTTGTGAAGTGGAACTGCTGCTTGTCATCACTTCAGTGGCAAATAAAGAGGGAGAATATTCTGGGATGAAAAGCATTACATAAACACAATTAATTATTATAATAAGAAAGCTAATGGCCATGCAATCATTCTATTGTTGATCTGATTCCTTGGTCTGATGCCTTTGGGTTTCAAAGTGCTAGGCTGCTTCCCGAACATTCTTTCTCAATGGGGCTTGGTCAAGTGCCAGACTTTCTGAGGAGTTAATATGCGTTGCATTAAATCATGTTTGGTTTTGTCACCTTTGCCTCCAAAATGCTTCTTTTGGCCTCTTCTGAACTGGAAGCTCCTAATGATAGTACCAGTCAATGTAAATCTCCATTTCAGCTTTGTGAAAGCCCAGCTGGAGAGATTAGAAAAGAAGCACAAAGTCTGTTTTGACTTCTTAGTGTGCACTACATTGTCTAAAGTCACAGTGAGTCCAACAGCTGTCTTGGCAGGGTGTGAACTGCTTCCCTGGCAGACTGGGGTGGTAAAATAAGAGAGGAGAAAAAGACTGCTTTGCTTTGCCTCCAACTGCTTTCAGTAAATAAAAAACCCAAAGTCTGTAAATCAAATGCTCTCTTTGAAGACTTTTAATGTGGCACTGAACTTGAACAGAGTCGAGTTCAAACTGCTCTGTAATGGAAGGTACCATTTGCTGTGTCACATTACTTATCCATCCATGCATGCCTGACTTCTTTCAAGTCAGTGTGCTCAGATAGGCTCAGCAAAGAATGTAAACTCAGGAAAGCTGCAGCCACAATTGGGAACAGAAAAAGCCAGGTCTTAATGAAGAAGAAGGTACAGTAGCTCTGCTCTTGGGAGACGTTAGCAGGCCCAATATGAGCCCCACAGAAATGGTCACTAAATCTACATTCTTTTTGCTCTTGGATTACGCCTACCATTCCATAACAGAGGAATGCAAAACAATTTAGCTTTTAGTATCTTTTTCATTTCTTACTAAGATACAGTATATAACTGATTCCAGCAAGATGTGAGTGCTCCTGGTAGAGATACATACACATGAAATTTGTCATGCTTTAAAATACAAATGTGATATAAGTTGCTTTATCCAAAATGCTTTAACTGCATTTGAAATGACTCAATTACTGACAGTGCTGCACACAGGCCCATGGGTTAAGAGGAAGAAAAGCCTTGCTTTACTTTACTTGACTTTATCTAAACTGTTTAGCTATGAAGCTGAGGAATGAGATTTTTAATGGTTCATAGCCATATCTTTCCCACACTTAATATCTATCTAACATGTTGAGGATGTGTATTGGCAAAGCACAGCATTTACAATATTCAAGGATGTGGCCTAACGTGTGAATTTGCAAGTTAGGAAATGAGTAATTCTGATTTGTTTCTTAATAATAAACCTCAGCCATTGAAAACAAAACAGAGGAAAACAGCAGTGTGTGCTCACTGCATTGCTCCATACAACAAGGCAAGCGGAAGAAACCTGAAGATTAAAATGGTAAGCTAAACACAAACAACCCAAAATTAAAACGTGTAGCTGGATAACAGTTTTTTTTCCTCTCTTAGGAAACTGGCCATTTTTAGTAACTAAATGTTTTCTTTTGTTTCTCCAGACAATGGTCTTTTGAGACGAAATCCGGAAGCTTTTAAACTGTCTCGCTATTAAAAGACAAAATGAACATCATGCAGCATTAACAGTGTTTGCACTGTTTTCTGACTGAGCCCCTTTTTCTTCTCTTTACAAAACCCCAGGAACTAAAGGTCATGGCTGGACTAATGTTCTGCTTTGATTGGGACACAAGAACTTTACAAAATCACACCTGCGTACATCCCCAGACATTATTTAAAGTTTTTTGCTAGAGGATCCTGCCTGTAGAAGGTTTCCTGCACAGAGCTCCTTAATAGATGGAGCAGCAAAGCCTACAGCAATAGGCTTCTGGTAGGAAGAACTAACAGAAAACTAAGATTGCATAGCATGCGGATGCTGTGGTTAGGAGAGCACTGAATCTTAATACTGGAAGAACAATATGATACGAGACCCCCTCAAAGAAATCTTTCATGACAAAGTCCCAAAATATTTTCGGTTCGACTCCGGTTGTCAGTTTGAGAAAAACAATCTTTGAATATTCAGAATCTGCAGACTGGGAAAGCAGTAATTTGGCACAGATATGACAAGGACTGTAACTGTCTACACTGTCTGTTAAAGAAACATTTTTGTAAACAGCACTGCAGACGACAGATGACAACCATCTTCAGGAAATGGAGTGCGAGTCAATTTAATCTTGAAGAGTTGTACAATTTCAAAAGAATGGAACAGCCAAAATGCCGAAACCCTGTAGACACCTTTGGCACAAAACAGAATCCCAAACTGTCTGCCTTCCCACATCCCACAGATCTAAAAATACATCCTTAAGAGAATAAACAGATTGAGGCATTAGAACGTTGTGGTTTGGAAAGAAGACATAATAAAAACTGTCTACTTAACAATTTCCGAAATTCGCCAAATCTTTTAGCTACTTTTCTTTTTAAAGAAAAAGAACAATGCTAGCCACTGTGATACCAAATGATGAGTCTCAGTCTCATTTTATAGTCAAGAGATAGAATCTTATAATGATTCAAATTAAAAAATTCAAAACATCTTAGTCAGTGTTGCCTGAAGAAAAAATTGTAGTTTGTGCAGAAATGTAAATAAATTAGTATACCACTTTTCTCCCTTTTCCAGTGATGAGAATGAAAGTTACCCATTTTATATCCCGAGTCTCAATCCTCTGAGACATGGAATTCAGTTTTATCTGAACAAAGCCATCAAGAATTTTATGTTAGAGGGATTGTGGGAGGAAAGCAAAGGAGAACGTGATTATTTCTCTGTGCTGTTATATTGTTTCCCCAAAAAACAATTAAAGGGATTAATTGACATCACATTCCTTAAGAGAAGCTACAGTCATCAAGGGAAATATGCTACATCAGTGTTTCCCAGAGTGCTTGCAATCTCCAGAGCCACACCCTACACCTCAGCAGTTTGTGCCAAGCAGTTGGCCTGGAATCAAGTCACCAGAGCCATCTGTGACCAGGACAGAATATAATCAAGCTGTTGAGGTCACTGTCTGAAAGGAATAAGGCTGACCTACTCTCCCCCTAGTTTTCGTGGGTGGCCATCCTTCAATATATACCAGCTGGAACAGTTGATCGCTACACTTCAGAATTCGAGACAGCTGTTTGACAAAGGAATGTCCAGTTCTGTAATTGTTATTTAACTACTGTACAGCACTTAATTAGAAAGGACAGAAAAACCTTCCATGATGACTTATAATGACCATGATGCACTTGGAAGAGACTTAATAATAGTGCTGCGTATAATTATCTTTTGATCCCGCATTTAACATTTTGTGTTGCTGGTGTGGGCATTGGGGATGCCATAGTAACCAAGTATAATAGGCGGGTCTAAGGAAAACAGATACCAATGCAGCCATAAGGTACAAAACCGGTGGTCTTTACTTACAATGTGGTTGAAAAGCAAAACAAATGCCCATGTTCCTCTTTGAGCTACTAACTAAACTTGTGTTTCTCTTCATCATTAACCAAGACACTAAATTACTTACCTGTTTCAAAATTAAGCATTCATGTTACCCCGACTCACAGCTGCACAGTCCAAGAAAGGGTCCATTGACCATCCCATACAGGATCCTCCATTCTTTTTCCCCCTCTGGCTTGCTGTTTTTTTTTAAACCATTACCTAACCAATCATCTTCTCCCAACTAGTCAGGTGACTGAGGATGGCAGAACATTCTCCACAGCTTTCTGGGGAATGTAGTTCAAGACAGAGTGGCCATCTTGCCTCAACCTGTCATCCCTTCACACTGGGCTTACAAGCTCCATAAGCAGCTCCTGTAGTCAACCATCTATAAAAAACAAATATTTAGTACTCTACTAATAATAAAACATGATTATATAATTAACGACTTATTTGACTAATACTTTCATTCAAAACGACTTCCATGGAATAAAAATAACCTATTTTTATTATTACACACGTGGTTTTAAGGTTAGGATTTCAGGACCAGTTTAGGCCAAGTGTCTTGCTTATGGGAACAGTAACAGTGGCCCATATCTGATCTGGACCCTCAACGCTCCAGTTAGGAGTCAAGATCCCTAGCCCACTAATCCACAATACCCTGTGCGTCCAGTGTTGTGACTTATTCCCCTCTGCTATTATTGCTCTTACAAAATATCCTTCACAAAGCCTGGACAGAAAACTAGTAATGAGTAGTAGGCAATCCCATACATTGCTGTAGTGCAAAACCTAAATTTGTATTTTTTTAAATTAGGGTGTTCAGTATGATACTGAAATTAAATGAATTGATACCAGTGGCATCATGGCCAGAAAACTAAGATGAAACAATACTAAAGTCAACATGGATAAATAGCTGGGATACATGGAAGAGATGTGCGAATTTGATTTTGCCAGTGAAACTGAAGCTGTGTTATGTAGAAACGCACCTCTTGTTTCCAATGCTGTAGTCAGCCCTAAAACAAGTGTCCTCTTTGGCACTTGCCATCATGCTAGCAGAACTGCGTGGTGATCCTCAAACCCTGAGATCCTCATTCCGGTATAGCGCTCCGTTTGCATCCCCTGGTTGTTCTGTCACTGTAGATTCTGAAGAGGTCCAATCTGTTAGCTTTGTCAGTGCCTTTAAGGCTTTTCAAAACCTAAATCAGGTCTCTTCAGTATGCTGTATTCAAACTAAGAAGAAACAGTTATTTTATATCAGTCACAATGGGACATCTCTTTAAGTCCAGTGCAGTAGTTCAGCTAGATCCTAATGAAAGGGATAGAGAGATGAAATGTGTGAGCAGTACTTGGTGTGACTCTCCTAGTTGAGGGAATGACAGTCTAGCCAAGGAGTGAGCTAGGGAGTTTGCTGTAAGGGTGAAGGTAAGGAGGTTGGTGGGATGAGAAAGAGAAATACGTTAAGAAAAGTGAAACTGACTGGGTGCGAGACTTGTGTACATAGAGTGGAAGTGTGGGTCTAACTTTCCTCCCGAATTTCTCTTATAAACAAATTAACTGCCGGTTTCCCTCATTCCCCCTCACACCTGAAGAAGGCTCCACAGCCGAAACTATCTCTTTCCTTTTCCTTTCAGCGTGGAATAAACCCTTACCTGTTCCTTCTCATACAAACTCCTTGAATGTATCTGGTCACTTTCCTTTTTCGATTCCAGAGCAGCTTATCTATTTAATAAAATGCAAAGCAGGAAATCAAAGAAAATACAGTGCGTATGTTTTGTTTGGACTACTCCTTTTTTTTCAACTGGTGTCTCAATGATGAAATTAAAAACATTCTGATATATTTATGAGGGAAAACTCAGCATTCCTCATATTCTATACATCCAAGACAGAACCGGTTAAACTTAATTCCTTTAATGAAAAATGTTTTTTTTATTCTGTGCTACTGGAATATGCACTCATACTGTACATTAACATTGAGGATTCAGGCAATTTTAAATAGATTTCACAATTGAAAGCTTCTCAATTAAAAGGAATGTTATTTCAAGGTTGTTGTGATGCATTCACTTTTTTTAATTAGAAACTCATAAAAAGCATATTATCTCCAGTCACTTTGATTTCACAGCTATGGCTAGACTCTGGGTCTCCATTTCCACATCTATGCAAATCATATGGATGAAATAACTTAACCAACAGTCAGCTAAGCCAAAGGACCCAGAGGTATATGATTTCAAAGCCTTTATTTCCTTCCCAGTCCTAGCCATGAAACAATAAAGATCTCCAAGCATGACCACAAGCTAGGACTGCTCATGGTCTACCATGACCCTGTCAGTCAACAGGCCTTGGAGGCTTGCTTGGAAAAGAAATACGTCTCTTCCCAGCAGCCCTGAATTCTGGGGCTCTGAGCTAGCCACACAAGGGACACCTCTTGAACTGCATGTTGCTTGGCAACTCAAAACCCTTTACAGTTTAAAGCAGCAAAGTAACAGCAGTCCCTAGCCAAATGGTTCTTACCTTCAAGGAACTCTTATGAAAAAAATTGAAATGTCCAAACTTTCATTCATAATGCTGAATATTTACAAGCCGCTGTTCGGAAAACTGCATTCCTGAAACTTGCATCAGTAGCAATTTTTGAAACCAGCTTTATAACAAATAATGTGGGTACCAGCGAATATTCACCTCTTACCACTATAAATATAGGGCCTTCCCACAAAGAGATTACCTGAGAAACTGGTCCTCACATTTAGACCCTAAACTTTATTTCAAAGCTTTTAAACAATCGATAGGAAGCCAATATATATATATTTTTAGTTTAAAACAAGGTCATGCAAGCTTGTGTTTTTTTTGCTGAGAAAAGGTGGAATCTTCATATTTGACAATGAAGAAGGAGCTCTGAACCACTTGTTTTATGCTCCTAATTATATTCTCTTCAAGACTGATTCTGCTTCCAAGTAAAATGAGACCATTTGTTAGTAACTACCTGGTAATGAAGTGTCAACGTCTGTGGCCTGCAAACATTAAGGGATTTGGGTTTTCTAGCATTTATGCACCTTTCACACATTATCAGTGATTACGGGTTGTTCCCTGGTGATTTGCCACCCAGGCCTGCTGAATTATCTGCAGTAGCAAGGCCCTCTGAGTGCTGGCATGCATCACGTCTGTCAGCAGGCTACTGTGCCTGGCCTTTGTTCTGTGGCTGAAGAGAGAGGGCTGCTGCCTGTCTGGAGACAACCAGGGTGCAGTGTGGCCTGCGGATAAAAACATGGAAGTGGTTTTCAAATAGCAGTATGAGAAGAAAGCATGAGGTGCACACATTGTGACACAGGAACACTTCTTACTGTTATCAGATCAAACCTTTTGCTAGAAAAAACAACCCATTAAAACACTGGTTAAAATGTGTGATTCAGTGCCGTCTCAATTTACAACTTTTAGTACACAAAAATACCGTATTAGTCATATGAATGTGCACTGAATATCACAGGTCTCTGATATTGCACTGATCTGTTCTATTACAACTAGACTAATATGAAGCCTAGGGGTTTGTATGAGACAGCAGGGTGTGCCTTTTTTGTTTTCAGAGCACTGCAGTGAGCTCTCTGCAAACACTGAAGTCAGGAGCTCCTTCTCCCAGTTGTCTGGTGTACAGCGCCCCCCTCCCTCACCCCCTCCTTCACATTAGCATTCTGAACAGGCCAGCACTGCCTTGTCTCTGACGTCACAGCCAGACAGATC
Source organism: Lepisosteus platostomus (assembly GCF_059453375.1). Classification (NCBI taxonomy): domain Eukaryota; kingdom Metazoa; phylum Chordata; class Actinopteri; order Semionotiformes; family Lepisosteidae; genus Lepisosteus; species Lepisosteus platostomus. The sequence goes on from NC_142629.1 coordinate 7,389,661, forward strand.
AAGGGAAGCACAGATAAAGACACACACACACATCAGTGAGCCGATTGTCTGGTAAACAGTTTACTGCAGATATTGATTATTGAACACTTTAACTTAATAAATCACCCTTAAAATGTTGCAGGTCTAATCATACTAGGTTTGCATGGCGCCATATTTATTTTCAATTAATTATGACTCGCATAATATGCAGAGTTCGCTGATCCTTCAACAGGAAGCTCTAAGGACTTTGGCTTCTTCAAACGACACCCCCCTGCAGGGAATAACTGTGAGATACAATATAATTAATACTAAATTAAAAGTATTTGCACAGTGAGCTTTAATTTCCTTCAGGTTGTGTATTTTCTTCTTCACATATTCATCAACAAATGACAGACTGAAGTCACAGCATAATTATAGACAGATTTTCATTCTGGAGTTCATGCTTCCCCTCTCTTATCGGAAGATTACAAGTCCCACAGTCATGGTATATATTAAAGTGATCTGAAATGTTCTGCACATTTTGAAGAGGAGTGATCATGTTACTTTTGTCTCAAATGGTCTCCAATAAGCTGCCTTTTTTAATCAGGCTGTGATGTGAGACCACAGATGGTGAGAGATGGTGAATGATTTCTTGCAGTAAAATGCATCTGTCAGCAGCAGACAGGCTCCGATCCCAGAGAAAATTCCCCAAGTTTAAGTTTTAATGTAAGAATTAGCAAGCAAAGCCTAGAAGGTACATGTTGAAGGTACAAGAAAGAGTAGTTAATTAGATTCTTGTCAACTAATTATTGTAATAATTATTCTGAACAATCATTTAAATCATGGGAAATGTCTATTTTACACCTTGGCTCCCCTCAATCCTTGTCAATCTTGTCAAGCTAACCTTAGATGATTTTCAAAAACAAGACGAACATTTTTTATTAAAAAAACTGACTCAAAGAAAACAAATACTTCAGTGTCCTCGAAAAAACAAAACACTTTATTTACAAAACAGGGAATCTTTTTTTTTTAAAACAGGACAAGTTATACTCTAACAGTGAAACAGTAATAAGCCAACTTCAAATTCTGATTTAATGCAGGTTTCCATTTTCAGTGTGCAAATGATCTAATTTTAAGGCAAGTACTAAAGCACGCTTCAGAGAGTCCTTCGTGTGTACAAGACGTACTCAGACACTAGTTGAGCAGAGCAAGGAAGTATGTTCTAAACACCCTTTGGAGGACATAATCCTGACCTTCTCCCTTTAAGATACTGGGACATTTTGTTGTGACAACTTTCTGAATGCCAGTATTCCCTGAATTTCAAATTAATACCACTTAAACACTGCCTGAACTGGAGATGAGAAAGAATCAGTGTGCCACGCTATTGAGAGAAATTATTATATTTAACTTATTTTAGCCTAACTCAAACTCCAAGAAGCACTACAATTAATGTAAAATTAGCATTTTTGATATGGTTTGTATTAAACAGTCTTCTTACCAACACCCACATATGATGGGTTGTGGTTATGCTATTAACTGATTCTGGAGCTTTAGACTGGTCACTGTTCTGTCAAATGTCTACACAGTACACTGTCATCTTCAACAGAACAGGGGTGATTACAGACACTCAGCTTGACCTTAAAGAGAAGCCAATACCTCAAACGCCTTTTGCTGTCTGGTCACTGGAAGAAAATACCCACATTTTAATTTCTAGGAAGCCATCTTTCTCACATTTCTATTGTATTTAAAGGTACAATCCTGTTTTCCACTGCTCAGAATAACTGAATTTATCTCTTCTTGCACTGCTGCTTTGCCTTCACACAATGACTTGAACTTACGAGGTACTATACTTCGATCGTGAGTACCACCACTCAGCAAAATACATTTTGTGCTTGTTCCTCCACATCGCTGGCCCCACCTTAGCGAGGTCACACTTGCAAATAAGATGAAATCCAAGATTAATTATAAAAGCAGCGGAGACTTTAAGGAAGCAAAACTGACCTCGTCAATGTCAGACACAAAGACGCAAGATAAAACACCTGGAAATAATGAGATGAGTGGGGAAAAATAACTGATTTAATGCTACAGTTATACAAAAGTCCTTTAAAAATCCATAAACCGCACAGTGTTTCTATCTGTAAATTTGTAAGTTTTCTCGCCTGAGGTATTCTACTATGCAGACTGGCATTTGACATAAGATCAGTCGCACATATCACATCTTCTCTTGTTCAAGGGTACTACACTAATTACAACTATTGTTTACATGGCTCAAAAATACAAAGCGATCAAGTACAAAATGAAGGGTGTAATTAAAAGGACTTGATGTTCACGTTTTTTTTTTCACGTAAAAAGACTGTAGTTAAAGGTGATAAAATGATGTGGGTTTTGGCAAGCAAGCTCTTTGAGATATATGCACTATAACAGGGGTGAAAATGTCAGCTACAGCATTAATTTGAGGACAGAAGTATCCATCCTGCTAAAAAGAAACAGTGTAAGCAAAATAAAGGAAAAGAAAGACATACACATCAAGCATACTTCTAGATTTTAAATTCAAGATGATTAATAAAAGGTATCTTTGCAATCTTTTAAACAAATGATTAGTTAGATGACGTTTTAAAACCCTGGAAGCACATCTCATGTTATCCAGCAGTAATCCATTTGCTCCTCAGAATGTGGGCAGAATTCAGGCTGGCCCGCTGTGTTTGCAGGTCTAACTGCTGCAGTAGTGTTTAACTCAGAAAGAACTGCCCTCTAAAACCATTGCCCATGTCGAACAGAAGACACAAGCACAAGCACTCCCCCAGGGAAACAAACACACCTGATGAAGCTGTTCCTTTTCAGCAGTGTGGCCTCAGCCTGCTCTCGGCAGGTAAAAGAGATCACAGAGACTTGAATCCACAGAGCTAAACTTCCATTAATATTTTTATTTGCCCACAGTCTGGGAAAAAAAAAAACGAATTCACCCAGCACTCCCATCCCGAACTGCAACGAGAGACTGGGCATCCAGCTTCTTTGTCCACTGATCCCTGTGCTGCAGCCACCACCACAGAAGAGAGAGGAACCAGCACCCACGGGGGCCCAGTGACTGTCCAGTGTGGAACCAGAGCGAGAAACTCTACAAGGGCCGGAAGAAGGGGTGGTGGGGTCCATAGTGCATAGGCAAATTTAAGTCCAAGTTTAGGTTCGGGAGCACGTAATTGACCGGGAGGTTTGGCAGTGGGGGGACGTAGGGGGCAGGGATGGGCATGTTCATGGGCTGGGGGGGTAGGCGGGGCAGCATCATGTGGGGGGGCAGCAGTGGCGGCCCCTGCAGCAGGTGCTGGGGGGCCGGCGGCGGATCCAGAGGAATCCGAGCGCCGGGGTCTGCAGCGCGGGGCAGCTTGGGCGGGAGAGCCTCCGGGGGCGGGCCCACTCGCTTGAGGGTGTTCTCTGGAGGGAGGGGAACAGAGAGGGTAAGAACGGGGCAGAGAAGGACGATCTGCTGCAGTTGGTCAACACTCATGAAAGTTAGGTGTGAAGAACATTACTGATTGCCAGTTTAAGAAATTTGCAAAGAGTTACAGACTTGTCTAAGGAGCTATAATTATAAATCTCCAATGTGAGCTTTACAGTATTTTTTCCAAGCAGAGGATTCTACTCCAATTCAGTGTAGCATTGAGGATTCAGTATGGCTTCATTAAGTGGATTTAAATTAAGATCCACTTTTTGGATCTTAAGGCTTCTATTCTTTGAACACAGGGTTTGGCCATATGTGGTGCTTAAACCGAGCGACTGGGACTCACCTGAATTCTTCTTTCGCAGCTCCTCTTCGGCTTCCCTCTGAATCTCCTGAATTATTCTTTCATCGTCTTGCTGTGAAACAAGAGGCGCGTTTGAAATATTTTATGCAGGCTCAAATTCGAAACGTGCAAGACTTCATGTAGTTCCAGCCAAGTACACCACTTTTACAAAAGAAATGCCACATTGCACATGTGAAATGACAGGCAAGTGCATAATCAGAAAAAAGCAAATGACAAACAAGGAACGAGAAAAGACCAGGGGTTTTCATAGTTGATTTTAGAAAGAAAAAGCGCCACTGCTTTATTATTTTTTCCAAATATTTTATAACAATTTTTAAAACTTTGCAATTTTCCTAATGGCTGTCTGCTCAACTGCTAATTGCTGCCTATCTAACTGACAAGCCAGTTTGATCCTCCTGGTGCAGATTACAGAGCATATGGAAGACAATGGGACAGCAGCCAGCACTAACAAGCAAACAATATAGAAGGCCAGTAAGGCACAGCAGGCTCAGTCACTGGTGTGCTACGTCTTGTGATTTAGGACAGGTCTAGGTCTTCAGACAACACTGAAAAATCACCCTACAAGCTGTGACTTTAACAGGGAAACTTATAATAGGGTAAATGGGGAAAAAAGCATGGATTGGAATATCATGTACTTTCATTTTACAATATTTAATACAAGTAATAAAACAAAAGAATCTCACAGAATATGATACAAGAAATATTTTGTGCCAGTCTTATTCTGAAAACTAAGCAGATTTAAGGCTTGTAAAACAAATGACCTATTTGTATTATAAATATTAGCTAAAAATAGCACACCAGACTTAATATTCCTTGATGAGACAGTCTTTGCAAAAGCGATCAGCAGTTGAAAACCATACATGTCACACTGCTGATGTCTGCAGACACTCCTGGGATGTGGCTGCTGAACTGTTAATCCATCAGAATAGAAATACTTAAATCGCTACAGCTAGTACATTTCTAAGGCTTCAAAGAATTGCAGTTCGGCTGCTATCTTGAACTAAATGTGGCCCACAAATCTACCACAAGTGTAATTCCTCCAAACAAAACACGAATGAGACAGATCTATCACTTAATTATTGGATTTAAATTCATTTTAAATGTTGGGATCATCGCTGGTTTGAGAACCAACATTAATGTGCAGTAAAGCAAATCTTGTAAACAAAACCACACACAATTAAGTACTCCCACAAAGATGGTTTTACATTATTCTATAGCAGTTAATCAAAGTTCCTGGTATAGTACCTTTCAAATGCATCATATTAGTGCAATCTTTTACAAGCTGAAAAAAAGCCAAATATTTTGCCTGTTGATGCAGTAGGTTTGAAAGGATGATACAGTAATTATGTTCTGCAGTAGACAGTAGTCCTGCCAATCATGTCTTTCACGGCTGTTGCCGTGAGTACTATATCACTTTAAATGTATCCAATGGGAACCTTTTTAAAACTTCAACAAATCTAATAATTTGTAAAGATCACAAAGTAGTAGCAGTAGGAAGTGGGATTGCACTTCTGAGAGACATGGGCCTTAAATGTGAGACAAGGGTGATGCAAGATATGATTTAGTTCATTTTAATTTGGCAAAAATGAAAGATTTAAATCACAAAGACTTGTTTAATGATGTAAGACTAATGAAATAAAGGGAAAAAATCCTAGTCTATGGCAATAAATATTTAAATTCTAAAATGCTTTATAAGACTCAAGTAAGAATGTTCTTTTCTTCTCCAAAAAAGTTACAATTTACTTCCTGATTAAATTTAATTGCACTTAGACACAGCATGACACACTAAACTGTGATACTGATGTAAGTAATCTCAGACATGCCCTTTCTCACGAACTGAGCATGGACAGATTAAGTTTCACACTCTAACGTTTAGCCATTTGTTCTGCAAGAAACATTCAGAAATTAGCAATAGTTTCCCAAAATCATTTCACAGCAAAGTGCAAATGCTGGATATAGAAGGTGTTTTGTAGAATAAGCCTTGATAATAAAAGGTAACAGTTCCCTAAGGCTTGGTAAATCAATTTGACTGTAGGGAAAGCCTATACTAAAGTAATTAAATAGCAATATACAACTGTTAACTGGGTTTACTTTACAAAGTGTCTTAAATTCAGTTTAAAACATTATGGCTTTAAACTAACAGGATCAGATACTTGTAACTAAAGCTCTACATCTTTCAATTCAAACAAGTCCAGCATGACTGTGGGTCTTCCAGTCTAAGAAATCACTACAAGCTAAAACTATTCATTGCCTACCTCTCTCAGGAGTTGAAATAAGTCATCATCAGAACATCTGATAAAGTTTCAGGCTATACTGCATACTGTATATATATATACATGGAAACTCTTTAGGAGGAACCAGATTTGCAAAAACGTATTGTTTTTACTTATTCACTACAGGAGTGGTTGTCAAACTACAGGACCTATCTCAAAGCTTAAGGGGACAAACGTTTGGTTTGTATAGTGCTAGTGTAACAAAAACAACAAATAATATAATAGCACATCCTACTAGTGCTGTGTTTTTAAACCTACAAAAGCAGTTTCATAGAAATCATGTAGGTTTTTTTGGTACGTTTACTTGGAAACGTTTACTAAGGAGAGAATGAAAACATTGAAATCAATGGTCCAAATTATTTATGATGATTAATACCAAGATACATATTGCTTTAAAAAAAAAGATGCAACAGTTAAATTAAAGGCATTCTTAACTTCCTCAGAAAAAGGACTTCAGCTGTAGTACATAAGAATGATTACAAGTAGATCAAATTTAGCTCATCTAACTCTTATGTTTTGAAGTATTTAACTGATCCAAGGATCTCATCCATGTGTTACTTGAAAGAAGCCTGGGTATCAGCATCAACAACATAGCTGGGTAACTTGTTGCCATCAACCTCCTCTTTTAAGTTTTAAATACACTTTTCTGCAGTTTCCACTTGTGTCCCCTGGTTGGTGTTTCACTGTTGATTCTGACGGAGTCCACTGCATTCTCTATTCAAGATTATAGAAGTTCACAGCTTTTAGTCTGTCTAATTTTTAGTCAGGACAGGACACTCCTTTAAGGAATGCATCAGTTCTGCCCTTTCCTGGATAGATTCCAAAGCAGCCAAACTTTCTTGCATTATGGCACTCAATAATGCACACAATATACCTGAAAATGAGGTTATTATTAGCACATTGTCCAATTTTAACATAATATCCCTTCACCTGAATTCTGTGCTTTCAACAATCTTATTTGATTTCTGTTGCTCCCCCACAGAGTTCAGAAGATGACAATGGAGCATCAATATAAACACCCAAGTCTGACTACACAAGCTTGGTAGTCTTTCTGTAACTCTTTTGAAACTCCTACAGCATCTGCTAAACCAACTATGCTAATATGCATCCAGTTAACTAGACAGCATTGACAAGAAAAAGAAAAGTGTCAGATCTTTGTATAGTATGCTGCCCACAAATGGGTTTTGTTAGGGCATTTCCGCCCATGATAACTGGATTTAATTATAGGCAGTAAAACATTTTAATAGTCTGAGAGATTGTTATATATTAATCACCATTCTAAGTTTAAATCTAAGCGTCTGTATTTATGGATATTGTCTTAAAAAGTTTATATGTAGTGACTGAATGGTCCACTTGCAGTTTTAGCATGTGCTGTGAACACAACGCTACATGAATTCTGGGAAGAACTGTTTCAGAAGATAAGCAGCACACTGGATATCTGTGCTACAACCTGGATCATGGTTGTTTGGCCCTCAAACACCTTTAAATTACACCTGGAAATAGCCAGATGACGCCTCTCGGGACTCGGCTTTTGGGCGACGCCTTACAGAAAAAGTTTGAGAACCACTTCTGCAGCTGCAAAGCCTGGACTGGAAAAGGCCACTTGCACTGACACCGAGTTGAAACAGAGGATTTGTCTCCTTCTCTCTGAGGACTTACTGTGGGGTCTGTCCACAGAGAGCACTTCTTGCAGTGGCGGCACTGGGCTCCAGGGGAGCGGGCGTGTTGGCAGAAGTGGTTGTAGCCGTTGATGGGCTCTCTGCAGAGGTAGCACATGTAGGCACCACAGCGACAGGACATCCTGTTGCAGCCCTCGGACTTCACCAGGCCCGTTCCGCATTTGTGACACTTCCTGACCCGAGCAGCTGTCATCTTCTCCTCACTGGTCAAAGAATTCAAGACATTAAAAAGCAGTTCAAGTGTTTAAACAACCTACATGGGGATTTCATCGTCTGACATCTCTTATCCAACACGTCAAATGTGTTTTCCCTGACTGCATGGGGGGCATTTTATTTTGTCTTAGGACTTGCAAAATAACTCATGGGAACTAAACTGAACTGACTTTCAAAACTGAACCCACACAGAATAGTATGAACTTGATTTATGTATGAATAATGTAGTCATTATCAAATTGATGTCACTAACACTGCATTTAATATCTACTGTATATATCATACAAAAAGGATTTAACATAAAAGTCTGGGATAAATGTCTCTCTCCTTCAAAGTTATATTAAGTACAATAGAGTGTTTTCCTGTCAGATGGTTAAGGATGTATTTAAGTTGCAGGACATGGTGGAAACAGGAAATTTGGTCTGCAACCCAGCTGCATCCTCCCACAGTACCGTGAAAGCTGCAGGAAGCCCTCTGCATAGACCTATTTCCTATTCAAACTGCATGAGAGCTGTGAAAACACACAAAAATTCAAAGGAAAAACGTGGACATGGCAGACTTTGGAGCCACTAAAACTATCCCTTTTCTGAAATGCGTTTGCTTAAGGCTTTTTCAGCGTTTCTCCCTGATCAACATATTTCTGGTTGACAGCATTCAACAACGAGTTGAACAGAAACTGCAAATACAATACTCTCCTCAAATGGCTTAAAACACAACACAACTACTGCCATCCTCTGGCACATTCTGAATGACTACCAATTGAACTGAGGGGGTTTAAACAGCTACAGGAAAGAAAAGACTGCATTTATGTTTGAAGGGGGTGGGGGCAGGGTGTCTGGACTAACACTGCTGATGCAGATTCTGGTCCAAACTGGTGTGAAAAAAAAATTGGAACACCTGCCCCAAGGCCATATAAAGGGTAATGCAGCCCTTAATATTTATGATCTGCAAGTCAACTACAGAAGCCTAAATAATATATGAGCATACGATTGAAATGGTTTCCTAGTCAAATAATGGCTTTAAAAACAAAAACACACATGGCACACACACTTACAAAGCCACCCTGAGGCGAATCTCGTCTTTCTCTGCGACTTGTTCACATGTCAGGTCCATATGATCCTTCCAGAGGATCTGGCACTTCCGACAGGTCTCCTGATGATGGGAAGAGAAAAGTGGGGGGTTTAAACAGTCTAAAACACGTAGTTCTTTTCTATCAGGTACACTAATATATTCAACTGCCCTGCTCTAAAGGCTAGTGCAGCTGGCTGTAATAAAGATGCCCCAATGACTGTTGACTGATTTGGGCACTTCTGAGTGGCTCTGATGCTGCATCACAGTTTTATTGTAATAAACCCTCAGGTAGAAAGTCATTGGCAGCCAACTGCTTTCCATGCGGTTCCGGTTAAACCCATTTCATGCAAAAAAAAAAATTAAAAGGAGGTAACTTCTTCAGAAATATAATTAACACAACCCCCCATGGTACATCTGCCATCACAGGCCTGGGTGAACACATGTGAGCCCACAGGCAAATTGCTAATGGAATTCTTCTTGTGCACTTAGAGGTGAGGTACAGGACAGACTGCGAGCGACTCATTATCAAGCTGTCACAAATCTGAACAGAAGAAAGAGTAGTGGCAAAACAGTGATCGGCATATGCAGCAGTCCTGCAAAAAACAAAACCATAGAGAAAGAAAGAGGTCACAACTTCCAGCGTTTTAGGTCGGTTTTGTTTTTTAAAGCGACATCTATTGTACTGATGTTTTTTTTTTAAATTATTGCAATCCATATTTTTGTCCAGCATTTAAAATTTTAAGACAAGCAGAAACAAAATGTTTAAAATGGGAATCTTTTACAGGGTATTAAATCTATCAAAGATAAATTATGAAAAGAAAAATAATCCAAAAATTTCAGTCTTTTCTAGCCTGCAAGTATAATGTAGGCTTGTTGCTTAGAGACACTGTTCTCCATTTGTATTCTTGGTCCTGTCAGCCTGTGATTTTCTTTGCTCTTTCATGAGGCTGTCACAGACATGGGTGTCCACTACACAGGGACTACTGCTCCTTGGCTAACAAGGAAAATGTGAGCTCTGAATCATTAGCATCATTTCAACAAAACATGTGCACACAACAACAATAAAAATAACAAGCCTGCTCACACGTTTTCCTTTGTAAGAACTAACCTAATGAGAGAGAGTGCTGTGTTAATTCAATAAATTTTTGTTGCCTAGCAATCTCCCACAAAAGGTGAGTGGATAAGTCCTGTATTTTAAATGACTTCTATGAATATTCATAGCACTGAACTTAGCCAGGAGACAAGTGTATGTCTATTATGGAAATGTCAAGCGATGAAATACGTGGTACTGAAATGTTTGATTTTAAAGGCCTTTTTTTCATCATTTTTTTTTCAGCTGTTACAGCTACAGTATGTGCATACACTGACACAAAAGACATGTAACAATTGGATTGGATCTGTTCAAATAGTTTAAATTATCCTGAGCAAAAAATTGATCAAGCGCTCATGATTAATTTTCACAAATGAAATGTGACACGCTGTCAAAGTGAAAATTAAATTCAGGTTATTTTGAAAGGATATTTATACCTGTTTGGAATAAACCCTTTGACATGTTTGAATTCTCAAAAAACAATTACAGCAAACAGTCAAACTACGCAAAGAGTATCTTCTGATGGTTTAAAACAAAACACCATTAGCACCTGCCTAACACACTGAAAATTCAGTCTCAGAAGGTGCACTTTTTAGTCTCCTGGTAATTTCACAGAGCCACAGAAGGTTCCAGAAGCTACTACAAACTCACTTTGGTCACCTCTAGGAATCAGAGAAGGCCGAACACTGAGGCAACGCTCTCAATACCATGTCAATGGGGGAAAGTGAGAACTGCTAAAATATCAAAAGCTAAAGACTGTTGACCTCCATATGATATCCCAATCCTGGCTGTTGATTTCCATCATCAAGAGGTTGAAGGTTAAGGGGACAGCAGTAGCGAGGTTTTACCCAAACGAACTGTCAGGAAAGCGGTTTGTGAGGATGTGTCACACCCTAGGGCAAGGACAGGAAAGCTCTAAAAACCTGAAACCATTAGGATACAATGTCTTGAGCAGGATTTTCATACTGGCACGCCCGAGGAGAACCCTGCCAAACTCCCTCAGCATGGTCAGTGGCCATGCAGGCGAGGTCAATAGAGACAGGCACATGGAGGCATCGAGTGGATGTGTATAGACTTGAGGACAGACTTTGTCCTATTTTCGTTTTTTGTCCACATCCAGAATATGAAAAAAGAAGAAACTGGGATATCCTAAAGTACTCACCAAGGCACGTGTGCCAAGATACAGATGAAGAGCAGACACTTGGAAAAGTAAATACCTAAGTTAGCACTACCTCCCACATTAAGCATTTTATACTTGAGGCATGATTCACATGATGTGGGGAATTCTTAACAAGGTTAAGCACAAAGCAGTACATGTTAGATAAATCCTGGAATTTGTAGTACAGTAATGAGGAGGTGTGGAAGTATATAAGAGGTTTTCCAATGATTATTTTGCATTTTAACATTTTCATACTAAAAAAATTGATATACTCAAAACACTTATGCTAAGGTTCTATGATTATTAAAAGTTTCCTCATTATTGGTGTGTTTTCTATTTTATAAAAGTATGCATGAATGCCCAAAAGTGGCAGAGTGAAGTCAGCTCTTTCTTGATTCAATTGGCATACCTGTTTGTCAATACAACCCATTCATGTAGACTAACAGCAAATGCCTATGACTGACACGACCATAAAACTAAAGGTCGATTCCAATCACAGTGGTGATTAATGCACAGAAATAATGTTCAATAAAGATAAAAGAAATAAATAAAATGCTGAGTCCCAGCTGCTGCTCCAGTGTCTAATGGAACAAGCAAATTAAAAAGTCTTGAACTTGTAGCTTCACCATTTTGTTTTGGTAACCTAACTGTTTGGGTGATAGATCAATCGCTAACATTAGCACACATACTGTACCTTGCAGAATAATCTTTTTTGTAGATATTTCCTACACTTTGTACTAGCAACACAAGAAGAGCAACTGTGGCTCCTCATCAGGTATCTTATGACAGACTAGGCCCCCAGGCCCTGCTTAGCCAGTACCATACAGCTGGTGAGGCTAATGTCTCCTGGCTTAGTTCCTTCTCAGAAGGCCAGCGTGAACTGAATTGCACAGCGAGGGCTCGTCTTGGGCAGCACAAATTTACCATTTGAGGTCTGACCTGATGGATCGGGCATCTGCAGCACAGGTCCACGGCATGAGACATGAGTCTGTCAAATAGCAACGCATTGACTCTCAAATCAAATGGGACCACATGCTGTTCCTCAATCTGGCAAAAACTGAGTTTTTAGATTGAGTTTTAGACTTTTAGATTTAGTTTTTAGTCTCGCCAGAAAGTTGATAAGCGGAGCAAGGAGAAGCTCATACTGAGAAGAATGTAATTCCTTCTTTTTGTACGTATAAATCCATCTGTTATGCTTCAGGGGTGATCATGTTCGTCAGATCTTGGTGTCCCAGTCAGAACTGAGGGGAAGCCAAATGTCATAGTTTACCAGGATATCTAAGCTAAAATCCTGCACCTCCTGTCAAGAAGCTTGAGTTTTGATGCAAAAGGACATTATAATAAAATAACAATACAAAACATGCATTGCAGTCATTGACCCAATGAGATCATGGACTGGTCTCTAGTGGGACATTCATGGTCTGAGCTGAAGAACGCTGAAGACCACAAGCAGAGGCCACACAACCTGGAGGAACTGGAGAGATTCTGCATGGAGGAGTGGTTGAATGACCCTCTCCTTTTAAAGACCATAAAGAGTCTATTAACAGACTACAGGGAGGATCTTCTTGAGATTAATTAAGCCAGCATTTTATGTATATTTTTTTATTTAGACAGTTATTTGCATTTAGAAAAATTGATTTTCATGACAAATGAAACTAAGAGTTCAACCAAGAGCATGAATACTTTTGGAGATTACTGTGCACACTGTTCAGTTAGGAACCAAGAGAGGAAAGCAGTGACAGAGCGCACCCTAGTGGTGATAAAAGATTTAACAGAAAAGGCATCCTGCAGAGCATTTGTATAAATAAATGAACCGCATTAAACCATGGCAGGATTTACAAGACATGCTTAGGTGGAACAATTTAATTAAAAAAACTTATTCAAAGGACAATTTTTAAGATATACATGCTTGCCAAAACAAAAGCTGTCCTTTTTCCAAATCCAATGAAATACCACTGCAATATGACATCTGAAAGCCATTTGTGAGATATACTGGTGAGTCATGTCATACAGTCACGTGATATGATGTCACTACCAACATCCCAGACGCTCACAATGTCATTCCCAGAAATGAAAATTGTTGCTTGTGGGAAACTGGTTGCAATTTCATATCTATTCATTTCTGCAGGTGACCTTGACAGTAGTTACATATGAAAAGGTCTCCCAGATTGGGTTCACCACACTTGTACAGAGTACACTTCAAGGACTGTAACATCTCTTGACTGTAAATAAATTACAAGGTGAGGCAGATACTTTAGTGAAATAAAAGAAACCTTTGAGCTTTTTATTGTAAAGTGCATTGCTGCCAATTTTTATATTCAATATTGTGTTATATTTAAACTAGCTGTTTCACAATCTGAACTGATTGTTTCAGACCGCATATAAGTTACGTAGTAGGTTTAAATAAAGGAATGTCCAAGCACCTTTAACATAGAGAATGTTGTCAGCTGTCTCTCTCTAGTGAGTAATAAAACATTAGTGCTGGGCAACCAGCACCTACATACTGAACTTACCAGAATGTACCCAGTGTTCGGATTGGTCCAGCATTTCTGCTTACTCGTAACCAATACCTTGTATCTACAAATTTAAACAAAAAAGGGAATCTGGAAACTTTTAAATGAACTTGACAACTTTCAAATATCTTATTTCTGTACATCTAACAATTGGCTCACAAGCCTAGGTGGCATTAATGAGAATTTCAGACTTCAGCTAGTTTGGATTGATAAGCCATCAGATCTGTTGTTAAATTCGATTCAAGACAACCTAAAAAATAGGACTACTCTAAGCCTAAGAAAATTAAAACAAAAAATGAACATAAAATGCAAACAAACCATGGCTTAAACCAGTTAGTATAGATGCATCAAAACAAAATAAAAAATGCAAATGACACACTAAAATAGGCTAGCAAAGCCACCAACGTGTTCTTGTAAATCGTTCTACTCATCCATTTTCGAAACTGCTTTATCCAGTTCAGCGTCACAGGGGGAGCCAGGGCCTATCCCAACAAGCAATGGGCACAAGGTTGGGTACACATGGGATGGGATGCCAGTGGAATCGCACAGGCCCAGACATGCGACACCAGTGCCAGTTTTCCCAGAAACCAATTTAAGCTACCAGCATGCCTTCAGACTGTGGGAGGAAACTGGAGCACCCAGAGGATACCCACATGAAAATGGGGAGGACATACAAACTCCCTGCAGACAGTACCCCATGTCCAGAACTGAGCTTGGAGCCATAGCCCTGCTAAGCAGCAATAACCCCTGTGTCCCCCTTTATTTATATAGGAAGAAAGTCAAATTTTAAGGCTGTGCCTTTATAATGCTTTTATTTTTTTGGCTTTAGGCTGGTATGCAAGTAAAGCAGCTTTCTAAAGTGTTAAAATGCACTGGACCAGAGCACTCTGCAATAGCTCCACCTGACTTCTACCTCAATTACTCACTTCAAAGTCTACACGAAGGATGGAAGGGCCATTTACACCTCCGCAAACCTAACACCCAGGCAGCTGCATTTAGAACTGGATTAACAGGTGTAAAAATGTGACTTTCTTTAATTAGAAGAACTAAAATGGAAAAAATCTGTCAAAAACCTCACACCAGGATAGAACCATTCCAGGAACTGCTGCTAATTTTACAGTAAATGTATGAATGCTGTTCAAACTCTTCAGTAAAACAGCCATATTTGTCACCTATGACACTGTGACTAGTCTGAGAGAAGCTTCCTCTTGTTCTCCATTGGCTCTTCCTTCAGAAGAAGGAAAGCTTCAGGTTACACTCCTGAGCCACTCAGAAAGGAATAACACCTACCACAGGACCCTTGGCAACCAGAGAGTATTTCTGTGCTTTATAAAACTGAGTCAGGTTCAAATTTAGGCATTACATTTCTACAGAGGAGCAATAGACTGCACTGAATCTCTGACAGATCATCTCAATGGGGATAAAAAGAATCCATTTTAGCAGCGAGCGTAACATGACAGTTTGGTGTTGGTGGACTCATTTTGCAAGAGGCAGTGGGAGTATTTTAGAAAGCAGTCTACAAAAAAAAAGGTACATTGTAATGGCGTTGGCAGCAACCCACTGTACTGGTATCTCAGCTTCTGAAATCACAAAGTACACAACCTATGTTAAGCCACAGAAAAATGTGGCTGGGATTTTATGCAAGGATAATTGCGGGATTTGAACTGTAATTTGAAACAAAGCATTCACATTTCCACCCAACAAAGGTATTTGATTTGTGCAGGCGGCCTAACACTTAAAACAGGCGTGTGTTTTCTCAAGCTACCATTTCTTTACCCCACTTAACTGAATGATACATCTTTTAATTTTTCTGGGAAGCATTAATGTGTAAAGCTCGTTAATGTAAAGGTCCAAAAAGAGGAATTGTGATGTGCTTTCTAAATTTGAAAAGGTTGAAAATTGAAGGTTTTTTTTAAAAGGGATTTAAGTTATGGAATATGAAAGCACTGCGGTCTAATACGAAATATTGACACCAGTCTTGTGTCCCCAAACTATAATTGTACACTGAAAGTGTAAGTGACAAACAGAAATGCTAATACGTGATGTTAAGTTATGCAGCCAAATTTAACATTTTTGTTCCTAAAAGTGAGTTTTCTGTACAATTTAACAGTTGAGAATACTAATTATGTTTGCAAACTTTCATTTTATTTTAGGAAGTGAAACCTACATTTGTAACTGATAGTAAAATGTAAGAATCCTACTTTACAACTGTTAAGTAGCTGTTTACAACTTTAACATGAAAGGCTCTGCTATAACAGAAGAGAAGGAAGCTGTGTGCGAGGACGGACTGATGCAGGAAACACGGAGCAACACCTCGCAACTTATATACATGGGCTAAAAATAATACTGTGACATCACTGTGATGCAACACTGGTGAAATCACGTGACCAGCCCTCTTCTGGAGACTGCCTCTTTACCCTGGGTCTGTCAACACCTAACAGGAATCGGTTGCACTTCCTGAACCCGAAACAGCGCACGAGCAAGCAAAGAAACCTGAGCATTAAGCAATTACAGCCCTCTTTAAAATCCCAAAGAGGAAACAGAACTTGTAATGACCAAATCTTTTCTCTTGCAAAACCAGGTTTAGTGCCCGACCACAAATGTAAGTTTATGGAAAGGGCATAATTAAGAGACCTTTGTGAAGCAAATTAACTAATAAAAAATACAAAAATAAAGACGTTAAGAACTGTATTATTTATGCAGGCATCATCAGGAAAAAAACTAAAAAAGTCTCCCCCCACACACACTGTGATAAAAAACAGTATTAAAGTGTAGCAGGGTATACTTGTTTAAATATATGTAAATTTGAAACCGATGAGAATGTGTTACAGCAAGTGGAAAATTACTGAAGCCAATGATTTCAATATGAACTTGTATTCTGTTGACACATAAAACAGGCTTTTAAACTATGTCAATGCCCTTAAACTGTAACCACTAACATTGTAATTCAGTATGGAAAACATTTTTCTTCAGGGATGGAAACGGTAACTTAGAAGGTAATTTCTTGCTTTCCACTGTTGTCCAACTTGATGTCCAGATAAAGAAAAACACTGCCCACAGTCCAGACCAGTTCATAAGCAGGTTGGTACTGGGACAGTCAGGGACAGATTGGGACAGAGCAGGTTGTATTGTTGTCTACCATTACATTACTAAACAAAAATTCAAATGTTTTTTCTGGTAAATTCCACTAGACACCTATGGCTCTTAATAGCCAAGGACAAAACCTTCATAACTAAGGTGGTGGGAACACACAGTATGAATGAACCCAATCAGAAATGGCCTACATACCACACTTACAGCTTTCACTGAAATAAAAAAGGGCTGTGAAAATAACCGGAGCCAAGTGACTAAGATTAGCATTTAACAACTCTACTCAAGACAAATAACACACTTTTCAGCAGCTTGTCTGACCCGAAAGTTAAGCTTCAAAAGAAGTGATTTTCAAAAGAACCTAGAGTATAAAGGGCTTTATATCTTTCACTAAGTGGTAACACCACTTACAAGCACAGGGTTAATTCAACATTTATTGTAGAACTCTCCCACTTTACTAACCAACACTCACACCAGCTCTCCCAAGCCGCCACTATTTCCGATTATAACCTACTACACACAATTCAGAGCACTGAATGCAGAGCAAGCCACAGCACACTGCATACAGTAAAATGTCCCACTGACAACTGGGCTCTTCCGATTGGTCAAACATCCATTAAATCAACCACGTGACAGGAGCCGGGCAGATGTCAGATGAACAGCTTTTCAGTAGTTTAACTCCGATATAAATAAAAACAGAGGCTGAGACAGCAGCACCGACACTGCTTAAAAATAATCACCACACGCGTACCAAAATATTCTCACCACCTCTTAGATGCGCTTCGGTGAAGCAGGTTAGAATATTACAATTCTGGGCGGATCTGTCTTTGCCGAAGCTTCCTGTAGCTCAAGAGAGGGTGATTGTTAATCTGGGTTTAGTTTCTCAAACCAAGATGCCTGACCTGGACCCTGCAAAGGATTGGAGAGTACAAACATTTTTTTTTTTACCCGAGATAATTTGTGAATGTATAAAATATCTGTGAGTTTTGATACTATCTCATGAAAATGACACAACATCCTCTCTGTCCCCCCTCCCCAATCCCCCAGCCCTTGTCTTGCAGCCCCAGCACAAAGGCCGCAGTTTAGCCTTATATGGCAGAAAAAGCCAATTGCAGCAGTTCTGCTTGAGGGAGGTGGGCTGGTGCTGTGAAATTTCAGAGGCCTCTTTACTGCTCCCTCTGTCGCTTCCTCATAAATGAAGGAATGCAAGCCCTTGATCAACTGCAGCTGGACTGATTACCCCCACAGATCCGACAGCGCCATGCCTCATTCACGGGGAAAGTGGGCAAAACCTAGCGAGGGGTTACAAAACCTGCTCAGAAACAGACACACGCTTTGAAGAAGGGAGTACATTTTTCAGCTCTGAAAACGTTCTAAAGCTGCTTCTTAAAAGGTTTGAGAACCCCGCTCTTAAAAGCCCTGTGGCTTGATCAAAGCCAAATGCTTTTAAACAGCTCATCAGACAGAAAAAGTCTCCTGGACCAAAAAGAACAGTTAAAATAGGAGCCCGCTGCGGGCTTATTCTCAACAAAGATGCCCTTCACAGTTGTGTTTCGGGTCTTTCTCCTCTGTGAATGCTCCCAAAACAAAACTGCCACCCTGGGCCGACCTAAATAAATGATGGGGCCCAGGGCCAGCAATCTCAGGACCAGGGGCCGGACTAACATGTGGGTTAACGCACAGCCAGGCCTGGGCCCATGTTGTATTACCAGTGAGAACACGGTAACACCGCTACTACCAAGCTCACCAGCAAGGCAAGAAATGAAAAGAGAAGCCTAGCAAGAGCCTTTTAACTGACCTGTTTTTGTTTTAATAAGAATGAAGAAACAGCATTTGGATATTGTCTTTAACAGTTATACAAATTGGTTATCTTTTAAAACAAATTTTTAATACATCAGTTTATTTTTATGCAGTGTGTAATTAACACTGTGTAAATTCAGAGTGACAGAAATACATGATTCAATCACATAGAATTTAACATTTTACTTTATGTAAATGAATGGCAGCTGGCTGCCACACTTTATGACGAACTTGACTGGTAATTGTAGATATAAGACATTAACGTCTACCGAGACAAATAGGTCTCCTGTTACCAAAGCCAACACCCTTGGTTCTTTCAAGAAGCAGCTGGACGAAATCTTGGGATCACTGAGCCGCTAGCAACCCAACATGCTAGATGGGCCAAATAATCTTTTGTTTGTAATTTATGGTCTTATGTTAAGCACACCTTCCAACAGCAGGAAACATACAGCAAAGAACAGACCTAGTTTTTCTAACTTTGCCTCCCAGCAATCCAGTGGTGATAAAGCTGTTGGGAGTAGACTGCTGTTTCCCTGGGATCAGGAGCTTTCCACATTCCTGGTTTGATTAATGGAGCCGCATGACATGCAGTCCATAACATAACATTACTGTAATATCCATACCTAGCTCTCAAAGATTTTTTTGGCAACAAATGTGTGGCAAAGACACTGTTATGAAGTCATCCAGGAATCAACATTTAAACTAAGGGATGGATTCAGAATCTGGAAACAAAAAGCCAACATTTTAAGGCTTTGGCAAAGGTATTCTTCAAAACAGAATTTCAACAAAGTCAGCGTAAGTAAGAGTAACAGCACCTTTCCTAGTTGTAAAACTCTGATTGATTTTGCATTAATACTGTGGTTTGTAACAACTGAAACTAAAGTGGTATGAATATTGTAGTTGTGTGCTGTGCACAATATAAAGAAGATATTTTTCCAATGTTATAGACTTTTAGCATTTTTTAGATGTAATATGGTTTGCCCTCTGTCACTTGCACAAGGAACCTGTGGTAAATATGTTCCAAATCCTCCAAAATAAACTAACAGAAACATTACCTTTGGGCCAAAACTAATTCTTTAGCCAGCTGGACTGGCGTAATGGATACAGACATTGCTGGCGTGGACAGCTGCTCCTCCTAAGCGGATTTTTGTCCTGGCTGTAAAGCCCCAAAGAAGGAATTTTAGATGAGACTAGGATTTATACTCTGGAATTACCACTATGACTGGCTACTTGGGTGTCATCTGCCAGTTATCCATTAGCCACACTGAGCCTGGTACTGGGCGAGACTACGCAAGTCTACACAGGGTAATATTTTGTCTGGCTTTCACAGATCCCTTGTGCTTGAGTGATATACAGAACTAAGAATCTGAAAGCTATGCTCACAGGCAGTGACTTGAGAGCTGTGCAGGGAATATTTTATGGGAAAAACAATGACCTCACGGCATTACTATTCTAAACACAGTCACATACTAGCTTGCTTGTGGTGTGGGAGCCATGTGCACTCAATAAAACTGTGTCAATCTTACCCCACTCGCAGAAAGCCCTTTTGCAGGTTTAATTGTTATGGGTCTTATTCCTTTATTTATTAAAACATACGCTTAAGTAATTACAGAGAGACTACACAATCAAATTTAATATTAAGTAAAAAGCAAAAAAAAATAATGACTAGATTTTATAACACATATATAGTGCAGTAATTGCATCTGAATTCTTTTAAATAGAAAATCCACTGCAAGGTGCCCAAGATGTGATTTGGCTTGGTTTATAAAGACCAAGGTATGAAAAACGTCATCAAGGTTTGCTATTAGAGATAGCACTTCGGTTACAGCCTGACTAAATTCTTTTACCTCTCTAGAATCTGACAGAACAAGTAAAGAATATTAACATGCTTAAAATGAAACAAACTCTATTTCTTTTTTCTTTTACATACCGGGTTCAGGAAATCTTTGCTTACTGAATGCTGAAATGACGGGAGCAAATAATATGACCTAGACTGGAATCTAATGATTGTCTTGTTTCGCACAAAATATGAAGATCTGCCGATTCAGATTTAGTAATGCAGCTGCAGTTTTTCTGCAAACAACTTGCTAGGAACATTTTCAGCCAATTGACTGCAGATCTCTTATTTTTCCACTCTGGCTTTGTAAAATAAAAAAGCAGAAAATATTTGTGGATGTGTGTTCTATTTGATAACAGTACCACTAGCATTAACTGACATAGTATGCAAAACACACCCAGAGCTCAAAAGAAGATGTGAGGAAAAAAAATCCAAAGCTCTTTTGACTAGCAAATCTTGCAGCTGTGAAATAACCAAAGCAACCTTCCTAGTGCATAAAAATATGCGAGCATTACAAATGTTTTTTACAGGATTTGTTTATTTTTCCCCTTTTTAAGTTTGTGTACCACTTATTTCATAGGATTTTACAGCAAGGCTTTGAAACAATCCTCAAAAACATTTCTGAGAACTGGCCAGTGTGACCGTATATATCTAGAGGAAGGGAAGAGAGGAAAAATATGGTTCTGTGTGACAAGCCCCTTCCTTAAAAAATAACTCCGTAAGTAAAAGAGCCTTAAGAATGAGAAAACTCAGGAGGACACAACCTTAACGATAAGAGAATTATCTCATGTAGCCAGTATGTGGAACACTGTGATTAAAACAAGGGAAAGCTTCTCAAAAGGAAAAAAGCATCTGGATTTAGGGACAAATGTACCACTGCAGGCCTTCTTCGATGTCACTTACAACGGGAACTGGGCAGGGAAGCACAGCCATGCGATTAATGATCACCAGGACAATGACTTCACCAAATCACTATTCCTCAACCAGACAGATGTTAGCTGTCTGCATTATTGCTGGAAGATATAATCTACTTAAGGGTGATCAGTAGGCCGAATGGATTGCCTCAAGGAAAAATAAAAAAATGGAGCATTGTGAAGCGTGAAGTGTCTTAACAGAGTGGAGACTGACTTTGGTTTTAATTTCTGCAGTCAGCAGTATGCAGAGATAAAAAGGCAGATGTGACTCAAGATTTTCATGTGGTAAAAACCTTTCAGCAGAAAAAAGGGGTGCTCCAATTTCACGGGCTCTGGATTAAAGAACTCCTGGTGCACCAACTTCCTAGCCCCTGGTTGTCCTGAGAATACAGCTTGATATTCAGCTGTAACCCAGTCATGTGTGGCACATGGTAGAGAGGTAGAGCAAACCTACCAAACTCACATTCCATGTCCATAAATTATATATGACCATTATTGAGAAATCAGTATTTCGTTCATCATTTGCTCTGTTGAAAGAAAAGATGCAATATTTCCTGCAGCAGTTTTTTTTTTTATTATGCCTTGTTACACCATGAGCACATCATGGGATCGATATAGTGCGCGTTCTTAATTTACTAAACAACCTCCCTTTGTCTTCAAAACAGAGAAGAGGGCTCTTGAGTGGCTCAGCAGTTGAAAACGATCTCGGAATGAGCTGTATGATCCAGGCAGTGCGCATCAGAACCTGGGTGTTCCGCCTGCAAAATTCTTTCAAATTAAGAAACATACATGAGTTCGGAATGATGGCCCCAGTGACCTTACTGAGTGACATTCTCAATAAAACCTTGGAATGTTGCTCCTGCAGCCATTTTGGTCTCCTGCTCTTAGGAATTCAACAGACATCAGGAACAGTAGGTTTCGCTCTGCTTTTAAGACCAGAATATTTGTGATTTAGTGCTGACAGACAATTTTATGTTTAAAGTTTAGAACTGGAATCAACTCGATGCTCTCACTAGAACACTCACGAAAGCAAAGGCGAGACAGGCACTGTGCAAAGCCAGATTCCTTCTGAACACGCGTTTTCGTATGCCTCAGCCCCCATTGCCAGAGTGATCACCAGCTGGAGGAGGGATACAGCTCTCACTGACAGCACTGAAACCTTACTGGCACCCAGTGAGACAATAATGGAGTCCCTGTTGCACATTATGCTAAGAATGTGCTGGCCAGTTGCTACACACCCAAGCCTACCAGTCCTCAGTTAATTACAAAGCTTTACAAAGAACCAGCTTTGACACATAACAGCTACTGGTATATACTGGTATAAAGGAACAAGTAATAGGTTTATTCCATGCTGAAAAAAAGAAGAGAGAAAAAACACAACGTTTCGGCCGTGGAGCCTTCTTCAGGTGTGTGACCTGAAGAAGGCTCCACGGCCGAAACGTTGTGTTTTTTCTCTCTTTTTCAGCATGGAATAAACATATTACTTGTTCCTTTGCAGCCTACGCATGCTGACACAGCTACCCACCTGAACCTATACTGGTATAATTTTTGAATGGCACAGCCTTGGTCTTAAACTACCGCCTTGGGCACACAACTAAACTTGCACTCAGAAGGAGTGCCTTTACTTATTTAGCCACTTGAAACCTCTTTCTAGTTATATCTTTTTTTGCTTATTTCCTAGACATAATAATACATCATTAGACGTCTTTTTTTTCACAACAAAACAAATCACATTGTCTTCCCGTTCAAAAATGAGCAATGTGGTCAGTGCACGTGGTGGGTGTGGTGCCTAAATGCTGGCCTACATTCAAACACATAGGACCAGCGACTAGGATGCACTATGAATCCCAAAGCAAAAACAAGCATCTGAAAGTAGGTCACATTATGAAATCATGCCACACCCCTCTGTTTTACATGCCTGTTCCAGCCTAAAAAAAATAGGCCAGGCAGGAATTCCCTCAGTTGGAAAGTTTATTCTCCCAATTTCTTGATGCAAGAGCCAAAGAAAGCGCTCCCAAAGATTTTTTTCAGAGATTTATTCTTCATTTCCTCCTTGCTTGACGTGCAGCAGGAGGAAGGAGATCTGTAATCAATGACAGCTGCAGTCAGTCCTGCTCAGACGCAAGCTGATCCTGGACCGCTACTGCCACCTAGTGGCTGCTGTAACACTGCACAGAAGGCTTGAAAGGAAAACGTGCAAATCTATTAGGATACTTGCTTTTGAGGCGGCTATTTACCAAATAACACAAACAACAACTGTACCCAAAAGGCGTAATAAACAGAGTTAGAGTTTCATAGAACTAAAATGGAGGAAAGCAAAACTATACTGTTATGGGCTTGAAAATATATCGGTTACATTTAAAATGACATCACCGCTGAGTAACTGGTATTTTTTAAAGCCAGTTACAGTATTTCCTTGTTTCTCCAGATCTCCAAATTGAAATTCCGTGTTCCTCCAAAGACAACATTTATAGAGGATCAAGTCAGCGCTGTCCCCTTTTGAAGCTTGCCACCTTTACGTCCTGCTGCCGTCGTGCCCTCTCCGCACAGCAGCGCGTCCGAGTCAATGACGAGGCAGGCAGTCTCCCGCCGAGTCCCGGGGGAGGAAGGATTCGAGACACGTGCTCGGGCCTCCGGATCCCCCGCTGCCGCCGCCGAGCGCCGGGGAGGTGCTCTGAGAAACAGCCGCGCAGGCCAGCACAACGACCCACTGACACACTGCGGTCTCCTCTCCCAGCCCCCCAGAAGCTCCGCTGCTTCCAATGGCTGAACCCCACACCACCGAGAGCCCGTGCACAGGAAACATTCGACAGAAAACTGCCGAGAACAAACAACTCCCTTCTCCACTGGAAGCACGACACTAGAGGATAATAAACGTCCGAAAGAATCTGACTGCATCCTTATGCTCCTAACTTAGAGAGACTTCATAATGTCCATTAAAATCCTCACTGCAACAGCAATTTCTAAATTGATTAAGAGTATTCAAATTAAATGTTGTGGGCCTATATAGGCACAATCCCGTTATTTGCTAAAATTATTTGTGAAAGTATTCCCTTACATTTACCAAGAACTAAGCAAAAAGGACATATGTTTTCCAGGTCTTTTCCCTATTGAATCACAAACCCTTTCATTAACCAGTCCTTGATGTTTAAACACAGACCAAGTGGGATAGTTTCCATTTCCTGTCCACTTCGGGCCGAACCATCCTGTCCATAAGACCCAAAATATTAGAAGACCCAAAACATAAGAGATGCGCAACAACGGATCCTTGGCCTCCCTTCAAAAGTGGCTAATTCAAAACTAATCTAATAATTCAGAAGCCAGTCTTAAAATGGATTCAAGTACAGTGCCTCTCTTCTCCATTATTTTTGTGTCAGGGAAACATTACCCCGACAGAACAACATTACATTAAAAACCTCAATACAGAGTGCCATGACTATAATGCCACTGGGCTACACCCTGCATTAAACACTCCATCAAATATTAAAGCTTCTGGAATGACTGAATGAGAGGCAGTCAAATTTCATCTCCCTCTATCACAGTATTAAGCTTATTCCCTAGTGCTGCATGGTATTGACCCATGAGAAGCTTGTCTTTATTAAATAATTTTGATATTACACACTCTTTTATACACTACTGTCTTCATAAAGAGGAGGCAATCTGAACAGTATTAATGCAGATGGGAACCAGGATTATGTTAAAAGTTTATCAGAGAAACATATGCTGTATGAAATTCAATTGTTGTCGTCTTCGCATACTTGAACAGAACCCCTCCTCCAACATACTATGTTTTTCTTATGACATTTTAACAGATGTTTCTAGATTTAAAAAACCAACAACAACACCCACATACAGGCTTCCAGACATCATCAGTGGATCAAAAATTGATTGTTCTGGAAATCTGTCTGTCTCTTAATACTGGGCGCTGAGAGGGAAAAAATATTTTGAAGTATCTGACAGAAAACAAGCCTTATTAATCCTAAATTGAGGCAAACATTTCAATATTTGCTTCATGTTTTCAGGAAAAAAGATACACAAATTAAGGTTTCGGGGACCAATGCTGATATAAGAGCCTAACGTTCAGTAT
Source organism: Lepisosteus platostomus (assembly GCF_059453375.1). Lineage (NCBI taxonomy): Eukaryota > Metazoa > Chordata > Actinopteri > Semionotiformes > Lepisosteidae > Lepisosteus > Lepisosteus platostomus. The sequence continues at coordinate 7,415,145 of NC_142629.1, forward strand.
TTAACCATGTACAAGCTGTCATTAGCTTTGCTACAGAACCTGACTAATACAAAAAGAGGAAATCAGAATTAGCTAGAACGCTTACATAGTTGCACTATAAACAAAAGCTCTTCCATTATCTAACAATGAAAACCTGGGTTAGCAAATATCCTTAAGATGTTTCCCAAAAATAGAAAAAAATAATAAACACCAATTAACAACAAAGCTATATGCAGTATTGTAGTAATTTACAACTTATGACTGATTGAGGACATGTTTATTCTATTTTCAAGGAAGTATGTAAAATTGAAAAATATAAAACAAAAACTTGTGACTGTAAATTTCCCTAGGGATGGACAAATTGACATGTTCTTGAACAGTAATTTGTCACCAAGAGCAGATGATCAGTGCCGATAGCTTTTCAGTTAGAATTTGTGTGTTAGCAGGATAGTCAGATTATGTGGAACCTTATTATTTTTCCTACTATACCAAACCAACAAGAAAAAATAAAACTTAACATTCAGGTACTGGTTCCAGGGCCCTATTAAAGATGATACATGAGAAATGCTTTTTTTATCATAACTTCTGAGCTGATAATTCTTTACTGATAGATTCATGGCACACAAACTTTTTAACAGATAGAAAATGAAGAGTAATAATATTGCATACCTATATGAACAAAAATATTTGTAGGGCAAGAAGAGGAGAATTATATATATAAATAAAAAATCCAGGAGAGCCAACCAAAAAATTGGAAGATAGGCTACATGATTTGTTACGGCCCTAAATATCCCAACAGTGGGAACAAATCTGTCCAACTATTGTGTTTTTAAGGCAAAATCTTACTAAAACTGAACTGTAGAGCCTGTACACTTTATTAAGGCTTAGTGTTCTTTAAATAACTGGAGACTAGAAAAAAAAACACAGAAAAAACCTTTCTGTCCTTGAACTACAGCATTGAATGTAATGCTCTTGCTGATTCAGGTATTCTCAGTAATTCCCAAGACTGCCTGTATCATGCAAATGTTGATGGTTAAAATGACATACAACATCAAGAAACCTTGCACACATCCCAGGAAGAAAAGCACACAAAAAAAAACCCTGTGAAGTACCAGCACATTTTACGCAATATAAATATTTCATATGCTTATTCCCAAAACATTGCATGCACAAAGAATATGTCAATAGAAATCACTCCTTAGTGCACCATCCAGAGAATAGCACATATCCACTATGTTAAACATAGAAGTTAAAAATGACTTCTACAATATAAAATGTTAACCAGAAATTCACAGAGCACTGCTTTGTATTTTGGTTTGTATTTAAAATCCCTTAATTTTGCCAATGTTGCCTAATTGTAAGTTTATTGAAGTAAATGCTGTGTGGAAAACACGTTACAATTTTGAATATGACATCATACCACTTACACTATAAAACAAGCACTAACTGAGTCTTGCTGATTTCCTCAATAATCAATTTATAATTAAAAGGATAAAAGATTGAAATACAAAAAGGATATTGCTGTTAAAGAACACTTGATGGATGACTTTTAAAAGATGGTAAATTTTTCAAACATGAAGTCAACTTGAGTCAACTTACACAATCAGAACAACGAGATTTAAAAATATTTTCAAAGAACAAACTGTCACATAACGCTATAGACTTTCCAATGACTTATAATAAAAATCCTAACAGATTTAGAACCTATAATTGTAAAGGTTAAACAGACTTAAACATACTAAGAACTATTAACATCCCTATTTTTAATCTGCATCTGCAGCCTGCTGTATTGCAAAGCTATGAGAAACTGATAACTCAGATACAACTGGAGGAATGATTGATTCTTTAAAAGGAAATTTGTTTCAGAGCTTTAAAGGAAGGTGTTTGCAACTGAAACAGAATGTGTCACTTCCTCTTGGCACAGGAAGTGTAAAAAAGGCTGCTTTCCCCCAGATAAGAGTGGTCACCATTTCCTTTAACAGAGGTAACTTTCAGAGATGGATTGACCAATCATTTTCACAAAACATTAGACTCCCTGTAAAGGAGCTGAACATGTATCTGAATTTTTAGGTACCTTCTTTTTTTACAAGGGCTGTTGCAAACATACTCACTAGTCTGTTTTTCTACCTTAAAATGCGGTCAATTCTTAGTGAACAAGCTTAATAGGAAATTCCAGTGGCTGCTGTGATCGGAACAACAGTGTAAAACCATCTTTAGACTCTAGTGTTCATATAATAAAATGGGAGTGCTCTGGCTCCATAGTCCTCAGGGGAAAATACTAAGCATTTCACTTATTAATGTAAGCAAAATAATAAAATAATAATAATAATGTAAGAAAAATAAACTTCAAATAATTATTCTTGTAAATGTTAATCTTAAAAAACACAAGCGGCAAAAAACAGGACTAAAAACATTTAAAACAGCTTGATGATATTACCAGTAGCAGCAACTGTTACATAAAAAAGCTACAACTCTCTAACTGGACTTGACATGTTAACCATATAATACCTAACCACAAAGTCTTCAATGACTGTTGATAGCATCTCTCTCTGTCTGAGTCTGAGCACAGAGCACAGACTCTTTACACAGCTTCCCTTCTCCTTTTATGGTAGAAACTGGCTTGAGGAAGCGAGAGACACCCACTCTGGGTCATGCAGTGTTAGCTCTAGCATGCATCCACATCGGCAGTGCGGCCTGCAGACGACATCTATTCTAGAAAAACAATGAACAAGTAACAGGCAAAAACAAGATTTCAATCATATGAAAACAGCAAAACACTTAGACAGAACCAAGCAGCTATTTACAGCTACAGCATACAGTATAAAAATATGAATTCCCTTTAAATGTTGTTAATAAGGGAGAGACAGATTACCAAATCAAATATGCTGGTGCTGTTTTGTTTGATTTATGTGAATCAGGCAGATGGATTTTACCGATTCCTAGCGGAACAAGGAAGAATAAATGTAAAAGATTCCCCTGACAGGCTCCTTTAATCAATTGGAAATATAATGTTGAACGAAAATCTATTTTCCAATTATCATTTAAATTCACATAGCTTAATTCAAAACAAAGCATAGTATACTTTTAATACAATTCTGTCACTTCACATGTTGCTTTTTAAATCAAGTGAAAAATCTTATGTTTTCTTTACATCGTCGTAAAGGCACTCAGACATACTGTCATTGCTCATGATGGGAAAACTTTCTTTTGCTCTTGGAAGTAAAATGTAGTGTTAAGCTAAGATTCTCCTGATGACTAAGTCAAATGTATTCTTTCCCATTAAATTATTCCATAAGAAAACAACCCACTTAGCTTCCTTGTTGGCATCACAGTTAAACTAAAGGCCTGACAAAGACAGGATATCCTATGAACTCATCCTGAATGACAGTACAAAGATACAAAAAACTGCTGAAAGAAATAATGGGAGAAAGTAACTCCCATTATATCCAGTGCCTTGCAAAAGTATTAACATCTTTGCAGTAATGTCACATGCCCATTTTTGAGCAAAACAAACGATTAGCAAAAAAGCCAGGAAAAGCTTCATTACCGATTGCATAAGTATTCACCCCCTTTGCTGTATAAATGATAGCAAATGGCAAATCGAAATGAGTTAAAGTGCACATTACTTTGACACGTCTCACAATCAGCTCAACGGTCTTCCTGTGCCATGATCTTTCACAAACTTCCAGAATAACACCAGTCTATACAAAGGTTTCTCAGTCAGGTAATGAATTTCAATGCAAAGACCAAAGGAGCTTTCATAACGCAAGCATAAGGTGGAAGAAAGGGATAGAATAAATACTCCTTTAAGCACAGTTAAGCAGATTATTAAGTGGAAAGTGTACGTCACATGGAGGTTGTCCCTCCAAACTGAACAGCCGAGCAAGGAGGAAACTGGTGAGGGATGTCAACATGAAGCCAATAGTGATTGTGAAAGAGCTACAGAGTTCAAAGGCTGAGATGGGAGAAAATATCTATGGGTCAAAGCTGGCCTTTATGGAAGAGATACGAGTATGAAGTATTACTGCACAAAACCTTCTCAAAACTCGAACGCAACAAAGCATTTAAGTGACACTGTACACATGTTGCAAATGACTTTGTGGTCAAACCAAACTTTTTGGACTCAGTGCAAAGTGTTACATCTAGCCCAAACCCAACAATGAGCATCACCCAGTCAACACCATCCCTACTGTCAAGCACAGTTTTGGCAGAATTGGGTTATGGGGCTGCTTCTCATCAGCAGGGATTGGGAAGCTTGTCAAAACTGAAGGGAAAATGAATGGAGCAAAGTACAGGTAAATCAGAGAGAAAAATCTACTTCTGTCTGGTAAAGATCTAAAGTTAGGAGTCAAATCTACTTTTCAGCTGGACAAACGACCCAAAGTTACACTGGAGTGCCATAACAAGGAGCAAATGTCCTTGAGTTACCCAGTCAAAGTCCCGACTTGAACCTGTTAGAAAATGTTGCAAGGCTTGATTGCAAATTGCAAATTCCTGTCCATCCATGATCTCCCAACAACTTGACAGAGTTGGAACAAAATTAATCCGCTAAATCTGCACCACCCTGGTATGGAAAGTTGGTAGACAGTTATCCTAAAGACGGGCAGCTGTAATTGCTGTCAAAAGGTGGCTCTGCCACGTCTTGACTCAGAGGGCTGAAAACGTATGCCTTCAAGTTTATTATTCAAGTCCTCATTAAAAACATGCACTTTCAAAAGTGTAGATATTTTTAATTCAACACAATTGCACATCATTGGAAGGGTATGAATTATTTTGCAAAGCATTGTAAATACCATCTGCTTAACGTGAGTTCATCATTTCTCTAAATGCAGGAGAAAACACAGAGAACAAAGGAAGGAAGGATTTGAAAAGCGGATTCTGTGCCAAACCACCTCCCTATTTATGTTCCTAGAAAAGTAAAACCATATCTTGTTACAGCAGCAAAGCATTTGAATACACTAAATGCAAACCCATCCATGCATGAAACCTCATTCACAGTGACAAAAGTGAGGTCAGGGTTAGGCTTCACATCCTTTAGGGCCACATTATTGTCATCTGTACACGTAGGGACAAGATGGCTTTTCTAAACAGGTGCACCACCTATCTTAATGAATCAAAAGTGTTAAAGTAATTTTAACAGATTAATTTGGATTTAAAGAAATACTCTTTTAATATCTCATAAAACATTAATGTGTCTTTGTGTAAAAAAGAGGAACAGGGAACAGTTCAGCTTGGCGAATGAAGCAGTACATCTCTGTTCCAGTTTTGTATACTTCCCCACTCTTTTTCAGTTCCACTGTATTAGAATGCATTTTATGTTAAACATATTTCACAAAACCCTCCCCCACCAGCAATAAATGTAAAAAAAAAAACAACTTAACTTTTGTTCTGAATCTTAACCACATATCCTGCTTTCAGCACATATAACGTCTGCTCTAGCCCACTGAGGCCATCTGCCAGCTCTCTGCAATAGGGTGCTTGAAATCAAAAGAAAACACCCTTTGACAAGAGCAATTAGGTGTTTAAGGAATCTAAACCTTATCAAGTCAAAGTACCTGCATCTGACTATCTGTCACTGAGAACTAAGCTACAGCAAGGCCAAGAACAAGAGAGCAGAGTACAACCAGAGAGAGTAAGTGGAACATATATCCAGAAACAGCATTAGTTTAGGAAAGATAACCACATGAAAAAAAAAACAGCACTCCCGATACATGACTTAACCTTAGCTTTTTTGCACTAAGTCATAATTGCCACATATGGCTAACTGCACACCAAATCTGACAACTACGTTAGTACTTGTATGGCCCTATTGTAGCCTTCTGTACAGTAACCTACCCTCCACTTTCAATTAATAACATATAAAGTAATTTTACCCCAGTTCCAACTTGAAATTCTGAGCATGTCCACAATCAGAATTACAGCTGTGCTAAGTGCACACAGCTGCACACAGCACCTTACTGCAGGGCGGACCGAGAGCACAGCAGCCTCCACGTGGAGATGACAAAGCTCTGCGTGTCGAGCACCATGAAAGAACGCAGATGGGCATTAACTACTAAACGGCCAAGCTGTTCTAAAGTTTAATTCAGTACAAAAGGGAAACATAGATGGGTGACCCAGTCTTTTAAGTTATTTCCTGTATTGATCCAGGTTTATCCGACATCGCTTGTTTTCAAAACAGCTAAGAGCTGAATGCAAAGCATCAGGGTTGCAGCTGGATCAAATAATGTAAAACTTGTCAAGAACAGCTGCTGACAAGTGATGAACCCCAACCTCTGAGCCAACTCTACACAAAACACCACGGACAGGTCTTTCCACAATCTATTCCTTACAATGATAACTGAGTAAAAACCGCAATAATCTTTACTGACGGTAAGTCAATATCCAAACGTGTAGATTACAGAAAAAAACATCTATGCATCCATACACAACGAAACAAAAACAGAAGTATTACTTGACTATGATTGTGGAAGTTAATAAACATTGAAGCAGATATTGTGAAGCTTTTAGAAACAAAAGATATCTTAAGTTCTTTTGATCAAATGAAAAAATAGACTTCGATACAGCTGTTGGAATATAACAACTGCATTAACATTCTCAATCCTTGGAGATGCAATTACTCTAAAGAAAGCAATGGATTAAATCAATTTGCAATTCAGTTTTATTTGTATAGCGCTGTTTACAATGGACATTGTCACAAAGCAGCTGTACAGATTTCTGGGCCTGAACCCGCAGTGATTAATACAACATTCTTCTCCATAGTCCATTTTTATGGCATACAGCAGAAAAATAATTAAAATGCTAGTATCACATAATACTCAATTCCCTAGAGATGACATTGGCCTAAGATGCCATCCAGAAAGACCTTCTCCCAATATTTCATGTTTCTAGTACAGTACTTCTACTAACAACAGAGGTGACACTTTGGTACCATCTATATAAACTACTGGAGGTTTGTTACTGAATCTTTGGATATAATTCAGTCACATAAGCTTGCGAGCTAACAAATTACAAACTGACAACCCTCAACTCCAGAATTTACCTGACATTTAGAAATAGGCACATATCACAAAATTCTACTTAGCTAAGGAATCAAGAAGATTCCCTTAATTTGGAAAACTCGGGAAGCGGTTCCGATTCAATTTTTTTAGAAATGTCGAAAATCTATTAACAGGACTGATGACAAAAACCAGTGCTCATACATTTGCAATACACAAACAAAAACCATATGTTCTTCAATCCTAACCTAATCGGAAGGACTTTTTTAAAGCGAAGATTTAACACACAGCTCTCTCCACAGTCCCACAGCTCCATCAAGTGGAGATGCTGGGTATTGCATTCTTTCTGAATGAAAGGGTTACATTAGGTGATCATACAAAAATTTAAAAGCACCCTAAAGTCTATGTATGCAAAATGCTTGGGTACTTAGATTTAACACCATAAAGCCTATTTACTGTCTGACGTTTCCTTGATCTCAAAGCTCTGATTGCTCCACAGAAGCTCTTGTATAAGATAAGATCACTTAATTAGCCCTATACAATTTCTTGCATTAGGAATTTGTCTTTTCACATACCCCAGCTTGCTCTCCATGAGACATGGGTCAGAGTGCCGGGTCAGCCATTGTACAATACTGCCAGACACCTGAGCCTTACCTTTCGGCAGCGAGGGTTAGGGCAGCTGAAGAGGAATACTTCTTTATCAAGCAGTGCTGGGAAGTTACAGAACGGACACCTACAGGAAAGACAGAAACCGTATTTACAAAAACCATGAGAACGACCATTTTCTCGATCTTCTGACAAGTACTCTCCTAAGTACCTAAGTACTGTCAGCCCTGGTCCTAACCACACTACAGTGAAAGGACAGTTCACCTCCTGGTTTTTGCTCCAATTCTCAGATACTTACTTAAAACCTATAATGTTCTAAACTAGAGAATTTTTTTTGACTACACACAAGCAAGATGTGTGTTCAGGCACAGTTATTTCAGGAAAGATGCCAGTTAGGTAGGTATGGAGATCAGTTGGTAGGATAGCAAGCAGACACAGGGGCATATCAGGACAGGGATTAAAACTACTAATCCATAACGCGTCTCTGTTTAACATCCCACCATACATGTGATTACAGTATATAAAATCTGCAGTATAAATGAATTGGATGCACAGACCTTTTGCACTCTACAATTTCAAACCTCAAACAAAAGCTGTTTAATATTCACATACAGATTTCTATGAGATAACCTAATAATCATGCAATCATCTTGACAAGTAAACTGATGCCTGTCAAATAACAGTATTACTTCAGAGATCAGAACTGTGAACTGACCTGACAAGCTCATCAGCACAGGTTGCCGCCACGGCCTCCTCCGCCTGTCGCTCGTAGTATTTGCACAGGATGTTCTCTGGGAGCACCTTTTCCAGCTCGCTGGTTGGGAACGCACACGTACAGTTTCCGTCCATGCAACTCAGCTCCGACTGCAGGGCAAAGAAGATGCATCTGTTGATTCAACAGTTAGGACAGACTCTTGGCTGCTCTCTGGTTGAGCTGGGCCGCAATGACCCAGGCGTTTCAGGTTGGAGCCTGGATCAGGTTACTAGCCAACTGTGACTGTGACTCGCCAAGAGGCAGCGGCGCACAATTGGCTGAGTGCCACTCGGGGTTTTGTGGGATCAGTCAGCCAGGACTTTCTGGAATGTGCAAATATAGAGACCCCAGCAGCCTCCCGGGTGCTGGCAGGCTTGCAGTACTGTTAGTGAAGGACGTGCCTCTTCTCCAGGTCAGCACTGTGCCTCTGGTATGTGGCCATGCAGCCTGAGATGTGTTAAAAGGGGAGGGGCTTGAAGCTTGAAAGTGGGCGGGTCAGTCTGCGAGCACTTATTTATTCTACCTTGCAGGAGGTTCAAAGTCATGACCGCAGATGATAAAGAGCGCACAATCTCTTGATTTAAGAAGGTATATTACAAAAAAATGGAAACTATAACGCTGCTAAATGTAACAAGTTGTCTAAAAACTGTCCTTACTGTTTTATTCATCATCATGACGCTGAGATAGCTAAGGTCCGTAGCGACGATCAGCCATGGCCATGTTTAATTACACAATTGTTATATGAAAGTAGCAAAAATTAGTATAGTCCTCCCTATGAAATTACAATATTCTAGTTATATGTACAAAGATAAATTCAAGATTTTAAAAAATGATCCACAAATAATTAAAACAAATAATAAAGGTATTTCAAATCCAGTGAAAACTACACTTTTTTCCTCTTTTTAAGAAGTCGTAAGATATCGGTTATATAGCCAATGAATTACAACTGTTTGTATTTGATTGGCTCATTTTTATCTGGGCGGAAATAACTGATTTTTCTTGGGCACTTACCCTTCCCGAACCGAAGACAGCCTCCTGAGCGTATTTCACCAAGCACTCTTTGCAGAACAGGTGACCATCTGCACACTGAGTCAGGTCCTCAAAGGCAAACTCACCATAGCAGCAACGGCATTCAATCAGCTGACCATCCTGTCATTAAACAGGAATGGCCTTTTAGGATTCACAGGATCGCGGAGGAGTTATTCCCTTGCACAAAATCACTTTTCTGCAGTGCGATACAGTGATCATAGCCAAATACCATTACGTTTTTTTCAATGTCAACAGAATCCTTGTGATTGTAAGAGCCTGCAAGCCTGAAAACTGTAACACAATTAGTATAGCATCACCTTCTGAAAGTATGTATAATCATAATTGGGAGAACTCCCTTATGAATACAGGACTATCTGAATTATGTCTTAGTAGCAAAAATGTTTCTGAGCACTGAATGTTGCAATTTTTCATACAGATCAGTCATTTATGCGGAGATTATACAGAAAAGTGTTAAAGGCATATTCAATATCAATCCCACATCTTGCACGTATTTTGAAATATACCTTTTGATATTGCTCCTCATTCATTTGTAGAGCTAACAAGAAGTCTTCATGCTAAGGAGAGGAGAAAAAAAAGCAGTGACCAGCACGAAACGCATAATAAGAACAATGCAACTTAATACGAGTGCATTTTAAAAAACATTAGGAGTCATATTTGTACAGCTCAATTACACTTTGAGAACTAGAAGCATCTCTTTGCACATTTTAATATTGCATTGTAATTCTAAAACTCTCTTATGAAGAAAGCAGAACTAAAACAACTAGTTCTATCTACATAAAGAAGATGAGAAATCAAATATTGCATTATCAAGTATTTTAAATGTCGATCAGAATCATAGAATATTTCACATTATAGTGTATGATAAGGTTGCCAGAAAAATGTTCAAAGTGCACTCCAAACCTCAGCCATTTCTTTAGCTTTCTGCTCGTAGAATGTAATTTCTTTCTGCAAGGATGGGTGAAGAGAACGCTTGTCATATGACTTCCAATGTCGCCTCTTGTTTTCCAGAAAGAACATCCGCCTCTCAAATTTAGTCATACCTAAGACAAACACATGATTTTATCACAGGAAACAGCCAACACATTATTACCAATTTACACATAGTGCAATGTTACATTTTCCATGCAGTGTTTGATAGCCAATTTGAAAACAAGGTATTTAAAATTTATTCCAACTGCATCTGAACACAGTATATGAACTCTCAAAAGCTTCAACGTAAATGATCACCAATGCCAGAAAACAGCAAAGTTTGAAATGACAACTGCATCTGCAGGGATGATGAGATCTTATCTCACTACTGCTCTTAAAACAAATCCAGAGCAGACTTACAACACACAGTGAGGCAAGCCAGGAAAACACAAGCCAGAATTACCCTCTTCGAATTTGAAATCTATGTATGAAAACTGGTTCATTTCTTTTCGTTTTTTCTTCTTCCCTGAGGATTCAGGAGAGCGTTCCCGCCATTTCTTGATGGCATCGGATAAGGCCTGGAAAACAGACAAGTCATTTTCTTTTCAGTCCTCTAACTGCGAGGTCAAAATTACACGAATTAAGGCCAGGGAGACATTGCTAACTGCTGGGTCACTCCAACATCTCTTACATCATTCCCCGCACTGTGCTGTTTGTCTGAGAGGACATGGACCTTTCACATAGCAAGCAAGTACACCGTCTTCTGTGAAAGCTGCTCCCTAGGCAGCAAAAATTGAACTACACCTCCAATTTCTCCAAAATCAAATTTTAGCATTGTGATACGGAAAATAAAAACATTTACTTTAATGTCTTTTCACTGCAAGTACATATGAATCATTTATAGAATGGGAAACTTGTTGGTTACCTTGCGCGTAATTGCATAGTGTCCTCTAAGAGAATGCAGAGCCCATTTGATATCCATACTGCTTAACATCTTGAAATCAGCCATCAGGAGGTCTGCAGCCTGAACGGCTGTGCGTTGGTCTACGGCTTCCAGTTTGGAGAAATCAAAATAATTCTCTTTATTCTAAAAGGGGTGGGGGGAAGGCAAAGAACTAGATTACAGATAATAGATAAAGAAAAATAAATACATCAATTCCTGTAACCTTGCAAAAGCACCCAAGACAAAACAAATATGAGTTTGTAAGGAAAAGATAGCAGAAATAATCTTACAGATAATTAAGAACATTTTTGGTTGATGAAAATATTGCAGAAATCAATCATTTATTAATTTTTAACATGAATTGGTAACGAACCTTACAGATCATTAAGCATGTTTTCTCAATGTGAATATGCAGAAATATGGCAGTTACTGATTACTCAATAATTGTCAAATTGTCACTGAAAACTTTGTGCATTTTAGGCTTGCATGCTTTTGGCCTCACTGACATGGAAAAATCTCTATTGCAAGCTAAGCTTTTTGGCTACAGAACAATATTTAATGTGACAATATTACAGATAAAAGGGATATCATTTGTTACAAACATGGAAAAATTGACGTTTACTTTTCTGATTAAGCAAAAAAGCAATTTAAAAAAAATATAAGCTTCAAACATCTGTCTGTGCAATTTAGGACACAGATGTCAAGGTTGGTGCTTACATCACTGCTAGAACTACCCCGCAGAGATTTGTTGGATAGCTAGAGTTAGCAGCAAAGGAATCACACAGAAGATTAAGAAATGGAATACAGATAGATAATCAACATAGCAAACTGCTCTCATTCACCTGGTTTTCATCCTCGTTTGTTTCGAGAAGAATACTTGACTGATTCAAAACCGAGGTCCCTTCCTTCTTTGGATAATTGGGGTTTTCTAACAAAAAGTTGCAAATTCTGCAAAAAAAACAAAACATGTTCTTCCAAACAGCTATAATTTACCAAAAATGATGATAATGCTCATTTTTCTAAATTCTTCTTTCAATTTACATTGTCCAATTTAATTACTGGGGGACTACATACAAATATCTACTACAGGTCTTGAGATATAAAAGTGCAATTTTATCTGGAAGCACACCAACTATTTTTGTTTCTCCAACAAAGGAAAAATATTTGTAAATGAATCCATTTGCAAAAAAAACAGAAGCATTAATCAAGTGTCTTATGACTTCAATATATAACACTATTGTGCTTCATTGCAAACAAGCAAAAAATGCATGGGTATACTTACAAATTTAGATCGTTTAAATCATGACTCTTAATTAATTCTTCTACGTATGCTTCTTCTATATCAGGAAAAAACTCAGCCTAGACGGATGAAAGAAGAAAATATGGTGTTGTTATTCTTAGACTTAAAAGAAATCTGCCTGTAGAGCAACAACAACTGAAATATAACAAGCTAATTTTTTGTGAAATTTTCATTTTATACATGCTCTTTGCTTACATACGTAATTGTCACTGAGGCACTCAATATACTGAGTATATTTCATTTACCTGCACAAGCAGTACAATTAAACAAAAACAGAATTCCAATGCTTTTTTTGTACAAATTCCTATTTTTAATAACATACATCCTTACACTAATGAATTCAATTCTACCGTGAAAATCAAATGGCAACATTGACTGGCCTGTCATAATTTACTAGGGAATTCATAACGCAGATCTAATTTTGATGCACATGGAAAAACAAAACTGGCACTTACCACTCTATGCACTAGTGACTTTATCTGATCTCTGTCATACCGAGCAGCTATCAATTCTGGATTTGGGATGGATGGTCCAGGTCTCTCATCATCGATCAGTGCCCCTGGCTCATTTTGATTGACAGCAAGTGGGATGTGCAGGACAGGCCCTGGGGGTGCCTGGTGCTGGTTTTCCTGAACACCAAGAGCTGGAGGAAACCTAAGAGACTCATGTGGTTGCTGCTGTTCAGGCAGAGCTGGGAGAGGAACATGGAGTGGTTCAGTTCTTTTAGGTACCACACCAGCCTGCCTGTCTTGGTCTGTGTGGGGCTGATCATTCAGGGGCCTGAGCTCGCTGCGATCGCTCCCCAGTGGAATACCATGCCTGACATCCCGATGAGCCAACGGCTCAGGCATCGCTGCAATGAAACCTTCGCCGTTACAAACGGCAGCACGCCCTGCAGGTCCTTGCTCAAGTGTGGTTTCAGTCCCTGCAGGCGGGTGAGGCCTGGGCACAGGAGGGGCATGAGAACTGGAAGGTGTGGCTTTCTGGTTTCCGCTTAAGACATTAAGGGCATTATTCCCTGATTCAAGGTCCACATTGCCGAGTGGCAACCTGCGGCGCGCAAGCAGAATCCGCCTCTCGGCAGCGGGATGAGGTGCTTCCATGGGAGCTTCCCCTTGTCTTTCAGGGGTTTCCTGATGTGGGGTACCCCCCCACAGAGCAGCAGGGCGGATAACGTTTGGGCGCAGAGGCTGCTGCGGTCTTAGTGGCTGCAGGGCAATAAGAAAAGTCATTGGAGCTTCTAAGTGTCCGCCAGGACAACCTCAATTACACTCTGATGAAAATAAAGAAGCAAATTTGTCTTCACAGCTATCAAGAAAATAGAAGAAACGTTTTTCTTTGTATAAAGTGACTACCTTGTTTTTCTAAACTATTCCAACATGCGCGTCTTGCGAAACCGTCACCTTAACTTCTGGTGCTCAGAGTGATCAGAAAGATGGCGCCTTCTATTCCAATAACATTCTTCCACCTACCTCTAAAATCACAACATCTTCCTCTTCGTCATCCTCGTCCTCCAGTTCAGCTTTGATCTGGGCTGGGTTATTTGGCATCAGTGTAGGCAGCTCATCATCCGAGTCGTCCGATATGGTAATGAGCAGGTCATTTCGAATCCGGTCATCTGTTTAAGACCAAAGTGGGCACAATTCACCCCCTCGTGGAGGAACACCAGTGGCTAAAAGACATTTGCTTTTTTGTGGATTGCCACCTTTAAGAACAGATTTTTTTATAGGTAACCGCCTTTCCAATTAATGGTATGCCATCCTAAAAATGTGTTGGGCAGCACGATATCATTTGGTAGAATTTACAATTTAAACGTACTGGAAAAATAACTGAATTTACAAAATGTACTATACCTATGGACCTATAGAACAACAATGCTATACCAAAGAAGAAGTGTTTTTTGTAGAAATTCTTCAGCAGCTAAATTTTAAAGTAGACCGACATTACTCACACCTCTATACTATTTAGCAGAAAAGACTGATGTTACAATTTCCGATGCTACTGTGGGTGCTCCCAATAAAACGTCAGACTGAAGTGGAGTTTCTGCACTGAGGAGTGTGTGGGAGAAGACCCACCTTCTCCGCGATGTCTGTGGAAACTGGCCAGGTGAATCACTTCCTCGTCGCCTTCTCCATCAGCCATGATCGCAGGCTCCCCCCCGGCTCACACACAGGCCCAGAGTCACCACCTCGGCATGCTCCTGCCTCAACACGCAGAGGCCAGAGGTGTCATACAGCACAGAAGAAAAAAAGGTGCGCGAAAACAGAAAGACCTGAAAAGCAGCTGAAGGCGATAATCTCGAAACTTAAACGGATGTAAAGCTCCTGGTAAACACATTTTAAAGTTTCTATTCACTTCCAATTTTAACTCATTTCAACAAGTGGCTGCCTGCCTACGTACAAAAGCCTGAAATAAACAGACTGCCGATAGCAAAAATACAACCATGTAGCAAAGGAATATTATATTATGAGGAATTGTATGTCTGCCCTCCTTACTGTCCCCCAAGCCCATCTACATTGTATGGGTGACAGGGCCTTCTCCTGTTATGCCCCCAAGCTCTGGAACTCTCTCCCCAAGGATATCAGAGAGTCACCTTCTCTAAACTCCTTCAAATCCAGACTCAAAACCCTCTTCTTCAGAAAAGCCTTTACTGAACTGGTTCCATTCTTCACCCTTCTGCTTTTCTTAGTACCACCATCCACGGTCTCCTCTTTGTATTGTAATTGTGTTTTATCTTGTGTATTCTCCTTATTTATTGTTGTATTCTTCTTATTTATTGTTATTGTCATCCTGTAAAACGCTTTGAGAAGCCACCTTTAAAGGCGCTATATAAAATAAAGTTTATTATTATTATGATGTTTTTAGCATATATTGAAAACCAAAAGACACAAGTAGAAAATAAGTGGAAACCCGGAGCAGTTAATTTTTTTGACAGTTTGTTAAAGGAGGTTTAGGTACATTTGGTTGTACTGGGTACTTCAAATGATTTACAAATACTTTGCCACTAAATCTGAACAATAGCAACTGGGGAACCAAATCTAGTCAAAGCACGAGTAAAGTCAGAACTCAAGTGAACACCTATTGCCCCAGGCTATACTCGGGCTAAACGTGCAGTGAAACCCCAAAGCTGCTAAGATGAGCTCTCACATCTTATTTGTATTTGAAAAATGTAGCAGACAGATTTAATGTGGCACAAGTGCAAATACGTAAAACAAACAGGAACACTTCAGAAAAGCAAAACGTCACGTTAGTGTGCTCAGCATCAATGCCCCTGGCTGACAAGCTCCAAGGCACAATATACAACACAGAGTGATGAGGAAAACTGGAATTTTGATAATGACCCTGCTGTGCAGCCTTGCAGCTACATTTCCAAAACCGATCACCTTCCGAACGATCAAACTCGGTTTTAACGAGAGCTGTCCCTCTACTTTCCTTGTACTGTAACACTAAAACCCAGCTGTCATTTCACCCCAGCCCACCAGCTCCCCAGTCTAGAGTTACATTCGTCAATCAGAATGTATAACATGTGATGCAGTTCACATTCACAATGCTTAACCCATCTTTAAAACTTGTTTCTTTGAGCCAGGCGTGATTTGCTGAAAGGACACACTGCACTGTGCAATGGGAATACCCCTGGTGGCATACGAGGTTAAATACAAGAACCCCCCCCCCCGCAAAGATCAGTCTACTTTCAGTGCGGAGAAAGGAACTAACACTTAAATATTCATTCAAGTTTCCCAGCATTTCCGAAACTTTTTTGCAATCTCGAAAAACATTTGAATGCCTCATCAAATCACGCTGGAAAAAAACAGCGGTGAGGCAAAGGGTTTGAGAGGTCACCTTTTCAAAGCATTTTACAGACATTAAAAGCGTCTTGTCAAGTAGCTGTCTAGAAAGATTAAGACCGAAACACATCTATAGATCTTGCCAGGAGCTCTGAAATAGAGGGACCCAGAGGAATGGGGGTCTCGTATGTGAGTCACACATTTCTTGAAAACTGCTTCTGAATTTTGAACCCTCCTCTGCATGTGAAAACTGCACTGTAGCTCAAAGGTTCAAGATGAATAAGGTGTTTTCACTAAACACCTGTATACGCTTGGAAATTAGTCTATCCTCGGCACTGAAATGCAAATGCAGCGAACGCAGTTAATTTAATAAAACTTGGGCAAAACTGCGTTTTGTTGAACTACAGCGGTAACATCCCTGAAAACTAGAAATGAATCAGCAGTATCTAAGCCTTTTTTCGAATCTGTCGACCCAGTTGTAACGCACAAATATTAGGTGTTTTCCACCACCTTGCTCATTTATTTCATTATTGCCACGTTACACTTTCTGTGCTTCCATACAGAGGCTTCAGTTTTTCAAGATGGCAATAAAACAAAAAGCATTTAAACAAGTTTAGTAAGACAAACAACCACAGGACGACCTCCCTGGATCATCAGCTAAGGCGATGTTCCAAAGTGTTACTTGGATATGAAGCCTCTTCGAGTTTACTTAACGAAAGTAAACAGCCACAGAGCAGTATAAACATTAATCGATTCTGCGTCATTAGTAATTTTAACAGAAATAACACCTTTTTTTTTCCATTCCAGCAATTATCGCAAACTAACATGTGCAACACTTTCTATTCAATCTTTCCTTAAAGAAGCGCGGTGAACATGAACTTAAACCACCCACTTGTTTTAACTATTGCTTTCATTTCCACTTCTGCTGTTCTCTCTTTTGACGGTAAACTCATAACACTGTCTTCAGTCAGACAACTTTAGCTACCAAACATTTGTCACAGTGACACTACAAGCGAGTAGTTAATGATCGTGGAGTTTTGTTGCGAAGAACAGCTATTTAGCAAAGCAATTCCGCATAACTGAGTCTACACTTTTTATTTTTTTTAAAATAAAAAGTATGCCTACATACCTCTCGCTTCCTGCACAACACAAACACAACACACACAGCCAGTCTTTACCGACCGGAAATTGGAACGCAGAGGAACGTAACGTCAGACACACATTTCTCACGCACATGGGATACTGGGAGATGTAGTCTTCACTCAACTACAAACTACGCCGATTGCGATATGTGAGGGATCACTCCACTGGTAGACACACTAGATAGAAGCGATATATGGCTAGCCAATTGATCATTTAGAGATATCTCATGAGAGATATGCCATTCATTGTTTAAAATAATCTTTACATGTATTTAGATATATCTCTAAATAATCATTTGACTTGCCACTGTGATACTACCTATTTGTACCAGTAGATGTCTCTCGTGTTGTAATTTTTTAACTTTGTGGAAAATTATCTGATAACAGATATCCAGCGCCCTAGTATTCACACCATACCATAAAGTATTCATACCATGTCTATGGAGTCAAATTTGATAAAATCATAAAATGAGTCAAACGTGTTTTTTAACTTAATATTTTATTTTAAAACCTGAATGCTCAAGCTCAATACTTCCTAGTGTAAGATCAGTTGCTATAAATGTCAGTGAAATACAAAGACAATAAACTAAAATGTTACTTTACGCCTGACATATTCAGACCTGTGAACCAAATATTTCGTAGAAGTAACTTTTGCACCAACCACAGCAGAAGGTTTTTTTTTTTTTGGTAAATATCTACCAAGTTTGCACAGTGGCTTGGTAAAATCTTTGCCCATTCTACTTGGCAGATTTATTTGCTGAGGCTGTCTCAGGTAGCTTGGTGATCGCCTACTGACAGCAGCTTTCAAGTATTTCCACAGATTCGGAAGAGGATTCAAGTCAGGACTTTGGCTGAGCTACTGAAGGACTTTCGATTTCTTAAATCTTAAGCTACTCAAGTGTCCTTATATTATGCGTCTTTGTTCTGCTGAAAATTGAGTGTCTATCCCAGTTTTAGGTCTGAAGTTAGTTTTCTTCTATGCTTTGCCATCACTTTGTTTAATCTATGTTATGATCAGTCAATCTTCCCAATTAATTGAATTAATTCCCAATTTTAAAGCTTGAAAACAAAACACACTATTTAAAAACAGCAAGCTCATACTCAGCCACCTTTACCCTAATATTTTTTATAAATATCACGGTAAAGAAAATGGAAATTAAAGTATGACACTGTTCTCATAGTTTCACTTGGGCAGTTTAAGCTGAAGGGCTTTAAATCATCCATCTATCCATTTTCTAATAGTTCTAATAGCTAATCCCAGCAAGCAATGGGCTCTGCAAGGTACAGTGGGATGGATGGGATGCCAGTCCATCTCAGGTTAAAGACAATTTTAACAAAAAAAAATACACTTATGATAAAATGAGCAAAGAGGACTGTTTCCTCAGCCTGTTAGCCCAATTCCCTGGTTACCCAAATCATCAACATTAACAGTCTCTGCCAGGGGTCCAGTTTTATCTCTGTCTCTGATGGAAGTCATCCTGAGATTTCTCCATCATGGTGTTTCACTTTTCTTTTAATTGCTAGAAAAGCCCCCTTTTATTTTATTTTTCTAAGGTTTCAAGATGTAGTTAGTAGCCAGTTGATCTGAAGAACTCAACAAGCCATTTCTTGACGGAAGCCAGGGTATCGGCTTAAACAACATGGCTGGACAGCTTGTTCCACATTCCTCTGCCTTCATTTCTCTGTTTTAAATGCCCTTCCACCTAGTTTCCATCTGTGTCTTGTCATGTTTCCATGTTTGCTCTGATGTCGTCTGCTGGGTTGTCCTTGTCAATGTCCTTGAGGATTGGTTATCAACTTCAAGGACTTTATCAGGCTTTGACAATTTGAGGCCTAGTCTTTCATGTGCTCTTAGTTCTATGCTCCTCATCCATCACGTAGTCCAGAGAGTACATGCATGGTGAAGTGCAGTTTGCTCAAGGGAATAATGAAGCTCCTCGTGGAGTCATAACACCTCACTACGTCCTTTCTTTTAAGATGCAGACAAGGTTTAGAAACCGACTGAAAACAACCAACGTCATGACTGTCTCAACAAGACAATAAGACACATTGAACAAGAAAGCACAACTCCGTAAATGTGACGAGGTCTGGTATCCATGGCGACAAGGTGGCCAGAACAGATTGTGTCAACAATAGGCAAGAAAAGCGCTGATTGGAATACTGCTTTGGCCTCCATCTTTTGAAGGATTATTGCAAAGACCAACATCAAGAAACATCTTTGAACAAGAGAATATCAGTTCTGTTCCTCATAAATGATACAAAGGGGAGTTAACACTCTCAAGCAAATGTGTTGGCAGTGTTTTGCAATTAGGAATATAATAAATCTGTCTTGCAAATGCTTTGTTCAATAGATTGGCCAAATCCAAATTAATGTGACTTAGAGGAGAAATGTATTGAAAGTTTCTTTTGATAACAGCCTACCTATGAGGACAAGCATAACAGGACAGCCATCTCTATTCCAGAGGAATGAGCTAGGGAGCTGCTAAAAGGGTGAAGATGGGGTGAGAGGAAGAAACTCAAAGTGGATGCATAGCGGGTGAGATATTTATGCACAGGAGATGCACATATAATACAGAGGTTAAAATTATTATTCAGCTCTTTTCTGTAACAACCATAACTCTGTATTCACATGACACTGCTGAAGGTAATTTGAATATCATATTATCAGCAAACATAAAGTGCACTTTACAAAATGTGCACTGCAACAAAGTATTATAATTTCCGCTACATCAAAAACATCATCCTCAGAGTACTTCACAGTGCCATATACTAAAAATCCATTAAGGACATTTTGATCTCTGGATAAAAAATTCTCACTGTCTTTATTTTTAGATAGAGCACTCCGACCTCATTTTACCCATGACTGACCAGAGTTTCTTTGAGAACCATTTTTAAGGCATGAAGAGGAAAAGCTTTCATAGCTGTTTGTCACTTCAATCTACTGTTTTATATCTTCAAATAATTCTAAATAGGATAATTCGGAAATGCTTATTGGATGTTATGTTGTGTATGATTATTTCATAATGTGAGATTGTAAGATAATTTATATAATGCTTATTCTTTGTGAATAATTGAGCTGTAATTTACTGTACTGAGAAAGTATAAAAGGAACATGAAATGAGAAAGTATAAAATTAAGGACATCGATCAAAAAACTAAAATTGAATCAGCTATGCCTAAAAGGGTTTCAAGATTCCAGTTCCAATTCCAAGATTTCTGTTTGATTTATGAGATTCAGTTATCTGTTTTGTTTCTGCCATGAATGTTATCTTCTATCCATTGTTTTTTTAAGTCAATCATAAAGAAATGAAATCAAGTAATCTGCCACTAGTGGGTATAGAAGACAGTCCCTTTGTTTGTTTTAGCAACTGCAGGTTTTTAGTTGCACGAGTATGTAGAAACAATGCCATGCACAGATTTAATGCATGTTACCTTGTTGAGCATTACTTTACGAAGAAAGCAATATATTCTTCAGTACAATTTGCACTATATCCTACAAAGTATATTTAGCACATAACTATGCCAATTTTCATCTCCAATTAGAGCTTTACCAGTAACAAAATAATTTTGCTTGCATTCCAATGAGCATTTACTGTAATATAAATGAACTTCAGGAATCATACTTTCAATAACAACGAGAAAAAGGAGAAGAAATACCAGCGACCTGAATATCAACAGTGAAACACAAGGGTCACAAGTGGACAGTTCATCTCCATTGAGAACAGGAGGCACATCCATACGCGAAGGGCAGTGGGAGTGTGGAACAAGCTATTTCCACCTGTTCTTTAAACATAAAGCTAAAACTCTGGCTTCCTTCCAGAAGCGGCTCTATGAGAAAATCAGATCAATTAGCTACTTACCACTGAATTAGTTATATGGGGCAAAGGGCTTCTTCTTGGTTGTGACTTTTCTTACAGTATCACTTCTGTAGCATGCCATAACATGACAATGACATCACCAATGGCAACAATGGCATCACCGGCAAACTTTTATTTTAATTATTAGTGAAAAAGGGTTCACTAATAAACTCTTTAGTAGTCCCACAGACATGATTAATAGATAAGGGATAAAGTATTCTATTCATCAATTGAGGTGTGATGGCTGTTATACAATCCAGATTTGATACAGTGGAAATAGTTACTAGTTAACTGTTGTTTTTAAAGGCACTAGGCAACCAGAATAAAAATGTTCAAACAACCAGAATAAAATTAAGGGAGATGTGACACATATCGTAGCTCTTATTAAAATAACCTATTTTTTCTAAACAATTCAATTTGTATCTTATTTTGAAGTTGTGGCACAGATATAGTTTCTTTATGAAATCCACATTGCTGTGCATCAGTAAAGCAATTAATGTCTGGAGATCAATCTATATTACATGAGGTAGGCTGATCTGGGTCATCACAAATCAGCTAAGCAATGAGTGTAAGTGATGAGCAAATCACTCTTTTATATAACTTGCATCATAAGGGTTAGTAACTTGCTCATTAACATTTTATGGATCTTCTAATGATTTTGTGGGGGTGGTGTAGTGTAGTGGGTAGGTATCTAGACTTATAACTGGTGGGTTGTGAGTCTAAGTCACCACTGAAGACCCTGATGTTGTACCTTGAGTGAGGTACTTTATCCCAGTTTATTTATCCCTGTGATGGACTCGTGTGTCCCATCCAATAGAGGGAGTAATGTGCTTGTTTATCACAGAACAAGCACAATGAGGTTCAGATATGGAGATTGACACTCTGTGTTCAAAATCATTAAGGAGGTGGTTAGTTGACTTTATTGTAAACTATTATTGTCGCTTGCAAGAGGAAATGATCAAATTCAAAGTACATGAATGATTTACTCAAGTGTCTATTGGACATAAGTGTCAAATTACTGAATCTTTTTCCTCCTACGGGTTCAGCAACTGTATGGCAGCAGTGCTACCCATCACACTACCATGCAAATTTCAGACCATATTTTTTGAATGAAATAAGTTTCATTCAAGCAGTTTAAAAAGTTTTTAGAGATGTTATTCTGAATAACAAGAAATGTTATTCAGAAGCCATTGATGCTATGCTTTCAACAGTGACCCAAGACAAGGATAGTACCCTTGGGCTAGAAAATAGCTGTTGTACTGTCATCCACAGGAAAGACAACAAAACTGACCCAAGTAATTATAGACCAATAAGTCTGATTTCTCTTACATGTAAGTTTATAGGAACATCTATTAGAACTAACCCAGATGATCACCCATGGACATAACATCCTAGGAAACAGTCGACATGGATTTGGAAACGGTACTTATCTAACCAACTTGTGATATGTCTTTGAAACAACTGCAACAGTAATGGACACACACAAAGGATATGATTTGGAGTATTTAGATTTTCTGAAGGCTTTTGATAATGTTTACCCATAAAAGATTAATGCTCAAATTTAGGGCACTTGACATTAAGGGAAATGTGTGCATTTGGATTGAGAATTGGTTAATAAGTAGAAAGGAAAGAGTACAGATAAGGAATAAATGTTAAAATTGGGGGTGATGTAATTAATGGAGTGCCAGAGGGATCTGTACTAGGACCATGGTTCTTCTCAATTTATATTAATGATCTATATTCTCATATAGTTAGTAAACAATTATGTTTGCAAATCATACCAAATTAGGGGGATTAGCTAACACTGTAGAACAAGCAGATAATGTAGACTTCCAAAAGATTTACACAACATTTAGATATAGAAAAGATTTAGATTTAGATAACAATCAAGACTGGGCAAACACCTGGCAGATAACTTTTAATGTAGACAAATGCAAGAATTTGCTTGCTGGATGTTAAAAACAATCTATAAAATCAATCATTAAAAATTAAAACAATTAGATGTAATCTGGGACTTAAAGAACAGAACCGGGACATTTGCTGTAACAAATGTATTACAATGACTGGCTGAATTTAACTGAACTTTTTAAATCTTGAATAGAGAAAACTATGAGAAGCCTAGATATACTCATGTACATAAAAATACTCACAATCACCAAAAGTATCGAGTCCATGGAGTGGACAGTGAAACATAAAGCAGAGGACCCAAGTGGAAACTAAGTGTAAGAGCATTTAAAGAATAGGAGGCGTTTCTTTGCACAAAGGGTTGTGGGAGTATGGAACGAGCTACCGAGCCATGTGCTTGAAGTTAATACCTTGAAGTACTTCAAGACATGGCTGAATGAGGCCATTGGATCAAGAAGCCACTAACAACAAGTGGACCAGAAAGGCCGGGTGGCCTCTTGTTTTGAACCTTTCTTGTGTTCTTTTGCTGTGGTTATACAAAGGGATAACTCGAACTGGTACTTGTCCAAAGATGGAAAACAGCTCAAGCACAGCCAAAGACATTACACAGACTTTAGTAATTAAGAACTAGATTTGCTGGGATTGCTTACATTATAGAACTATATGACACAGCCACATTGGGTAGGATATGGGATGTCTGAAAAAGGATATTGTAAAAGTTGGTAGTCTTAGGAAATGTTTAAAGATGAGAACTGGATCATTGAGTGTGAACTGCACTGGAATTTGCCTAGACATATAAAAAGTGATAAGATGTCTGCAGACTCTCACAAAACACTTGCCTAATGCTAAAGCACAAAGTCCTGATCTTACATCTTAGAACTTCATTTTTGTGACATGGAGACAGTCTAATCTGTCTGGAACATTGTGCAGCATTCTTCCTGATTTTGATTTTCTTTGAAGATGAGCAACATTATTACTCTCAAGCCATTAAAAACTCTTCGCATAGCTTGAAAAATGTCACTGTTCAGTAAAAAAGAGAAGAATTTGTGGATTCTGTCTTGGCATTCAAATTTTACAATCTTCATGAAGATATGAATCTTTTTTGAAAAAGAAAAAAAACTGCACAAAATACAGGCTGGAAATTCCTGATACCGCAATGTAAACCTCTAACATATTTTGATATTTTATTGATATTAATTTCCCACTGCATATCGTGCAATTGGAAAAAAAAATAATCTACCTATTTTAATCCTGTGTATTACAATTATTCATCGATTTTCTAACAAATGAATTAATTCAGCATTGCAGGGGAGAAGAGGGTATCCCAGCAAGCAACAGGCGCAGATACATCCTGGACAGGACACCAGTCTATCAAAGGGCACACACAGTCACAAACATGCACACGCTCACACCAGGGCCAATTTTCCCAGAAGCCAATTAATCTACCAGTATCTCTTTTGACTGTGGGAGGAAACCGAAGCATCAAGTATATCCCCATGTGATCATGGGGAGTACATACAAACTCCACCCAGACAGCACCCCAGGAAGTGAACTCAGGGCCCCAGACAGTAATGCTAATGACTGTACCACCTTGCTGCTGCCTTCATATTTCCAAGAATAATTACTATAAAAATAAACTAATTACATATAAAAGTAAATGGAAGACCAATAATAACAGGTAACACATTTATTTACTGATAAGGTGCACATTTTTGCTAATGAATTCTGATAAAATGACAGGTATAACATCCTACAATGAAATTAAATTCAAAGTGTGTTCTAAAGATGTTGAATGTTAAAATATCTGAAATTCTGCTCACTCTTTATATTTAGGGAAAGCTGTGTTTCATTTTATGACACATTTATTTTTGTTTTTCCTCCTGCTAATGTCTGTCAGTTCTCCAAGTATTATTTATGAGAAATAAAAGAAAAATCAGAATCCCCTCAGTAAACAACTAACTTGAACACTCTTCCTCTACAATTTTCATGGTCTAGTGCAGCTTATTTTTTTTTACTCAGAAATGCTGGCAGAAGGGCTAAGTATAATTAGCCTGAAGCCACGACAATGGGTAAGCATCGTCTGAGCATGAACTTAAAAACACAGACATAAAACTACCTGGATAAGGTATGCAAATCCATTAGAGCTGCACACAATGGCTTATAAAGTCAGAGCTTGACATGGTTTCTAGGCATGAAGCAAACAGAGCCTCTCCTGCTTGATGGGATACCAGTCCATCACAGAATCTCCCCCAGCAGTGCTGGTTCCCAATTAAATAGCTGGGTGGACTGGAGCTACAGGGATAAAGTCCCTCACTCAATTCACAACTGCAGAGTCTGCAACAGGGACTTGAACCAACATTCCACGTGTCCCACTACGCTGTTTTTGATTTTTAAGAGTTGCTTCTG
Source organism: Lepisosteus platostomus (assembly GCF_059453375.1). Taxonomy (NCBI): domain Eukaryota; kingdom Metazoa; phylum Chordata; class Actinopteri; order Semionotiformes; family Lepisosteidae; genus Lepisosteus; species Lepisosteus platostomus. The sequence goes on from NC_142629.1 coordinate 7,440,775, forward strand.
ACTGATAAAATTCCATTCAGGAAGGGATGTAAAATATGTTAATTTTTGAAAAATATCTTATATATGTCATTCACATAGCCCACAAACCCAAGGCAGAGACTGTCAGTTGCTTTACATAATACCTTTTATAATACCTCTGTAATACCAGCAGGGGGCTCTGTTATTCTCCCTGTTTAGTGGAAGCTCTGATCTGAGCTATACTGTACAACCATTTTCTTCTTTAGCATTGATTATTAAGGAGCTGTATTGATCTTATGTGATATATCACACTACGGATACGTTAATCTGGGGGTGATTTAAGTTGTAAGTGGGGTGCCAAAGTGGGGGTCCCTTGCTCAGCTGGGGTTTAAACTATACCTGAAGGCAGATAATCAATCTTAGCTTCTGCTGAATAGATATACCATGTTATCAGTCATTGTCTTTACACAGAGGTACACATGCCTGAAAGCTTTCTGCCCAGCTTTCTCTTATTAAACACAAAGGGACAGATTTGTAAAACCTTTACATCATATTTACCTCATACCCCATTTTTTAAACACTGATTTTATATATCAATTTGTGTCGATGTCTGATGCTGAGTACCTGATTTCTCAAATTCTTTACTGTATGGCCTCCCGAACTCTCTTCTCAGCAAGTTGTAATATGTTTTAATCTCTGCAGCTAGAGTACTAACTCACACCAGACCCTGGCAGAATATCACTCCTATACTAAAGTCTCTGCATTGCTGGCCTATATAGCCATGTATTCAATACAAGGTCTTGCTGCTGACTTTCAAGGCTCTAAACAACTTGGCTTCATCACACATCTCTGAGCTCCTCCATGTTTACACTCCACCACCCCCTGTAGGCTCTGTTCAGTTGAGGCCGGTCCTCTTCTCACTGTCCCCAGGACTAAAGTGGGTTAGGTTCCTGACTCCCATGTCACACGGTCTGTGATCGAATCCCACTGGAACAATGACTTCTTTATAGTTGGTTCTGTGGCTAAGGATCTGCGCCTGTGACTGGAAGGTTGCCGGTTCAAATCCCGCGGCCGGCAGAGGAATCCTGCTCCGTTGGGCCCCTGAGCAAGGCCCTTAACCCCAACTGCTCCAGGGGTGCTGTACAATGGCAGACCCTGCGCTCTGACCCCAAGCTTCTCTCCCTGTCTGTGTCTCCATGGAGAAAAGCTGGGGTATGCGGAAAGACGAATTCCTAATGCAAGAAATTGTATAGGGCTAATAAAGAAACATTATTATTAAAGCACAGACTTTTGGTGACCGTGCTTTTTCTGTTGCTGCTCCAGTGGAATGACCTTCCTCAGACTCTACGAGAGGCACCTTCTTTAACTCTCTTCAAATCTAACCTTAAAACTTACCTTTTTACCAGGGTCTATGTCTGATTGCCTACAGTCAATTTGTATTAACCTATATGCTTTTGTGTTTTTTTTCATTTACTTTTCTTGCGTTTTTCTTTATTTCAGGATGTAAAGCGTCCTTGGGTTTGGAATGGCGCTTTTTAAATAAAGGTTGTTATTATTATTATTCACAACAATCTGGTGATTGCTTACTCTATAAATCCTAAAACAAGAAACCTTGACTTAATAAGAGCATACAGGGTGCTGTTCATGAAAGATTCCCAGAATGCTCTTGAGGTATGGGTCAGTGAAAAGCCCAACCCCAGGGGGAACTTTTTCTTCCTAGCAATTGTCATGGATGTTGGAAAGGCTAGCCGTGGAATGACCAGGAGAGCAGTAAAGACCCTATGCGTAGAGGCAAAAGGGGACAAAGACAGAGGTTAGCCCCAGCTAAGGGGGGCAGGCAATGTTGGGGCAGAAACCTATGCCCTCAGGCCACGGATGTGGGGCGACCTGGTACTAGGCGGGTCTCACGACATTCATATCCCGAATGCTGACCCAGGAACCGAGGAGACACAGGAAGTAAATAGGCAACCACAACAAGACACACCAGAAAGACATGAATAAACATGTGGAACTAGGAAGAGGACTGTAGTGGAGTGCCCTCTAGGGGTTGGATGAGGGCCATAACAGCAATCCTTTCTTTCTATATAGTATAAGTGTGTGCTGTAACTGTCAACGGAGACCCGTGACGGGAGGATGGTCCCAATGCAGTACCTAAGGAGTAAAAAGAGAGGCGGAGTCCGAGTAGGGTTCCGAGGTCTGTAGGGGAAAAGGCAAGAGAGAAGGTATCCAAACCAGAGAAGGGCAAGGCTGGGGTCAAAGTCGAGTAGGCAAATCTAGAGGTCAGAAGGAGGAGAACCACGAGTGGGTTTCCAAATCCGGAGGGCGAGGGCGAGGGCGAGGGCGAGGGCGAGGGCGAGGGCGAGGGCGAGGGCGAGGGCGAGGGCGAACAAAGGGAAGGCAGGTGAACTAAAGTACAACCAATACCAGGCAAAGAGCAAGGGATTCAGAGGGGTTTAAGTACTGTGTGAAGAAGAAGGTGCGCTGATTGATGGAGTGTCGTGGTTGGCTGATTTGCAGGGGCGGTGTCGTTTGGCAGAAGTGCTCAGGGCTGGGGCGTAATTAGTGCGAGTGCGCTTCCGTGTGAGAATGCGGTGACTAGAGGGTGTGGCAGTAACTAGGTAATGGCCTTTGTGAAGACTGGTCTAAAGTTACACTAAAGCCTTTTAGCCTTGACTCCATTTCAGTGAAATTCATAAAGTTTCCATCACTGTTGTTGTCACAAAGATGTTTTGAAGCAAATGTGTTGCCTAGCTCATTTGTTAATCCTTCAGCCTGAAAGCAGGGAAATATTTTCAAGCCTTGTGTTAAAAATACTCATCTCGGCCACAGGACTCCGACGCCATTTTGTTAGATTAGATTTTAGTCCTTATTTTCCCTCTTCCTTGGAACATGGCACCCGAAACCTTTAATAACAAAAAGCATTCAAATCTCTGAAATGGAAAATATCATTAATGGAATTCTGGAGTAACAAAAGAACTGCCTGCCCTCTCAAGTATACCATCTGAATATTCTATTTTATGCTACACTGCTGAAGTGAAAAACCACCAATAGTGTTTAAGACCTTTGGAGTTATTATCATCTACACACAAAAAAGATTAATGTTCCACAAACATAAAACTAAATTATTTTGCCTTTCATGCATCCCTACCTAACTGAAGTGATTTCACATTTCTCTTTAACTGTGTGAACCAAGTTAAAAAATATAGTCCTTGTAAACAGTAATAAAATTAATTTTATTTATCTTGGAAGGCTCATGCACGTAACTATAAGTGTCCTTTCAATAATCAAGTCAAGACCTTTTTGGTAAATACTGTTTTTTTTCCAAATTAAATAATATGTATAATACATGTAATTTAAATTGTAATTTCAATAACTGGTTAATCCAATACAGGAACAGAATGAGCAGGCGCCTAACCTGGCAGACAACAGGCATAAAGGATCACTTTATTGGCCACATACAATTTCTTGTATAAGGAATTTGTCTTTTCACATACCCCAACTTGCTCTCCATGAGACACACAAACAAGGAGAGACGCTTGAGGTCAGAGCACAGGGTCAGCCATTTATACAGCACCCCTGGAACAGTTGGGGTTAAGGGCCTTGCGCATGGGCCTAATGAAATAAAACTCCTCTGCTGGCCGTAGGATACGGACTGGCAACCTCCAAGCCACAAGCACAGATCCTTAGCCACAGAGCCACCACACCAGCAGGACACAGCCTGAACGAATTGCCCCGTGACCTTTCTACAAACATATGTCCACACACACACTAAAAAAATTGTACACTGTACACAGGCAATCTAACATTGGCACTATGTAGGCTGTTCATTAATTTATGGAGTGGAATAAGCTTTTGGCAGATAATGTGAAAATTATAGAGAGATTTAAATAACACTGCCTGTTTGGAATATAATGAATGCACCTGAGAGCATTTTTAAAAACCCTGGGCCTACAATCAACAAGTGACATTTCTCAGATTTACAAGTCAGACACATAATTTTATCCCCAAAGACTTAAAAGTATTAAAACAAAAATAATGGAAATGAGTCAGAAGCTGTTCATCTTTGGTATAACAAACCTTAGCCTGAATTGTATGTTTAGGAATAGGGACAAAACACTTCATACATCCCTGAAGAAATAAATCCGAAAGCTTGTAAAAATTTTAAAACTTATTTCTCTAATGCTGTAATTATTCTCATTGTAACAATACAATAAGACTGCATTTTTCATTAAAGCAACCCAAACCTTTATTAATTGGAAACATTGAACACATACAACTGCCCAAAAAAGACTGTATATTGTTTTCTAGACTATAGTACAGTATGTATTTTAGTTACTTAGTTATTTCTTTTCCTCGCCACTGAATAATTAAACCTCAATTTTCACTCAGGCTTACCGTATCTGTACCTCAGGGGTCAAATTATTGGAACACTGGCAGCTTTCAGGGATCTGCTGAATATTTTACCAGGGTATGATTAATTCGTGGTTGCGCCAATGACAGATCAAAGGAAAAGGGACTTATGGGAAAATAAATGGTATTAACATTAAGGGAAAAAAGCTCACGTCCAAGATCCGCCTAGCATTTTTATTTGCATTTACCAAGTTCTAACATTTTAAGAATTCAAACAAGGGAGGCGCGGAGGCGCAGTGATTAGCATTGCAATACTGTCTTATAATATTGGCGGCCTGGGTTCAGTTCCTGGGGTGCTGTCTGTATGAAGTTGGCCAATTTGTACAGTATGTTCTTCCTGTGTTCATGTGGATTTCCTCCAGGTGCTTCTTCTCTGTGTTTGAGTCTGTCCTGTGATGGACTGGAATCCCTTCCACAGTGTAATAATAATAATTGCTTACACTTATATAGCACTTTTCTGGACACTCCACTCAAAGCACTTTACAGGTAATGTAAAGATCCCCTCCACCACCACCAATGTGCAGCCCCACCTGGATGATGCGACGGCAGCCATAGTGCACAAGAACGCTCCCCACACATCAGCTCTCAGTGGGGAGGAGAACAGAGTAACGAGGCCAGTTCATAAATGGGGATTAGTAGGAGGCCATGATTGGTAAAGGCCTATGGGAAATTTGGCCAGGGCGCCAGGGTTAATACCTTTACTCTTTTCAAGAAACACCCTGGGAGTTTTAATGACCACAGAGAGTCATCGAAGGATGGCACCTGTTTACAGTATAGTGTCTCCGTCACTATACTGGGGCATTAGGACCCACATGGACTGCAGGGTGAGCACCCCCTGCTGGTCCCACTAACACCTCTTCCAGCAGCAACCTTAGTTTTTCCCCAGGAGGTCTCCCAGCCAGGTACCAACCAGACTCACACCTGCTTAGCTTCAGTGGGTTGCCAGTTGTGAGATGCAGGGCGATATGGCTGCCTCATGCCTGTTGCATGCCAAGATAGGCCCTACATCCTTGTATTAAGTGCTTAGGAGATAGATAAGTAGATTTTCATTTTCAAACATTGCCTATCATATACAATATGTGATGTAACTCATAGGTCCAAAAGGAAAGGAAACAGTTATTAGATAATATGCATTTTAAAGAAATATAATGTTCCATTATTTCTGAGCTTAATCAAAAGCATACAGAGTGTGACTTATCTGACTTATCTCACTAATATAGACTATCTTCGATCAATCATACAATTAATCAATCAATATTCTGGTCCTGGTCTGTAGAGACCTGTGGCATCTCTTTGTCAATGTTTGTTTTGCCCGGGCGACAAGTTTATAAGTTTAGGTTTGTTTAATGCTCTGACAAGAAGGAGGACAAAATGATACAAAGAAGATATGTTAAAGCCATGCTGGGTTTTCATTACACCAGCTGGATAGAGACAAGGAAGTCAGAGGCAACCGCCATGGAGGAGGGGTCTGTCTACTGGTAAACAGCCTTCAGTGCCAAAACATTATTGTTAGTCAGAGTGTGTATATGTCTGACACTGAACTATTCAGTATTTCTCTGCATCCCCTTTATCTCCCTCAGGAGCTTCTTCAGGTTTCCATTCACCCTAAAGCTAATGTGTAGCTACTGAACTGTTACAGAGTTGTTTTGACTGCACACAATGGGATGTGTTTAAAGAAATGACAGAGGATATTCATGAATTTGTTAATGTACTGTCTGATTGTATTTCTTTCTGTGTGGACTCTTATTCCTACAAAACATTTAAAAGGCTTTTCTTCCTAACAAGCCGTGGGAAATCTTGAGCCTTATTTAAAAGCATCTTTTTTTTCCTCAGGGGGATGCAGAGGTCAGGAGTGCAGTGCAGGAAGAGGCAAAAAGGGAGATCAGGAAAGCTAAAGATCAGTACAAGGAGAAACAAAACCTATAAAGGATAAAGATGACACTAGGGATGCATAGCTTTAATCATTTCTGATGTGATTCAAAAGGGCAACACTAATATTTCTTTCTTCTCTTTTCAGCATGGAATAAACCTATTACTTGTTCCTTTGCAGCCTACGCATGCTGACGCAGCTACCCACCTGAACTACTAACACTAATATTTTACCAGTATTAAAGGGCAGCACTTGGTAAATTACCTCAATGTGTCCTATACTCATTTTGAATTACTGCTTAAACCATCACAGATAACAATGCTGACTTTGCTGAATCTGAGGAGTTTATTAAGACTGACACATTATAAGAGTGCAGGCAGTTTAGGAGGATCTATGTCAGAAAAAGTGCAGGACTAGATAATGTATGTGGCAGAGTGATATTTTTTTCAGATGCCTTTAAATTTTTCACATCATTCCTTCTCTCTGGAAGAAAGCGATCCCTTTTCCAAAAGCTACAGATAATGAGGTGATAAACGTATTGTGGACTAAGAGGTGATCTGATGCAAGTATTCAAAATATTCAAATTCCTCTCAAAATTTAAAAATGCCATTGACAAACCAGAGGACTTATTGAAGATAATACATTGAATTAATAAAACAAAACAGCTGCATGAGACCCTTGGATCACTTAACTACTAACAAGTACACAAGCTAGGTAGGTCACATGGCCTCCTCTCATTTGTAAACTTCATGTTCTGTTGAGTTAAATGCTTTGCAGACCTTCTCTAGTGCGCTCTAATAAACAGCCAGACTGTTGGTTGTCAGGTTGTCAATGATAACAAGTATTTGGGACTGGTTTTAGATAAAAGATTGGACACATTTTGTGAGACCATTTCTAAAAAAGGCCGACAAAGTCGTTTTGCATGAAATCTTAGCTTCTTTCAGCTGGACAGAGGAATTATAGAAAAGTGGTGAAAATCTTTTATTGAAGCATTGTATTATCTTCAGTTTTGCAACAGCAGCACTGCAATTTGTAATAGGCTTGTGAAAACAGGGAACAGAAGTAGCATAATCACTGGACGTAAATCAGATCGATCTAAACGCCCTCTTCAAGGGGATGTGGCACGTCTCCTCCTCTGTGCATTTACACTACTCCCATCTGGGAGATGACTCTGTGCCCCAGGGTGCAAGGGTAATATATAATGGAAATTATTGACACAGGATATGTTCCTGAAAAATTGTTTGTCCTGACCTTCTTGAGCAGAGTGTTGGACTCTGCTGCAAAAACAAGTTTTCCCTTAAGAGATGATAATAAAGCTTTGACATTTTGTTTGTTATGGCCCCCTTTGCAACACTTTGCCACAGAATGATTTACAGAACTGTACAACAGTTGACAATATTTATGAATACTTGATTGACCTGACAGTCGGGAATTGTTATGTTACTAAATGTGTATGTTTGAACGTGTACAGGTGTATATATTGTTTTTGGTTGTGTTATTGGAAGTGACTATGAAGTCTTAGGGATCTAGAGACAATAATTAAACACCTGGATAGTGTCATCATTTATAGATCTTGGGAACGTCAAAGCATGAAAGGAACTGGGGTGTTTACTGAGTGGGGTCTGAGACACACTGATCAAAGGAATCTCTGGCTTGCCTTGGTTAATTAGGTTAGGGGAAAATGATGAAGTGTCATCAACATTCCAAGAACACATCACAAAAAAGGCAGGTAGACAAACAAGAAGGAGAACACAGAGAGAAAGGAGATAAGAGGAGAGAAGGAGAAGAGAGGAAAGAAGAACAGGAAAGGGACGAAAGCCTGTCAGATGAGAGCTCCTTGTCCAGATCATCTGTAAAGACCAGATTCTAGTTAAGTATTTTAACCTTGTTAAGAGAGCTTGCCATTTAAAAAGAATTCCTGGGTTGAAAACTGCACTCTTGTAGATAGTAGATGCATATTTGGAATAGGGAAATAGGTTTTCCATTCATTTTGTAGCATCCAGATTTATATACTGTACAGTATATGTAACGAACAGTTCTTTCCGGACCCTATGCGGACGACACAATCCGAAGTAGGGAGGAAACACTGGAGAAAAAGGTAATGCAGGAATACAGGGATGAAAACAGGGGGGCGTGTCCAAAGTGCGCTGGTGCACGGGGGAGGTGTGGCCGAGGCAAACTATCCAAAGGTAATCCAGACGGGGAATCCAAGAAACGGGCAAAAGTCCATGGCCAGGTGATCCATCCACGACGAAGGATTAAAACCAGGAACCGGGTCGGAACCGGCAGGGGGAACAGAAACAGGAACTGAGACTTAGAAACGTGACGGAGCCAGACGCATCAGGACCCGGGCTCGCACGATATGGAAATCAGATGCAGAGCCCGGAACTGACCGAGTGTCTGGCTTTTAAGGGGGACGGGAAGGAGGCTGGAACAAGGGGCAGGTGCACAGAATTAAGTCCAAAGTGAAAAGAGCCGGAGCGCCCTTAAGGAGGAGGGACTACAATCGTGACAGTATAGAGAGATTTAACTCTTTGTCATATTCTGTTAGGTGGAGGAGGCAGTGGTCTTGTTGGTAGCAGTCTGGTGTTAGGCCTCCGTGAATGCCTTGTTTGTAAAGAGCATATCTCCTATGTCGCATGTTGTTTAGGGTGTGTATTGCCATTATTAATAAATATTTGTTAAGCCCAGTGTGCCTGACTTATTACCCTTTTTACCAGCGAACAAAAAACTCAGGCACTTTTAATTATATCCACCAGCTGGATATATTTTTGGCAAAATCTTTACAAGTTGGGGGGTTATAATTATTTATTTTAATTGTTCAATTACCCGCTCAGTCATATTTGGTATTCTCTATTTTCCGTAACAGTATGTATTGCAATTGATTTTAACTCTTTTAAAGGGTGGACTGATATGAACTAAAATCAATGCAAAATTAATATGTGAAATGTCTTTGTTGCTTGTGCCTTCAATTTTAATAAAAGCACTATTCCCCTAACAAACCCTGAATGATCAATGACAGGGGTTTCTTCACGTTTCTTTATAGAAATCCAGATCACTCAATCCACAATTACAGGGATTTCTTTCCTGTTGTTTCTGCTGGTTCTAAGCAGTTCTAGGCTGTGTATCTAAGGAGTTTGGAAAGTTTCATAACTTTCTCAGGGCTTTTTAGCACATAGAGTAATGTACAGAGATCTTAGAGTATCTGAACTGGCAGATGGGGATGAGTCCTTATTTAATGTTTGATGTATCATATTTATGCACCATTTCACATGACCAAGATGAGGATGATGGATGACTGTGAATGTACTATAGGCTTTGCACTTTGCTGATTTTGGCTCTTTAATGATGAATGGTGATTGCATCATGGGAGTGCATGCACAGAGAAGATGGTTTAAAAAAAGCAGTTTGAGACTATGAATTCTGAAGATCAGAGGGAACCAAAGAAAGCCAATAAGAAAAGAGCTTGTACTGTTAACGTCAATAAAAAGAGAGTGGTAGCCATTGTGGAGTGTAATTATGCAACAGGATAGAACGGGCAGTCAGAGGCAGTAGTGTGGCTGAGCAATGTCTGCTTTTTGCCACAGAGGAGAAGGTTCATATTTGGACGTGAAAAGATAGAGAAATATTAGCTCCCCTTTTATAAATTTATAGATGAAGAAGGCCAGATAGGTAAACATTACAGCAACAGAATGTCGTCTTTAAAAATGTACACCTTTTGTTGCCCTAAACCCCAAAAAGAGGACAAATAAAAATCAGACTTTTTTCACTTGTATTTACAAATTGTACCTTGCAACATCCAAGTGAAAAAAGAAAGAAAAATTTCTAAAAACAGTAGAATAACTGGGTTGGATAAGAGAACAAGATAAGAGTTAATAGTTGGTGGAAAAACCTTTAGCTTGAATTACAGCCTTGAGTCTGTTTGGATACATCTCTACCAACGTTTCACACCTAGAGGAAGGAATATTTGCCCAATTCTCCTTACAGAATTGTTCAAGCTCAGTCAAACTGAGTGGTGACCGTTGATGGGCAGCCCTCTTCAAGTCATTCCAAAGATTTTCGATGAGAATCGATGGTCGGGCCTCTGACTAGGCCACTCAAGGACATTCACCTTCTTGTCCTTTAGCCACTGTACAGTTGCTTTAGCGGGGTGCTTTGGGTCATTGTCATGTTGAAAGGTGAACCATCTTCCCATTTTCAACATCCTGGCTGAGGGTTGCAGGTTTTCTTCATGAATTTACCTGTATTTTGCACCATCCATCTTCCCTTATCATCACAAGTGCCCCAGTCCTTGTTGAAGAGAAACACCCCACAACAGGATGCTACCACCACCGTGCTTTACTGTAGGAATGGTGTTCTTTGGATGGTAAGATGTATTGGGTTTTCGCCAGACTAACCATTTTGCATTCTGGCCAAAAAGTTCGATTTTGGTCTCATCTGACCACAGCACCTTTAAGGTGCTTTTTAGCAAAACATAAAGGAGACTTGAGACTTTGGTATTTTTAAGGAGTGGCTTTTTTCTTGCTACCCTCCCATACAGGTCATACAGGTTTTGTGAAGCACTTGTGATATTGTTGTCACAACAGACAATGACCAGTCTTTGCCATAAAGGCCTGTAGGTCCTTCAAAGTTGCCACTGGCCTCTTAGTAGCCTCACTGATCAGTCTTCTTCTTGCTCGGTCATCCAGTTTGGAGGGATGGCCTGATCTAGGCAAGGTCTGGGTGGTGCCATATGCTTTCCACTTCTAAATGATGAATGATGGTCTTGACTGTGCTCCATGGGATACTTAATTGTAAGGGGGTTTTCACTTAACCAAACAAGGTATTTTACTGTTGTAATATTAATTAATTTTCAGAATGTTTTAATGTTTTAATGTTTTAACAAATTTTGAAAGGGGGGTGTACCCACTGTACAGCACTTGCAAAGCGATGTCCCACTTTCTTGCAATACAAAATTTTCTAAAGTGAATACTTTACATTTAGAGCTTGAATGCTCAAAAAGTTCACGGATGAAAGACATTCAATACAAGCAATGACAGCTCAGGCTCTGAAGCAAAGTGGCGAGACACTAACTTGAGCTTTTCTTAAGGTGAAAGCATGCAAAAGAAGTACATTAAGAAAAATTGATGAGAAAAATCCAGCAGAGAGTTTTAAAGGATTTTGGGTTGCCATTGCAGTTCAAAGTGTGACAGACTGCAAAGTGTCAAGTGTTTTAAACCTGCTACTCACTGTTCCATACTTTATTGCGATGTCAACAAAGCTGATTGGAATTTGCCCCAGTACAGCCCAGATAAAAACAAGAAAACACACATTACACTTACACAGTACATATTCAATCAATCAAAAGTCCATTCCACTTACTATATACTGTATTTATATTCATTCCCCAAAAGAACTGTACTTGTGACATCCAAGATCTACATGCTGAGGTGCCTAATGGCCGCCAAATACTGTAGGTGCCATTTCGGAACCAGGCAGTACTACATTTGATGCTTTGAAACCTCTTCCTTGAAGGATGAAGTTTAAAAGGGTGCTGGCGGGATGAAAGGTGTCTGCAGACAACTTCTTTGCTCTCCATCGTAAATAGTGGCACTAGATGGAATATTGCATCCGATGATTTTGGATGCTGCTTGTATGACTCTTTCCTCTTTTGTGCAGTATTGCCATACCACACTCTTATTGAGAAGGTGACCACGCTGTCGATGAAAGTTCTATAGAAATATGTCATTGCTTCCCGATTAACTCTGAACATCCTTGACTGTCAAATTGGGTGAGATAGTGCTACAGTATGATTATCACAGTATATTTTCAATCTCTTTACCCACTCTCTTTTCCTTCTTGAGGGTAGTTCTGCCAAGTATATAACATTTCTCTCACAAAATGATTATTACCAAATGCTGCCATTGTTAAAGTAATTGCACAGGTTTCTGGCGAAAAGTCTTCTGTGCACATAAAGTAGGCTAATGAAACTTTTAGCTCACTTTGCTCTCACGCTAGCACACCCATTGAGCATAATTAGTCCCTAAGGTTAATTTGAAAGATGGACTATTTCATCAGTAAGTAATTCAAATCTGGCAATAAAACACACAAAACAGTGACTAAGAGCTAATATACAACTCAAGCAGAGAACTAAAATTGTAGGTTATTGTATACAGTTTTGTAATGTGTCAGAGGTCCAACAGGTGTGCTAGCTAAGACCGTCATTTTGTAGTTGAGTTCCATCCTATAATTCTGGTCATACCATTATTTAAAGTATTCTTTATGCTGTCAGTTAACTTGCATTGCTCATCGAAAGTTCTGATTTACAGCTTTTTGGCAAGAATGTCAGCCCTATTTTCTTGCTGAAAAAGGGAGCAGCAAAAACCTTTCACTGAAAATTCTTTCAGCAAAGTCACTTTCCATCAAAACACTTCCTGCAAAAAATATTAAGTGTATCAGCAAAAGATACATTTAATAGAAGATTTGATATTAGCCTACAACAGTGTTGATCAGTAAACTAGTGTGACAGCCATATATATTACTTAAACAAAAACAATTAAAGAGCTACAGTCTACATTTCTCATTTCTCATCAGAGATTCTCATTTGTTGAAATGTAGCTGCTGCTCTAACTCTGTTTTGCCAATGATCACTTGCACTTATATTGTATTTCTTTGGTTGTGAGTTATTACTTTGAAAAGTAATTTTTGTGGTAATTTTCAAAAGCAAACAGTGGACTTGAAACTTGCGTCATCCTAATTTCTGCATCCGATATGTATTCCTCTCACCATGGTGAGAATCTGATAGCAATTTTACAGGATGCTGTGATATGTAGCTGCAGCCCTTTTGAAGGCCTCTTGAGAAAGAAGTAAATGTACCCTAACTGTGGATAACACTGCATTAATGGTCTCAAATAAATACAATTTTCTATCTACCTTTTATCTGTGTACTGCTCTGGACATATATAACACAGAGATGTGATTTAGAAGAGCAATTATTATGAATAGAATCTCTGCTATTGAAACTTGAGAATGTTTTCTCAGTTTCCAGCTTGTAATGTATGAGTAGATGACCAGAGTATGATACTTAAGAGCCAGGGTTTTCATAACATCCCAGATGTCAATGACTTAATTGAACATCACAAGGAATAAGAACATCCAGGTATTAAAGTATCCAAGTATGACATGCATTGGAAATGTTTACTGAGTGCTGAGACATGGTGAGACTTAACCCTCTTGGCTAGGAACACAACCTACTTGGCCACAGGACACAGGGGATGGGACTCCCCTGGAGACTGAGGAGTTACCCAAGGAGGCAAAAGACAAGTGAGAGGAAGAAAGGCTTACTTATAGTATTTAAAGCTTTTGGGAATTAAAGTCTCTCTCATTATCACCAGTTATAGGTGAAAAATCAATTTACACAAGTGTCTCTACATCCTACAGAAGCCCAGCACTCAAGGGCCAGACAGGCCTACTCCTGATGCTATACAAAGACATTTGTCCAGGTCAAATGGACTTCCAAGACAAGGTTGTAGTGTAAATTGTCAGTCTCAGCTGAGAGTGTAGTATAGTTGTGCATTTTCCTTTAGCTTTAGTTACTAAAGTCAAACTTTAATGGACTACAGTCCTATATTTAACAGATGAAAAATATCGAAAGTATTACAGAATAAAACCAGAAAATCCGCATTTGCTGTAATGGAAGTCTGTAGGTCTGGGAGTGAGGCTTAAGGCTGCTATCCAGTTCCATATATTAACTGGAATGAACCATATCTGAAAGCAATCACACCTAATCACAAAGCCAGCACCTTCTTTGGCTAGTGAAATTCCCCATGTGCCATGATGAGAATATGTGGATTCAATTCTGCTTCTCTCTCTCTCTCGTCTGCTTTAATCAGCCAAATACGGGGATCCTCCGGGCCTCAGACAAGATTTGTACATCAAAGAGGCAGCTTGGGAGGTATGCTGTGATTTAGGAAAGTACAGAGCATCAGTAAATATTAGCGGTATCCTCAAAATCCTGCTCACAGTCATTACCTCCCAATCAGCATTTTATCTGAGGGTCTTGGGTAAAACAGCAGCCCCAGGCTTCTCCATATGCATACATTTTTAAACCTCCTGTGTAGCTGGACATCTAGCAGCAATAACAGAGACATCACACTGAAGAAATACAATCTGTAAGCGTTAAAGAACTGTAAGTAAGTTGCTACTTTTCATACTCATTTTAAATAAACATCGCTGGCAATATATACTTCTCATAGGAAAACAAAACAGTGAGACATAAAACAATGTAATCAAAGTTGCTGTGAGGCCAGCCAGGCAGTTTTATTTAGCACAAAGGACGCCAAGATATCTGTGTTCATTTACTGGCACTTAATTGCATTGTAAAAGCATTAGTGAAGAATTGTATAATAGATGTCCAAAAGCAATATCTGAATAGCACAACTTGAGAATCTGGACTCGCCTACTCTTTCCTGCTGAGTTCTCAGAATATTGGGTTCAGCCATGCTGGCTGAACCTTCTACTGATGGGTCAATGAACCACTACATCCCAGTACCACATTTAATAAACGACAATTATAAGATTGCGCACTCAAGGCGAAATATTTGTCAATATGATTTAATTTGCAAAATTACATGAATCTTCAAACACCTGGGGAAAACAAATCGCCCAGAATGCAATTATTACTTTAATAATGTTGGAGGCTATCATAGATACAACAGCATTTATACTGTATATTAAAAACCTGTTCATGTTCATGGGTTTTGCTCTATTATAAGGGAGATACAGTTCTTCATATTGTACAGAATGTAATGAAAATGTACAGATAATGCCTTTTACTGCCTCCTTTCTCCAGTATATGTGAAAAAAGACTTCCCAGTAGGTAAACTGACGTTTTATTTATGTTGTCTGTACAGTATTATGGGAATAAAACAAAAAAACATCTGAAAAGAAGAGCAACATATTGGCATTTCTGTTGCTTTGTTCCCGTCCACCCAGACCCAGTGGTGTTCTATTTGAATATTGCAGCACATGCCTGATATCCTCTTATGCTATTTATCAAGCAGGTGCCTGCTTGTCATGTTGGTATCGCATTGTGGAGAGAGCAAACATGACAAATTAAAAATTGTTTTTGTTTTTATACTGAAGGTCAAAAAAGAACTCTGCTGTGTATGTAATTGCCAAACCTGGAAAATATCCAATGTGCCTGTTTTTTTTCCTTCACATGCATAAAATCTACTCTTTAAACAAATAATACATTTAATAATACATACAGGAATTAGTTGATATTCTACAGCACTTTTTATGCAAAAGGATTTCAAGCCACTTTACATATAGGAAGGGGACCCCTTTTCATGTGCCACTTTGGATATGTTAACATCTCTCATACCCAGTAGATTAGGCCGAGAATTTAGAAACTGCCTCACCAGTTTAATTATGGGAGAACTTTAGCATTGGCCAGATTGTACAAATACAGAGTGGAACTTAGCCATAAACAGTACCTTGGGATTTCTAATGAGCAATTAGACAAGACCTCAATTTAATAACTCATCCCAAGTATGATGCCTCAGCAGAGTACTGGAGGGCTGGTCATGGACATTCCATTCCAGAGGGCAGAGCGCCACCTACTGGTCCACCAACTCAGCAGCCTGGTTTTCCTTAGAGGTAGCCTTGCTTAGTTTGTTATAGCTGATGAGACCAGGCTACAATGTGATTGTTGTTACAGTACCGACATCCAGCCACCGGAGGGCACCTACACTCTCACGGCTTGTTTCACCTACTCTGGGCAGGCGTGGGTTAACCAGGCCTTGTTAATTCATGACCACGCCTCCCCTTCACTCCATTTAAACCTAGCTGTCTACATCTACCTTTGCTCAGTATTAGGTTATACCTATTGGGAAACACCTTGGAACTGCGCGTTCGTATAATGGCTTTGGTGTATGACTCGCATGCTGGAGGTCGGGGTTCGAATCCAGCTCATGGCATGAGTTTTTTGGGGGCGGAGCGGTGGCTCTGTGGTTAAGGATCTGCATCATTGGCTGGAAGGTTGCCAGTTCGTATCCCGTGGCTGGCAGAGGAATCCTACTCCGTTGGGCCGTTGAGCAAGCCCCTTAACCCCAACTACTCCAGGGGCGCCGTATAAATGGCTGACCCTGCACACTGACCCCAAGCTTCTCTCCCTGTCTGTGTGTCTCACGGAGAGCAAGTTGGGGTATGTGAAAAGACAAATTCCTTATACAAGAAATTGTATATGGCCAATAAAGTTCTCTTATCTTATCTGCTTCCTGTTTTTTTCGGACTTCTGGATTGCCTTCCCGACCCTGTCTTTTGGAACGTGACATTGGTGTTGACGAACTGATTGCATCTCTGTTTGTTTTGGACTTTGAGCTACTCCATGGACTACGATTCCTACTGTACATCAGTCTAGGATTGGATTGCCACATTGAGAATTAAACTTTGAATTAAATGTTAAAAATATAAATGGATCAGTTCACGTGTACTGTATACTGTATCAGTATTTCTGCAGTCTGTAGTTTGCTTTTGAGTATTAGTCTAAAAAAGGGTTAAAATATGCTGTATATTTCTTATTTTATTGACTACTTTTAATTTCAACAATAACAATATGTAACTGGGTATGTCAAATGCCAAAGAGTTCATACTTATGAAATAGTAATTACTTTTGGAAGTAAAAATTTAGTATGTATAGTTCTGTTTCGTGGATACTGTATGGTTGGTTAAGGTTAATGCTAAACTTCCACTGTATTGTAAAATGACAACTCCAGTCTGTTTTATGCTTCCTATAATAAGCCAAGGTTCACTGAATAAAATAGCTCTTAAAAAGTTAAAAGAACATACCAATGGTATGTTCATAGGTATTTCTTTAATAAACTCAGCATCTTTTCCCACAAGACTGATGTTCAATGAAAATGCAGTAGTTACAAAGCAATAATTATCTGTACACTACATACTGTATACATTTAATTTAGTGAGCAGAACAACACCAGGTGATGTTTGAATTGGAATCTGAGTCAAGTTAAAATGAACAAAACGATTTAAGAAGCTGTATAAATAGCCATGCCAAGCAATGAAGGTTGCCTAGTTGCTATCAGCATGATTGAAGCCTGCCTGTCTCTCAATGAAATGATCCAGAGAATTAGACATCCTGCTTCAACAGTCAGACTAGTCCAGAGAAATTGGGAAACCAACAGAGACTGGAACACAAAGAGTCACCATTCCAGCCTAGAACCTTCAAATTTCCTAACCTGTCTCCAGAATCATTTTCAGACTGTCATGGCCCAGTTCCAGAAATTCCAAGATGAAATAACTTGCTCACCAGCAGAACGTCTGGAACTTGTCATCTGCATGACAACGATACACATGCTTGGAAGTTGTACTGGGATAATATATCGACAGCTGAGAGACAAATAGGGTATTTCTATAGGGTAGAAAATATATTTTCCTAAAATGGACCATTAAATTATATTTGAGGTGTTTTCTAAGTAGGTCTGAATGACCCACATTGAAATGTCTGGCTTGTCACCAGGTGGAGATTATAATCCAAATTACACTTCCACCTCCAAAACTCAAATCAGCAGTAAACTCTTCCTGTCTACCAACTCAACTACCGGCTGGCAATTACTTATATAAACACGCCTGTCCCATCCAATAGTCATGACCTAATAAGAACCGGAGAAAAAACAGACCCTATTCTGAGAAAATCTTACTAGAAGCCAATTAAAAAGGTAAACCTGAATATAGTATTGTTATACAAATATTAGATCAACTAAAAAATGCTACAATGTAACCCTTGCATGATTTTAATAAAATTTAGTAAACAGCCTACTTTAATTATCCCATTTAAATAATCCTACTTGATAAAAAAATCCTAAAAAACCTTTTAGACTATCCAATAAAAAGGCAAACCTGGATATCAGAAAGGATTATAGAAGTTCTATAACATTGTACTGGTGGTGCAGTGGTTAGCATTGCCCTGCAGGGCTGGTGCCCTGGGTTCAGTTCTGAACCTTGGGTGCTATTGTATGGAGTTTGTATGTTCGTCCTGTGTTCACATGGGTTTCCTCTACGTGCTCTGGTTTCCTCTCACAGTATGAAGACGTACTGGTAGGCTTGCCTGCTTCTGGGATAATTGACCCTGGTGTGAGTGTGTGTGTGTGTTTTTTTGTAGACACTGTGTCTGTGTCTGTTGCCCTGTGACCCTGCCTTGTACCCGCTGCTTGCTGGGACAGGCTCCAGCTCCCAGGAGACCCTGAATTGGATGAAGCGGTTAGAAAATGGATGGACTGTTCAAAAAGTCCTGCATTCCTGTTGTAGAATAACCCTAAGGTAGGATCACTGATTGGACCCTCATACTGTATATGAAGTACTTCAAGTAGGTAGCTGCGTCAGCATGTCTAGGCTTCAAAGGAACAAGTAAAAGTTTGTTCCGTGCTGAAAAGAGAAGAAAGGAAACACAACGTTTTGGCTGTGGAGCCTTCTTCAGGTGTCCTTGAAAATTATTGTAGAAGTCTCTGATTGTTAGTCTGGGTGATATCAGAGTCAAAGGAAAAGGTGTCAAATTTCAGATGAAATCCACACCCGAAGAAGGCTCCACAACCGAAACGTGTTTCTTTTCTTCTCTTTTCAGCATGGAACAAACTTTTACTTGTTCCTTCGTATATGAAACTGACACGCTGATGTGTAAACATGAAGCATCAATTGTCATGAACTGAAAGCAGCTTACTACAGTATTTTACCTTCTGGTTAATATGCAGCTCTGAGTAAAAATAAATTAACTTGGGTTCTTAAATTCAACTCTTTACTAAAAATGTTCTCAATTGCACCAGAACCAAAATAACAGCTGCTGCCTTCTATAGCAGGTCTAATCACTGTGCTCCTAGAAAGTAACTGTCCAGCAGAAATAAATCCAAATATATACAAGTAAATGGGATGTGGCTCTAAGTTTGCTCTGTCCCATCTTTTCTGTTTGTAAAGTTCCCAATATGTTTCTGGGAATCACACTTTTTTTCCATAATACTGTACCTTTGTTTATTGAAACTGAAAATCATTATTTTCTTAAATAACTAAAACATTTACTAATTCTATGATTTTTGAGATGCGTTGGAAGATTAAAACAAAAAAAATGAATATTTAAGAAAGTGCTTTTGAAATAATAAACAAGACTCTAGTTTACTTAACACTTTTGAGGGGTTATTAGAATGAGATATAGGATATCTGCAAAATAAGATGTTTACTTGTATAATATCATAAGATGCATAAACAAAAAAAAATTGAACTTATAAAGACAATTCATCTTGTGACCACTTTTCCACGTTTATTAACCATCCTAGAGACCCCAAAATGCTTTTTATACACGGGATGATACTGTATGGTTAGTCCAGCTGGCTATGCCTACCTGCTAATTAATATCTGAGTTTGCACCAAGGTATTTTCTGAAATTAAAAATTAATACAAATTTGATTTCCAAACTACAGTCTTCTCAATACTTATTTCTCCTGGAAGAGACTTTAGTGGCTCCTGGTGGAGACAAACAGGCATTGATCTCAGTCCAAGTCACAAGGTGCAACTTTCCACAAGAGCAGAGCAATAATAATATTCCATTACATTTCTTTATGAGACTCTTCATGTTTTCCAGTAATATGAGCAACTGCAACCTGTGGCCATTGCAACACGGTGCCTGTATTTTCATAAATCATCTGCTTCATACCAGGATCTCTGCCTAATGGTGCGTCAAAAGATTCAGATGGTGAAAAAGCACACTGGCAACAGAGACGAAAAAAACATGCGATTCTTGTGAACTAAACACCTTAAGGTTTTCACAGCTGTTGTGACTGATTGCTTGAGGCAAGGCAGAAAACGAATGTAGTGTCTGCCTACACGGGCACTCTCCCAGCTCATGGAAGAATTATGGACAAGAAGCATCATGATTTCAGCCCGCTGGTTTCCTAGAGAGTACACTCTGAGATAACACATAATTTACTCATTGACCTGCCAGAAAGCTTGGAAATATCAGAAAACAGATACCTTGATTCCTCTTGGCATCCATATCCCTTCATGGGAAAAGGAAGTAAAAGCAAAGTACAGTCTTGAAATGTAGTTAAGGTTTTCTTCACATTCCTGGGCACCACTGTCCCCCAGATTTCAGTGCAGTCAATTCTTCAGTGATTGAATTGACCATTACATTCATTACATAAATGAACCTTTTTGATTTTTTTCAGCTCTGAAATCAGAGATTTTATCGCTAATAGTCTTATGAGTCTTACTGTAAACTGAATAATTGATAGAAGGTCTTCAGAAATTGAAAATAACAGGACTCATGTACAGTAGAGTCACTGCAAATCAGTCATGGTCCAGGAATACAGCTGTTTCTGTAGGTTTTACACCTCAGAATTTAATTGGACTTCAGACGTTGCCTATGTATTGAGCAATACACTTAGTCACTGCCTAAATGGAAAAGTTAATGAAGGCGCAATTCTTAAAGGTGTTGATGAGCTTAGGAAATCTGCAAAGCTTACTGGATCACATCCTGTCTGTGTTTCCCAGCCCTGGTCCTGGAGGATAACTGGGTCTGCTGCTTTTCATTCCAGTGGAACTCCAAATCTCTAACACTAACTGATGGCTTAATTGATCTGCCTGTTTGTTTAGACCTTTATTTAACTTGTTTCATCAGTCAGCCACAAGTGTCATAGACTTCAAAGATACTGTCCCCAACACCTTGAAGACACTTTCAGAGCTTTACAAATACATTCCTAAACTTGCTCTCTTTTATCTGTGACTTATAGCCAGAAGCCATATCACTCTGCAACTCACAACTGGCAACCCACTGAAGCTAAGCAGGTGGTGTGAGCCTGGTCAGTACCTGGATGGGAGACTTCCTGGGAAAAACTAAGGTGTTAGAGGAGCCAGCAGGGGGTGCTCACCCTGCGGTCCATGTGTGTCCTAATGCCCCAGTATAGTGATGGGGACACTATACTGTAAACAGGCACCGTCCTTTGGATGAGACATAAAACCGAGGTCCTGACTCTCTGTCGGTACATTAAAAATCCCAGCACGTTCCTCAAAAAGAGTAGGGGTGTAACCCCGGCGTCCTGGCCAAATTTCCCAGTTACCTCCTAATAATCCCCATCTCTGAATTGGCTTCATTACTCTGCTCTCCTCCCCACTGATAGCTGATGTGTGGTGAACGTTCTGGAGCACTATGGCTGCCGTTGCATCATCCAGGTGGGTCTGCACATTGGTGGAGGGGAGTCCCCATTACCTGTAAAGCACTTTGAGTGGAGTGTCCAGAAAAGCGCTATATAAGTGTAAGGAATTATTATTATTAATTATATTAAACAGCTCTTTTCACTAGTTGACCAATTTATGATGAACCTACAAAGGTGGAAAAAGTAATTGGATGGAAATGGGTTACACATCAGGCAACACACCTGAATTAGGGCAGATCTCAGAAGTTACACATTGGGACAAGGTTGATACCAATTACGAATCTCATTTGACCTTCTAAAAGCCGAGAGCAAATACACGCCTACTGTATGTCCAAAACAGAAAGCTGAAATCAATTAGCCTGTGATTAAAATTTTGGCTGGAGTAAAAACCAAAAGCTTCAGTGTTCCCCCAGGTCCAGGATTGGAAACCAGTACTGTACGTCCCAGGTGTGCATTTCCAGTTGTTGATTCAGCAGGTTTTCAAGATGTCATTTAATCAGCAGCAGCTGAAAACCTTTGAAGACTGTTAAACTGTTCTGGATAAATTAACAATTAGCTTGCATACCTGTAGCTCATCGTCAGCAGGAGCAGAAACTGTAGTTCTCCGTAACTGGAGCCGAACACCTCTGCTGTACATCATTAACCTTGCCAATTCCACGTTTACCTTCTTGCTATCTGACTGCATCAATGTTACTGCGTTCAGTAATTCTATATTGCTGCACAATTTGATTTGAGGTAAAGGCATTCAGTTATAAGAACACTTAATTCCCTGGAAAAAAATAGCCTATAAATGTACCTCATTTATTCTCAGCTACCTTTTAAATTCACTTCAAATATACAGAATGCATATATCATTGAGTAATTAAGAGATTGTCAATACATTATGTGGGTTTCACTCCAAACAATGACAAATAACCGTACCTTAATCAAATATCCACAGCCTTTGCATAACTGTTTGAAGTAGTATTCTTTTCAGTTGTCTGCAGCTCCGCAATTTTTCCAGCTATTTTGATGCAGTCTAGGTTTATGATTAGGTAAGTTTTGAACTGCTAATGCCTTACTGGATTTCTGTACAAACATTAAAAAATAAATCTCTGTCGAATTTGTTTTTAAGCATTTTCAATTAAACCCTTCGTCTCACTGTAAATTGAAACGCTGATATGATTCTCCTGTTCTGCTGAAGGTTACATACCAATGATAATTCATAAGATGACACCCCCAGTCTGCTTTTGGTTGTTGTGTATTTGGCTACATTGTTTAACAAATTGAATAGATGTTATGTACTGGTTATTCCATGCAGGTCTTTTCACTCTGTAAGACTGCCTGCACCATTTGTTACATAAATTAAGGCCTATCTCCAAGATGCAGAGGTGGGCATTGCACAGTAATTTAAATCAGCTTTGCTGCACAAATGGGAAACACATCTTACAAAATCTGATTGATCCACATTGCTTCTTAACCAGCTATTTGCACAAGTTAAGGCCCTATTCTGACACAGAGATGACAATGATTAAAATCCTTGCCATATCTGTCCAAGGCCTTACTACAAAGTGTATAGTGTTATTCATCATGCCTGAGAGTCACATACTGTAGCTGTTCAGAATGAAGCCACTGCCCCTTTTGAGATAGAACGTGGCCATTTCCATCCAGTACACCCTATAACAAGCTGAACTTTAAAAATCTGCTACAGCCCTGCTACAGTTACACTGTGGCAGGCAGAGGATTTCATTTCCCATTTGAGATGAAAGAGTGCCACCTACTTCTCAACCAAAAGCACTTGCAATAGGAACCATGCCTTAATTGCTTTCCACTGGAGGATTTACATAGCCAAAACAAACAGAAGCTGACAGGTGGTGTGTTGTCTAAGCGTACACAAAATAATACCCTGCCTATATTCAACCTTAAATTGTTTCCCTTGTGCTTACCACTGCTAGCATCACAGAATTGGGAATTGGACAGAGACTTTTACTTAAGTTAGACATCTAATGGCCAGTGTTTTGCTGGGTATAATGTGTTTTGTTCTCTTTTGTGTCTGCTTTCCTCTCTCTCTTTTAGGTCTTCTGCCACCCTAGTGCCTAGTGATTGACTAGACGCCCATCAATCTCCACACAGACGGAGAAGACAGGTGAGGCTCGTGGTGCTGCTGAGCCACTTGAGGAGCAGACCTGAAACAGATGGACACAGAAGAAACAAAGGAGAGAGCGAGGAAAGACAAAACACCACGATCCCAGGCAATCTGTTTGCAGACGTGGGCCTCATGTAGCTCCTGGGCTATCTCTGTGATCACCTGCACATTCTCATCCCTACATTCAAGTCCTAGAGCTCTCGCCAGAAATGTCTATAAAAAGCCTAGCCAGTGGAGATCAGAGCTGGCACTCTCCCCCCCCTTACTCATTTCTTCTTGCAAGCAGCCAAGGTAAGGGAGCTCTAAAGGACCATGTTGGTTTGGAACTTTCAAGATGGATGGAGGCTTCTAGCTTCCTTGGTACAGCAGAAGGAAGCATGCAGACTGAGATGGCTGGACTGAGCTGATTCAGGAAAATCGTAGGGGATTTTTTGTGTGGGTGTGCAGCAGCCAAGTGGTTGCTGGTGCGAGATGGTACTGTGAAGCCCGTAAGGAGTGCTCCTTGGAATTTTTTTAATTTCTTTTTTAGCTTCTTCAGCATTGGTTGCTAATTTTTTTATCTTCCGAGAGTATACAGTGATACTTTTTGTGTGGTTGCAAGTAGCAAGATAGACTAAAAACGGCAATTTTGTGATCTACCTGTCTTGTGCTGGCGTGTGGGCACGCTGGTGGCTCTGGGGATCCAACAAACTCTTCGAGGTACTTGCAGATTGTCACTTTTTTGACACACTAATATTCAGAAAAATGCTTGCAACATTGTTGTTAGAATGAATCGTTCTCATTTTAGCTAAATTATTGCAGAAAAACTGCTAACGAAATTATTTTCCCAGTTAAAATATCATGATGTACCATGAAAATCTTTTCAGTATTTGTTGTGATAATGATTGGTAATGCAGATTAGGAATGTTCACAGGCAATTAATTGTGAGCTATTTCTGTTGGCAAACACTGATACCATTAATTGTGAAGTGTAAAAACATTTTAAAGCGCGGCAGTAAGCATTAGTTTCACATGTTTTACTTCCAATGAGAACAGTATTTATGGTTTCCCATATACACTTTGAAGACACATTCTTTGAATGGCTCAGTAACTATAAAACTCTGAATTGGAACCTTGTGTTTCCTGAGGCTATATTTCTCTTTTTTCCTCTTTGCTCTTGCCCTTCTGCAAGTTAACATTATATACTTCCACATCACAAGTGAGAAAACAAATGTCCAAAAGCACAATATGCATTTTAAAAGTCCTTACAAGGCTTTTTTTGACTGACCGCTGCAAGCCTGGCTGAGCAGGTGCATGTTTTACAATAGTGCAGGACACACTTGTCTTCACACCACATACCAATAGGGTAACACATCACTGGAATTTGTAAACAAAATTTGTAAACTGCCTGCATTTTTAAAATCTGGTTATGAGGCAGTGATCCACACACCTGGTCCTATAGAGTGACAGCTCATTGTGGTTTGAAGAGGACTTTAATCCTTGCTTAATGCCTAAACACTTGATGATTAAAGACTTGAAACAATTATAATGCAGAGCACTTAAGTCATTTAGAGCTAAGGTAGAAAAAAAAACTAAAGCCTCTGTAGCTCTATAGAATAAGGAATTAGTATAATTGTTTCAGTAACAGTGTGTCAAGCTGTTTAACACACATACAACAAATACATCTGTTTTAAGTATGCTAATGAAGACATAGGCACAAGATTTTTTTTTTCCAAGGAAGTGAATGTATTTTTGTGATGGGAAAGGAGAGTGACCTTTATTTATCTTGGGGTTTTTTATTATGCACATTTTTCATTTACTAAGTGTAGAGTATGGAAATCAATCTCTTCAAGCATTCTACGAAAATCTCCTTGACTTTTAAAGACTATCTCCTTGAATCTTCCCTTATCCTTGCCCTTCTAATTCTTGCCAAACTTTTTGGGACATTTCTTATTTGTGATATAAAATAGCACCCATGTATAATAATAACAACTTTCATTCACATGCTGATGACACTCAAATATACATTACGTAATTATCGACAACTTGTCTATTTTCACTTTAGTTAATTGCATTAATGAAGTAAAGACTTGGATGTGGGAAAACTTTTTGTTACTCAACTATGATAAAACTGAGGTTCTGTTGTTTGGAGACAACAATACTAATAGGATTTTGGTAGGAACTCAGAGGATTTAAATATTTGCCTCAAAGACTCAGCATGTAACCTAGGCATCATATTAGACACAAGCCTCTCTTTTAACTCTCATGTTAAAACAGTATCGAAAACATGCTTCCTACAGTTAAGAAATATTGCAAAACTAAGGTTGTTTCTCTCCACTCAAGACACAGTGAAATTAAGACATGCTCTTGTATACAGCAGGTAAGACTATTGCAATGCCCTACTATTAGGTAGCATAAAGTACGACCATATAACTCCTATACTTGGCTCTCTTCATTGGCTTCCTGTCAGGTACAGGGTGGACGTCTACTTACTTACAGTATAAGGCTCTCAGGGGTCAGGCACCTGTCTATCTAATGGAACTTATTAATGTATACCATATAAGTCACCTGCTTAGATCACAGAATGCAGGTCTTCTTCATATTCCACGCATTAATCAAAAAATAGTTCGGGATGCCGAGTCAATCTCAGTATTCAAATCCAGACTGAAAACCTATTACTTCAGCCTTGCCTACTCACGCCTTACATCTTACATGGGGCAGAGCGGTGGCTCTGTGCTTGTGGCTGGAAGGTTGCCAGTTCAAATCCCACAGCCGGCAAAGGAATCCCACTCCATTGGGCTCCTAAGCAAGGCCCTTAACCCCAGTTGCTCCAGGCATGCTGTATAAATGGCAGACCCTGCGATCTGACCCCCAGCTTCTCTCTCCCCATCTCTGTATCTCATGGAGAGCAAGCGGGGGTATGCAAAAAGACAAATTTCTAATGCTAGAAATTGTATATGGTTAATAAAGTGATCTTACAAAAAAATCTTGGCTGCTGTTGCTGTTGTACATGCCATTGTGTGTCTCTGTGTTGGCCCACCAGGTAGATACATCTGTTCTGACCAAACTATCCTATTCTCCTCCCCACATGTCCGGATGGCGCCCGGGCTGGGCACCATCTGAGTTGGATGCTGCATCACCGCTATGGATCCAAGAGGGACATCATGGATATAGCCATCGTTTAGGAGGAGGTTGCTGACACTCAGAAGACATGATGGATGGATTAATACCCTTATTCATTTATTCCTTTTTTAAATTGTATAATGCCAGCATGCACAAAGGGGTTGGGCAGCCAGTTGACCTTGGACCCCTAGAGGTTTTTTCTCTCCTTACTAAGATATTTTTGGTTCCTCTCCTCTGTTGTCTTCTGGTCTTTTCTGTTCTGTATTCACAACACGTATGGTCGCTTGCTTTGTTAAGTGCCTTGGAGCAACCTTGTTGTGAAAAGTGCTATAAAAAATAAATTGAATTGAATTGAATATAAAGTGACAACTTCTAGAATTAATATTGAAGTTCTGTCTGTTTTTTTCCTAAATAATATTCATATAAAGCACTATACCAACAATTGACATGTTATGTAATATTGCTTTGTAACTAATACCTTATGAATTTTGTTGAAGTTCAAGTAAGGAGTTGCATCAGCATGTGCAGGCTGCAAAGGAACAGGAACAGGTTTATTCCCTGCTGAAAAGAAAAGAGACACAACATTTTGACTGTGGAGCCTTCTTCGGGTGTCTGTTGTTGGGGGAACAATCAAAGTTGACGGGAAAGATACTTTTAAAGAACTCATCAGTTACAACAGGCAGTACAATAGTACAGTAGTTAGCACTACTGCCTCCTACCACTGGGGAGCTGGGTTCAATTCCTGGGATGCCATCTGTGTGGAGTTTGTAAGTTCTTTCAATGTTCAGATGGGTTTCCCCTGGGTGCTCAAGCTTTTTCTCCCACAGTCTAAAGACTGTAAGTTAAATGGTTTGGGGGAAAATTAGCACTGGTGTGAGTGTGTGCATGTCAGTGTTTGTGTCTGTGTGTCTTCTCTGTTATAGACTGGCATCCAGTCCAGGGTATATCCCCCTTGCACCTGGTGCTTGCTGGAACAGGCTCCAGCTCCCCCATGACCATGTATTGGATAAAGTGGTTAGAAGATGGATGGATCAGTTACAGTGATGTATGTACAGCAATGTACTGTATGTACCGTGATTATGTGAACTAAAGCAATTTCCCCAGCTTCTAGTCCTGGAGTCCTGGTGAGTCTGCAGGGTCTCTTCAAAGCATCAGCACCTAAATACATGGAAAAAAACTGTAAAATTGGTCCCGTTAGTCCAATAATGAGTGGATTGCACCTCTTGAGAGCTGAGTTGGAATGAAAGCCTGCAGGCTCACAGGTCCTCCAGGATTAAGATTGTCCACCCATGTAATTAATGTTTGCATTACTGAATTGTGGCAAAATATTTCAGCTTAGTAAGAAGCAGTCCAATTATGTTTACCCACTGTTCTCATAGTGGATCACGGCTCCTAATCAATGCAGCTTTTTACATTTTTGGCATGCAGCATTTGAAGGGAAAATGATACTCTTTCTTTGTAAGAAGTAATACTCAATTATAATAGGAATGACAGTTTTTGTCTTAACCCATTTGAAATAAACCACAGCCAAGCAAATATCTGCCTGGGTTTGAGAAAAACCATGTATCTACCGTAGGTAAGGCCCACTGACTGTCTTCCAGCTGCTGACAACACTGGGAGATACAATTTCCATTTGATTTAATGAAAACTCAATTTTTGACTATAAAATGTTTGTTCTTTTCTTCACTAAAAAGAAAAAAAGTCTGCCTTTGTGCTGTCCAAGTAGATGCTTTATACTGTATACAATATCTACATCAGGGATCTCCCAACCTGGTCTGGGAGAGCTGCTTTCCAATAGGTTTTGTAAGCCATAATGAAAGCACTAATTTCTTAAAATCCATTGTGATCAAGTAAACAGGTGCTTGTATAACTGTAAAATCCTTTAATTTAATGATCATTTACATTTAATTGAATTTAATGATCATTAACAACTCAAATCTAAGCACTCTTCAACCCTCATGGACCTGACTTCTCTTAAGTAAACAGATTACATGCTTGTTTCATTAATTTGCCACTCAAACCTTTAGAAACCTGTTTTTTTAAAGAATGGCAAATTGAATGGCTAATTCAATCCCCAAACTGGATAGTACAGTAGCTCTCCGGAATAAGGAATGGTGACTCTGGAACAAGATAAATAAAGAGATGAATTCATTGTATTTTTCCACAGCTATGAAGAGTTTGTGGTATAAGAATTTAATACTTCTAACTCTGTGCAAAAAAGAACAAAGTGTGGTACTGTAATTACTGTAGATGTCTGAAACCTTTTGAACTCGTGGAGAAAGTAAATTAGGAGACCACAATTCAGCTTTGGCCTTTCAACCTACTACAGTACTTCTAATTTGTTCTTGTTTGTTGCATTATATTTGACATTTTCATTTTTTTGCTGTATATTTCATTAGTTTTACGATGCTACCACTTATAATAACACTGCTTGAATTCATCCCAGATTTTGAAAGGTTGTTAAAAATGGCTAGAGTACATAGAAAAGAAAGATCTGACATGTTGAGGTTTCTCTGAAAAAAAAATAGAGTAACAGCCAATAGTTACAGCTCAAGGTGGTTGAGTATGACAAGTGAAATTACTATGTAAGTCTACTAATGATCATGCTGTCATTTTCCAGACCTTACTTATCAATAGAATGCACTCACCCTGTACCAATTCTTACTTAAACTGCTGATCAAACTGCATATCTGACTTTGATCCATTATACTTCTGTTACACATGGTGGGAGGTGTAGAAATGTAACTGTCACATTCAGGAAAAAGTATTTCTCGCTAGAGAAAATTGACAGGGTTGCAATGTGCATAAGCTTTTGGTATTGGCCAACTGTTCTCCAATACATTATTAATCTAAGTGCAGAGATAAACAGATACATGAGCATGTAGTGCATACTCAATTAATTTATGGATCCATGTTAACCACGAATGTGTCACTGGCTCAACATTAATGTTTTTCTCTAAGTAATTGTGTCCTTAAATGCAGTGATATTATGAAGATATTAATACTAAAATATATTATGTAAAACCGGATCTATTGCTAGTTTTTTATTGTTTCCTGGGGTTTTTGTGTATATTCCCCAATGAAGCCGACATTGTTCCTGGAATATGCTTTTACCCCTTACTTTTTTATAATGAGGATACTAAATACACATTTAGCAACTAGATGGTGGCGGGTTCAAAATGTTTCATTTCCCATTGGAACTTTAATTACCATAGTGACCACAGTCAATTTTCAAAGCCTGCACCTTATCCGGCACAGAGCTATTTCTTGTGCCAGGAGTGAAAAATATGCAGTTCAAACACCATGTATTTACAAAGCTATCTATCTTACTTAAAGGGGTCTGCACTCGTATGTATTAGATCACATGCACCACAACAACAATGCTAAAGAGCATGAAAGAATACAGATTACCATTTGATGTAGCGTAACCCTTGGTTAGCCAAGAAAGGAAATTCCACAACTTGTGTGCTGCTGTTGTTCCGTCAAAGCTAGATTAAAGTTTCCCAGTTTAACAGTTGCCAGCCAATCACCCTATAGAATTGTAAATCTCATTCACGTTTCCACCCATTTTTCTCTGAAAGTAGGTCAGGCAATTGCTCGCCATTGATACAAGATAACAGCCTTAAAGAGGAAGCCACAGCTGCACAGGTCTCTCGGCTTTGTGACGAGAAATTAAATCTGACAAGATGTAGAGGTCCACTCTCTTCATTTTTTGGGGGGGCATTTTCTACCCCCATTTCAATTAGAGAATCTTGACAAGCTCTGCAGCTGACAGGTGAATCCAATTTACCTACTAGAAGGAAAGAAACTCTCAAGGAGCAAAACACTTGTGGAAAACGTGACTAGAAGGAACATCTGCAAAAACGTCTCTGTGCTTTTTCTTATTCCTTTCTTCCATCAGCAACTTCTTCAGAGCTTTAACTGTAATTACTTTCAGGCTGAAAATTATGTTAATGGAAAAATATTCCTTGTAAACGTTTACAGCCAGATTTCGTGGCAAGTGGAGAAAGGGCTAAAACAGTGAGAACCGTGTTACAACCAGACTTTTATTCCCTTAATTTCCCTGTGGCCATTACTGCAAGTAGTCCAGTAATTAATCGTTTGTCAGGCCCTGCCAAGTCCTAAACTCTTTCATTGCTATACCGAATTTGAAATCTGTACACCAGAATAGGATTCAAGCAGGACTGAACAGCTAACTGTGAAGAAACGAATATGTGTGATATGATTAAGCAAAAGATTGGAAGTCCTAGTTCAGTCTGTGACTTTTGCATTGGGTCCGTTGTATCCATCATTTTCTTACCACTTCTTGCAATTCAGGGTTGCAGGGGAGTCGGCATCTATCCCAGCAAGCCACAGGTGTGAGGCAGGGAACACGCTGGATGGGATGCAGGGCAGACATGCAGATACAGACACACTCACACCATGGCCAATTTTCCCCGAAGCCAATTCATCTACCAGTATGTTTTTGGATTGTGGGAGGAAACCAGAGCATATTAAGGAAACCTATGTGAAAACAGGGAGAACATACAAACTCTACCCAAATAGCACCACAGGAACCTAGGGCCCCAGTGCTACAAGGCAGCAAAGCCAACCACTGTGCCACCTGAGTCCTTCCTATGACCTTCCTATTTTAATTTCCATACTCTTGTAATGCTATCACAACCCAATGGAGCTCATTTGCAATTTGCTGACTGAGAATCCTATGAATGTCTCTGGGGTAAACACCACATAAAAGCTGAATTTCAAAATATAGACACAGCACAAATTGGTAATCAAAGAAGGTTCAACATTTTACGGGAAAGGTTCAGCCTGTTTAAGATCATGGTTTCAATGATGTGCACTAATCTTTAGCAGCAGTTTCAAATGGTATCACAGTGATGCTGGGGCCCGGAGGAACACCAAAGATCTTTTAGGAGTGTATATTAAATGGCTGTGATAGCTAGCTCCCATGACAACTAGCCTGAGTTTTATAACAACGATTCTAGCAGCAAAATCACATCCTTGTCTTGAAGTGCTTTCTGAGTGTTTACATACTGTAGAAGGGAAACAGTGACGTACATTGGGCAATCAGGCTTGTTTGCAACTAAAAATACTCCAGATCTATTCATTTCTCTGCACTTCTTGTCTTCCAAGCTGGGGGGTACAAAGACAGGTAGGACAGTGGGGGTTTGAATCATGTCCCCCTTTTATATCTATTTTTACTTTTAATTGTAATTTGTAATTTTGGGGTGAGGAACAGAATTGAAAAAAACCTCAGAACCATCATTCTAATATTATGTGACTTTGAGCAATTTGAATTATCAAAGTGTTTTGTAGCCCTTTGTATTGCAAAATATGTGGGTCACCCAAAAAAAATCAATGTTCTCTCAGTAGTTTGGCACAGAAGACCAGCTGTGATTGACTTTTAAAAGCCTCATGAAAGAATCAGCAGCTGTTTGTTTTAATGCGTGTGTTTTGATATTTTTCTGGGCACAAATACACATTCTCATGCACTCAAACCTTGGTCTTCCGCTTCGCCATCAATTCCTTTATATTATTTTTTCTAACGAAATGATAAACAATATAAGATTTGACCCAATAAGCTACGCAGTCAAACACGATTGATTGAGCAAGATCAATTTCCAACAGTGTGTGTTAAAAATATAATATTCTTTAATTGATTGTGTTTTTCATTACTGCTGGCATGGTGCTGGTTACGAGAGCTTTTGTTCAAGATAACATTACCCTCGAGAGGTTGAAAGTAATTTTTATATTTACACTTTGCTTTAGGTTTTCATGCACACTGCACTGGTCCAATAATGCTAAATACACCATTTCCTATTTGCTTGCCTAAGGAATGGCATGAATGTGAATGAGGGTAACCTACTCTGGATCTCTTGTCTCTGACAGATGCTTCCACCTGCAGTAGCAGAGAGAAATGCGTCTCATCCACCTGTGGATCAGCAGAACAATCATCACATCCTGGAAACTACTGGTGAGCCACACACACTTAAGGTGAAGACAGGAAGTATAAATTAGCATTTAAGAGTGTTGTAATATTAAATTGTTGTAATATTAAATTGAATCAGGTCAACACCGGGAAGAAATGCTTGTGATAAGGTTATTTTGGAAAAGGGAGACTTTACCAAGAATTTGCAAAGCAGCACCGACATATTTTGAACCTTATTTATTATTGTGTTGTCTTTAAAAAAGAGATGTGCACTAAATTCAGGACTAATGATTATTGCTGTACTCTTCAAAACTAAGATCTGCTTATAGCAGCAACCTGGTTTTCACTGGATATTGCCAATCCCTGCACTGAGCAGGCCCAGCCCTGTGCAGATTCTGAGATCCGACAAGATCAGAATACAAGATGGTTACACTGCTGTTGGAACAATTGTGTGGGTTTAACAAATCAAAGGGGCACTCTGAAAGGGATTACAACATACATGTTGTTTTAGGATTTACATCTGCCCTGGATGTGAACGGGGAAAAAGAAGATTGCAGAAGCAATAGAACTTTCCAAATCCCTCAATATGGATTCAATAGGGATTTCATTATTATTAACATTTACTTGTAACTTTGCACCAGAAAATTAAAATGTGTATATGAACAACATTAAAATGAACAACATAGCACATTAGTTAATCCATGCATCCTCTCAGTACATGAATGAGATAGTGCTCAGGAGGTTCGAGGCTACGATGAGCATTAGAAAGAACTCACAAATGATCATATTGGCTCTTGACAAATTAAATGACAAATGATCGTGAGTTCCTTTCATGCCTCCTTCTCTTCCCTCTCCATACTTTATTAAGCAGCCAAGTGAGTGTGGCAGATTGGGGTGAGATTTACACAGTAACTTGTTTATGCTGATGGGCCTTCAATCAGCAGTGTACTCACCTGCTGAGGAAATAAAAGCTGCTTCATATTTACCATAAGGGTCATCTTCATCTGATTTTAAAGAATTTTTGCTAGACATTAAGTAGCTAGTTATCAATGTAACATAGCAATATATTGTTTCTTATATTAATTTTAACATATGATGTTTTAACACACTGTGTTTGTTTTTTTAGCATCTTAAAATGGAAAAGGGTTTTATGTAGTACATTTTGCAGTCTTCAGTGTTTTTCTGTCGTCACTCAATATTAATGTTCTGTTCCTTTGTGTTTCAGTAATAACTAAATGTAGTTCTTCACTATATTAAAATTGTGAGTATATGCTTAGCTCTCATGTTTTTATAGAGTTTGCATACACAGCAGGATGCAAAGTTAGTAATAATAGAAATAAACTAATTCTTAATGAACTCTCTTGGAATGAAAAATTCCAAGCTCACAGAAGTCTGAAACCTACTTCACAATTCGAATACATCTTTTTTGTTTCTCATCATTACCTTAATGGTCCTTAGCACTTGATTTATCATGCAAAAACACGTTCATCTTGTCAAGTGTTTTGAAGGCTGATGAAACAGAATGAGCAAACAAGGAACGACAAAATATAAATCCCACGTCATCTAACTTAACTCCACCGATGCCCTCTGTTCACATGGGTGCTGGCTCTGATCAATATTCCCTTGAATAAGACCTACAACCCACAAAAGGAAGCAGTGTTTTCTATGATTTATGATTTCTGTGATTTTTAAAGCCAGCTGACATTAAGTCTTCTTGCATTTTTTATCACCCCGCCTTCAGATGTGTGTATTCGACCTATCTCTATCATTTACAAGCCATATTTTGGGGCGGAGCGGTGGCTCTGTGGCTAAGGATCTGTGCCTGTGGCTGGAAGGCTGCTGGTTTGTATCCCGCGGCTGGCAGAGGAATCCTACTCTGTTGGACCCCTGAGCAAGGCCCTTAACCCCAGCTGCTCCAGGGGTGCCATATAAAAGGGCTGATCCTGTGCTCTGACCCCAAGCTTCTCTCTTCCTGTCTCTGTGCCTATGTGTCTCATGGAGAGCAAGCTGGGGTAGGCAAAAAGACAAATTCCTAATGCAAGAAATTGTATATGGCTAATAAAGTGATCTTATCTTATTTTGCTTTGTAACAGGTAGAGGAAGAAGCAAGAACCTGGCACTAAATATCACATTTGGTTTGACTTCATCTAGGCCTAAAACGCCTTAGTGAAAATTTAAATAATGGCAGCTTCCTCTGGTTATGTATTTTGCTTTTTTTAAAGAAGCCAATGCTAATTCTGTGAAGTAGGAAGCAAAACACGTCCACAATAAACAGCAACTTGAAAGAAGACTGTGGAGACTGTTTTTTCATGCTATTAAACTATCAAGTTTGATGCATCTTCCAAGTCCAGTCTTTGATTATATATTATCAAAGACAGTGCCCACCTTAAAACACATTTGTAACAAGCATATTATGCGGATTTCAATTGCATCAAAAGAAATAATCTGAAAACTGACCTGGTTAGAAAGAGAGGGTTTGAAAGACAGAAGCAGCTAAGGAGCACAGCCACATCAACCTTTGAGCTAACGTCAACAGGCCATTCCATCACAGGAGAAATGTTGATTTCAATAGCTGGCTTTTACTTTAATGGAACAAAAAGACAAAAAAAAATGAATACATGAAAAATATTTCTCTGTCCAGATCATAAAAGGCTTTGAGAAAGCACAGCACACAGCAGCATGGCACTAAGGTACCATTATCACCTTTCTGAAAGGAAAAAAAAAAAGAGGATGAAACAGAATGGAGCCAGTTTACAACAGTGAAAAACAATCTTAAGACATTCATGTGGTGGAGGACATGCTCTGACCTGCACAAATACCTTCCTGCTGCTGTGAGGTTTATGGAGAACATATTTATCACCTTCCTGCAGTGGCTAGAAAAAGACTAGTAAACACGGCAGACCGAACCTATTGGGCCAGCTGCAGTCAGATACTACTGTTTGTGTTAAAAAGAAAATTTAACACATTTCGGAAAAACTCTATACTTAAAATGTACTCTGTAATGTGCATTACATATGTAATGTAATAGACTTTATAAAGTGTTTATATCATAACGATCCGGCTACTAAAGCTCAGGCAGCTACCTGTCAAGAAACGCAGAGCGAAGAAGCCAGAAAACAAAGCCCAGGACGGTAAGAGCCCGGAAGACAGACCAGTACTTTGTTTTCAGATTTATTAAACCACGTTTCTGTGCTGGTAGACAAGCTTGACTATAGAGAAGGAACTTTCGATTCCTCCGACTTGAAATTCGAGGTATATAATATTTTAAACACTTATGGGAGTTTTTAACCTTGAACACGAACGAGGACGCCGTTTCTATTCACTTTTTGGAAAATGGTTACGGAGGATCTGCAATTAACATCGACACGACCAAGAAATGTGAAATGCTCCTAAGTATTGGATTCTTTTTGTAAATATATATATATATTAAGTTCGTTTTTCTTTGTGGAAAGCTGAAGGAAAAAAATGCATCTGCTCTAACTTGGACTATTTTTTTGAGCGAAGAGTGAGTGGTTATTTTGTGGAGTAATTCAAATCAGTTGATACTGTATATGGTGTTCAAGCTCCTTGTTAATTTAATAAATGCCTGCTTCTTTTACCAAATTCTCGAGAATACTGTTCTTAAACCGACTTACCGCGTATACTTGTTTGCTGTAAACCAACCAACATTGGGAAGTAGTCACCTGGGTGGATCGTTACAATTAACTATTCGTGTAATTCTTCTTTCCATTTTTATATTCTATCAGGTATTTGCTGATTCGTGATCTCTGGTATCATACTATTAAAGATCCAAACATGCCTTTGAAAAACGAAAATCCAGAGGACCTCTTTTGTTAAACTCTGTGACCTGTAAATTTTTGGAAAGGATCCGAAACACTGGGTCAGATTTACTTTGGTAGTCACCTGTTTACAATTATTTATTTCATGCCTATTTTCCCAGCTGGTGTTCATGGACATCAGGTAAACAAAGCAATCATCATAGATACCTGACATTTAATTACAGATTGACCCAGCAGGGCTATGAATTTACCACAGTGATTAGGGTTCTAGCAGAATGCTCATGAATATTGATTGCTTAGTAACATGAATGGTATGTGAGATTTTGTTAAAGTAAAAAAATAAAATATGTATACACTTGCACAGTTTTTCTACCTTTGCCGTTTTGTTCAGGATGATTTTGGATTTAAAACTGCTGATGCAAGCAACTACAATGCAGGATTTACATCCCTGCCTGTCACCAAATCCACGTAGTCCCACTTGTTTAGCAATAAAAGTCTCACTGCAAAATCCCTCTTACAGTTAAAAAAAAAGAATTGCTATGATTTGTCATGATATAAGCACCCATGAAAGATACGGGTTTAAAAACTGGCACGGCTACAAAATAATTAGAGAAATACAGGAACACTGTAGTCATCTACCAACAACTAGTAATTACATGTAAAAATGCATCTGACATCTGAGTCAATATTAAAATCTCAAATGAATAAGAACAATTATGCTAATTGTAGTTTCATCTAATATCATGCTTCAAAAATATATGCAGGTTTATGTGTCAAAGGTGACTCTTTAGGTTTGACAGAATAGTAAATTACATTAATTGTCTTTGGTTATGTACTCATGGCTTGCAGAAATGTGGATATGGTGTCTTTTGGAAGTGTAGTCTTTCATGGCCCATCCATTCAGTCCTCTTGTGGAAGAAAAGCATAATCAGTTTTTCGTGTTATATTTATTAAAATTGCTCTGTTAACAAACCCGTAGCTGAAGAGGTTTACTGTGCTGGTAACAGTCCTATCCACTTCCTCTTAATTGATTCTCATGCCACACTGGTTACATACAGTAGAATCAACATTTAAGAGAGTAATTTGATTTCCTAACAAATAATGAACCAAGTTTAGTGTGTGTAGCTGATCATCTCTAGCACATCCTCCACAGAACAATTCCTTGTCCAAAAGCAAACAGACCACTAAAGATATACAGAGGTGTTGTTAGCAAGGTCTTACTTTAAATCGATTTCTCTCCTGCGAACATTGTAAGGTTTGATAATTTGGTGACAACAATTTTTTTAACATGTATTTTGCATTTATGAGTTGATATGAGCTGCTCTCATTCTTGAAATGCTTCTCTTCATAGTTCAGAGTCCCAGAGGGCTTCATATAAAAACTTCAGCTTGCACCACATTTCAGGTGTGCCAATTCTATGCAACTTCAGCACGCACAGCTCAAAATAGTGTAAACATTGTGAGAAAAGGGTTAGAGAAAACAAGTTATGTTTCACTCTGTTTTGATTCTTTAATCTCTCTTTACAGTAAAAACTGTTCTTAACAGTGACTCCCTATTCTACAGAACATATTGTGTAGAAGACCACAATCCACTGTACAATTCACACTAGTTATTCCACCAACAGGACCACAAATATAACTTCTTAAAACATATGTACAGCACAAACAAATCCATTTATTGAAAATAAGCAGTACAAATACAGCGTAATTCTGAGCAACAGTATTCAAAACTACAAAATAATCCCTCATGCTGTAAACAGGTGCAATAATACAATAAATTCAGCATTGTTTTTGCTCAAATGTCACATTCATTACAATAAATAAGCACAAATACAATTTAGAAATAGACAAAAAGTATTGTATAATTAAACTAAAGGATAAACAAAGAATAACAAAACCAGGTTTGCAATGAAAATGAATGGGGTTTTATACAATTCCAAAATTCCTCTGTCAACTCATATATTTATAGCAGAAGCACTGAGGATGCATTTATTAACAGAGAAACAAGTTTCTGTGCTCGGACAGTTAAGAATTCCCATGAGGTTACTCTGTCTTATGTATAAATCTTTTGGTTATTTTTAAGTTCTGAAACATGATAAATGAGATGATTAATATTTAATATAGAACACAAAAATTAAAACAGGTATTGTGGTTGCTTTTGTTTATTGTAAAACGGGACTTCAGAATTTAAATGAAGATTTTTGTTTCCTAAGCTTAACAATGATCCATAGTGGGAAATTAATTAAATAAACAGTACATATGTGACGTCAACTGAACAACATCATGACCTTATTGTCACAACGTCTGATGAATTTTGGAACATGTTATTATTATTATTATCTTTCACCACTGTTTCACCTTTTTACAATGTTGCAAAAAAGTGAATATTACTTAACAGAGTTAACACGGTTTTCAAGATCAACACTCGTTATCCTAACAAACAAAGTGCATGTGAAGGTCATCTTTTATCACAAGCTTTGTAAAAGCGCTGGCTAATGGCGTCATTGATAAACTGCCAACGTTTCTCAGTGTGATTTAAGAACTGCAGGGGATGCCCATTAATTTTCAAAAAACCCTGTAGCACTTCAAAACAAGCGGTTAGGTCCGGTAAACCTATCATTCACAGGAAAAAGCTTCTCATCCGATTTGTTGTAAATAAACAGCATGTTAAGGAGTTTTACAATCAATTAGAATAAATGACTATATGTCCCGGTACAGTATGTGCAGGACAAGATGATGAAGAGCATCACTGTTTAATTAGGACT
This sequence comes from Lepisosteus platostomus, assembly GCF_059453375.1. Taxonomy (NCBI): domain Eukaryota; kingdom Metazoa; phylum Chordata; class Actinopteri; order Semionotiformes; family Lepisosteidae; genus Lepisosteus; species Lepisosteus platostomus. The sequence goes on from NC_142629.1 coordinate 7,479,908, forward strand.
TTTTATTGTTCAATTTACACTTAGATAAAAATGTGTACTAGAGGCTCTAGTGATACTGATTGTCAAGCAATGACCAAAAACAGATTTCTACATTCAGTGGGTGACTACCTCTGCGAATGTTGCCGAAATGTCTTCCACTGATGTCATTGCGTATTTGTGTTAGCACTTCAAATATTTAGGAGCTGGACTACATACTGTACAGCATCTACTACCTGCAAATCCTAGGTGTCCACAAAGTGGATTACATGTATTTAAGATCTTAATGCACCACAGGATGCTGTATTTTTGGAACAGGGTAATGTACACAGAAACAGAAATATTCAGTATCTACAGTTATATACCACATATCTCTTACGATGATGACTTTAACCTATGCATAATATGCTGGTGAGCATTATACAAATTCCAAAGAAAAGCTGTTCTTAATGCACTGAAACTCAACACCTATCTTTGTTTTATGAAATCATAGAAACAAAATGCATTTAACTGAGGGGGTGAACTATGATTGTTAGATGTGGTTATAGATTCCCGTCTCTTTAGAAAACAAAGACACCCTGTTTTTGTCTATGGTTCAAAATTTGTATGCAAAACAAGATTCTCCGGGTCATTGACATCAAATGGTTCCTCCTGGCCAAAAGCATAGCCAAATGAGGCCTGATGCATTTTTAACTTAATTGATAATGATAAGTAGATTGGATGGGCACACCAGCTGCATCTTCCTGGAAATATGATTGCTATCATTAAAGCTGTGGACAAATATTTACAGGTGACATAACCATATCTGTGGGACAAGCTCTGACTAACATATTATCTCTATTTTTATAAAAAGATTTATCCCATTATTTTTATTGTGCAACCGATGTTTGTATTATGTAGAGCAAAGTGACAATACTAGGAATGTTGATTATCAAAGTATACCAGAAAACCATTTCAGAAACTAAAGATATATTTATCAAAATATATAAGATTGTAATTACTTCGCTGATGTTAAATAATGTTTAATTGAATGTACTTCAGTATATGTTTAATATATTATTATATATTAGTGTCACCAGTACAGTAAACTACTGTATCAACGCTCAGGTAATGAAAGTCTAAGTCTGCAACGTTGTTTAACAACCAAATGCCCTGTGATGCAATGATGGCTTGTGAGTTTAAATGGATTTAAATTTTAAACTTAAGAAAAAAGCACAAACTGGCATAGCTAATATTGCAAAATATATACAGTATACATACAGTACACAAAATAAATTATGACTATAGATTGGGTAGTATGGTATAAGCTAAAAACAGTTTGAAACTGTAATGTTCCTCACTGTTATTACTTTTCAGTTGAGAGTGTTTAACCCTCTTAATGTTAATGAATTAATTTCATTATGTTACCATTAATTTGAAACAATTATACATTAACCATTTTGAAAATATGACTGTTTTGGAATGGAGAGACCGTTAATGGCATATATCACAAGTAATGTTTTAAGTTTGAAACATTACCAAAAGACAGACTTTTGTAAAATGACTGTATATCATAAAACTAATAATTAATAGAAAATGTGTGTTTTTTGGCACAAAGAAAAATTTAATACAAAGATTTGTTGACAGTTCAAATTTAAAAAATAGGATGTAAATGCTAGTAATTATTTATCATGTTCTCTTCCATACTGTCATGGCTGAGAAGAAATCATGTATCATTCACCTACTGTATCTTTTCCTGAAGGTGGACAATGGGCTAAGGTACAGAATTTCACATTACTCAACCAAAACTGAACTTGTGCCTTGAACACTGTCCTCTTACACAAACTAGACCTTATGGGCATTCTTCACAGAAAACAGTTTTCTCCCCTCCAGTGGTCACATGTTGTTTGATGTCTGTTTTCTTAAAACGTCTTCTAAAATGATTTACATGTCTTGAATTCATGGATGTCTTCCTACAGTATAGCCTACAATATCTAGGCTAAAACATTTAGAAATTATTTTAAGTGAAAAATGAATAAAGCCCCATACATAAGGTCGAATCCAGTCTTTCTTTCCTTCTTTATTTTCTTCTCATCCAGATCTGGAGAACGAGATGCATATCAATATTACAGATGCTATTACTTGGTTCCTGAAGTAATATCTCATGTGTCATATTTTCATGAACCCACAAAACTGGACACAATGCAGAATTTCCCTTTTATTGCACAGAGAGCATTCCTGTAATTTTGTTTACACTTGAAATCTTTCCTCGTCTTTTGAACACAAAGTTCTAAGGAATGCATTCTTGAGCAGAGTACTTCTTGTATACTTCTCAAGAAAAAAAATTCAATGGATTCCAGACCTCCAATGTCTGGTCAGTGATGTTAGATTGCATTTTAACCTCAGAGAGCCTGTAAGGTCCAGTTGATCCATAGCTTCAAGGTGCCAGTTATGCTTAATTTAAGATTCTCAGTTGTGTTTTGTCACAGTTAAGGAGAACATTTCCAGCCATCCTTTCCTAGCCTCAAAGAAGATCATTATCACTGGAATTTGCTCAAAATGTAGTCAACGGGCCAGATGGAACTGAACGTTATACGGTATAGGAAAAGATTACCACTGTAAAAAAAAACAGAAGTGATTGGCTAACAATTTACTACTGTCGTAAAAACAGATGCAGCTCACTTCAATTCCGAAGAAGACCCAACAATTATTTTGTATAATTTCCTTAAGGATACAGACAGACGTGAGAAGGTTCTGCTTTTTGACAGGGGTGGAATAGAGATTCGTGTATATCAGTCTCTGTAATCTAGACTAACAGTGGAAACACACAGCGAGGTTTAAGGCAACATTTGCGATTTAGTTCTTTATGAATTCAATTCATTCTCTATCCTGTTAAGAAGTACGGAAGATTCTATTAAGCTTCCGCAAAGAAACTATGCACTGACAACTTGATTTTAAAAGTAAATCTACAAAAGCAAGCGACAAATCGGATAGAAACGCTCGTCGAATGTAATTAGCATTCAATCGCATCGTGCATCGTATTATGCAGTGTCAAGATTCTGTAGTTGATTACAATCTATAATTACCCAAGGTAATTTATAGAATGAAATTTTTTTAATACTGTTTGCCAGTTACAGAATCTCTACTTAGATACCTTTAGAAGAGTTTTTGATGGTAGTCTTTTGAATTCTAGTCTATTACGGTTTAATTATTATACTAAATTATTTTGATTAATTGTGTATATTTTAATATGACATGAACATTACAGGATTATGACACCGGGCGAGATTTTCCTTTGTTCTTCTCAAATCATTCTCTCATTCCATCCCACAGCTCTCTTTGTGTATCGCTCATGTTGGCAATTTAAACTCACTTTACGCCCGTTCAATACAAATTTCAGTAAGACTTAAATCAGTTAAAAAAGAATCTGTTTGGATGATCGCCCATTGCATCTTGGTAGACTAAAAGACGATTAATTTGTTAATCGTTTTTAAAGAGATGAATTTTTTACAGTTACTTTGCTATTATATAAAGAATTATAAACATCCATAAACATCTTAAATTCTCAGTTGCAGTACACGATAGCGTGTTGCAGTAGACTTAGCCTTATTTCGAGCATATTGAAGAATGTTTTTATGTATGTACAAAAACAATATTATCTAAGTTATCTAAAGAGCAAAACTGTCTCGTTTCTTTAAGTTAAATTCTATCCCAAAGAAGGAATGTATTCATCAGATCTGTTTTAAGTGGGGGTACCCCTTAATCTTCTGGTTGATTTACAATTACAAATCAGCACGTACCCGTTGAGGGAACTTTCAGACGTTGCAGGCGTCTGTAACCCCTTTCAAGTGCATGATAGTCAGTGTCTCTGTGTAAGGATGACTACCGGAGGACACGGACCTTTGCGACGAGTGCCGGTTAAATTTCCTCTTAAAGCCCACACAGCTCTTCGGTCGCCCCTTCAGGTACTCTTTGTAGTTCTTGGTCAGCAAAGTATAGAGGAATGGATTAATGCAACTGTTGCTGTATGCCAGACAGGTCACTATAAAATTGATATAAACCATTGTCTTGTGGGACAGCTTGCCATGTCCAAAATAATAGATGCTTAGCAGCTGCCACAACCAAAACGGTAAGAAACATGCCCAGTAGGTCAGAACGATGCTGAAGATCATGTAGAGAACTTTCTGTTTGGGGCACCGATTCATTTCCTTCGTGGTGAACACGGTGGTCTGGGACATCCAGTAAGTCCTGGCTAAACGGATGTACAAAAAACCTATGACAATCCCCGGAGCCAAGATGCAGGTGTTGAACAGGACAGTCAGGTACACCTTATAGGCTTTGATCTGCCAAGTCGGGTGGCACATGCGCTTCTCCACCCCGTTATGGACATTCGTCTTCAGATCGATCATAATCATAGTAGGGAGGGCAAGCAGAAAAGACACCATCCAAACGGCGCAGGTAACTGTCCTTCGATAGTGCCTGGATCTCCCAAACGTGTCCAGAGGCTTCACCACGGCGAGGTACCTTTCAGTGCTCATTATGGTGAGGATGAAGATGCTGGCATGCATGGTGAGGAAGTCCAGGCTGAAGAGAATCCGGCAGCCGATGTCCCCAAAATACCAGTCCTTGACGAAATAGGTGCACACAACGAAGGGGATAGTGGACAGGTACAGCAAGTCAGCCAGGGCTAAATTCACAATGTAAACGTACATTGAGCCAGTTACCCTCACTGAGATGTTCATGACGACCAATGTGTAAACATTGCCTACCACCCCAACCAAGCACATCACGGTCAGGATGGTCCCAAGCAAGGAAGTGACGAGGATCTCATTGAAGGAGCCCGACGATTCCACCGAGGATGCAGACGGGACCGCGGAGTTAGTGAAGGGAGAGGCATTCACCTGGTTCCAGGTAGTTTCCATTACGCTGAACTGCGACAGAAATAGAGGAAACTCTAGAACATTGACAAGATTTCCCTACGCTAAGTGCATGCAGTACAAGGCTTCACTGTATAATCTTTTCTGATTCTCTTGTACATCTTTATTTGCAGTCCGGATTAAATGGTGCTGTTTAAGATTTCCATGTCTAGCGACACTTCGAAAGAAGTTTGCATGGCGTTGCAAGAAAACATCTGCATTCATAAATATCCAGGCACGCACCGCTTTATAGCAAGGTGCAGCAACTGACGAGCGCAAAACACTTCTCAGTCTCCACAACCGCTGCGCAGAGGTAGCCGCTGAAATGTCATTGTCTGATAACACACCACCTGGTCTGCAACAACAGTTCTTCAGGCAATCTTCAGATTCCTGACGTGTGCTGTGTGAAATAACCTTTACCTCACCGTAAATTCAGAGGAGGGCGGGATTCGATTCGATCGTCTTATTAAAGCACAGGAGGAGCTCTATCAGTTGTCTTGCAAAAAGCTCCAGAAAACGTGAAAGAGCTGGACATCTGGTCCTATCGTTTGTAGGTTTGTACACTTTAAGTATTTAGGCTCGTAACGAGGTTAATGACTTTGAGAATGAATGTAACTTTGTTCGTTAAAAACATTTTAAGTTGGAAAATAAAGTGTTTTTAAGGCTATGTGCTACTTGTCAGTCATAAGAACTCAGGACGTACTGCATGTTCTTCACACACCGCAAGAATTGTTGTTCAAGGCACAAAACAATTACAGCAAGTGAAGTATAATAAAATTACTGGAAAAATCATGAAAGATATTAAAAACGATCATATTGCGAATTGGCGCTGCGTGTGTGCGACGGGTGTGGGATCGAGTCTTTTTCGCTCCTTACTAACATCTAGTCATTGTATTTAAGAATCTTTTATAAAGAGTCCTCTGCACAGCCTTTCTGAGAGTAAGAAAGCATCTTTTAGCACTTTCTTTATTTCGGTGCCATCTATTTCTTAAATTGTAATTAAAAAAGGTTAATTTCAACCATCTGCACATTGCTGTCCCCGAAGACCGTCTGCAGGTATACCTACTCAAATAAGTTTCAAAGGTAAAATTAAATTATACCAATATAAATATTATTATGGAACAAGTAATATGTTTATTCCATGCTGAAAAAAGAATAATAATAATAATAATAATAATAATAATAATAATAATAATCGCTTTCACTAATATCGCGCTTTTTCTGGACACTCCACTCAAAGCGCTTTACAGGCGATGGGGACTCCCCTCCACCACCAGTGTGCAGCCCCACCTGGATGATGCGACGGCAGCCATAGTGCGCCAGAACGCTCCCCACACACCAGCTTTCAGTTGGGAGGAGAGCAGACTGATTAAGCCAATTCAAGAAGAAAGAAAACACAACGTTTCGGCCGTGGAGCCTTCTTAAGGTGTTAAATATTACTATTACTATGAGAGCTTCTGAGCATTAACTATTAAAAACCAAATGTTGTCTTAAATAAGGGATACCACTATTTTTCGTGATAAATTCAGCGCAAAAAAAGTATTTTTAATACAGTGCATCTATACCACAAACAAGTGTTTATTTTTGTTGCTTTCAAAACTCGGTTAAGTGATCCTGTACTGAAGAACTTGCTATAGAGGAATATGTAAGGCATTATTAATATGGGTATATGAAAATAGTTTAATCTCTTTTCTAAATTTTCCCGATGATTTGCTGATCTCAATAAAACGAGATGTTTTAAAAGCATTTTCTACTCGAGATGTAACAAGGACATATCCTTAAAACGATACCAACCAGTTCTAGTCAGCTGCTACCGTATCTTATTCGCTTAAGTACCACGGCACTGTAGAGCGCAGAAAGATCTTTTCCATTTGAGCTGTGTGCTGGTGCCTCACCGTAAATGATCTGCTTTTTAGGGAATGATTAAAAAGAACCTATGAGAATGATTATGAGAATTGGCTTCTGAGATCTTCAATTTGTAACATTATTACCAAATGAAAACGCTTTTAAAAAATTAAGACATTAAGAAACAAAAAGCTTTTTTTTGTGCTACGTTTACTTTTGTAGTGGGGGGAAAAAAGTAATTTTCACTGGAGGATTCTGTACATTTTCATCTCGGCCCCTTTTTCCGATAAATGAAAGTGACTTTATACAGCATCTGCAGAACCTGCATTTGAGGTTGTAATTACAGGGATTTGGAGCGCTAGAGTGTGAATCTGCTAGAGCTATTTACAGATTGCTTGACATTTGATGAAAACTTTTTTCTTTCCCACCCAATGGTGGAGCAAATATAGAAACCATAAAATGGTTTCCATGCTCTTTTGTATTGATTAACCTAGCCTTCTCAGTCAAGGTATCGAATAAATATGTTTATACAGTATCTTAAAAAGTATTTAAATCCTTTATGATATCCCAATTTATTCAATTAAAAAAATGAATGATACACATTTTTAAACTTAATATGTTAAAACCTGGATTCTCAAACTGAAGACTTCTAAGATTAGTGACGGTAAATGTCAACAAAACTGGAGAAAATGAAAATTCATTCAGACCCGTGAACTCAATAACTGGTGAAAGCACCTTTGGCAGCAATTACAGCTGCAAGTCTTTTTGAGTGAGTCTCTACCGGCTTTGCATAGCAGCTTGGTAAAGACTTTGCCCATTCCTCTAGGCAGATTTTCTCAAGCTCTCTCAGGTTGCTTACAGACAGTGGTTTGAAAGTCTTTCCACTCATTCTCAATAGGATTGAAGTCAGGACTTTGAATGAGCCAATCTCCCCAGTTTCCACAGGTACAGAAGGTCAGTGTGAAGGTCAATTGTAATACATCAGGAGAGAAAATAAGCTCTGCTCATGGGTCAAACAAAAATAATAAATAGTATTGGTTTTGGCTTCCATTCAATGGTGAAGATGTACTATTGCTGTGGGCCAGGTGAGTAGAATATGGAGTTTTAGTATTGTACTGCACCTATAGCTGTTTAAATGTCTTCAAATAAGCATGCCAACCCTATTCAAGGGTATGTCTTGTTTTAGAAATTAACAGTACAGTACTGCAACGCATGCATCACTTTAAAATGGTTTTTGAAGAAGGAAACAAATGTGAACATATATTTCTCACACTAAGACATTAACAGTGTGTTTATTAATATTGTAACACATACTGCCTCCATTGCTTGCGAGAGCTGGCTTACCAGACACCGCCCTTCCCTGTGAATAGCAGGGACCGCAGCCGCTGGGCTGATGGGAGATTTCCCTTTGGCTTAAGCAGCTGGGTCCCTGTTGAGTGATGCCAGAGGCCTGGGTTTGAGTCCCCGACGGTGGGGGGCTGACCTGATGCGGCAGAGGCGAGGGCGCCCATGTGAACCCAGAAGTGTTCCATTGGTGTCAGCAGTGGGATGGGGTAGCACTTTGCCAAGGACAGCGAGTTAAGTAAGGGAGAGTGTAACGCGTACACCCTCCATTGCTTGTGAGAGCTGGCTTACCAGAGTGGTGACATCACCGCCTTTCCCTGTGAATAGCAGGGACTGCAGCCACTGGGCTGATGGGAGATTTTCCTTTGGCTCAAGCAGCTGGGTCCCTGTTGAGTGACGGCGGAGGCCCAGGTTCGAGTCCCCAGTGGTGGGGGGCCGACCTGATGCGGCAGCAACGAGGACGCCCACGTGAACCCCGAAGCGTTACAATATACATTACTGTATCCTGCAAAGAATCAATCTGTATCCTGTGGTTTTCCTTTGGTGTTTTTTCTCTTGAGCTGAAATGTATAAATGACAAGATGCCACAGCTTATGGTGCTTTGCTGTGGTTGAATATGAATATTGAATATAATGAATATGATATTACAGAAAGTGAGCAGGCTCTTAGGTTACCAAATTTAGCAAAACAATTTCACATTCCTTAAAGATGGGGTTAAGGGAGTTTTTTATTTTAATTTTATCTCGAATTGAATTGCAATAAGAGAACAATATCTTGTATCTCAGCAAAGCACTTCAATACCTTGAAGTGCTTTGAAGGCAAAGGGGACAGATTCATGCATTAAAAACAACAATAGCAAAATAAATGTTATATTCCCCATGGGTATTAAGGATGCCTATAAGGCTTAGTGTGTAGCCACTGAACAGACTGTTCACCACTGAGTTCAATCACAGGTCAGTTTTTAGTCAGGCCTGTACAGGGGAGGTGGAGGCTGTGGTACAGTATAGTACCACCAAGTCAAATACTAAATTTAAACCCTTCTTTGAGTGGGAATTACGAATGTATAGCCAAAAAGCTGTGCGTGAGTTGCCCTAAAATTCAAATGAAGCATAAGGTAAGGTAAATGATGGTTATTGTGGAGTTACAAGCTAAATTTTCATTTGAGCAGGACCACTTCAAATAAAAACTGACAAGAGATGTCAGAGGTCATATATAACTGTATATCTGTATTATTCCTATCATTAGATGTATTATTCCTGCTTTATCAGTAAATCTATCAATAGGTAACTCGGAAACACAGGTGAACGAGGTGGATTTCCCACAGATTTGTACAAAAAAGTGAGGAGACTCTTGTTGTGGTGAGTAGGTAGACATTAGATAACTATTCTCCTATTCTGAATAGAAACGAATGCTGTTCTAATCAAGTAAGAATTGGCTTTGTACTTTACCATACTGGATGTTATTGCAAGTTCTGTATTCTGCTTTGTGAACTGTCCTTGGATTATTGGAGTTTTTATGAATTACATTAACTAATGCTGTACGGTTCCACTGAGCTGTTATTCTTACCTTTTTTTGCTATCCAATATGTAGCTTCTGAACTTTGAGATATTTTTAAAGACAATTTCCTTGGAAGCTATTTGAATTAAATAGGATACAAGAACAGGATGGTCGTGGTCTCCTAGGTGACCACATGTACAGTATGTTAGAAAAGAGACAGATTTCTCATATATACAATGACTGCATATATAATGTTAATGCTGTGTGATCTACAAATAATAGAAGCTGCGTGTTTCGTATTATTCTGGTACGAATGACAAAGGGTGGAGGGCTAATTTGTAATAGAGGCTGGTTGGATTAAATTACAATCCTGTGTACTATATGGAGATAAGAGTGTGATCTTAAGCAGTAGGAATAACCTGGTGTGAAGGAACAAGTAAAGGTTTGTTCCATGCTGAAAAGAGAATAAAAGAAACAACGTTTTGGCTGTGGAGCCATTTTTGAAGATGAAGACCCAAGGAAAGCTCCACAACTGAAACGCTGAGTTAGGGCAGGAGAAGTTAAAAAAAGTTAAAAAATGGGTGGGAGTGAACTGGAATGGAAGCAACCTGAGTAGTCAACTCCAGATGCCCATCACTCTGAGTGAATGAGTTTCATTTTCTCCATCTAAAATGAATTTTCCTTAAGTTTACAATTGTGTTCCCATGTCTTTGTTTCACTGCTTAGTGTGAAACAGTCTCCTGTGTTAAACCTGCCCTTTTCATATACACAGACATTGTGTGCTTTTTATTGTTCTCCCACAGTACCTTAATGAGGTTCATGTTGCATTTATCAATGCTGAATGTCATTGCCAAGTTTCTGCTAAAGTTTTTTTTAAGTTCCTTGCCACTCTTGCCAGTGTACCAGTTTTAGTATCTTCAGCAAATTTGACAAGTTTGCTAATTATACAATAATTTCATTTACTGAAGCATGTTGGAAGTCTTTGACATTTACTGCTAGATTATTCTAAAATCAGTATCAAGGGAGCAATAGTACCCTGGAAGTATTATTTTCAGCGGCACTGAACCCAGCTGAACCAGTACCGATTTAGAATCAGTCTTCGTCATATTTGAAAAATTAGTGCCAATTTTTAACTTTTCTTCAAGTAATACAAGTTTCTTTAAAGTTTTCTCCATTCCAATGCTTTATGGATTACAAATGATTACTATTGCAAATACAGGAATCTTCACTAAAATTCACTTCACTTGAATTCACTTTTGAATTTCACTTGAATTTTTCATTTCTGTGTCCTAATGATCTGTTCGATGGTGTTTTTTATATTCTGATAAAAATGAATATCATGGCAGAATGATAATTAATGATTATTCTCTGAACAGGTAAGATTATCTATGTGAGTGGGCTAAGTGTACAACTGTATCGCAAGACAAATTAAATAATGAAAGGATTTTATCATGGGCTAATGAGTTGGAGGGTTAAATCCAACTACATGGTACAAATTTATAACTTGCCAGACAAAGAAGGAAAGAGGAATGTGAGACACAGATAGAATAAACAAGCATTCCTTGGTGTCAAAACATCGGCCAGAGAAGGTCAGAGGTTATGTCAGAAAACCTGTAAGATGACCAAATATGGATATTTTCTGTAAGTCTTAAGAAGTATAGCTTTAGTAGGAATTTGGGTTAACAAGGAACATATAGAATTTGCAGGAAACTTATATTCTATAGCTTTTTTGATCTGGTAACCCCAACACATTGTAAAGCTTTCAAGTTTGGAGGTGGTATACTGGGTAATTATCTCACCAGATGAAAGCCAGTTGAGATGCCTTTACAACAGCCACAGTGGATAAAGGTGAAGATTTTCAATTTTTCCATCCTCCCAGGACTCCTGAGAGTTATCTTCCCACTACAGACCCGATGAAATCTATCACAGCTGGAGATGCTAAAAGATAGCTGGCTCATGAAATGGCAGGCAGCAGTGGGGGTATAGGACACCCCTGACTAGTGTCCCTGGAAACATTAGATACCTAAGAGTACTATCCCTGATGGATTTGCATGTGTAATCATTGCATTAATTTTTTCAAACCTACTGTACTGTATGTAACTCATTTTAACAAGCACTGCCATGGATCCCAAATCCACATGTTTTCCACTAGAAAGAATCCCTTTCGCCACGACTGTGTGCCTTTTCTGCATCTTGAGAAAAGATTGCACAAAGACCTTTGGTTTCAATGCTGGTATGAATGATACGAAGAAGATAGCAAATGTTACCTGTTGCCAGCCAGGTTCTAAAAATCTTACGTCTATGTGTGAACACTCTGTTTAACATCTCAATTTCTTAGTGACCGAGGGCAATAGCCAGCGCATAGATGGGGAACCTCTCATACAATGAATCCCTCTACATAACCGTCTGCATCATCTCAAACATCTGATCACAAAAGGAGAAAGAGACCTCCGGGGTTATGTCATTAAACCCAAGGGATTTAGCTTTGCATAACTCCGAGAAATTGGGACACTCAAAAATAATGCTATACAGTAGATCTTCCACTGTATGCCATCTGAGCACAAGATTAGCTTATTTCTTTGCAATATCCTACTGTTTGTGAATGAGCCTTTTAGTGTGTGCTCAAGGAGTGCTAATTTATATTCCATTTTTTTTGTACACAAAGTATTTATTAACAGTAGAGGGATACTGTAGTAGAGCTCCCAATTAATTAATTTATTGTATACCATAAAATGCAATGGGCACTCACTGACCCCGAGTATGCAAGAAATTAGTCAAGTTTGTAGTGAGATATTAATTTAAATAATTTACTTTATAGTAGTATTGAAGCATCATCTTTTGTCTTTATTTGGAATGCCTGCTGTTATACTAGCAGGCTATAAAATGGTTACAGAGTACATTGTGATGTGATCTGTAATAACTACTGGCAGAACATCCACATTGTAAAACTGAGAAAAGGGGGATTTCAATATGAAAATGAAATCAGTCCTAGAGGACAACTTATGTCTGGCAAAAAAGGTATTTTTGTTTGCCAGATGGCTTAAACACTCACCAAGCACTGAGTAGCTCAAGGTCATATATAAAATCTGCACAGAGCAACAGATAGTGCTCTGTGAGGTTCCCTGCTGTGCACACAATCCATCAAGAGCTGGGCTAAATACAGCATTCATTTCAGTGTCAATAAAAAAAACTATAATCGGAGAAGTCCGATAATTTGGTCAGTGGAGAAAAAAAATCTGGGTGAAAATCAGGCATCAGGCATAAGCTAAAATAAAAAAAACAATTTATTTTTCTTGATAAACTTAAAAAAGTGCAATGCTCTGTTTATCATTATCCCTAACACAGAGCAGAACGTGGGGAATTACAGCTATACACATGACATGACTGTTGCACTGTATATAGAAAAGCCATAATGTATGCCTTTCAGTTTAACCCTTAATTATTGTATGTATATAGGGATAGCGTATATCGATATCATTTGAAACAAAATGCAATCACCGAGTAGTGATTTTCTTACCACTGTCGTTATTGTAAATAGCCAAAACATTAATTTTACCTTACGCCTTTTAACTCAGGTCAGATACCTGACATCATCCCTAAGCTCATTCCTCCAAGCCTCTCCATGTTGACGTACTATCCATCAATGACTAAATACTCTATAAATCAATACATCAACAAGCAATATAACATTTTTCTTAGTTTAGAACCATCTGCAGGTACTGAGATTTAAGTTACAAAAGACCAAGAGCAAACCTAGCAATATTAGAAACAAATGGCCATTGATACAGTAATGCTTTCTGAGTTGAGTATTCATCATAAGTACTTTTATCTCAGATTGAGTGCTTGTCTTAAAATGTTCTGTCACAAAACTTTTTCAGATAATACAGAAAGGCTTTTAAAGCATACAAATCTGTAAATCCACTGATTGAAGATTTCTGTTTATAGCCTAACTGTTGTGCAGCTGTGTATATTATTGTATATAAATAGATATTTGTTTATTTTGTCTAGGACTGGGTCTGATTAGTAGTCCATCATCGGAGCTGTGCTGGAGAATGGAACACGTGCCATATGTTCTGTATTCAGTCGCTAGGGGTGTGAAATGATTGATTTTTATTATTTGCTTGCAAAGCAAGCTGTTGATGCAATCTCGATTTTGTCTTCATCTTTAATATCCCCCTTGCCTTTTACATTTCTGCATTTTATGTAACAATTGGGTTTTTCCTGCTAGTAATTTTGGTACAATATTACCTTGGTAACATTTAGGAAAGAAAATGTCAGTTTGTTATTACAGACAGCATTTTTCAAAGTACAGAGTATTTTTGTAATTTTTCAGACAAGAGATTCCTTAACACAAGTGGAAATGTTCAAGGTCCTGGGGGAGTTGGAGCAAGGTGGGGTAAACCTTGGATGGGCCACCAGTTCATTGCCGGACAAACACACACACATACGGATATGCACACAATCACACCAATTTTTCTAGAAGCCAATTAACCTACTGGACTGTGGTGAAAAACACAGTACCTGGTGGAAACCCATATGAACACAGGGGGAATGTGCCAACTCTATGCAGATAGCATCCCAGGAACTGATCCCAGAGCCCTAGTGCTGTGAGGCAGCAAACCTTGCCACTGCACCACTGTGCTGCATATACCAGTTAAATATGCATTTTTTAAAATTAAATCAAAAATAGTCATCTTAAAGCAATACAATATACTGTATACGGTAAATATCTGTATATTTCTATATGTCTACACACAGATATAGAATATTAGCGGATTCAAATATATACTGTATATTTTTCAGGATTTTGTTTGACAGGATATTTTGACTCTGAAGTCACACCTTTATGCTCACCTAAATGCTGCCTGATATTCAGCCCTGATCTTCCTTGAAGCAAGGACCTCCATTAATGCCAAAGCACACTTTGGCTTTACAGGCTGATTTCCAGTGGGGAAAGCCATGACTTTCAGTCTGACTTTTGAGCTAAATTTTACACTAGTAATGAATTAACCCCCCTGAGCTCTCTAACACAGGCTTCTTAACTCGAAGGTGAGGAAGGTTATGTATACCAAATAATATTCAAACCTGAAAATGTAGCAGTAGCAGCAATTAAAATATGACACTAACACACATTATGTTCTTTAGGGCAGAAAAAGTGAGCAATAAAAATATACAGTCCTGCCCTAATTTAAAAAGGTATGATGTCTGCAGGAGAATTATTACTAGAAACACATCATGCATTTGTTGCCTGTTAGTTTGACAAAGGGGACTTCTATTCAGCAGAAACTTATGCTTCATTATCTTAAATGTTAAATCTCCAACTTTGAAAGAAAATTCAGGACTGTCTTAAGGTAGTTTTACAGTCTTGTACTTTACCAATGCATCATAATATTTTCAAATATATCTGTAAAAATCCTTTGTAAGAAGTGGAAATGTGGTCACGGACATTGTTCAATTTTGGATGTACCACTAAAATTTGAACATCGTAACACTCAATTCAAGCCCTTAAATCCTATTACAACAACATCATGGTGCTCTCTACAGACACTGCTGTGTTTCATAGTGCTCATTAGTAGAAGTCTCTATGATTCTAAAATAGTCAATTTTCCTAACTTTAGACTGAGAAAGACATGCACCATATAGGGCTTTCTGTAGCTAAAAGACTAAAAAATTTAACTACAGGTTGCACACAAAACATGAAGCTCTCCCATGTCCTTAAGCCATAATGCTTGAAAATTAGATTTGAGCATAATTAAGGTTAATATTTTGAAAAAGGTATTACAGAAACAAACACGTTAACAGATATCACACCAGGGAAGATACCATGTAAGACAATTTAATTAGGCAAGCAATGGTTGGACATGTCAAGATTTTGACAGAGAACCATTAGCTTAAAGTCTTCTTGTTTGCGATCGATTTGCTAAACAAAATTTCAGTAGTTTCAGTCAAATCCTAATTAATAGAATGTGGGAATGAAGTTTAATTAAGCTTAACATATTGAACTCACCTAAAAGAGGGAATGGCAGCCCGACCATAAGGATGAGACTGATCGGATCCTACTTGCCTTGTGAGGAATGAGCAAACACAGAGTATGAGAAAAGATAGACAAGGGGAGGTGAGATATTTATAAACAGGAAATCAGAATTGGATGAGATCTTCCTAACTTCTGTTTAAAACCCCAATTTATTTTAATTACTTTCAGCCTAAATACCCCACAACAACAATGAAATTAAACTCTGCCAAACGTCTTCTATCTTATTCCATTTCCAGGAACAAGACATACAGTACTGTACCTGTAGTAGAACTAATTGCTTCCAGTACAAATTAATGAATCATGCATTTAATACCTACATGATACAGAAACAACATTTTAATCTGAGTATACACAGAACAATCTGTAGTTATAAACCAACAGCAGGTCTGCATTTCTTATTTCACTCTTCTCTAACTCTTTGAAAATGCACCATCTAATGCCACTTTATCTGGTTTTATTACAACTGTATCTCTAGTGTATCATCTTCCTCAACATCTGTCCGCTTCTTTCTAAAGATGATGATTCACAGTTTGTCACTTAATATTTACACAATTATCTAGTTTAACATTGCTGCCTGCATCTAATTGCAACATGATTCATGTCATGTGAAAGTTGCTGGCATTATGTCTATTTAAAACAATATTGTGGTGCTGTAGAGTTTTTAATACACTTCCCATAACCTCACATTACTAATTTACAATGGTTGAAATGGTATCTGGTAACAGTCAGCTGTCAGAATTTAGACCAAGACTGGTTTGGTTGTACCAAAATGAAGATTCATGGTTAGCTTCAGATACTTAAAGAGATCACAATGAAAAACATCTTTTCTTGTTAAATCAGTTACACAAAAACACAAAAATCAGTTTGCCACCTTGATTGCTTCAATGCTAATAGATAATTGATTCCTGAATGTTTTTGCAAGACAGTCACCATAAGCAGCAAAGTTAGGTAGTTTGTTCCAGGCATCCAAAATAATGTATGTTTGTGTAAAATGTTCCTCCTGTATTCAGTCCTAAATTCACCCACTCTTCATTTTCCGTTGCTGTCCCTGTTCTCATCTCATTGTTTTACTTGAAGTAGAATCCTAAAACTGAGCAGCATCCTTTTGTGGGTAACATTTGGGCAAAAGATTCTGCATCCAGGTGGATGCTGCACATTGGTGGTGGTAGAGGGGAGTCCCCATTACATGTAAAGCACTTTGAGTGGAGTGTCCAGAAAAGCGCTATACTGTATACTGTAAGCAATTATTATTATTATCTCTTTGTGGATAACATTAGTACAAAATTAGGCTTTTTTGTATGTGCTCAAGTGGTTGAATCAGGCTCCAGTTATTTACAACTGCAGATTAATAGCAATCTTGCATTTCTACCATCCCATGTATAAATACTAGCTTGCAGCTCACAATTCTGCCGTATTTTGTCTTGGACTCAGCGTTTTGACTCTTTCTGTTCTCCAAGCTCTCATCTGCAGATATATTTTCTTATTCTTTTGGGAGTTCCACTTGGAATCTGTCCTCATCCACTCAGTTTTAGCAAACTTCAACAAGTGATAACTCACAACCCGTACCTATCCTACTAATCTTCATCTCAGGCTACTCTTTCCGGGAAATTGCAATGTCTTGTTTTATTCCTGTATTGCAACTTGCTCACTGACCCGTATTCCACCAACTACCTTCAGCCATGGCCATCATTTCCTCAGCCAGATGTGTTCACAAAGTATCATGTAAACTGTCCCTTTATATTCTTCAGCTTGTTTCATCTTAATTAAAATTTGACTGATGTAATAACCGATACTTGCATAATAAATAAACTATTCAAATTTTGAAGTTGTGTTATCTAACCAAATTTTAGGAGGATGTCAAATTCTCATCTTGCACTCTAAATGTCTGTCTAAATGCTGTTTTCTACCCCCTTCCTTCCACTCCAGCTGAACCCTTTTAAGCTGCCTCCCCAGTTCATTCCCCATAAGTGAGAGGGTTTGTGTCAGCTCTGTCTGTCATTTCTTCAGCCAGGTGCGTTAATGTTAAAGTATTAAGTACACTATTGCTAATTATTTTTTGGCTTGTTTCATTGTATTTAAAATTTGACCAAACTAACGAGATAAATTATAGAATAATAAGCATCCCCTGAATCTGAAACGGACAACTTACTGTAAATGAATAAAAGTTTTCTGTTCTTGACAGATATCTTGTCTTGTCTCAGCACTTTATTACAGTGATATGTAATAAATGTATGTATGAATCTCTCATTCTTCATCAGTTTAGCAATGATTGTCATTGATTGTAGATGTCAAGTGTTATTATAATGACATTGAAAACTTGTTGAAGTGAGATGAACAGAAACACAATCTGTAAAAGTCACACTTATTCAAAAGAGCAGCTCATTTTCACAGCAGGAAGTGGGTTAGGTAGTACACAGTGTTAGTCAGAATGTTTTTTTTACTTAACTTAAAATCTCCCAAATGCACATTATCTTTTCACAACAGCAGCAAGATGTGAAATACATATTAAAAACAAAACAAAAAAATATTTTATTGCCTTATGAAGAGGCACTTGAATACTTTGAAGTGTGTAAAAACATATACTAATAGGGTTTTCATTTGTTTCAGCAGCCATTTCACCCAGCAGCTCACAACTGGCATCCCACTGAAGTTAAGTAGGTATGAGTCTGGTCAGTACCTGGATGGGAGACCTCCTGGGAAAAACTAAGGTTGTTGCTGGAAGAGGTGTTAGTGGGGCCAGCAAGGGGTGCTCACTCTGCGGTATGTGCGGGTCCTAATGACCCAGTATAGTGACGGGGACACCATACTATAAAAAGGCGCCGTCCTTTGGATAAGGCGTAAAACCGAGGTCGGTCCTGACTCTGTGGTCATTAAAAATCCCAGAGTATTTCTCGAAAAGAGTAGGGGTGTAACCCTGGTGTCCTGGCTAGATTTCCCATTGGCCTTTACTAATCATGGCCTCCTTATAATCCCCATCTCTGAACTGGCTTCATCACTCTGTTCTCCTCTGCACAGGTAGCTGGTGTGTGGGGAGTGTTATGGTGCACTTTGGCTGCCATCGCATCATCTCGTGGGGCTGTACTGGTGGTGGTGGAGGGGAGTCCACATTACCTGTAAAACGCTTTAAGTGGAGTGTCCAGAAAAGTGCTATATAAGTGTAAGCAATTATTATTAATTGTTACTACTGTTTTGCTGGTGTTGGCAATATTTCCTTTCATCTGGAGATACTTATGATGTCAGCACAAATGTACAGCCCCCTTTTTGTCTCTTAAGTGTATGACAGAAAATCATTCTGCTGTCTCTCATATAACCCAAAATATTGTTTTCTGCAATACAGTGAGTGAAAAATATTTTAATTCACTGTCTTGAAGTTTCCTCCCTGTTTTTGCTCTCGTGCTCAGACTCGCAAAGCAAAAAGGAAAGTGCCTTCTCTGCTTTTTTCTCCCTCGGCAGAATTGGTTTCCATCCATCTAGGACACATTTTAGTTACCTGAACTGCAGCAAATCAAGACACACTGTCATTGGAATGGGAATTGGCAATTGCCAAGAAATAAAAGGACTAAGTATTTCATTTGTGTTTCTACTACATTTATTAATGGGACATCCATTACTGGTTATAGATATCCCATAGGAGACTGGTTAGACAAATGAAATTAATTTTCAACATTTCAAGTGCACTTGTCTGCCACCTTACTTTGGCTTTGTCAAGACTTTGGTTGGGCATATATCTGTATTAGAAGCATACTATAGTTACAGAGTTCATTATGAGTGTCAGTCCCATTATATGTAAATCATGCACTCATTTTTATTGTTTTGCATTTTGCACAGTGAAGGTCAGAGTAAAGCATTTTACACCATCTTTTCTATTTTATATCAGTACTCTAAACCTGCTTCCATATTTCATAAAAGTTAGCGAGTCGCATCAAATGAAAGGTAATGATATTGAATAATTCTCAGAGATAAACCTGATGTTCAACAATCTGGTCACAAACGTGGAGATTTATTCATAGAAAACATCTGTAGGTGGAATCATACTACACATTCTATTAAAAAAACTTGTATGCACGATTAAACATATAACATACCTTAAAACAGGCCTCGACTAGCTCTGCTGGTAGAGCATGAGACTCAATCTCAGGGTATTGAGTTCATGTTCCATGTCAGGCGCCAGGTCCTCCATGTTGAAGTTTGGGCACAAAGCTTACAACCCTGTCACAGAAAAAACGTGTTTTATGGTAACAGCAACCGGATGTTGCCAGAAGGCATAACATCTATCCATCCATACCTTAAAATGGACACTTTTACTAAAGGGGAATTATAGTCTTAAAAAATATTGTGAAAAACATTGTGATCCATGGTTCCTGTATTTTGACAGAGAAGTCCAAGTATTAATCATTATAATTAATCTTTGGGAAAGTAATGATCTTCTAAACACACTATTATGAGCATTTTCCTCACCCTATGGATATGGTTGTGAAGGTCATTGACTTTGCAGATCTTTATTCATACCTGTCAATATACTTTTAAAACAGCTAACTGAAATTATTGTATGACAGTTTTTGCATAAAGGCAATTATAAATAGACAATTAGTATTTTACACCAAGTATTGAAATACATTCTGAGCTGATGTTTGTCTAAGGAAACCTAATTAGTTTTACAAAATTAAAGATCAGTCATATTCCAGACATAAGTGAAAATCTCTTATACCCAGTTCAGAACAATGAAAATATTGTTTGTGTATTTGCTTATTTTGGAAAAGCTTCCATTACTCAATCTTCTGTCTCTCTGCAAAATTGAGACAAGTTTCTAGTCCTTTAACACCACCTTCAGCTATCTCACGGCAACACTGAGAAAGCTTCACATTTTCTTTATTATTTCTTATCTTGAGCTAAGAAAATTAAAATTCCATAAGCCAAAGTAACAAATTGTTTTTGTTTCATGTTCTTGAAAATTGTTTTTTTTTCTTCCATTTCCTGAAAGAGTCATTAGGTATTAGGAAACAGTATTAGGTATTAGGAAGTTAAAAAGGCACAGGTCTAGGTGAATCAATATGACCCCTTGCATATTTGATTTATATATTCCATAAACAGGCAGACATTGGAATTGATTGAAAGACTGAAGTGGCATTTGCCAACTTAGCCGAGTGCCCTTGTTGCCACTGCTTCAGTATAAATAAATTACATATCGCATCCTTTACTGAGGGCCCATACAATATGATCATAAAAAATGAAGAAGAAAGCAAGACATTATTATATTATAGCCCAAAAAGAACAGACAGGAACAAAAAGGAAAAGTCAAATTTGGGGGGAAAACAGCAGTGATTTGTACAGAACAATATTGAAGTTTTAAAGGAAGATAAGAAACGCAACATGCTGATGCAGCTACCTACTTGAATTAGTTTTAACGTGCAGAAACTTTCATTTCATATTGAAAATACTTTAAATATTTTTAAATAATTCAAATACATAAATTAGTGATGCAGTGGCTAGCATTGCTGCCTTACAGTGCGGGGCTCTGGGTTCTACTCCAGAACTGGCGTGATATCTGTATGGTGTTTGTATGTTCCCCCTGTGTTCATGTGGGTTTCCTCTGCGTGCTCCTGTTCCCTTCCACAGTCCAAAGACATACTGTACAGGTAGGTTAATTGGCTTTTGAGAAAATGGGTCCTTTTGAATGTGTCTGTGTTTGCCCTGCAATGGACTGCTGTCCCATTTAGGGTGTAACCTGCTTTATGACAGTTTCTTGTGGGGACACTATGAGGGGGAGCCAGAGCCTATGTATATGTGATAGTCACGGTTCTGAGCGGGGTCGTGCCCCCCACCACCCGTTCCGGCCCTGACACCTGGGGCGCGAACCCGGGTCTCCAGCGTAATGCAACAGGGCACTAACCTTGTGAGCTAAAGGAGACCTCCCCCAGCCCAGGCAGCTGAGGACCCTGCTACGCGCAGTGAGGGCGATGACGTCACCACACGAGCTTCGCTACATATACTGGTAAAATTGTTGGAATGGAAAAATATGGAGTAACAGTAACATCTGATTTTGTTTTCAGTATATTTCGTGACATGTAAAAAGGATATATCCTAGGTGAACACATGCACGTGCAAGAAAAAATACCAGTACTGAATACATTATGTTTTATCATTTAAAGCTGAGTACATTGATTTCCTTTAATATCACTGATTAAGTCCATTAGTCCAAATGAATGTTCCAAATAAAATGAATTTAGTCCATAATCCTTGACTTTCTCCCATATGACTCTTGGAATGTGGCTTAATTGGTTTAGCTGAATTCCTACAACAGATTAACAAGGTCAACCTTAGTGATAATCTAACTCAAAGACAAGAGGCCTGGAAGACACAGACAGAGTTTGAAAGTGAAATTTGAAAATGGAATCCACCATTTGAATGAGGATGAAATACATTCCGAGACACATTGAGATGCTGTTTTTGTTGGGATTACTGATTTGGTTTAACAAGTTGTCATTGGAGCTTGCAGACTGCTCTCCTATGTTATCCTTGAATATGACTGAACTCCTCATAATGAAATACTGTAGCTACACTGATACCAGCAGGCAGGAGGAATGGGCAATCAAGATAATCTTCCACCTTGATAAAGGACACTGAAATAGCATTTATTTCCCAAATAATATTATGTGTATCAAAATGTGACAGAAAGGAATAAAATGAATTGACAGTAACATGTAGATTCAATAAATTTGGATTTGTTTTGGATAATCTGTTGAAAGGCATCACACCTGGCTCTTCAATCAAGCAAGGATTTCAATAACCCACTTTTTAACATGTCTATTAAAATAATTTCCATTAGCATAAAATATTAAGTCCCATCTTACAGACCCGACTGTCCTACCAAAATTCAATTCAGCCTAGTCTCTTATAACACAGAAATAAAGAAGTAAAGCAATCTATGTATGATAATGTCGAGGTCCTTCACTACCACATACTGTACTGTAAGTGTATATATCTACATAATGTACATATATATTTGATGTATAACAAAAGCTCATGGTTACAATATACCAATGGTTACAATATACCCGGTACAATTCTGTACTGGATGCAGAACCAGAACCTAAGCAGAAATGAAACTGCTGTTCATATAGTACAGTTTCCTGCCTACAGAAAGTCACTGAGTCTGTTTAGTTTACAAGGACATACAGAGTCCAAACATCATAAATCAAAAGAGGCCAGATCCCTAGACTCACCCAAGGAATGGGCTGCAGTCCCACAGACCTCGGCTGCTGACCATGACTGTAAAATGTGCAAGAAAGTTGTTGCCTTGCAGAAGAAAGGTGGTGCTTTAAAATAATTGCTTCAATGTGTTTCACAACCATTATGTATGGCTCCATTTTAAACAGGCATTTCTTTCAAATGTAGAGAGACGAGGGAACTTATTACTGCTTTTCTGTATACATGTTACTCCGTATATTTAAATTTGCTCCTTCAAAACAGTGTAATTCTACACCCTGCACATAGACAAGACATGTCTATCAAACAGCTTTTTTTCTCTGTGACAATCTGTTCAGGTGAATATAAACTCCGATACAACATCGCTTTATCCAAATCACTTTGCTACCAGGGGATGTCAAAAAGAAAAAAATCTGAGGAAGGATCTCTAGCCATTAAATCACAAGTATGGTTTTTATTAACCAGTCATTTGAGATTTTCAATTTCCAATTTATTCTAATTAGTCTGGCTGTCTGAGATTCTACTATAAGAAATAAGATCTGGGCATTTTTACCCTCCCTGGGATATTGGTTGAATTGCTGTTTTCGATCTTTCAAATTATTATAGTCTCTATGACTCACTTTCTCCAACCTTCCTAATCACAGCATAGCTGTCAAGACAGAAGTTTCTTATTTTAGCACAGGGCCACCTTAGCAGCTTACCAGGAGCCCAAGAAATCCTATTGCTTTATAATTCGTTTCAGTGGTAAAGCCATTTTGCTGAATGAAACACAGCTTTTGGCAGTGCTGTGTTATGCATGTATTACTGCAAAGCATCACACATACATACTTTACATCACTACAAAAATACTGTATACATCTTTACATCAGTGTCACATTCCACAGAAAGAAGGCAAGTTTCTAAATCAAGTCTTCCCTGTGAAATAAACAGAAACACAATATACTGTATCTAAATAATGGAAATACTATTAAGGTTTCTGTACATTTTCACTACAGCACCATGGCTGAATGTATGAAGACTGCAGTACAGTATATTGATTACAATCCCACCACAAAGACACAATTAAATGTCAATATGGTTCCCTGTAGTGTTTTGGGTATGCCATTTTTCAATTGTTATGGTGCCTTAGTCTTTGAAGAATGCGTACATGTGTTGAAAAGGTCCCTTTTAAGTTGAATAAATTGCCTTTATACAAACCCAAACAACGGGACAGCAATGAAAGACTGTTTTTCCTCACTTGGTGTTACCTGTATTTAATCTGGATTTATTTTACAGTTTTATTTTTTACAGTGTAAATAATTATTAAACACCCTTATCAATTGGAACATCAAAAATTTTCAATAATACCGAGAAGGAAGACAAAAAAATCCACCATTTAAATACAATACAAGAAGATGAAATAAAAATAGAAATATCATAACATACAAAACAGTGCAGCAGGAAGATCTTAGGAGTTGTATGCCTATGCAGATCAGAGAGCGATGTTTTCCATTGAGAGTAAACAATATGTAAGGAAGCAATAATATGAGTGAAGAAAGAATCCTAGGATGGCATTCAACATTTAGCAATAAAGCTGAGTTGATGTTCATGGTTGCTTTGAATGTTGTGGTTCTCAAAATATTGGACTACAAGCTATAAATCTTTCCTCAGTTTCCTTTCTGTGTATAACCCTTACTTTCCCTTATAGGTAAATAACTGACCTACTGTAAGTAAATATAGTCCATTATGTCTGACCTCTATTACATGTGATGTTATGGAAAGCCTCTGAGCTCTGTAACGCCTTCAAAGTTGCTGTTGGTTTGATGGGAAAATCCATTTTGTAATGAATGAATGTGAAAGAGACAAATTATGTATATAGTATTTTGGCAAGATTCACCTAGCTGAGGGAATGACAACCTGTCTGAAATTATAAACTGCCCAAACCGTCCCTCACTATTAAAAGCAGAGAGCTAAGGAGTTTGCAGCAAGGTTGGGAGGGTGAGAGACATACTGTATGCAAAGGTACGATATACGTAGGTAAGTCGAAGTCTAAGGATCTAACCTTACTCCCAGACTTCTGTTATAAGTACCATTAAAGATGTTCTAAATGTTTTTGAACTATTCTCCTGAACTGTACCTCTTGAAAGCTTGCAGTCATAACACGATTAAAGCAATTCAGCAAGGATATGCAGAATTGCTTTAAAAGTGCAAGGAAACATAGAATAAAGATTTCAAAAGATTTTGAAAAACAATGAATGTATTCTGTGGCACTGACAATAGATAATGAAAATGAGGCTGAAGTAAATATATGCCCTAAAACTATAATATCTAAACCAGAATTTCAAACATTATGCAGTACCAGTGTCACAACTATAAAGAAAAATTATTTTACATGAAATGGAACAGAATGTATTTTCAGTTGACACCAAAGTACAATTTCTTTATTATTGTCTGACAACACCAGCAAGAGCAGCATGCAAGAGCTCACATTTCAGCAAGAATCATTACACTGACGTATAGTACAAGGGGACAGAGGGAAGAGGAGAAATTGGTTATGAGTGTTCTTTGGCCTTTTGCCTAGTCTTCCATTAGTCTGTTGCCCTTGAGAGGAGATTCCAGAGTGAATTGTCAATTCATGGTAAGGCTTAGCCCCAGGTCTAGTGAAAGTAAGCATCGTACCAGTGGTGAAGAATAGTAATAAGGTCAGATGGAGTAAGATAAGAATAAAGCCTAATAGTCTGATTTCCCAGAATTAGAGCATGCCCCATAAAATTAATGAAACTAAGTCTCAGTTTTATGATCAAGGTTTTCATTGCTTTGATGGAGACACTAATGAAAAAAGAAACGGCAAAAAGATCTAGCCAAGCTTGAAAATATATATATATTTTTTTTTATTAAATATCACTATTTTTGGGAAGGGCAGTAGAGTGTCATGGTAGGTACTGTAGTATCCTAGGACCTGGGTTGGATTCTGGGGTATGATTCCTGTGTACATTCTGGACGTTCTCTGTGTCCATGTGGGTTATCTCTAGGGGTAGTGTAGTTTCCTACCACCTCCCAAAGATGTGCCTGTAGGTTTTTTTTCTACTCTTGCCTGTTATTAATGGAACGAGTATATAGTTAGATATTACTTCTACTATTTCTAGTATGTTGGGGTAGCATAGCAGATAAACTTTTGTGGATTCAAGCAGCTGCTGAAATCACTGCTGTTGTATGCTTGGGTGAGGCACTTTTACCCAGCTCCTCCAGTTCACCCAACTACAGTTTGTACAGAAAAAAAAATTAGGAATTATTTTATCCCATACTTAATCTATTTAATCAATTCATGAGTAATGGTTTATGTGCAAGTGCAATTAGCGTATTATGTGCAAAAGTGAAGGGGTGATTTATAATTATGTGTAATTGTGGGGGGAGTCAATGTACAGCTATTTTGTACAGTTGTGTGGATACCTGCAGGAGGATGAGCAGTGAATAGGTAGGGGTAGCTGTCTGTTATGTAATGTTTGTGTGTAAAACAGTTGCTTTTATGCAAGACATTTTTCAGACAAAGTATTATTGTCTACACTGCTTGCTAGTGACCAGCATTGTTGGAGCAGGGGAGGGTTAATCACTGTGAAGAACGAGTGTTCTGTCCAGGGGAGGAGTTATGTGCTCTCTATTCCACTAAACACTACAGAAACCATGACGAGCTCTTGCTCAGTGAGCTGCTGTGGCTCAGGTGTGGACGTTTTCTACTTGTCTATTACACGAGAAAGGGATCTGAGCACCTTACCTTATTAACTCTCCCTGTCAGGAGTGGCTCTAGTGCCTCTCTCCTTGCTGCTTTGATTAGAGTGTGGATTTACAGGATATGAGCTACTTAGGAATAGCACATGAAGTGGTAGGAAATTTATTGAATACTGATCCCTCAAGCTTATGCTCCATTCTTTCATTAGTTTTTTGGCTCACTAGTTTTGAGTGGATAAAGCAGGGATTCCCAACTCAGGTCCTGGATGGCTAAATTTCCTCAGGTCTTCTAGTTCTCTAAAACCAGAGCACCCAAAGAGCTGTGAAAATGTTAGAATTCTTCAATTTAATACATAATCAGCTTCAATTAGATTTCTAACAGGTTTGCTCAAAAATAAAACCTGCAGAATTATAGCCATCTAAGCCTGGAAGGAAAAAAAACACACCCAAGAATAAAACTATTGCCTCACTTGTTAATACTGTACAATCTTTAGGGTTTTTACTGTATCTATATAATTTTGTGAACAGAACTGCAATTTTCATGTCAAACAAAGAGAGACAAAGAAATCACTGAATATCTTTGATAGTCCATAAAATTCCAGAGCCCCCCCGCCCCCCCCCGTGCAACAAAGAACAGGCTGGTCTCAAACCTCTGATAAGAATAATGCACATTCTTTGTGGATTGAAAACAGAATTCAAGACTAATCTAGAACTATTAACGCTGTGTGAACAGGGCTATGACCAGATCATGGGGGGTGATAAACTAATTAAAAGAGGCAGAAATACTGTATTGCCTTACCTCCAGGACCACCGCTTTCCCCCTCAACCTTTAATATTACTTCTGCATATAAATACTGCTGACATAGACGTGTCTAGCGACTCGTTTTTCCATCTCCCTTCCTGGTGCTGTAAGGCTGATGATTTCTGACAGATGTCCTTATTCTTTTAAATTTGCATTTATATTTCATCGATCCTCATTTCTGCTGTTGAGGTTAATGGAAAAAAAAATGTTCGTGCAACAGTAGGATCGTACCTGGAGTGTTTGTACAAACTGACATACTGTCGTTTGTTATTTCTTTCTTTTTTAACAAGAAGTCATTACGGATAGAAAAGCAGCAAACAAATGCATAATATAGAAACATAGGTGCCGTTTATATAATGCTATGGAAGCCTATTAGCATCACAGCGAAAAAAATGTTTAAACGAGATCACATTGCGTTTAAATGCAATAATTACTAAGCAATATTGCCTATTAATATATATGCAATAATATTGTCCCATGCAAACTACCATTGTCATTAACAGCACAATATCGTCACACTCCACTTCATGCAAATAAATCAGTCTAAGGAGCATGTGTACTGTCTTTTGTATACATGAAGAAGACCCTGTGATTGAGCATTCCTGCGTTAAACGCGAATCATTTTCATTATAGTTCGTGTAAAGCAAAAATGACACCGCTTTACAAACGTATTTTATTTTTCCATGTAAAATTGCACAAATATGTAGATTTATACATTGAATAGAACACTTTTACGATGACTCCACAGTAAGACTTAAAGCACATCTACTGCTGTCTACATCTACTGCTTGTCCCAAAACCTTGAAAGCTTCAAGCCTATGCTTGCGTCAAATACATCCGAGTTTGGAACTACACTTCAAACGGCAGGAACTGTGGCATGTGAAGGGAGAAGAAAGTATTTCGGTGTCTGCACAGACATGAATGGAAAAACATACGGGAATGCAAAACAAAAACAATTCCAGGACAGCACTCAAGTTGCTGCCATAGCATGTGGAGTAATGCATTTAATGAAAGAGTCCTGATGTGTTAGCAGCAGTATCTCGTCATAACACAATCTTATCTTGTTTAAACACACTAAGTATATTATTTCATTTACATGTAATATTCTCTCGCTTAAACACTGTATTCTTTTCTTCCTCGTGCTACAAGCTTTCCCCAATCCATAATAGTAAATTCATGAACTTTAAAATAAAGTAACATTGTTTTTAAAAGAACGGGCTGAAATAATCAGGTAAAACATTATTGATACGTTATTGAAAAACAACAAAACGCTGAATCAAAGTGAGGAAGTCCAGTAGGGAGCAGCATATATGAATGAAATACAAAATAACATCTGTTTAGATTGACGTGTTACATTATTTTGTAGAAGAGAAGCACATTGTTAAGCCACGTCGTTGGATTCTTTTGACGCAGGCTATTTGAAAAGGAGAGGTGACAAATGAAAGGCTTGTTTTTACTGCTGGCAACCTATTGATCTCAAAATATCCCACCGCCACTTCTGGAGGAATCCTGGAGCGTTAGCTTCAGCAGTCTGGCTAATCAATCGATTTCAGACCCACACAGTACATTCCATATAAGAGAGTGTTTCAGCTTCAATCTATTTATACCAATATTATTCCAGGTTTTGATACTGAATGGCAACCCAGGCTAAAAATACTCACTGATGCCATAGTGTAAACAGTCTTTTACGTCAATTCCTTTAATTCTGCACGTTTACTGATTGCTCCTTGTGATCCGTTTACTGTTTTAGTAACCTCTTCTGATTTATGTTGTTATCAAAGCAGCTAAAGTGAGGCCTTTCAAGTCCACTTAAGATCAACTTCCATTTCTCACGGAATCATTTTTTGTTTGTTTATATTCACACAGCCAAATGAACAACCATTACCTGAGCACCTTTATAATTTACAACGGACTTAAGAAGACAGACAAGTGAGAAATATTTAGGAGTGCTAATAAAATCCTTCTCGGAAAACCCTGAACTCCAAAAGCAGAGAATCTAAGTAAAAAAATGTATACTCTTGATTTCTAAAGCATTCTTGGGCTATAAAAATGTTGAAGTTCTAATTGCACTCTTCTAAGTAGCTTTGATATTTTTATGGAGCATGACTCTGAAGAATTTTTTTTTGTTCTCTTAAAATAAATGATCTGTTGTTATTTTTGTAGTTTTATAAACATTGAAATATAATCTGACTCCATGATATGAGAGTGAGTCATGTGACTACTATACTCACAACATGATAATCAAGAATAATCAGAATATCATGCTTGATTTAATGAGCTCTTGAGATTTGCTGAGTGATGCAAAATTAAATACAGCTGTGTAGTCTTTACATTGCTTTTCTGTTTTCACTTATTGTTATATGCAAAACAACGTACTGTATATGGTGATTCTAATGAAATTGTAGTATTTGCTTTAAGATACAGCACATCATGACCCAGCAATATTTTGTGATAGAAAAAGTAGCCCTTTGGCTTTCAAATGTAAAGAGTAACAAATAATGTCAATGACAAGGAACACCTTACAATGGGTCTTTTTGATGTGATTGGTAATATGATAGGTTAGTTACTAGAACATTTTGGCTGTTCATGTATACTTAACCTTGAATTGTTGTGATAAAGCGATTGTAAAAAGGCCTATAGTATGCTTTCTGTTCACTTATTGTGCCAACAATAAGTATACACACATCTATTTGACTTGTGTTAGACTTTGAGACAGAAAGTCAGTGGACTGAAGTTGTTAGTTTGTGGTTGCAGAGTTCTGTCAGCAGACACTACAGCTACAGTATAGGCACAACCTAGGCCAATGACGAGTATGTGACATACAATGTACTAAGGAACAGGGAAACCAATGCCACAACAGGCCTGAAGAAAGTGAGGGGACCTCACAGAATCCCCTCACAGTAACGTGTTGTCAACTGGATTGTCAGTGTGCACATCTTCACATGGCGTGGACATGCTTCAGTGGCTTTTAGTTCTATTTGAAGATTCCTTGGTGAATGAAGGCTTTTGTAATTCCAGTTGTGAAGTGACCATTTCTAGCGGGGGGGAGGGGGGGGTACCCAATATTGACATTTTGGATTTATACAGTTGGGAATTTATGTGATTGTTGTATGGTTTATTGATAAAACTGGATTTTTTTCCTGTTTTTAGAGAAACAAATTAATGTTTATATCTGTGCAATTTACTATTACACATAATTTATTAATTTAACGTGCAAAGCAGTTCAATTTGCAAGTCAAATATATTTATAACTCTTCGCAAGTAATAAGTACTGTATATTTAACATCAAAACAGAATGTATGTTGAACTTCTGTACATTTCTAATTTTGTTTTGGCTGACTCTCTTCTCTAAAATTATTAGGGAAGTACATTCATTAATTCTTTTGATGAGGTCCTTTACTCATGTCCTGTAGCAATTAGCTTGTTGATCCGGAAAAAGCTATAAAGTGTTAGGTTTTGAAAGATAGGTTTTGAAAAGATTACTTGCAATTTGGTTGTGATGTTTTCAGACTGTGGATGTGTCCTCTGCTACTTGTCCGTGGTCTTTGTTTTGAGAGACATATTGGAATAAATTGTATCATCCTATGGCCTTAAAACATAGATTGTTATCACATTGACTTGACAATTCTTTAAAATTCTATTTATGCATAAATAATATATATCTGACCACTATCCTATATACCAATCAATGGATTAAGATTTTTTTGTTTTATTATAGTTGTTCACAGCCTGTCATGTCTTATCTTGCTCAGAAGAATAATACTAAGTGCCCGCTACACACTGTCCACTGCAATTACAATACAGCTTTTGTCTGCATTTCTCTTTTTCCTCATTCTATCTGCTCTTTTAACCTATTGTACCACTGTGGGTTTATGGTTCTTCATTGGTAATAGGCTTATTATAAAAGGAATGCGGCTTTATTAAGACAAGGATAATTGCATACCTGTATCAAGATACAGAAGGCCAATGTGGAGCTGTCCTAGCATTTCACACCAGAATAAAGTTTTAGAGAATGTTAAACTCCTAATATTCCACAGAACCCATTAAGTGTAAAACATTGACAGCCTTGTCATAAATATTACTGAGAAAAGCATACTTTTCTTACAGTATCATTGACATTCTCAATTATGTCTCTGTCCTAGTTTTAAATGCATTTACAGTATTACTAATTTCACAATTTGGGGTTAATGGCAAGATGTTATAGGACCTCAAATGTTTGTTTTTATTAATTTTCTGATACAGGTTTACTGAATTAAAACATCCTTTATTTGAATTACTATTCCAACTATTATTACAATTTGGTTTATTCTCACTGAGTTTTGAAATGTTGTTTATTATTTTTCAATTCAAATAGGAAGAAATTGCAATGATCTGTGTTGCAGTGAAGGTCAGTTTTTTAAATCTTTCAGAATTTATTTTCATTTTATGCTAATTTCCGACATTTATTTTTTCATTCAACAGGCTAATCAATTTGGACATTCAATCTGGTTTTAAATTCTTTACTTTGTCCATATTTAGATTTTATGCCTAGAAAAAAAATGAATCACAAATAACAGTAAGAGAATCTGTGAAGGTCAAACATGTATGGCTCTTATTAATAATTTAAATTGCAATTTGAAAGGATTGATGTTGGATTGATTGAGGTGAATTATTCAGGTTTTACAGGAAGACAATACAGCATTTATAGTATAGTCAGCTTTTGTTGCTCATTGTATACTTGGGAAACAAAATGTTTCTAAACTTTGCACCATTCCATAACATTTGATTATAATGTGTACCAAGGTAGTGTTCCATATAGAAATTCATTTATGTAATAGTTCAGATTTCAATCTGTATGAAAATTTCAATTCACAGTACTGTCAAGGGGAGGGTATATAAAAATAAGCCTGTTGGCTGGTGCTACCACTTGAGAATTCAAAGCTTTTTAAACAAAGCCTGCAAATAATAATTTGGGTTGTTCTGAAAACCAGCCCTCAAAGTCCACAGTTTGTAAGATTTCATGAGTCTCTTTATACTGCTGAGGAGGAGAGAAAGCAGTATTACTTGAACAATTGAGAGTCCTAAGACCCTATAAGTTATAGAACAAATTTAATTAGTAATTAAAAAATAATCGTTTTCTTAAACTATGATTGTGAGTATGATTAACAATTTTGCTGGTGCACAATAAAATCGGCATCACGGCTCTAGTCGCTGGATTTAAACTTGTAAAAAACAGCAGTGTGAATTAACTCAGCTTCTAACACCGGCACGTTTTTTATTTATCGACGGCCTTTGCACTGCTTAATCGGACCTCGAGAGATCATGAAAGGAGTCAGAGTTCCAGTTGCGTGCCGCTGTGCATGAAAGCACAGGCCCTCGGAAGGACGGAGCGGATCAGTGAAATGGGGGTGGATTAATCCTCGCTAGTGGCGGCACGAAAGCCCTTCTGAAAAAGGAGTTAATTTGCCAGATAAACTAACATAGTTAATCTCACTCTAAAGTGTTCTAAACCGAGCAATTTAATTGACAATCAAGGATGTTCAAGAAAATCAAATTTAACTGTGCCTAAAATAGATTAGAGTCGCTAGAATAACTTCAGCAGTGATGCCATTCCTGTGCAGTACTGTAAAATAGTCTTTGGTGTGCGATACAGTTTTGAAAATAAATCCTCTGATGTTAGGATAAATGAATACGTTTTTATTACACCATGACATAATATACATGTATATTATCTTATTTTTCCAGAGTTTCATCGGTCATAGCAAACCACAATTCCTATAACTCAGTGCTAGTATACTGCAAGCAGCATTGCTATAGGGAAATGTTAAAGAATTGATACTAGGAACTGATTTCTGTATGGAATTTTGATCTGGGAATAATTTATTGATGAATTCTATTTTTAAGATGGATGAATGAAAGGTTTTTCTCAAAACCGAGGCTGTGACTCAGAATAATTCTAAAGAATGGGTATTTGGTTAATATATAAACAAAATCAGGTGTTATCCAACTTTCTGATACTATGGTTTTAAATTTAATGGCATTACACGGGAAGTTCTTTATTAATGAACTTACTGTATAGAATAAGTTAAACATGATGCTTACAGTAAATGACAATTTGGAGATCCAGCTCCATTACGAACCTGAAAGAATATTTTTTATTACATAATTTATCCTTTGCCCCATCCTTGTTCCTATGGTACCTTCTGTGAGGTGTACGAATGTGCTCACCATAACCAAATGTTTTTTTTGTGAGATATTCTGGGTTCCTACCATGGCCCTAAGACATGCTGTCTAGGTTTATCTTCATCTCTATCTTGTCCTTTGTTTGGGTGTGCTCCTTGCCCTGTCTGCTGGGTTAGACTTCAGCTCACAGAGACCCTGTAAGCCAATGAGCTATTGAAAATGGATAGATGATCCATTCCAGATATTAATCAGAGATCAAATAAATCAAAGTAACATTAGATCTAACTTTCTTCTTCTCCCAATGTTTTATTAACATACTGGATAAACATGAATTGTCCAATATCCAGTATAGCTCTACAGCCACACTGATTTCTTGTATTAAATGGTAGGGACCACATCACTCCTAGTAATAGAATTCATCATTCAAACAACAATTTCATAAGTTTACAGATAGAGTATTGTAACATAGGCTCTTTTAACCTTTCCCCTTTTTGTGTTTAACATTGAATATTGTCAGTTCCATCATTGATAGGTCATTGCTTGAGATTTACCTTGAGATTTTACAGCCAGGTCTTGCATCTCAGTTTTTGTTTTCTTGTTTATCTTATATGCCAGCAGCCATATCACCCTGCAACTCACAACTGACAACCCACTGAAGCTAAGCAGGTCAGTACCTGGATGGGAGACCTCCTGGGAAAAACTAAGGTTGCTGCTGGAAGAGGTGTTAGTGGGGCCAGCAAGGGGTGCTCACCCTGCGGTCTGTCTGGGTCCTAATGCCCCAGTATAGTGATGGGGACACTATACTGTAAACAGGCGCCGTCCTTCGGATGAGACGTAAAACCTAGGTCCTGACTCTGTGGTCATTAAAAATCCCAGGGCGTTTCTCGAAAAGAGTAGGGTTGTAACCCCGGCGTCCTGGCCAAATTTCCCATTGGCCCTTACCAATCATGGCCTCCTAATAATCCCCCTCTATGAATTGGCTACTTTACTCTGCTCTGCTCTCCTCCCCACGGATAGCTGATGTGTGGTGAGCATTCTGGCGCACTATGGCTGCCGTCCCATCATCCAGGTGGATGCTAAACATTGGTGGTGGTGGTGGAGGGGAGTCCCCATTACCTGTAAAGCGCTTTGAGTGGAGTGTCCAGAAAAGCGCTATATAAGTGTAAGCAATTATTATTATATGTACTTTAGAAACTCTTCACTTGTATCGGTGAGTTGACATTTAACGACAAAACTTCCACGAATGCATTTAGATCCATATTGTTTCTAGAACACATGAATCAAAATCTTTGATTGCTGGAGGACACACAGTGTAACATTTAACTAACGGAATCAGTATGACATTAAGCGAGGGCCTTACAGTAGCCAAGTCCTTAAATGAATGCGATTAGGTTAAACTACACACTTAAGCTTATTTGAGAACACTGCACCTAATTCTAATGTTTAAAACAAAAATAAAAAATGACTTAATGGAAAAGCTTGAAAGACCATGAATTTAGCATTTTCAAAGTATTTACATTTTTACATTTTTAATATGGGTTGCTAAGGCCAAACACCAATTGGTGTGGGGGGGGGGGGGGATATACAGTATTTAAAATTATATTAACCCAAATCAATAGTTAGGTTT